>NW_028225187.1:41554191-42187682 GCF_052327205.1 Somniosus microcephalus | reverse complement strand
CCTTTCCTATGTTTGACCAGAAGTCTTGAGACTTCACGGGGATATGGTCAATGTTGATGACTCCTAGGGGAACTCCCCACAACTCTATTTTACTGTGCCACACATCACTGGGGGCGACTGCCCTGTCGGGGGAAAGGACATAACCAAGGATGTTGAGGGAGGAATCTGGGACGTTGGCTGAAGGTATGATTCTGTAAGTATCATTGTATCAGACTGATACCTGACTATGTTTAGAGACAGCTCTCACACCTTTGGCATCAGGTAGTAAGGAGGCCTTTGCAGGATCAGACTGGGCTGGGTATGCCCTTTGTAGTATCTTGCTTTGATGTGTGTCACAGTGGAGGGATCCGTCATGTACAGTTATTTGTTTTCCTTTCCAGCGATTTGGTACAACGGCGTTGTTTGCTCTGCGGCTTCAGATTGAAGGTCAGAACCAACTACATCAATGGATTTACATGTAGGCCAAACCGGGAATGGACAGCAAGCTTCCCTCCTTAATGGACATTGGGCAAGCTTGCGGACTTTAGCAATTAAAATCTAAGAACTAACCTCAGTGAAAAATTACCTAAACTTACATAGATTTAATAGCACAGAAATAGACCATTCGCTCCAAATGGTCTCTGGCAGTGCTTATGATCCGCATGAAGCTCCTTCCACCCGACTTCATCCAACTCTATCAGCATATCCTACAAATCCTTTCTCTCTCATGTACTTCTCCAGCCTCCCCTTAAATGCAACTATGCTATTCGCTTCAACTACTCTATGTGGCAGTAAGTTGAAAGTCTGCAGGAAAATATCCACGTGATCTCGCAAAACAACGGGGTTCAAGAACGAACACGCAACAAGAGACATCTTGTGTTTGTCCATCACTGTAACTGTTGGCACTGCGAGCTAGACTCTGTTCATGAGCTCATTCGCTCTTTCTCATAAAGGATGACATGAACCTTGTCATTCAGGTGAAAATTACTGATGTAATAATACTGGGCGGCCTGCTTGTGGCGCTGTCCAGGGAGAGGATAAATACTCGGGCATGGGCCCAGCTTGTGCAGGACATTCTTTAACAGGAACTAGTGAAGGACACAACTAGATCTCCATGTTGAAAAACAGTTGATTAAAGCCTTGTTTAATAATCAGACCAAGTGCCTAGTAGTTTTCTTATGTCAAACGACATGTGTTCAACTTTAGCAACCATGATCGCATCATTTATTTCTACAAGGAAAACAGGAAGGAATTATATAATCCCTTTCACTTTGTTAAACATCCTAAGGTGCTTCACAGGAGCATTATCAAACAAAAATTGACACCGAGCCACATGAGGTGATATTAGGACAGATGATCAAAAATCTTGGTCAAATAGATAGTTTATAAAGAGCGTCTTCAAGGGGGTAAGTGTGGTAGAGAGGCAGAGAGGGTTAGGCAGGGAATTCCAGAGCTTAGGGCCCAGGCAGCTGAAAGCACGGCCACCAATGGTGGAGCGATTAAAATCAGGGATGCTCAAGAGGCCAGAATTAGAGGAGCGCAAATATCTCGGGGGGTTTGTGGGGCTGAAGCAGATTACAAAGATCGATATAGGCAAGGCAATTGAGGGATTCCAATAAAAGGATGAGAATTTTTAAATCGATGTGTTGCTTAAGCGGGAGCCAAATTAAATCAGCGAGCACAGAGGTGAACGGGACTTGGTGCGAGTCAGGAGACAGGCCGAATGACCTCAAGTTTACAGAGGGTAGAACGTGGCAGGTTGGCCAGCTGTGCGTTGGAATAATCAAGCCTAGAAGTAACAGAGTTTATTGCTTGTTCCTGTTATTCAGTGAGTAACAACTCCATCAATATTAACATTAAAATTCAGTCTTTGTGATGAACGTTTCGAACCCGGAAGCTGTTTCTGTTATAGAGTCATAGAGTGTACAGCACAGAAAGAGGCCCTTTGGCCCATCGTGTCCACGACGGCCATCAAGCCCTGTCTATTCTAATCCCATTTTCCAGCACTTGGCCCGTAGCCTTGCAAGCTATGGCGTTTCAAGTGCTCATCTAAATGCTGCTTGAATGTTGTAAGGGTTCCTGCCTCTACCTTCCTTTCAGGCAGTGAGTTCCAGATTCCAACCACCCTGTGGGTGAAAAAGTTTTTCCTCATATCCCCTCTAAACTTCCTGCCCCTTACCTTGAATCTATGCCCCCTGGTTATTGGCCCCTCCACTATGGGAAAAGTTCCTTTCTATCTACCCTATCTATGCCCCTCATAAATTTGTACACCTCAATCAGGTCAGCCGTCAGCCTTTTCTGCTCTCAGGAAAACAACCCCAGCCTGTCCAGTCTCTCTTCATAGCTGAAGTGCTCCAGCCCAGGTAACATCCTGGTGAATGTCCTCTGCACCCTCTCCAATGCAATCACATCCCTCCTATAGTTTGGGGACCAGAACTGCACACAGTATTCTAGCTGTGGCCTAAATAGCATTTTATACAGCTCCATCATAACCTCCCTGCTCTTATATTCTATGCCTCGGCTAATGAAGGCAAGTATCCCATATGCCTTTTCAAACACCTCATCTACCTTTCCTGCTGACTTCAGGGATCTATGTACATGCACATCAAGGTCCTTCTGATCCTCTGTCCTTCCTAAGGTGCTACCATTCATAGTTTATTCCCTTGCCTTGTTAGCCCTCCCAAAATGCATCACCTCACACTTTTCAGGGTTAAATTCCATTTGCCACCGTTCTGCCCATCTAACCAACCAGTTTATATCGTCCTGCAGACTGAGGTTTCCCTCCTCGCTATTTACCAGTCCACCAATTTTCATGTCATCTGTGAACTTCTTGATCATACCTCCTACGTTCATATATAAATCATTAATGTACACTACAAACAACAAAGGAACCAGCACCGATCCCTGCGGTACACCACTGGACACAGGCTTCCAGTCACAAAAACCACCTTCGACCATCACTCTCTGTCTCCTGCCACTAGGCCAATTTTGGATCCAATGTACCAAATTGCCCTGGATCCCATGGGCTCTTACCTTCTTGACCCGTCTCCCATGTGGGAGTTTGTCAAAGGCCTTAATGAAGTCCAGGTAGATTACGTCAACTGCACTACCCTCGTCCACACACATAGTCAACGCCTCGAAAAATTCAATCAAATCGGTTAGACATGATCTCCCCCTTACATAGCCATGCTTACTATTCCTGATTAATCCTTGCCTTTCCAAGTGGAGACTAATTCAGTCACTCAAAATTTTTTCCAATAATTTCCTGAACACTGATGTTAGGCTCACTGGCCTGTAATTCCCTGGTTTATCCCTACTCCCCTTATTGAATAATGGTACTATGTTAGCTGTTCTCGAGTCCTCTGGCCCCTCCCCTGTGGCCAGAGAGATTCTGAAAATGTGTGTCCGAGCCCCTGCAATCTCCTGCCTTGCCTCACACAGCAACCTGGGATACATCTTGTCTGGGGCTGGGGATTTACCCTATTTTAAGCCCAAAAAACCGCTAGTACCTCCTCCATCTCAATAAAATTTGTTCAAGTATATCACAATCCCTCTGCCTGATTTATATGCCTAAATCGTCCATCTCTATAATGAACACAGATGCAAAATATTCATTTAAAACCTCACCTACATCTTCTGACTCTAAACACAGATTGC
This sequence comes from Somniosus microcephalus, assembly GCF_052327205.1. Taxonomy (NCBI): domain Eukaryota; kingdom Metazoa; phylum Chordata; class Chondrichthyes; order Squaliformes; family Somniosidae; genus Somniosus; species Somniosus microcephalus. Next base: position 42,184,046 of record NW_028225187.1, on the reverse strand, counting down.
CACTTTGGTCCCAAATGGGCCCTACTCTTTCCCTGGTTTAACTCTTGAACTTAATATACTTATAAAACACCTTGGAATTTTCCTTTATTTTGCCCACCAGTGTGCTTTCATGCCATCTCTTCGCTCTCCTAATTACTTTTTACGTACCCCCCTGCACTTTCTATACTCCTGTAGGCCTTCCACTGTTTTTAGTCCTTTGTATCTGCCAAAAGCCTCCCTCTCTTTCCCAATCCATAAGTTATGCACATCTTAACTTAGAAACATTTCACCTGATACAGAATTCACTCGAAATCAAAGGTAATTTATTTGTGAAATTTTGAGACCTGGCACACAGCTGAGATTATATATATGAATTCACATTCAAATTTCCATCCATAGAAACAATTCGCAATAAATTCAATTTATTTAGCAACTGTCACGGGCCCAGGGAATGACTGATTACTGCCAATTAAAATGATTATGAAATGTGGTCACTGTAGTACCGTGGGGAAACGTGGCTGTCAATTTCCTCACAGCAAGGTCCTATAAACAGCAATGAGATAAATGAGTAGATGATCAGTTTGAGGGCTGTGTGTTAACTGATCAATGTCACCAGAACAGCCAGGGAGAAATGCCCTGCTCTTCTTTAACTAGTGCAGTGAGATCTGTTACCTCCTTGTGAGAGAGTGAACAGGACTTTGGTTCACCTCTCATCAGGAAGACAGCATCTCACGAAGTGCATCCCTCAAGTGCCAGGCTACATTACGTGCACAAGTGCGAGCCAGAGTTCTAGCAATGAGCCCAGGCTTACACTTCAGCGCAACGTTGAGGTTATTGTGGATCAGAATAATAAGCTCAGGCCAGTATCAATACAATCGTGCAAACTATTGAGTTCAACCGCTTGAAGGCATATTAGTTAAACTCTAATTACAAAGTGCACAACAACATGAATTGTTCCAGGGATGGGACAGGAATGAGGATCTGAAAGGCAGATGCAAGAAATGAAAGCAACCAATTGAACCTTAATCCTGCAGATTTTCAGCGGTTCTGAGATTGTTGTTCACTACAAGAGTGTGGTTACGGTAGAGTTTCTCAGAAAACGCATCAATGAATTGGCGGAGATGAGGCATATCATAAGCACCAGTGCGCCCTGATAGTCCAAGTACACTCCAATCTTCCTAGGCTTCACTTTTAGCTTGAGGCTGAAGAATGTGTCCCTAGTTCATTTGTATTCCTCATCCACAACAATCAGACTGAAAGAAAGACTTGCATTTATATAGCACCTTTCATGACCACCCGACGTCTCAATGCACTTTACAGACAATGAAGTACTTTTGGAGTGCAGTCACCGTTGTAATGTTTGAAACGCGGCAGCCAATTTGCACCCAGCAAGGTCCCACAAACGGTAATGTGATAATGACCAGATAATGTTTTTTAGTGATGTAAATTGAAGGATAATCATTGGCCCGGACACCAGGAAAAACTGCCCAGCTCTTCTTCGAAGTGAGACTTGAACCCACAACCTTCTGACCCAGAGGCGAGTGTGCTACCAACTGAGCCACACCTGACACTGTGGGGTCTGCGCCGACTAGGTTGTTCCTACCTCAGACACCATCCGTTCAAAGGACTTTAAGGCCATTCCCGCATTCATGTGTGCAGTTTTTTCCAACATCACCAACAGATTTTACATTCTTGCCGTGGATCCCTCCGAATTCAGACTAAAAAGACATCAATGCCCCATCTTCGGGTGTCAGGATGTTCCTTCCGTTACTTTGCTAGTCTGACTTTGATCAGGTTCTTTGATAGTAAGAAATAACGATTCATTGTGATAAGATCCGAAGCCAAAGAGGTTGGAGCTGGGCTGATGCTGTGTCATTTGTTTCCACATTATTAACTGTACAGTTCCTGTGAATATCAGCCATGACTCATTGCCTTCCGCTAATGATCCTTTCCTATCAATTTTATTAATCTTCACCTTCAAATAAGCATTTCCGTTCAACGTTTCAGCCTATCTTGTTCCATTTGTATCAGAGATATTGCCAATTCTTGTTCTGTAGACGTTCATTCTCTTGATTCTCTTGAAGATTTGCTTCCATTATTTCTATTATCTGCCCATCACATTTCTTGGACTGTTGCAAAATACTGCAGATGCTGGAAATCCGAAATAACAACAGAAAATGCTGGAAAAACTCAGCAGGCCAGGCAACATCCGTGGAGAGAAAATAGAGTCAACGTTTCGGGTCAAAACCCTTTGTCAAGTCTAAAGAAGCACAGGAAATGAAATAGATTAAGAGGCCAGGCTGGGAGAGAACAAAAGAGAAGTGAAGAGACATTAAGAGGTATTCAAAATGAGACGAGATGGTGATAGGACTAGTGGAGACAAAAGACGGCTCTAGATAAGGTGTGAAATGCGCTGGCAGAATGGGAGACAGCTGCCATGTGGGAGAGAGAAAAAAAAAGAAAGGGGGGGAGAAAGGCCAAAACAAAGATGTGGATAAAAAATATAAGTAAAAATGTAATAGGGGCCGAGGTTATGATCTGAAATTGTTGAACTCGATATTGAGTCCAGAAGGCTGTAAAGTGCCTAATCAGAAGAGGAAGTGCTGTTCCTCGAGTTTACGGTGAGCTTCCGTGGAACAATGCAAGAGGCCGAGGACAGTGAGGTCCGAGTGGGACTGGGGTGGTGAATTAATATGACAGGCGGCCGGAAGCTCGGGGTCACCCTTATGGACTGAATGGAGGTGTTCCGCAAAGCGTTCACCTAATCTGCATTTGGTCTCCCCAATGTAGAGGAGATCACATCGTGAGCAGCGAGTACAGTATACTAGATTGCAAGAAGTACAAGTATATCGCAGTTTCACCTGGAAGGGGTGTTTGGGGCCCTAGACACATTTCCAGGCTCTTTGTTTAACAGTTGCTCTACTTTCATTGAGAATATGGCGTATTTATACATACCCAGATGTAATTTCGGCTTGCAGTCTGCTGGACTATTCCCTAACCTGTAAAAGTTTATGTGTCTGTTCCTGTCCTACTTCTGTTTCTTGAGCAATTGATTCCTCCTCTGCGGGAGCATCCGAGGAAGTTTTTATGTGATCCTCGCTGATTTCAATTGCCAAGTTAATCAGGAGGAATCGCTGGGTCCTCTGGCTCAGCTCATCTCTCCCACCAAGGCGTTTCACACAGATCAATTTCTACTTCACAGAAAGTGTCCTGTTCTTCCTGACTCTCCTACATGTTCTGCTAAAATAAGTGTAAAGTGTTCAGTACGGATTTGTCACTGTAACCTATATATTAGAGAGGGAATAGCATCAAAACAGACATAGCTGTCCTTTAAAAGAAATATAGTAGCAAATTATCTGCGTTGCAGGCAAGCAATCTCTTCTGCAAAGGTTTTTAAAAAACACCCCTGAAACAGATATTCAATCCAGGGACATAATGACCATGTTCTTTCTGTTCTGGCAGTCTGGAGACAACGTTTTGTCCAATGTTTCTTTTCCTGTATAAAAAAACAAACATATAATGACATTGGATTGACTTAGTAGAATTGAGGATGATTGATGCAAGTTGTATCCCTGCCTTGTCGAAATCCTGTACCATTGCTGAATGGGACATCTGGGGTCAGGGACACTGCCAGAACACACTCTATCAGGTTCCTGCCCACCTGTCCCTCTGGAGAAGTATAATAAAAATATTTACGGGTAACACCACATTGGGTATTGTAATTAAAACAGAGGAGGCCCACAACATATGCAGGAAGTTATTAATAAACCTGCAGATTGGGCGTGTAATTGGCAAGTAAAGTTCTATATGTTTATATAGAAGTGTAAGGTGGCACGTTTAGGTAGAACGCATCAGGAGGCTACATACTCTATTGGAAATAAGTGCCTAAATGGGGTGGAGGAGCCGTGGAATCTGGGGGTACTTTTGTACAAATCACTATAAGTAGCGAAGCAGGTAAATAAGCCCATAAAAAGCAAATAGACCATTTTGGTTCATTTCTACAAGGATAGAATTGAAAATCAGGGAAGATCTTGAGTATTGTGTGCAGTTCTGGTCGCCTTATCTGAGGAAGAATGTTCTTGCCATGGAGGGAGTGCAGCGAAGATTCACCAGGCTGATACCTGGGATGGCAGGAATGACGTATGAGGAGACATTGGGTCGATTGGGCTTGTACTCGCTGGAATTTAGAAGAATGAGAGGAGATCTCATTGAAACTTTGAAAATTCAAACAGGACTAGACAGACTAGATGCAGGAAGGATGTTCCCGATTGTCAGGGAGTCCAGAACGAGGGGTCACAGTCTAAGGATAAGGGGTAGGCCATTTAGGACAGAGATGAGGAGGAATTCCTTCACCCAGAGAGTGGTGAACCTGTGGAATTCTCTACCACAGAAGGCAGTAGAGGCCAATTCATTAAATATATTCAAGAAGGAGTTGGATATATTTCTTAAGGCTAAAGGGATCTAGGGATATGGGGAGAAAGCAGGGACCGGGTACTGAATTTGGATGATCAGCCATGATCTCATTGAATGGCGGAGCAGGCTCGAGGTGCCGAATGGCCTACTCCTGCTCCTATCTTCTATGTTTCTATGTTTCTATGTTAACATTGTACTGCACCATGGTTAGAGTACACTTGGAATACTGTGAACGGTTCCAGTCTCCATATTATAAAATGCATATAGAGGTCTGCAGAAGCTGCAAAAAAAGTTTACTAGAATCATACCACAATTGAGAGGTTATACCTATCAGGAATTATTCAACAGGCATTGTCTCTTTTCTCTGGAAAACAAAAGACTGAAGGTTGAGCAGTTTTGCTAATATTGTGTTGAACCTGGGTTAGACCACACTTAGAATACTGTGAACAGTTCTGGTCTCCATATTATAAAAAGGATATAGAGGCACGGAGCAGGTAAAAATGAATTACTAGAATTATATCAGAACAGGAGTGTTTTAACTATCAGGAATGATTGAGCGGGCAGCAGTGTTTTTTTGAGAAGGGAGAACACTAGGGGTTGACCTGATAGAGGGTTTTGACATTATGAAAGGGGTTGATAGGTTAGCTGTAGAGAACATGTTTGCACTTACGGATGAGACCAGAACTATGGGCATGGATATAAGATAGTCACTGATAAATCCAATAAGCAATTCAGGAGAAACATCTTAATCAGGAGAGTGGTAAGAGGTGGAACTCGGAAGCGCAAGTAATGGTTGAGATCAACATCATCGATGCATTTACAGAGATGCTAGATAAACGCATGAGGGAGTAAGGTATAGAAGGATATGCTGATGGGGTTGATGAAGAAGGGTGGGATGAGTTTCGTGTGGAGCATAAACTCCGACATGGACCTGTTGGGCCGACTGACCTGATTCAGTGCTGTAAATACTATGTAATACTGCCGAACTGGATATGTGGTGCCTTCTGCAAGGCTCTGTATTAGGTATAACGATGTAGGCATGCCCTTTCCGGAGAATTTTACAGATTAACTCAAAACATTTTAGACAAATCAAAAATTTGCAATTATATTTAATGCCTTACCTTTGGGCGGGTTAACATTCACGAAATGCTCAACAATGAATATCACCATCACAATGACCACGGAGGCACTGAGGCAGAGTCGGACTAAGGGCACCATGAGATATTGTTCTGTGGAAGAAGCAACGAGCATTGATAATTCATTGTGTGCAAGTCTTAAATTAGTAATTAACGCTTCCAAATTCAACTGAAATTGGACATGAACGCTTGCTTTACTATTTACACAAAGACATTGTTAACACCTGCTGGCCGTTCCTCTACTGCAACAAGAACAATACAATAATGACACATTATATTCAGGGTAATAATTGTAGGAGTTTAACATATTTTCCTTCAAAATGCTTAACGTGTTCCTTTAGAACTCATTTGCCAGAGTTCATGAATGGAGGGACTGCATTTACGACGTTCTTAAACATGCCCATTGAAGCAACTACTGCTATTATTTGTCTGCAGTGAATCTTGTTGAATTTTACAGCTTGGTCAATGTTAATTCGGTTCGATTCGGTTCTCACTTATTCATACTCTTGTTGTAACATTGCATGCGTATGTCACAGTGAGAGTACTGGGGGCACAAAGGAAGGAATTAACGCTGTTAACTTGTTTTGCGCTGCAGTCGATGTCAGTTAATCCATGAATTAGATTCCCCGTGGCATTGTCAGTATTGTCCACTCCTGTCAGTAGGAATGCGAGCTCTGTGAGGCAAATGGCAGATATTATTATGTGATATTGGTGAATATATAATGCATCAGATTATCCTGATAAACTGATAAATTTTGAAATGCACTGTTCTATTCCGAACGTCTGTTGTGCACTCAACGGATTTTTATTACTTAAGTAGAAAACATCATGTTTTATCATTTTGGGTCATGAGTAACTATGCGTGAAGACCGGCACTCGTTGAATTGCAAACATTTACAGAGAGGTTGAAGAACATCTATCCACCCTAATCCCACACTCCAGCTCTTGGTCCGTAGCACTGTAGGTTACGGCACTTCAAGTGCATATCCAAGTAATTATTCAAATGTGATGAGGATTCCTGCCTCTACCAGCCATTCAGGCAATGAGTACCAGACCCTCTCCTCCCTCTGGGTGAAAGAAGTTATCCTCAACTCTCCTCTAATCCTTATACCAGTTATCAGCCTGGTGAATCGATGTTGCACTCCCTCCATGGCAAGAACATCCTTCCTCAGATAAGGCGTCCAGAACTGCACACGATACTCAAGACGTGGTCTCACCAAGGCCCTGTGCAACTGAAGCAAGATATCTGAAGTATGAATGTAATTCAATTTCTGATCCAATCCACTTGAAAGATTACTGGAAACTGTTTGGCTGTAAAAGTTTGGGATCAGCATTCGAAGTCAATCAGGCCTTGAAGTAAATGGAGTAGCGCCTAAGTGTACCTATTTATTTTGCACATATTATTGATCTTGGGCACAGCTCGCTTACTGCAGACAAATGTAAGATCTTCAGTTCACCCTATTAGGCAGCATTGAAGGTACACAGCCAGACACTCCCTGGTATGTGGGCTGTCTTCAGATAGTGATGGACAAAGTGGGTTGAAGATGAAATCGGGAGTTACCTGGAAATTCTACGCAAGTAAATAAAGAGAGTTAACTAACCCATCCAGCATTTATTTCGTGACCATTATTTGAGGATAACAGGTTTAGATTCTGCGGGCTATACAGCAGATTAATTTTAAGACAATATATCAAAAACAGATCCCCAGTTAACTATAGCATGGAAATAAGTACACCTCAGTTCGATTTTAAAGGGATTTGGTCACCTATGTTAACTATATATGATCCAACGAGACAGACATTGAGATACAATTGTTTTGAAATGTGTTGATACCTACCTTTCACCGTAATCGTGACATCTTTACTGAATGGCGAATTCCTCGAACGTCCTGTGACCTCTGTTTGATAGCGACAACTGTAATTTCCCACAGAGCCTTCACTTCGGTTATTTATGTTGAAGGTCACATTCCGCTCATCGCCACTCACATTACGGGACTGTACAGGATTTCCTTTGTGACCGTTGAACAAGAGAAATGTTCCCCCTCTGGAGCGAATGTCACCTTTGCAGGAAATGGCAACATTTTCCCCGTTTGAAACTGCACCGGAATCTGGGTCCATGTAGAAAGTCGGCTCCGGGAGTTCATCTGTATCAAAAATGCCATGTGAAGTTTTGTGTCAAAAGTCTACTCAATAACATATAAGGACACTTTTGCAAAGGTAGAACTAAATCTGTCGTCTTGCTTCCAATACATGCATCGCTTTTTGTTATTACTTACAAGGAAAGGACAGATGGAAAACAGGATGAACCAGAATGTGCTGATTCTATCTTTTATGTGAAGTATTTCCTTCAGCCTGTTTTTTTTCTGCTTTCAAAAAATAGAAATTGTTTAGCTGCTTATTGTCCATCCCCCTTCAATCAGCACAATCTGTAACTTTCTTTGACTCAACTCTTTAACTGGTCCTCCCAATCTCAGACCGATATTTCATACATCTGATTCTGGTGTCATGAGGAACTCGGTTAATTCGGCTTCTGGAAGGTTTTCATGTTTAGTTCATTCAGTACAAATCAAAGAAATGTGGTTGGTATCATTGGAGAGCGAACGGGAGAGAGAGAGAGAGTGAGAGACAGATTTCACTAAGCAACAGCCAGTGTTCAAGATTGAAGTAAGGCTTTGGAATATATTATTGCCATAATATAAACATCCTATCACACACCATTGCAAACTAAACAATGAGATGTTGATATACGAGAATTGTAAGCTTGTGTGCATAAAAAAACGTCTGAAGTACAGTGCATTGACTAGAAATTAATGAATGTTGATGTATGAAAAATGTAAATTTGTGTGGGTATGAATCGGCTGAGGGACTGTGCATTGACCGGAAACTACAGAATGATGAATTACGCGAAATGTCAACTTGTGTGGGTATGAATTGGCAGAAGGAAAATGCATTCACTGGAGGCTACCAAATAAGGCCAGGCCACGTCTAGTTTGATAAAATGAAAATTGTGTAAAAAAGGAAGCATTTGTGTTAAATTTTCAGAAAATGAGAGACACCTATTTGAGTGTATGCCTACACTCGGAACTGCTGAGAAAACTCTGCCTGTGTTATACTGGGAGGAAATTATACTCTCTGTTTAGATTGCTGTTTATGGTAAAGTAGAAAAAATAATGTGATATATTACCATAACACTGAAGTCTTTACTACTCGACTGAAAAACAGAAGACTGTTTAAGAACAACAGATTCCTGTATACTTTTAATACTTCAGGCTCTCATTTATGTTCCCTGATACTCACAGTGCAAACACTCTCAGTAATCAGAGCATTGATATTAGCATTCCTACACCCTATTGGCCTCCACCATTTCCTAAACGATACTGCCTCGTTAAAAACCAAGCATTTCATGCTGGTAATCGTTTTTTGGCATGCGTAGTTAAATTTTAAATAGGTTGTAAATGATCAACATGCAAAATGGTGCTTGTGGTATCCAGTAGAGGGTGTGAATTTGCATGGTAGCCTCTCAAAATACAATTACACTTTTCTCCCAGGTAAAAACAGCATTAAGCATTAAACAGATATGTGGTCAACTTGGGGCAACCTATTGTCATTTACCATAAGCTATGCACTTAGTGTACTGCAAACAAAGCTTCTAGCACAGTGGCAAATGATAAATACATTATAAATTGGGTTACCAATTAAAATTTGGGATCTGCGTATTTATGTTGGGGCAGATTTAGCTCAAGGTGACCATTAAGAAATCCGCTCACACCATGTAAAGAGGTTGGGTTTGAAAAGGAACATCCAAAGTCCAATGTAACTGCAGCCCAAGTGTCCTTCAGTTCCACTGGATCGTTTCATTGCTGAGTAAGCACACATTGTTCTAATCCCATTGGGAGAATAGATTCTGTTAACATACTTCGCATAATTAACTGAACAGGGTTGCTCGGATGTGAAGATCTCCATTGTCCATTCTCCGAGTGTAGACATTCACATGTGTAAATGTCATCATAGCCAACTGCTGCGGTGAAATCAAAAGAGGTGTAACATTGTCCTTTAGGAGCGACCAGGTCTCTGAATAAACTGTTCTTTCGGATATAACGGTTCATTGTGAGGGGACACTGACAGCGACAAGTCATAGTTACTGTCTCTCCGTATACAAGGACTTCATATGGTGGATTCACAGTGAAGATTGGCTTCGGTAAATCATCTGAGGAAAACACAGTCAAAAGAGCTTAAACACCGAAAAGCTTCAATCAATTAACATCGATATCATTGTAATAACCTAAGTTCAACCTGTCCTTTACCAATGTATGCTCCTGCACTGAAATGGTAAAAGTGTCAGGCGATAGCTTGCCCTCCGCTTTCTAGATCATTGGAATTAATGTGCATTTTTTAAATTACTGTAACAGTAACATGATGTTTCAAATAACATAACAGGAAAGTGCAACTGCAGTCATTTTAAAAACTGGTAAATTAGGTGGATTTGCACCTCCCATTAGCGCCCACAGGGGTAGACCAGGCTGTTTTAACTGCACCCCACTCCCCGGTGTTCTAGCAGGGCCCCGATGCGCGTGGCACTAGGTTCCACCCTATTAATCAGGGGAGGAGTCCTGCAAAGAGGCAGCGATATGCTCCAATGCACATGGCGCTGTTGCACGTAGCCCCCTGATCTTTAGTTATGGTGCCCCAAGAAGGAGGTGGGGCACTTCCAGCCGCTCTCCACATTCTGCTTGGGACACTACTAATGAATTTCCGGCGGAGGGGCGCGAACATTTAAGGGGCGCTAAAATTAGCGCCAGCGACTTTGGCATCCTGAAAGGGTCGCCAACCAATTGATCCACCCAATTACTGAATATCAGGCGCTGCGTATAATGGGCGGCTGATCCGATGCTGCCCGTTTTGCGCCCCGCCCGAGATGAATATCTAGCCCTAATAGTGATGGACAGTGATGATAAATACAATTTTACAAAATGCGTACAAGCCCTGATCGACATTCAAATAAGTGCATTTTTTTTGGAATATCAGAATTTTAAAAAAAATTGCAGGAATTTGCACAATAATTCCTGTAATAGATTAATGCGCCCTGGAGTTAAACGAAATCCCAACTATCAAATATTAATTTCGGCTCACTGATGGCTATATTAATGATTTCACTATTCATTTTAAAGTCGCATACTTACATATTAATATCTGTCCGAACAACGCCTGGAAATGAACTGAAAGAGAAAATAGGACCAATGAAAAGGTTTTGCCTATCACTATCTTGTGGACCTGTCGCATTAACCAACTGCTCCCAGAGCTCGCATGTTATCACTTCCGAAATTACATCAGATTTTCTTCCCCAGATTTATGTGTACCTTTATAATTCAGTACAGGTAAGGCACAAAATTCAAATTGATTCTAAATTATCAAACAATAACAAGCATAATTATATTACTACACAATTAAACAGATCGTATACACCGAGAAAAACATTTTGAAATGTCACTTTGTGTTTCGTAGTGGATATAAATGTTAATACATTTTGTTCTAGACTATTGGAAAGAAAGAAAGAAAGAAAGAAAGAAAGAAATAGAGAAAGAGCGAAGGAGAAAGGAAGAAAGAAGGAGAAGGAAAGAAAGACAGAAAGATGAAAAGGTAGAAAGAAGCAAAGAATGAAAGAAAGAAAAAAGAAAGAAACAAAGAAAGAGAGAAAGTACGAGAGAAAAAAAGATGGAAAGTAGGAAAGAAAGATAAACAAAGAAGCAAAATGAAAGAGAGACAAAGAGAGAGAAAGAGAGAGAGAAAGAGAGAGAGAAGGAAAGAGAGAAAGAAAGAGAGAAAGAAAGAGAGAGAGAGAGAAAGAGAGAGAGAAACAAAGAAAGAGAGAGAAAGAGAGAGAGAGAGAGAAAGAGAGAGAGAAAGAGAGAGAGAAAGAGAGAAAGAGAGAGAGAAAGAAAGAGAGAGAAAGAGAGAGAGAAAGAAAGAGAGAGAGAGAGAGAGAGAGAAAGAGAAAGAAAGAGAGAGAGAAAGAAAGAGAGAGAAAGGGAGAGGGAAAGAGAGAAAGAAAAGAGAGAAAGAGAGAGAGAAAGAGAGAAAGAGAGAGAGAAAGAAAGAGAGAGAGAAAGAGAGAGAGAAATAAAGAGAAAGAAAGAGAGAAAGAAAGAAAAAGAAAGAGAGCGAGTTAAAGTTTTAGGTATATAAATGTAAAGAGAACTAGCAGATACTAGAGATGAAGAGCATTTATAATAAATATCCACCCACTTGGGAGTCTAACTACCTTCTGTCTGCCACATTGCCGATCAAGGACTAGCCTCTGCACTTTGAACAGGGCAAGCCTCCGAACCACATGAGTCCCTGGGATACATGGTCCTCCTCACATTTCGTCGTGGAGAGGCCCAGGATCGCAATCCTCAGCACCTACAGAGCCAACAGGTTAATGCGTAGATTTTTCCTGATCAGAGGCAGCCGCACGCACGAAGCCTCCGATCGGAAATTCAGGGTCAATGTGTCTTTGACTTATGTTTATAGCAGCCTCACATACCTTCTCCTTTCTTCCTTTAATAGGCTTTTAGATTGTACGATAAGATTGTTCAGATCATGAGAAACATCTGTGTGATATTGTTTAAGCTACTAGAGCACATCATCCAGTTTGTATCCTGTGAATTGCTATTTCATGTAATTAAAATGTCAAAGAAATGTCGATAATGATCAAATATGCACATTAGTAAAAAACAGCTGTGTGCTGACCCCTGTGTCGGCAGATCCTCAATTCAAGCAGTTTGCGGAACTCTCTATTTGAACTTTTCATTGACGTAAAGATCTTCGAGTAGTTAATGTAACCAGACAGTACACCCATGCCCACTGATCCCAAGAACAACTGAGGAGGAAACATGTTCTAATTAGATTCGTGCACACTGTGCGGATCCTCCAAAATATCGAGATATTGTGTTTTGTTAATTGCCTTCCTCATTGATTTGGAGATAAAGGATAAGACGTGAATGTTGCTGTAGTAACCGAGATTGCAACACAGACTGAAGTCACTAATTAGGGCACTGGGTTAACATTAGTCAAGTTGTCACAAAAAGGAATGGATAACATCTCTTATTCGTTTAGATGGATTGGGGTAGGGATTAGGGAGGGCAGAGTATCCGAAAGTGGAGAGAGCGAAGGAGGAAGAACAGCAGGAGGGCACGGTCATGGAGGGAGAGCGAGAAAAGTAAAAGGGGAGAGAAAGTGGATAAAGAAATGAATGGCTTGGGTCTGGACTGTCAGCCAAACAGCTCATGGGAATAGACACAGGGGAACAACCTGTGGATTAGTGCAAAAGGTAATAGATGCACACATCGATATAGACACAGAGCAATAAATAAACAGAGAGAAAGAGAGAGAGAAAGGGAGAAGGAGAGAGAGAAAGGAAGATTGAAAGAAAGATTGAAAGAAAGATTGAAAGATTGAAAGAAAGAGAGATTGAAAGAAAGATTGAAAGATTGAAAGAAAGAGAGATTGAAAGAAAGATTGAAAGAAAGATTGAAAGAAAGATTGAAAGAAAGATTGAAAGATTGAAAGAAAGAGAGATTGAAAGAAAGATTGAAAGAAAGATTGAAAGATTGAAAGAAAGAAAGTAAGAAAGATAGAAGAGAGAGAAAGAAAAAAGAATGGTAGAAAGAAAGTAAATAAGAAAGAAAGAGAGAAGGAAAGAAAGAAAAAAGAGAGAGAGAGTAAGAAAGGATAAACAAAGAGATAGTGAGGCAAGTAGATAAAACAAAGCACTGCGTATTCTGGAAACCTGAAATACAAACAGGAAATTCAGGGAACACTCAGCAGGTCAGCCAGTATCTGTGGAGAGTGAAACAGAGTTAACGATTCAGGTCGATAAATGTAATGAGAATTAGAAGATATTAGTTGAAATGCTTTTAAAATAAGTGCAGGAACTGGGAACCACTCCCAGAAACCTCTTTCTCACACTTTCTCATCATCCCTTCCCTCCCAGAAACAATTTCCGACCACCAACCGCACCCCTGGCAGTCTACCTACTCTCTTCCGCCCTATTCCCGAACCAGGGTAAGCCTCGCCACATTGTTAGATTTTCAACGATTCCTTTACCTGTTGCTGTTCCACTGCAACCATTAAAAATCCTCTGCACCCAATATGTGTTTCTAGACTTGCAACATTAGCACTCCCATTTGCCTTACACCATCATCCATTTTGTCACTGAATCACTCACGTCCTCCAATCTATCACAGACTGCTTCCTTTTATTAATTTCCTGTCCCCTTTATCCTGGCACTTTATATTCTTAAAAGCTGCTCATCATTAACAACTTCCAATTCTGATGAAAGTTCGTTGAACTGAAACAATAACTCTACTCTCTCTCCACAGTTGATGCCTGACTTTTTGAGTGTGTCCAGCACTTACTGTTTGAAGTAAGTTAGATAGACAATGTGTCTTTGAATTAGTGATATAGCAGCCACACATACCCTGCCCTTACTTCCAGTAATCCGCTTTTAAAACTGTACGAGAACAGTGTCCAGATCTTGAGAAACATCTGTATGATTTATTCCTTAAGCTACCAGAGCACATCATCCAGTTTTTACCCTGTGAATTGCTTGCCCACCTTTTAACAATTACAAACACAGGTCGAGTATCACCGACTGTGCTCATTAGAAACAAATACAACAGTGTAGACTGTTCCTCAATTCAAACAGTTTGCGTAACTCTCTATTTCAACTTTACATTGAAATACAAATCTTCGAGGATTTAAAATTACCAGACACTAGAATCATACTCACTGATCCCAAGAAGAACTGAGAGAGTATACATGTTCTAATTCGATTCACACACAATTTTCGGAGCCTCCAAAGGACCGAGATAGTTTTCTTTCTTAACTTCCTTAGTCGTTGGTTTGGGCATAAAGGATATGACGTGGCTGTCGCTGTAGTTACCAAGATTGCAACATAGATATCACTTTAAACAAGTTGTTACTAAAGGAACGAATAATCTTCTTCATCCTCATAGGCAGCTCCTCGGAACCGAGGATGGCTTTCTTCCACATTAAAAATGTGTTCGCAGGTGACTGATGAGTCCAATGCAGGACCTACAGTCTCTGTCACACGTGGGGCAAACGGTGGTTGAAGGGGTGGGAGGGTGGGGTGCTTCGGTTGATGTGCGCTGCTTGCGCTTGGCTTCCGCTTGCTCCCGGCGAAGAGACTCGAGGTGTTCGGTGCCTTCCCGGATGCCTCTCCTCCACTTTGTGCAATGGTCTTGGGCCAGGGATTCCCAGGTGTTGGTGGGGATGTTACACTTTTTCAAGGAGGCTTTGAGGGTGTCCTTGAAGCGTTTCCTCTGCCCAGCTGGGACTCTCTGGCCGTGCCGGAGCTCCGAGTTAATTGCTTGTTTTGAAAGTCTCGTATCGGGCATGCGGAAAATGTGACCCGTCCATCGGAGCTGATCGAGCGTGGTCAAGGCTTCGATGCTGGGGATGTTGGCCTGACCGAGAATACTGACAATGGTGCGCCTATCCTGCCAAAGGATTTGCAGGATCTTGCGGAGGCAGCGTTGGTGGTACCTCTCCAGTGCTTTGAGGTGCCTCCTGTACATGGTCCATGTCTCTGAGGCGTACAGCAGGGCGGGTATCATTGCTGCTCTGTAGACCAGGAGCCTAGTGCTGGGTTTGAGGTCCTGGTCTTCAAACACTCTCTTCCTGACCTGTCAGCACATACAATTACTACACACTCATTCTGAACATGAATTTGACATGTTACACCAGTGTGTGTGTGTAAATAATATATTGAGTTACGAGGAGAGATTACACAAATAAGGCTTGTATTTCCTAAAATTTAGAAGGTGAGGGGTTGATCTGTTCGATGTTTTCAAGATAGTACGGGGAACAGATAGGATAGATAGAGATAAACGATTTACACTAGTTAGGGATTCCTGGACTACGTGGCATATTCTTAAAATTAGAGCCAGACCTATCAGGAGTGAAAATATGAAATTCCAAAATTATACACACAAATGCTAATCGAAGTTTGAAACTATCTCTCGCAAACGGCAATTTTTGCTAGATCAATTGTTAATTTTAATTCGGAGATTGATAGCTTTCCGTTAACCAAAGGAATTAAGGGATATGGGCCAAAGGCGTGTTTGTGGAAATAAATCGCAAATTAACCATGATCTCAATGAATGGCAGAACAGGCTCGAGGGGCGGAATGGCCTCCTCCTTTTCCTATATATATGTATATATAAGCCTGTAGCATACATTAAACAATGTATTGAAACAATCACCTACAATGGCAGTGTGTTTTAGGCAATCACATATAACTCTCTGAAGATAGTTCAAGGTGTGGAGTTGCCGGTGTTGGACTTGGGTGGACAAATGTAAGAAGTCACACAACACCAGGTTATAGTCCAACAGTTTTATTTGAAATCACAAGCTTTCGGAGCACTGCTCCTTCGTCAGGTGAAGTGGAGAGATGCATAAAGACACAGCTTATATAGTCAGAGAATAATGCCAGATGTTTACAGGTATTCTTTCTAACTGCCATTTATCACACCTCGGCAGAGAGATAATCACAGCAATCAAAGGTGTGAATGGTGTCCAAACAGGTTAGTCAGGAAAACATTACATCAAAGAACAATGAGGAGGGGTCACAAGGGGTCAAATGTTGCAAATGCTGGGGCCTGTATGAAAAACAAAAAACAGACAAAAATTATTTCAATATTAAACATCTTGTTTCAATGATAAAGGACTGAAAACCCTAATTTAAAAAATAGAGACTGTTTTAGGATCACAGAGAGAAGCTCAGAAGGATTAATTTCTTTTCCAGATTATGTTAATTGTATGTTGACGTTATCTTAATATATTTGCATATATATGTACATATTATTACATTTAATTGCTAAACACACAATAATCCTGTTTAATTTTCAGTACAACAATAAGATTACTCGCTACATTATTCAAAGTGCAGATTTGTTTAAATATTAGCTTCACCTACTGTAGCCTATCTGTAGCCATTGCAATATTTAGGAGGAAGCAATGTTTAATACCCATAGATAGTGAACAAATCACTTCATTTATACTTCATCTCTGTTCATGATACCCTGTATTATTCCAAAGTCCGGCAGCAAACAATTTGGTTAATCAGAAGTATTTTGTGTCGTTTTCAGAGACATTTTACAAATTATTGTATATATATAATAAAACATCACAGAATGTGGACATCGCGCCGGTGAAGCTCTTTGAAAGAACTATTTATTTGACCCATTCCCCTGTTCTTTCACCAAAGCCCTGTAAATGTTTCAAATTCAACTATAAATTCACTTACCTTAAATTGACTGTAAAATCTGTTTCTATTTTCCTTTCAAGCAATGAATTTCAGGTAATAATTAAACGGGTATTAAAGTAAAATCGGCAACTCCCCTCTTTTTTTGCCAATTACCATAAATGTACATCCTCTAGTCACTGATCTCTAGCCAGTGGGAACCGTTTGTCCTGATTCAGCCTATCAAAACCCTTTATAATTATGATCACTTTAGGTTCTTCTCAGATACACGATGCAGATTGTGGTATCGATCTCTCTCTTACACTCTCTCTCTCTCACTATATATATATATATAGAGAGAGAGAAAGAGATAGAGAGAGAGGCATTTATACAAGATTATATATATACACAGGACAAGCATAAAATTAAACCGAAAATGAATACATTGCTGAACATGTAATGATTGATATCGAGAATACATATAAAGGCACCTTCTCTGAGCCAGTTTTCCCTCGCTGATTGATTAGAAGGGAGCTGTATTATTAATGTATCGCTTCTGTGGCACTGATCTATCTGCAAAGAAGACAGCGAGAAAATTGAAAGAAAAGAAAGACTTGCACTTATATAGTGCCTTTCACGACCATCGGACTTCTCAAAGCGCTTTACAGCCAATGAAGTACATTTGAAGGGAAATCACTGTTGTATTGTGGGAAATGCCGCTGTCATTTTGAGCACAGCAAGGTCCCACAAACAGCAATGTGTTAATGACCAGATAATCTGCTTTTGTTATGTTGGTTGAGGGATAAATATTGGCCCCAGGACACCGGGGATAACTCCCCTGCTCTTCTTCGAAATAGTGGTTTTGGGACCTTTTTACATCCACCTGAGAAAGAAGACAGGCCCTCTGTTTAACGTCTCTTCCGAAAGACAGCACCTCCGTCAGTGTAGCTCTCCCTCAGCTTTGCTTGGGAGCGTCAAGCATGGCTTTATGTGCTCACGACAGTAGAGTGAGACTCTTAATCCACAACCTTCTGACTCAGAGGCGAGTGTGCTAGCAACTGAGCCACAGTTCACAAGGAAGTGAGTCAAGAAGTTACACTTCCCTCTCCACACTGCTCTGCACAAAACAGTGTGTATTAAAGGCATCTTCCTCAACTGAGGGTTTTGCTGTGAAAATGCCAGCAGCAGCTTTCAGCAGAGATATCAGTTTTCGCAGGAAACAGGTTAAATTGAGCAATGCCTGAATCAAGTTTGCTCTAACTGCAGGCAGCTTGTGAGTCAGCCCAGAGAAGTCTTTGTAAATAATTATTCTGTTTATATAACTGCTGGCGCCAGGATTACTCAGTTAATTATCTTATTTCACGCTTTATTCTCAGACCTGTACACTTACCTGCAATTCGGCAGCACCTCAAGGACATCGATTCCTCTGGCGTCCAAAGTTGAAGAAAAATCAAGAAAACGAAAAAGCTGTGGTTTCACCAGCTAGCCAAGCTGGTGGCAGGTACTGCAATAATCCTTCCTGGGCGTCGGGCTGGGGCTTCAGCGGCTGGCTCTACAGCTAGGCCAAGCAGCGAAAGCGGAGGCAAGCAGTAACAGACGGGAAAGGAGCACTCGGGAGACGGCTGGCGCTGCAAGCAGGTCGGCGTTTAGACATAGAGAGAGAGTCCGGCGGGAACGAGTCTCCAACTGTAAATAAATAATAAAAAGAACGGAAACCATGGGAAACAGCATTGTCATCGGCAGCAGCGGCGGGGAAGCGCGGGAGGCGCCATATCTTTTCTGCAGAAAAGAAAGAAAAGCGCGGGAAGCACCATTTTTTTCTAGGATGCCTACGTCTGGCAATATTGATGCTTTTGATAACGAGATAGAGGATTGGACCACATATGTGGAAAGAGTGGAGGTATATTGCACCGCAAATGGAATAGAAGATGAAAAAAAAAAGCTTCAGTACTGCTAAATCTAATGGGCGCAAAGACATACGGGCTGTTATGAAATTTAATCACTCCAGCCAAACCAATGGACAAGAATGTTAAAGAAATTGTTGATACCCTACAGGAGCACTGAAACCCAACACCGCTGCTGATAGTGGAACGATTCAAATTCTTCAAGACAAATCAACACAAGAACGAAAGTAACGCTGATTACCTCACCGAATTAAGAAAGCTATCAAAACACTGCCAATTCGGGGCAGGACTAGCAGATTATCTTCAAGACAAATTCGTCTGCGGTCTCCTAAGTGAAGGAACACAGAAAAGGCTGCTTTCTGAAAAAGATTTAACACTGGACAAGGCTTTCAGTATGACTGTATCATACGAAGCAGCAGCAACAGGAGCTGCAGAGATACAACAAAAGACACAGGACTTCGGCACCCATGAAATGACACAGGGTTTTGAGAGATGTTATCGCTGCGGCAGATCCACCCATGACCAGAGGGACTGCTGGTTCAAGGACAAAGCATGCAGGCAATGCGGAAAGATTGGACACATTGCACGGGTATGCCGATCTGGACAAAAAAAATCCACAGACAGGAAAAAAAAACGATGATGACGTCATACCTGAACGATGAAAAGACATCTTGACCAACGCCAAAGAAGTGTTTCAAGAGAAACTAGGTAACTTGAAAGGCATCACCGCCTCAATAAAAGTGGAAGACGCATCAATTCCCAAGATTTTTAAAGCAAGACCGGAGCCATACGCAATTTGTCCAGAAGTCGAAGTAGAGCTGGAGAATTTGGTAAAGGCAGGCGTATTATCCAAAATAGATTGGAGCGAGTGGGCAACACCCATCATCCCAGTCATGAAGAAAGCATTGAATAATGATAAATCTGAAGAACAGAGAATAATTCGCATCTGTGGAGACTTCAAGGTGACTGTAAACCCGGTCCTTCACATGGTACAGTATCCTCTTCCGAGGATAGAAGATATTTTCGCCTCACTACCCGGAGGGAAACGTTTCACCAAAATTGAATTGGCACAGGCATATCTACAGATGGAGGTTGAAGAGGCCTCTAAAAAATATCTCAAGATAAATACACACAAAGGTCTGTACCAGTACAAACGACTGGTTTTTGGAGTAGCATCCGCTCCAGCTATCTGGCAAAGAGCTATGGAGCAAGTCCTCCAAGGGATTCCGGGGACTCCATGCTACCTAGACGACATCCTTGTAACAGGAGAAAACGACAACGAGCACCTTGCCAATTTGGAGCAGGTGCTCACTAGGCTGAGAGAACGGGGCCTACAAGCAAATCGCCCCAAGCGCAAATTTTTTCAAAATCAATTATCATATTGTGGCCACATAATTAATAAGGAAGGGTTGCATAAGTCACCTGAAAAAATTGAAGCGTTCATAAAAGCCCCAGCACCTGAAAATGTTTCACAATTAAGGTCGTTCCTGGGATTAATAAATTACTATCATATATTTTTACCGAACTTATCAACTCTTCTACACCCTCTTAATGAACTGCTACAAACAGGAGTAATTTGGAAATGGAGCGAAGACTGTAAACGTGCCTTCCATAAATGCAAAGACTTAATCACGTCCAAAGAAGTTTTGGCTCATTACAACCCATCACTGCCAATCAGACTGGCGTGCGATGCATCCCCTTACAGCGTAGGAGCAGTATTATCGCATAAATTCCCTGATGGCTCGGAACGGCCGATAGCATTTGCGTCACGCTCATTGAACTCAGCTGAGCGTAACTATGTCCAAATCAACAGGAAGCACTCAGCCTGGTATGGGGAGTGAAGAAATTCAACCATTACCTACACGGACAAAAATTTACCTTGTTGACTGACCATCAACCCCTCACCTCCATATTCAACCCTAAAAAGGGTGTTCCCATTATGACAGCGCAAAGGCTACAGAGGTGGTCCCTTTTTCTAGGGGCACACCAATACAACATAGAATACAAAGGATCAAAACAGCATGGGAATGCTGACGGGTTATCGTGCCTACCATTGCCAATGGTAGAAGAAGCACCTACCGTAGACCCAGTGGAGATTTTCCACTCTACCATAGTCGAATGTCTACCAGTAACAAATTCGGCCATTGAAAGGGAAACTAGAAATGACCCGACTCTCTCACGAGTCTACGATTTAAAAGTGAAGGGATGGCCAGCACATGGCGAACCACTGTTGCCAGCATTCTCGGAAAGAAGAGAACAGCTGTCAGTGTGCTGAGGAACATTGATGTGTGGATCCAGAGTGGTGATTCCACCCAAACTCCAGGATAAAGTTCTAAAGGAGCTTCACGAGGGGCATCTGGGTGGAGTGAAAATGAAGAATCTAGCCAGCGTGTTTGTATGGTGGGCAGGTATCGATGGAGACATCAAAGAAATGACCAAGAGCTGCCTAGGATGACAGAAGGTCCAAAACGCTCCACCACAAACCCCTCTACATCCATGGGAGTGGCACTCATCTCCCTGGCAAAGGGTACACATCGACTTTGCTGGTCCATTTATGGACTCAATGTTCTTAATCGTGGTTGATGCACACTCCAAGTGGTCGGAAGTAATAAAGATGTCCTCCACCACCACGGAAAAAAAATCACAGTATTAAGGACCATATTTGCCAGGAATGGGCTGCCGGAAGAGATCTCTTCTGATAATGGACCGCAATTTGTGTCCAAAGAATTCAGCAAGTTCTTAAAATACAATGGGGTTAAGAAGTACACGTCTGCCCCATACCATCCCGCCACCAATGGATTGGCTGAAAGATTTGTCCAGACCTTCAAGAAGGCCATAAATGCCATGGGTAATGAAGACATAAAACTTCAGCACAAGGTGGATAACTTCTTGTTCGCATACAGGAATGCAACACATATGGTTACAAACCAAACTCCCGCCATGATGTTCTTCAATAGAAGCCTAAGATGCCGGCTGGATTTGATCAAGCCCAACATCAGAAGGGACGTGGAGAACCGGCAATTTCAAGGCATGAATGAAAGGCCAACTAGAACATTCCACATAGGTCAACATGTTTTGGCCCGGGACTACCGTACCGAGAAATGGCAGCCTGGAACTTTCTGCACACGACTAGGGCCGCTGATGTATACCGTGGACATCGGAGAAAGCATAATAAGGCGCCATGCTGACCAAATCATAGAGTCATCCGAAAAGGGACAACCTACACCACAACTCTATACGCTAATGATGAAGTAGAGATACCCATATCTACCTCCGATCCGGTGACACTGGATCCCGATGAACCCGACACTGGCATTCAAGCCGAATCAGCCTTGCCAAAAGAACCTACTACGCCACCAGAAACTGCTACACCACCGAGGCGTTATCCGGACCGATTCAGGAAGCCTCCAGAGAGACTGACTTCTAGTTAATTAACTGCAGCAATGTGTAGATTATTTTTTTTGTAACATGATTAATAATTACTTCTAATATTATGTACTGGTTGGCTAAAAGACGAGGAAATGTAGTGTATGTGCCTTTAAGTGCCCCATATGTACTGTAATGTCGGTAATGGCCACTCAGGCTATATAAGCCTGTATATTGTGTTGTATCAGTTAGTCCCCCTCCAGACTTTGTTTAGTAAACACCTGTGAAACCACCTCCTGTATTCAGTGTCTCTATCAACACACAGACACAACATGTACCCAAGATATACATATTGATAATTTATTCTCCAATGCGTTTCATCTTATAGTCATTTGTCCTCAAATTTGCACGAACTTCCCAAACGGGTGGATTTTCGAAATACTATTTTGGGTTGGCTGAGTGAGGAATAATGAACAGTTTAAAAAGAGCGAGAGCCGGAGAGGAGAACAGTTTAAAAAGAGCGAGAGCCGGAGAGGAGAACAGTTTAAAAAGAGCGAGAGCAGGAGAGGAGAACAGTTTAAAAAGAGCGAGAGCCGGAGAGGAGAACAGTTTAAAAAGAGCGAGAGCCGGAGAGGAGAACAGTTTAAAAAGAGCGAGAGCCGGAGAGGAGAACAGTTGAAAAAGAGTGAGAGCCGGAGAGGAGAACAGTTTAAAAAGAGCGAGAGCCAGAGAGGAGAACAGTTTAAAAAGAGCGAGAGCCGGAGAGGAGAACAGTTTAAAAAGAGCGAGAGCCGGAGAGGAGAACAGTTTAAAAAGAGCGAGAGCCGGAGATGAGAACAGTTTAAAAAGAGCCAGAGCCGGAGAGGAGAACAGTTTAAAAAGAGCCAGAGCCGGAGAGGAGAACAGTTTAAAAAGAGCCAGAGCCGGAGAGGAGAACAGTTTAAAAAGAGCGAGAGTCGGAGAGGGGAACAGTTTAAAAAGAGCGAGAGCCGGAGAGGAGAACAGTTTAAAAAGAGCGAGAGCCGGAGAGGAGAACAGTTTAGAAAGAGCGAGAGCCGGAGAGGAGATCAGTTTAAAAAGAGCGAGAGCCGGAGAGGAGAACAGTTTAAAAAGAGCGAGAGCCGGAGAGGAGAACAGTTTAAAAAGAGCGAGAGCCGGAGAGGAGAACAGTTTAAAAAGAGCCAGAGCCGGAGAGGAGAACAGTTTAAAAAGAGCGAGAGCCGGAGATGAGAACAGTTTAAAAAGAGCCAGAGCCGGAGAGGAGAACAGTTTAAAAAGAGCCAGAGCCGGAGAGGAGAACAGTTTAAAAAGAGCCAGAGCCGGAGAGGAGAACAGTTTAAAAAGAGCGAGAGTCGGAGAGGGGAACAGTTTAAAAAGAGCGAGAGCCGGAGAGGAGAACAGTTTAAAAAGAGCGAGAGCCGGAGAGGAGAACAGTTTAGAAAGAGCGAGAGCCGGAGAGGAGATCAGTTTAAAAAGAGCGAGAGCCGGAGAAGAGAACAGTTTAAAAAGAGCGAGAGCCGGAGAGGAGAACAGTTTAAAAAGAGCGAGAGCTGGAGAGGAGAACAGTTTAAAAAGAGCGAAAGCCGGAGAGGAGGACAGTTTTAAAAGAGCGAGAGCCGGAGAGGAGAACAGTTTAAAAACAGCGAGAGCCGGAGAGGAGAACAGATTAAAAAGAGCGAGAGCCGGAGAGGAGAACAGTTTAAAAAGAGCGAGAGCCGGAGAGGAGAACAGTTTAAAAAGAGCGAGAGCCGGAGAGGAGAACAGTTTAAAAAGAGCGAGAGCCGGAGAGGAGAACAGTTTAAAAAGAGCGAGAGCCAGAGAGGAGAACAGTTTAAAAAGAGCGAGAGCCGGAGAGGAGAACAGTTTAAAAAGAGCGAGAGCCAGAGAGGAGAACAGTTTAAAAAGAGCGAGAGCCGGAGAGGAGAACAGTTTAAAAAGAGCGAGAGCCGGAGAGGAGAACAGTTTAAAAAGAGCGAGAGCCAGAGAGGAGAACAGTTTAAAAAGAGCGAGAGCCGGAGAGGAGAACAGTTTAAAAAGAGCGAGAGCCAGAGAGGAGAACAGTTTAAAAAGAGTGAGAGCCGGAGAGGAGAACAGTTTAATAAGAGCTAGAGCCGGAGAGGAGAACAGTTTAAAAAGAGCGAGAGCCGGAGAGGAGAACAGTTTAAAAAGAGGGAAAGCCGGAGAGGAGAACAGTTTAAAAAGAACGAGAGTGGAGAGGAGAACAGTTTAAAAACAGCGAGAGCCGGAGAGGAGAACAGTTTAAAAAGAGCGAGAGCAGGAGAGGAGAACAGTTTAAAAAGAGCTAGAGCCGGAGAGGAGAACAGTTTAAAAAGAGCGAGTGCCGCAGAGGAGAACAGTTTAAAAAGAGCGAGAGCCGGAGAGGAGAACAGATTAAAAAGAGCCAGAGCCGGAGAGGAGAACAGTTTAAAAAGAGCGAGAGCCGGAGAGGAGAACAGTTTAAAAAGAGCGAGAGCAGGAGAGGAGAACAGTTTAAAAAGAGCCAGAGCCGGAGAGGAGAACAGTTTAAAAAGAGCCAGAGCCGGAGAGGAGAACAGTTTAAAAAGAGCGACAGCCGGAGAGGAGAACAGTTTAAAAAGAGCCAGAGCCGGAGAGGAGAACAGTATAAAAAGAGCGAGAGCCGGAGAAGAGAACAGTTTAAAAAGTGCGAGAGCCGGAGAGGAGAACAGTTTAAAAAGAGTCAGAGCCGGAGAGGAGAACAGTTTAAAAAGAGCCAGAGCCGGAGAGGAGAACAGTTTAAAAAAGCGAGAGCCGGAGAGGAGAACATTTTAAAAAGAGCCAGAGCCGGAGAGGAGAACAGTTTAAAAAGAGCGAGAGCCGGAGAAGAGAACAGTTTAAAAAGAGCCAGAGCCGGAGAGGAGAACAGTTTAAAAAGAGCGAGAGCCAGAGAGGAGAACAGTTTAAAAAGAGCGACAGCCGGAGAGGAGAACAGTTTAAAAAGAGCGAGAGCAGGAGAGGAGAACAGTTTAAAAAGAGCGAGAGCCGGAGAGGAGAACAGTTTAAAAAGAGACAGAGCCGGAGAGGAGAACAGTATAAAAAGAGCGAGAGCCAGAGAGGAGAACAGTTTAAAAAGAGCGAGAGCCGGAGAGGAGAACAGTTTAAAAAGAGCGAGAGCCGGAGAGGAGAACAGTTTAAAAAGAGCGAGAGCCAGAGAGGAGAACAGTTTAAAAAGAGCGACAGCCGGAGAGGAGAACAGTTTAAAAAGAGCGAGAGCAGGAGAGGAGAACAGTATAAAAAGAGCGAGAGCCGGAGAGGAGAACAGTTTAAAAAGAGCGAGAGCCGGAGAGGAGAACAGTTTAAAAAGAGTCAGAGCCGGAGAGGAGAACAGTATAAAAAGAGCGAGAGCCGGAGAGGAGAACAGTTTAAAAAGAGCGAGAGCCGGAGAGGAGAACAGTTTAATAAGAGCGAGAGCCGGAGAGGAGAACAGTTTAAAAAGAACGAGAGCCAGCGAGGAGAACAGTTTAAAAAGAGCGAGAGCCGGAGAGGAGGACAGTTTAAAAAGAGCGAGAGCCGGAGAGGAGAACAGTTTAAAAAGAGTGAGAGCCGGAGAGGAGAACAGTTTAAAAAGAGCGAGAGCCGGAGCGGAGAACAGTTTAAAAAGAGCGAGAGCTGGAGAGGAGAACAGTTTAAAAAGAGCGAAAGCCGGAGAGGAGGACAGTTTTAAAAGAGCGAGAGCCGGAGAGGAGAACAGTTTAAAAACAGCGAGAGCCGGAGAGGAGAACAGATTAAAAAGAGCGAGAGCTGGAGAGGAGAACAGTTTAAAAAGAGCGAGAGCCGGAGAGGAGAACAGTTTAAAAAGAGCGAGAGCCGGAGAGGAGAACAGTTTAAAAAGAGCGAGAGCCGGAGAGGAGAACAGTTTAAAAAGAGCGAGAGCCAGAGAGGAGAACAGTTTAAAAAGAGCGAGAGCCGGAGAGGAGAACAGTTTAAAAAGAGCGAGAGCCAGAGAGGAGAACAGTTTAAAAAGAGCGAGAGCCGGAGAGGAGAACAGTTTAAAAAGAGCGAGAGCCGGAGAGGAGAACAGTTTAAAAAGAGCGAGAGCCAGAGAGGAGAACAGTTTAAAAAGAGCGAGAGCCGGAGAGGAGAACAGTTTAAAAAGAGCGAGAGCCAGAGAGGAGAACAGTTTAAAAAGAGCGAGAGCCGGAGAGGAGAACAGTTTAATAAGAGCTAGAGCCGGAGAGGAGAACAGTTTAAAAAGAGCGAGAGCCGGAGAGGAGAACAGTTTAAAAAGAGGGAAAGCCGGAGAGGAGAACAGTTTAAAAAGAACGAGAGTGGAGAGGAGAACAGTTTAAAAACAGCGAGAGCCGGAGAGGAGAACAGTTTAAAAAGAGCGAGAGCAGGAGAGGAGAACAGTTTAAAAAGAGCTAGAGCCGGAGAGGAGAACAGTTTAAAAAGAGCGAGTGCCGCAGAGGAGAACAGTTTAAAAAGAGCGAGAGCCGGAGAGGAGAACAGATTAAAAAGAGCCAGAGCCGGAGAGGAGAACAGTTTAAAAAGAGCGAGAGCCGGAGAGGAGAACAGTTTAAAAAGAGCGAGAGCAGGAGAGGAGAACAGTTTAAAAAGAGCCAGAGCCGGAGAGGAGAACAGTTTAAAAAGAGCCAGAGCCGGAGAGGAGAACAGTTTAAAAAGAGCGACAGCCGGAGAGGAGAACAGTTTAAAAAGAGCCAGAGCCGGAGAGGAGAACAGTATAAAAAGAGCGAGAGCCGGAGAAGAGAACAGTTTAAAAAGTGCGAGAGCCGGAGAGGAGAACAGTTTAAAAAGAGTCAGAGCCGGAGAGGAGAACAGTTTAAAAAGAGCCAGAGCCGGAGAGGAGAACAGTTTAAAAAGAGCGAGAGCCGGAGAGGAGAACATTTTAAAAAGAGCCAGAGCCGGAGAGGAGAACAGTTTAAAAAGAGCGAGAGCCGGAGAAGAGAACAGTTTAAAAAGAGCCAGAGCCGGAGAGGAGAACAGTTTAAAAAGAGCGAGAGCCAGAGAGGAGAACAGTTTAAAAAGAGCGACAGCCGGAGAGGAGAACAGTTTAAAAAGAGCGAGAGCAGGAGAGGAGAACAGTTTAAAAAGAGCGAGAGCCGGAGAGGAGAACAGTTTAAAAAGAGACAGAGCCGGAGAGGAGAACAGTATAAAAAGAGCGAGAGCCAGAGAGGAGAACAGTTTAAAAAGAGCGAGAGCCGGAGAGGAGAACAGTTTAAAAAGAGCGAGAGCCGGAGAGGAGAACAGTTTAAAAAGAGCGAGAGCCAGAGAGGAGAACAGTTTAAAAAGAGCGACAGCCGGAGAGGAGAACAGTTTAAAAAGAGCGAGAGCAGGAGAGGAGAACAGTATAAAAAGAGCGAGAGCCGGAGAGGAGAACAGTTTAAAAAGAGCGAGAGCCGGAGAGGAGAACAGTTTAAAAAGAGTCAGAGCCGGAGAGGAGAACAGTATAAAAAGAGCGAGAGCCGGAGAGGAGAACAGTTTAAAAAGAGCGAGAGCCGGAGAGGAGAACAGTTTAATAAGAGCGAGAGCCGGAGAGGAGAACAGTTTAAAAAGAACGAGAGCCAGCGAGGAGAACAGTTTAAAAAGAGCGAGAGCCGGAGAGGAGGACAGTTTAAAAAGAGCGAGAGCCGGAGAGGAGAACAGTTTAAAAAGAGTGAGAGCCGGAGAGGAGAACAGTTTAAAAAGAGCGAGAGCCGGAGCGGAGAACAGTTTAAAAAGAGCGAGAGCCGGAGAGGAGAACAGTTTAAAAAGAGCGAGAGCCGGAGAGGAGAACAGTTTAAAAAGAGCGAGAGCCGGAGAGGAGAACAGTTTAAAAAGAGCGAGAGCCGGAGAGGAGAACAGTTTAAAAAGAGCGAGAGCCGGAGAGGAGAACAGTTTAAAAAGAGCGAGAGCCGGAGAGGAGAACAGTTTAAAAAGAGCGAGAGCCGGAGAGGAGAACAGTATAAAAAGAGCGAGAGCCTGAGAGGAGAATAGTTTAAAAAGAGCGAGAGCCGGAGAGGAGAACAGTTTAAAAAGTGCGAGAGCCGGAGACGAGAACAGTTTAAAAAGAGCGAGAGCCAGAGAGGAGAACAGTTTAAAAAGAGCAAGAGCCGGAGAGGAGAACAGTTTAAAAAGAGCGAGAGCCGGAGAGGAGAACAGTTTAAAAAGAGCGAGAGCCGGAGAGGAGAACAGTTTAAAAAGAGCGAGAGCCAGAGAGAAGAACAGTTTAAAAAGAGCGAGAGCCGGAGAGAAGAACAGTTTAAAAAGAGCCAGAGCCGGAGAGGAGAACAGTTTAAAAAGAGCGAGAGCCGGAGAGGAGAACAGTTTAAAAAGAGCGAGAGCCGGAGAGGAGAACAGTTTAAAAAGAGCGAGAGCCAGAGAGGAGAACAGTTTAAAAAGAGCGAGAGCCAGAGAGGAGAACAGTTTAAAAAGAGCGAAAGCCGGAGACGAGAACAGATTAAAAAGAACGAGAGCCGGAGAGGAGAACAGTTTAAAAACAGCGAGAGCCGGAGAGGAGAACAGTTTAAAAAGAGCGGGAGCCGGAGAGGAGAACAGTTTAAAAAGAGCGAGAGCCGGAGAGGAGAACAGTTTAAAAAGAGCGAGAGCAGGAGAGGAGAACAGTTTAAAAAGAGCGAGAGCCGGAGAGGAGAACAGTTTAAAAAGAGCGAGAGCCGGAGAGGAGAACAGTTTAAAAAGAGCGAGAGCTGGAGAGGAGAACAGTTGAAAAAGAGCGAGAGCCGGAGAGGAGAACAGTTTAAAAAGAGCGAGAGCCAGTGAGGAGAACAGTTTAAAAAGAGCGAGAGCCGGAGAGGAGAACAGTTTAAAAAGAGCGAGAGCCGGAGAGGAGAACAGTTTAAAAAGAGTAAGAGCCGGAGAGGAGAACAGTTTAAAAAGAGCGAGAGCCGGAGAGGAGAACAGTTTAAAAAAAGCGAGAGCCGGAGAGGAGAACAGTTTAAAAAGAGCGCGAGCCGGAGAGGAGAACAGTTTAAAAAGAGCGAGAGCCGGAGAGGAGAACAGTTTAAAAAGAGCGAGAGCCGGAGATGAGAACAGTTTAAAAAGAGCCAGAGCGGAAGAGGAGAACAGTTTATAAAGAGCCAGAGCCGGAGAGGAGAACAGTTTAAAAAGAGCCAGAGCCGGAGAGGAGAACAGTTTAAAAAGAGCGAGAGCCGGAGAGGAGAACAGTTTAAAAAGAGCGAGAGCCGGAGAGGAGAACAGTTTAAAAAGAGCCAGAGCCGGAGAGGAGAGCAGTTTAAAAAGAGCGAGAGCTGGAGAGGAGAACAGTTTAAAAAGAGCGAGAGCCGGAGAGGAGAACAGTTTAAAAAGTGCCAGAGCCGGAGAGGAGAACAGTTTAAAAAGAGCGAGAGCTGGAGAGGAGAACAGTTTAAAAAGAGCAAGAGCCATAGAGGAGAACAGTTTAAAAAGAGCGAGAGCCGGAGAGGAGGACAGTTTAAAAAGAGCGAGAGCCGGAGAGGAGAACAGTTTAAAAAGAGCCAGAGCCGGAGAGGAGAACAGTTTAAAAAGAGCCAGAGCCGGAGAGGAGAACAGTTTAAAAAGAGCCAGAGCCGGAGAGGAGAACAGTTTAATAAGAGCGAGAGCCGGAGAGGAGGACAGTTTAAAAAGAGCGAGAGCCGGAGAGGAGAACAGTTTAAAAAGAGCGAGAGCCGGAGAGGAGAACAGTTTAAAAAGAGCGAGAGCCGGAGAGGAGAACAGTTTAGAAAGAGCGAGAGCCGGAGAGGAGATCAGTTTAAAAAGAGCGAGAGCCGGAGAGGAGAACAGTTTAAAAAGAGCGAGAGCCGGAGAGGAGAACAGTTTAAAAAGAGCGAGAGCTGGAGAGGAGAACAGTTTAAAAAGAGCGAAAGCCGGAGAGGAGGACAGTTTTAAAAGAGCGAGAGCCGGAGAGGAGAACAGTTTAAAAACAGCGAGAGCCGGAGAGGAGAACAGATTAAAAATAGCGAGAGCCGGAGAGGAGAACAGTTTAAAAAGAGCGAGAGCCGGAGAGGAGAACAGTTTAAAAAGAGCGAGAGCCGGAGAGGAGAACAGTTTAAAAAGAGCGAGAGCCGGAGAGGAGAACAGTTTAAAAAGAGCGAGAGCCGGAGAGGAGAACAGTTTAAAAAGAGCGAGAGCCAGAGAGGAGAACAGTTTAAAAAGAGCGAGAGCAGGAGAGGAGAACAGTTTAAAAAGAGCGAGAACCAGAGAGGAGAACAGTTTAAAAAGAGCGAGAGCCGGAGAGGAGAACAGTTTAAAAAGAGCAAGAGCCGGAGAGGAGAACAGTTTAAAAAGAGCGAGAGCCGGAGAGGAGAACAGTTTAAAAAGAGCGAGAGGCAGAGAGGAGAACAGTTTAAAAAGAGCGCGAGCCGGAGAGGAGAACAGTTTAAAAAGAGCCAGAGCCGGAGAGGAGAACAGCTTAAAAAGAGCGAGAGCCGAAGAGGAGAACAGTTTAAAAAGAGCGAGAGCCGGAGAGGAGAACAGTTTAAAAAGAGCGAGAGCCGGAGAGGAGAACAGTTTAAAAAGAGCGAAAGCCGGAGAGGAGAACAGTTTAAAAAGAACGAGAGCCGGAGAGGAGAACAGTTTAAAAACAGCGAGAGCCGGAGAGGAGAACAGTTTAAAAACAGCGAGAGCCGGAGAGGAGAACAGTTTAAAAAGAGCGAGAGCCGGAGAGGAGAACAGTTTAAAAAGAGTGAGAGCCGGAGAGGAGAACAGTTTAAAAAGAGCGAGAGCAGGAGAGGAGAACAGTTTAAAAAGAGCGAGAGCCGGAGAGGAGAACAGTTTAAAAAGAGCGAGAACCGGAGAGGAGAACAGTTTAAAAAGAGCGAGAGCCGGAGAGGAGAACAGATGAAAAAGAGCGAGAGCCGGAGAGGAGAACAGTTTAAAAAGAGCGAGAGCCAGAGAGGAGAACAGTTTAAAAAGAGCGAGAGCCGGAGAGGAGAACAGTTTAAAAAGAGCGAGAGCCGGGGAGGAGAACAGTTTAAAAAGAGCGAGAGCCGGAGAGGAGAACAGTTTAAATAGAGCGAGAGCCGGAGAGGAGAACAGTTTAAAAAGAGCGAGAGCCGGAGAGGAGAACAGTTTAAAAAGAGTGAGAGCCGGAGATGAGAACAGTTTAAAAAGAGCCAGAGCCGGAGAGGAGAACAGTTTAAAAAGAGCCAGAGCCGGAGAGGAGAACAGTTTAAAATGAGCCAGAGCCGGAGAGGAGAACAGTTTAAAAAGAGCGAGAGCCGGAGAGGAGAACAGTTTAAAAAGAGCGAGAGCCGGAGAGGAGAACAGTTTAAAAAGAGCCAGAGCCGGAGAGGAGAGCAGTTTAAAAAGAGCGAGAGCTGTGGAGGAGAACAGTTTAAATAGCGCAAGAGCCGGAGAGGAGAACAGTTTAAAAAGAGCGAGAGCCGGAGAGGAGGACAGTTTAAAAAGAGCGAGAGCCGGAGAGGAGAACAGTTTAAAAAGAGCGAGAGCCGGAGAGGAGAACAGTTTAAAAAGAGCGAGAGCCGGAGAGGAGAACAGTTTAAAAAGAGTGAGAGCCAGAGCGGAGAACAGTTTAAAAGAAGCGAGAGCCGGAGAGGAGAACAGTTTAAAAAGAGCCAGAGCCGGAGAGGAGAACAGTTTAAAAAGAGCCAGAGCCGGAGAGGAGAACAGTTTAAAAAGAGCGAGAGCCGGAGAGGAGAACAGTTTAAAGAGAGCGAGAGCCGGAGAGGAGAACAGTTTAAAAAGAGCGAAAGCCGGAGAGGAGAACAGTTTAAAAAGAACGAGAGCCAGAGAGGAGAACAGTTTAAAAAGAGCGAGAGCAGGAGAGGAGAACAGTTTAAAAAGAGCCAGAGCCGGAGAGGAGAACAGTTTAAAAAGAGCGAGAGCCGCAGAGGAGAACAGTTTAAAAAGAGCGAGAGCCGGAGAGGAGAACAGTTTAAAAATAGTGAGAGCCGGAGAGGAGAACAGTTTAAAAAGAGCGAGAGCCAGAGAGGAGAACAGTTTAAAAAGAGCCAGAGCCGGAGAGGAGAACAGATAAAAAGAGTGAGAGCCGGAGAGGAGAACAGTTTAAAAAGAGGGAGAGCCGGAGAGGAGAACAGTTTAAAAAGAGCCAGAGCCGGAGAGGAGAACAGTTTAAAAAGAGCGAGAGCCGGAGAGGAGAACAGTTTAAAAAGAGCGAGATCCAGAGAGGAGGACAGTTTATAAAGAGCAAGAGCCGGAGAGGAGAACAGTTTAAAAAGAGTGAGAGCCGGAGAGGAGAACAGTTTAATAAGAGCGAGAGCCGGAGAGGAGAACAGTTTAAAAAGAGCAAGAGCCGGAGAGGAGAACAGTTTAAAAAGAGAGAGAGCCGGAGAGGAGAACAGTTTAAAAAGAGCGAGAGCCGGAGAGGAGAACAGTTAAAAAAGAGCCAGAGCCGGAGAGGAGAACAGTTTAAAAAGAGCGAGAGCCGGAGAGGAGAACAGTTTAAAATGAGCGAGAGCCGGAGAGGAGAACAGTTTAAAAAGAGCGAGAGCCGGAGAGGAGAACAGTTTAAAAAGAGCGAGAGCCGGAGAGGAGAACAGTTTAAAAAGAGCCAGAGCCGGAGAGGAGAGCAGTTTAAAAAGAGCGAGAGCTGGAGAGGAGAACAGTTTAAAAAGAGCGAGAGCCGGAGAGGAGAACAGTTTAAAAAGTGCCAGAGCCGGAGAGGAGAACAGTTTATAAAGAGCGAGAGCTGGAGAGGAGAACAGTTTAAAAAGAGCAAGAGCCGGAGAGGAGAACAGTTTAAAAAGAGTGAGAGCCGGAGAGGAGGATAGTTTAAAAAGACCGAGAGCCGGAGAGGAGAACAGTTTAAAAAGAGCCAGAGCCGGAGAGGAGAACAGGTTAAAAAGAGCCAGAGCCGGAGAGGAGAACAGTTTAAAAAGAGCCAGAGCCGGAGAGGAGAACAGTTTAATAAGAGCGAGAGCCGGAGAGGAGGACAGTTTAAAAAGAGCGAGAGCCGGAGAGGAGAACAGTTTAAAAAGAGCGAGAGCCGGAGAGGAGAACAGTTTAAAAAGAGCGAGAGCCGGAGAGGAGAACAGTTTAGAAAGAGCGAGAGCCGGAGAGGAGATCAGTTTAAAAAGAGCGAGAGCCGGAGAGGAGAACAGTTTAAAAAGAGCGAGAGCCGGAGAGGAGAACAGTTTAAAAAGAGCGAGAGCTGGAGAGGAGAACAGTTTAAAAAGAGCGAAAGCCAGAGAGGAGGACAGTTTTAAAAGAGCGAGAGCCGGAGAGGAGAACAGTTTAAAAACAGCGAGAGCCGGAGAGGAGAACAGATTAAAAAGAGCGAGAGCCGGAGAGGAGAACAGTTTAAAAAGAGCGAGAGCCGGAGAGGAGAACAGTTTAAAAAGAGTGAGAGCCAGAACGGAGAACAGTTTAAAAGAAGCGAGAGCCGGAGAGGAGAACAGTTTAAAAAGAGCCAGAGCCGGAGAGGAGAACAGTTTAAAAAGAGCCAGAGCCGGAGAGGAGAACAGTTTAAAAAGAGCGAGAGCCGGAGAGGAGAACAGTTTAAAGAAAGCGAGAGCCAGAGAGGAGAACAGTTTAAAAAGAGCGAAAGCCGGAGAGGAGAACAGTTTAAAAAGAACGAGAGCCGGAGAGGAGAACAGTTTAAAAAGAGCGAGAGCAGGAGAGGAGAACAGTTTAAAAAGAGCCAGAGCCGGAGAGGAGAACAGATAAAAAGAGCGAGAGCCGGAGAGGAGAATAGTTTAAAAAGAGGGAGAGCCGGAGAGGAGAACAGTTTAAAAAGAGCCAGAGCTGGAGAGGAGAACAGTTTAAAAAGAGCGAGAGCCGGAGAGGAGAACAGTTTAAAAAGAGCGAGATCCAGAGAGGAGGACAGTTTATAAAGAGCAAGAGCCGGAGAGGAGAACAGTTTAAAAAGAGTGAGAGCCGGAGAGGAGAACAGTTTAATAAGAGCGAGAGCCGGTGAGGAGAACAGTTTAAAAAGAGCAAGAGCCGGAGAGGAGAACAGTTTAAAAAGAGCGAGAGCCGGAGAGGAGAACAGTTTAAAAAGAGCGAGAGCCGGAGAGGAGAACAGTTAAAAAAGAGCCAGAGCTGGAGAGGAGAACAGTTTAAACAGAGCGAGAGCCGGAGAGGAGAACTTTAAAAAGAGCGAGAGCCGGAGAGGAGAACAGTTTAAAAAGAGTGAGAGCCGGAGAGGAGAACAGTTTAAAAAGAGCCAGAGCCGGAGAGGAGAGCAGTTTAAAAAGAGCGAGAGCTGGAGAGGAGAACAGTTTAAAAAGAGCGAGAGCCGGAGAGGAGAACAGTTTAAAAAGTGCCAGAGCCGGAGAGGAGAACAGTTTAAAAAGAGCGAGAGCTGGAGAGGAGAACAGTTTAAAAAGAGCAAGAGCCGGAGAGGAGAACAGTTTAAAAAGAGCCAGAGCCGGAGAGGAGAACAGTTTAAAAAGAGCCAGAGCTGGAGAGGAGAACAGTTTAAAAAGAGCCAGAGCCGGAGAGGAGAACAGTTTAATAAGAGCGAGAGCCGGAGAGGAGGACAGTTTAAAAAGAGCGAGAGCCGGAGAGGAGAACAGTTTAAAAAGAGCGAGAGCCGGAGAGGAGAACAGTTTAAAAAGAGCGAGAGCTGGAGAGGAGAACAGTTTAAAAAGAGCGAGGGCCGGAGAGGAGAACAGTTTAAAAAGAGCGAGAGCCGGAGAGGAGAACAGTTTAAAAAGAGCGAAAGCCGGAGAGGAGGACAGTTTTAAAAGTGCGAGAGCCGGAGAGGAGAACAGTTTAAAAACAGCGAGAGCCGGAGAGGAGAACAGATTAAAAAGAGCGAGAGCCGGAGAGGAGAACAGTTTAAAATGAGCGAGAGCCGGAGAGGAGAACAGTTTAAAAAGAGCGAGTGCCGGAGAGGAAAACAGTTTAAAAAGAGCGAGAGCCGGAGAGGAGAACAGTTTAAAAAGAGCGAGAGACGGAGAGGAGAGCAGTTTAAAAAGACCGAGAGCCGGAGAGGAGAACAGTTTAAAAAGAGCCAGAGCCGGAGAGGAGAACAGTTTAAAAAGAGCCAGAGCCGGAGAGGAGAACAGTTTAAAAAGAGCCAGAGCCGGAGAGGAGAACAGTTTAATAAGAGCGAGAGCCGGAGAGGAGGACAGTTTAAAAAGAGCGAGAGCAGGAGAGGAGAACAGTTTAAAAAGAGCGAGAGCCGGAGAGGAGAACAGTTTAAAAAGAGCGAGAGCCGGAGAGGAGAACAGTTTAGAAAGAGCGAGAGCCGGAGAGGAGATCAGTTTAAAAAGAGCGAGAGCCGGAGAGGAGAACAGTTTAAAAAGAGCGAGAGCCGGAGAGGAGAACAGTTTAAAAAGAGCGAGAGCTGGAGAGGAGAACAGTTTAAAAAGAGCGAAAGCCAGAGAGGAGGACAGTTTTAAAAGAGCGAGAGCCGGAGAGGAGAACAGTTTAAAAACAGCGAGAGCCGGAGAGGAGAACAGATTAAAAAGAGCGAGAGCCGGAGAGGAGAACAGTTTAAAATGAGCGAGAGCCGGAGAGGAGAACAGTTTAAAAAGAGCGAGTGCCGGAGAGGAAAACAGTTTAAAAAGAGCGAGAGCCGGAGAGGAGAACAGTTTAAAAAGAGCGAGAGACGGAGAGGAGAATAGTTTAAAAAGAGCGAGAGCTGGAGAGGAGAACAGTTTAAAAAGAGCGAGGGCCGGAGAGGAGAACAGTTTAAAAAGAGCGAGAGCCGGAGAGGAGAACAGTT
Source organism: Somniosus microcephalus (assembly GCF_052327205.1). Taxonomy (NCBI): domain Eukaryota; kingdom Metazoa; phylum Chordata; class Chondrichthyes; order Squaliformes; family Somniosidae; genus Somniosus; species Somniosus microcephalus. The sequence goes on along the minus strand of NW_028225187.1, from coordinate 42,148,398 downwards.
TAAAAAGAGCGAGAGCTGGAGAGGAGAACAGTTTAAAAAGAGTGAGAGCCGGAGAGGAGAATAGTTTAAAAAGAGCGAGAGCCGGAGAGGAGAACAGTTTAAAAAGAGCGAGAGCCGGAGAGGAGAACAGTTTAAAAAGAGCGAGAGCCGGAGAGGAGAACAGTTTAAAAAGAGCGAGAGCCGGAGAGGAGAACAGATTAAAAAGAGCGAGAGCCGGAGAGGAGAACAGTTTAAAAAGAGCGAGAGCTGGAGAGGAGAACAGTTTAAAAAGAGCGAGAGCCGGATAGGAGAACAGTTTAAAAAGAGCGAGAGCCGGAGAGGAGATCAGTTTAAAAACAGCGAGAGCCGGAGAGGAGAACAGTTTAATAAGTGCCAGAGCCGGAGAGGAGAACAATTTAAAAAGAGCCAGAGCCGGAGAGGAGAACAGTTTAAAAAGAGCCAGAGCCGGAGAGGAGAACAGTTTAAAAAGAGTGAGAGCTGGAGAGGAGAACAGTTTAAAAAGAGTCTAAGCCGGAAAGGAGAACAGTTTAATAAGAGCGAGAGCCGGAGAGGAGAACTGTTTAAAAAGAGCGAGAGCCGGAGAGGAGAACAGTTAAAAAAGAGCGAGAGCCGGAGAGGAGAACAGTTTAAAAAGAGCGAGAGCCGGAGAGGAGAACAGTTTAAAAAGAGCGAGAGCAGCAGAGGAGAACAGTTTAAAAAGAGCGAGAGCCGGAGAGGAGAACAGTTTAAAAAGAGCGAGAGCCGGAGAGGAGAACAGTTTAAAAAGAGCGAGAGCCGGAGAGGAGAACAGTTTAAAAAGAGTGAGAGCCAGAGCGGAGAACAGTTTAAAAGAAGCGAGAGCCGGAGAGGAGAACAGTTTAAAAAGAGCCAGAGCCGGAGAGGAGAACAGTTTAAAAAGAGCCAGAGCCGGAGAGGAGAACAGTTTAAAAAGAGCGAGAGCCGGAGAGGAGAACAGTTTAAAGAGAGCGAGAGCTGGAGAGGAGAACAGTTTAAAAAGAGCGAAAGCCGGAGAGGAGAACAGTTTAAAAAGAACGAGAGCCGGAGAGGAGAACAGTTTAAAAAGAGCGAGAGCAGGAGAGGAGAACAGTTTAAAAAGAGCCAGAGCCGGAGAGGAGAACAGATAAAAAGAGCGAGAGCCGGAGAGGAGAACAGTTTAAAAAGAGGGAGAGCCGGAGAGGAGAACAGTTTAAAAAGAGCCAGAGCCGGAGAGGAGAACAGTTTAAAAAGGGCGAGAGCCGGAGAGGAGAACAGTTTAAAAAGAGCGAGATCCAGAGAGGAGGACAGTTTATAAAGAGCAAGAGCCGGAGAGGAGAACAGTTTAAAAAGAGTGAGAGCCGGAGAGGAGAACAGTTTAATAAGAGCGAGAGCCGGTGAGGAGAACAGTTTAAAAAGAGCAAGAGCCGGAGAGGAGAACAGTTTAAAAAGAGCGAGAGCCGGAGAGGAGAACAGTTAAAAAAGAGCCAGAGCCGGAGAGGAGAACAGTTTAAACAGAGCGAGAGCCGGAGAGGAGAACAGTTTAAAAAGAGCGAGAGCCGGAGAGGAGAACAGTTTAAAAAGAGCGAGAGCCGGAGAGGAGAACAGTTTAAAAAGAGCCAGAGCCGGAGAGGAGAGCAGTTTAAAAAGAGCGAGAGCTGGAGAGGAGAACAGTTTAAAAAGAGCGAGAGCCGGAGAGGAGAACAGTTTAAAAAGTGCCAGAGCCGGAGAGGAGAACAGTTTAAAAAGAGCGAGAGCTGGAGAGGAGAACAGTTTAAAAAGAGCAAGAGCCGGAGAGGAGAACAGTTTAAAAAGAGCCAGAGCCGGAGAGGAGAACAGTTTAAAAAGAGCCAGAGCCGGAGAGGAGAACAGTTTAAAAAGAGCCAGAGCCGGAGAGGAGAAGAGTTTAATAAGAGCGAGAGCCGGAGAGGAGGACAGTTTAAAAAGAGCGAGAGCCGGAGAGGAGAACAGTTTAAAAAGAGCGAGAGCCGGAGAGGAGAACAGTTTAAAAAGAGCGAGAGCCGGAGAGGAGAACAGTTTAGAAAGAGCGAGAGCCGGAGAGGAGATCAGTTTAAAAAGAGCGAGAGCCGGAGAGGAGAACAGTTTAAAAAGAGCGAGAGCCGGAGAGGAGAACAGTTTAAAAAGAGCGAGAGCTGGAGAGGAGAACAGTTTAAAAAGAGCGAAAGCCGGAGAGGAGGACAGTTTTAAAAGAGCGAGAGCCGGAGAGGAGAACAGTTTAAAAACAGCGAGAGCCGGAGAGGAGAACAGATTAAAAAGAGCGAGAGCCGGAGAGGAGAACAGTTTAAAATGAGCGAGAGCCGGAGAGGAGAACAGTTTAAAAAGAGCGAGTGCCGGAGAGGAAGACAGTTTAAAAAGAGCGAGAGCCGGAGTGGAGAACAGTTTAAAAAGAGCGAGAGACGGAGAGGAGAACAGTTTAAAAAGACCGAGAGCCGGAGAGGAGAACAGTTTAAAAAGAGCCAGAGCCGGAGAGGAGAACAGTTTAAAAAGAGCCAGAGCCGGAGAGGAGAACAGTTTAAAAAGAGCCAGAGCCGGAGAGGAGAACAGTTTAATAAGAGCGAGAGCCAGAGAGGAGGACAGTTTAAAAAGAGCGAGAGCCGGAGAGGAGAACAGTTTAAAAAGAGCGAGAGCCGGAGAGGAGAACAGTTTAAAAAGAGCGAGAGCCGGAGAGGAGAACAGTTTAGAAAGAGCGAGAGCCGGAGAGGAGATCAGTTTAAAAAGAGCGAGAGCCGGAGAGGAGAATAGTTTAAAAAGAGCGAGAGCCGGAGAGGAGAACAGTTTAAAAAGAGCGAGAGCTGGAGAGGAGAACAGTTTAAAAAGAGCGAAAGCCAGAGAGGAGGACAGTTTTAAAAGAGCGAGAGCCGGAGAGGAGAACAGTTTAAAAACAGCGAGAGCCGGAGAGGAGAACAGATTAAAAAGAGCGAGAGCCGGAGAGGAGAACAGTTTAAAATGAGCGAGAGCCGGAGAGGAGAACAGTTTAAAAAGAGCGAGTGCCGGAGAGGAAAACAGTTTAAAAAGAGCGAGAGCCGGAGAGGAGAACAGTTTAAAAAGAGCGAGAGACGGAGAGGAGAACAGTTTAAAAAGAGCGAGAGCTGGAGAGGAGAACAGTTTAAAAAGAGCGAGGGCCGGAGAGGAGAACAGTTTAAAAAGAGCGAGAGCCAGAGAGGAGAACAGTTTAAAAAGAGCGAGAGCTGGAGAGGAGAACAGTTTAAAAAGAGTGAGAGCCGGAGAGGAGAATAGTTTAAAAAGAGCGAGAGCCGGAGAGGAGAACAGTTTAAAAAGAGCGAGAGCCGGAGAGGAGAACAGTTTAAAAAGAGCGAGAGCCGGAGAGGAGAACAGTTTAAAAAGAGCGAGAGCCGGATAGGAGAACAGATTAAAAAGAGCGAGAGCCGGAGAGGAGAACAGTTTAAAAAGAGCGAGAGCTGGAGAGGAGAACAGTTTAAAAAGAGCGAGAGCCGGATAGGAGAACAGTTTAAAAAGAGCGAGAGCCGGAGAGGAGATCAGTTTAAAAACAGCGAGAGCCGGAGAGGAGAACAGTTTAATAAGTGCCAGAGCCGGAGAGGAGAACAGTTTAAAAAGAGCCAGAGCCGGAGAGGAGAACAGTTTAAAAAGAGCGAGAGCCGGAGAGGAGAACAGTTTAAAAAGAGTGAGAGCCGGAGAGGAGAACAGTTTAAAAAGAGTCAGAGCCGGAAAGGAGAACAGTTTAATAAGAGCGAGAGCCGGAGAGGAGAACTGTTTAAAAAGAGCGAGAGCCGGAGAGGAGAACAGTTAAAAAAGAGCGAGAGCCGGAGAGGAGAACAGTTTAAAAAGAGCGAGAGCCGGAGAGGAGAACAGTTTAAAAAGAGAGAGAGCCGCAGAGGAGAACAGTTTAAAAAGAGCGAGAGCCGGAGAGGAGAACAGTTTAAAAAGAGCGAGAGCCGGAGAGGAGAACAGTTTAAAAAGAGCGAGAGCCGGAGAGGAGAACAGTTTAAAAAGAGTGAGAGCCAGAGCGGAGAACAGTTTAAAAGAAGCGAGAGCCGGAGAGGAGAACAGTTTAAAAAGAGCCAGAGCCGGAGAGGAGAACAGTTTAAAAAGAGCCAGAGCCGGAGAGGAGAACAGTTTAAAAAGAGCGAGAGCCGGAGAGGAGAACAGTTTAAAGAGAGCGAGAGCCAGAGAGGAGAACAGTTTAAAAAGAGCGAAAGCCGGAGAGGAGAACAGTTTAAAAAGAACGAGAGCCGGAGAGGAGAACAGTTTAAAAAGAGCGAGAGCAGGAGAGGAGAACAGTTTAAAAAGAGCCAGAGCCGGAGAGGAGAACAGATAAAAAGAGCGAGAGCCGGAGAGGAGAACAGTTTAAAAAGGGGGAGAGCCGGAGAGGAGAACAGTTTAAAAAGAGCCAGAGCCGGAGAGGAGAACAGTTTAAAAAGAGCGAGAGCCGGAGAGGAGAACAGTTTAAAAAGAGCGAGATCCAGAGAGGAGGACAGTTTATAAAGAGCAAGAGCCGGAGAGGAGAACAGTTTAAAAAGAGCGAGAGCCGCAGATGAGAACAGTTTAAAAAGAGCGAGAGCCGGAGAGGAGAACAGTTTAAAAAGAGCGAGAGCCGGAGAGGAGAACAGTTTAAAAAGAGCGAGAGCCGGAGAGGAGAACAGTTTAAAAAGAGTGAGAGCCAGAGCGGAGAACAGTTTAAAAGAAGCGAGAGCCGGAGAGGAGAACAGTTTAAAAAGAGCCAGAGCCGGAGAGGAGAACAGTTTAAAAAGAGCCAGAGCCGGAGAGGAGAACAGTTTAAAAAGAGCGAGAGCCGGAGAGGAGAACAGTTTAAAGAGAGCGAGAGCCGGAGAGGAGAACAGTTTAAAAAGAGCGAAAGCCGGAGAGGAGAACAGTTTAAAAAGAATGAGAGCCGGAGAGGAGAACAGTTTAAAAAGAGCGAGAGCAGGAGAGGAGAACAGTTTAAAAAGAGCCAGAGCCGGAGAGTAGAACAGATAAAAAGAGCGAGAGCCGGAGAGGAGAACAGTTTAAAAAGAGGGAGAGCCGGAGAGGAGAACAGTTTAAAAAGAGCCAGAGCCGGAGAGGAGAACAGTTTAAAAAGGGCGAGAGCCGGAGAGGAGAACAGTTTAAAAAGAGCGAGATCCAGAGAGGAGGACAGTTTATAAAGAGCAAGAGCCGGACAGGAGAACAGTTTAAAAAGAGTGAGAGCCGGAGAGGAGAACAGTTTAATAAGAGCGAGAGCCGGTGAGGAGAACAGTTTAAAAAGAGCAAGAGCCGGAGAGGAGAACAGTTTAAAAAGAGCGAGAGCCGGAGAGGAGAACAGTTTAAAAAGAGCGAGAGCCGGAGAGGAGAACAGTTAAAAAAGAGCCAGAGCCGGAGAGGAGAACAGTTTAAACAGAGCGAGCGCCGGAGAGGAGAACAGTTTAAAAAGAGCGAGAGCCGGAGAGGAGAACAGTTTAAAAAGAGCGAGAGCCGGAGAGGAGAACAGTTTAAAAAGAGCCAGAGCCGGAGAGGAGAGCAGTTTAAAAAGAGCGAGAGCCGGAGAGGAGAACAGATTAAAAAGAGCGAGAGCCGGAGAGGAGAACAGATTAAAAAGAGCGAGAGCCGGAGAGGAGAACAGTTTAAAATGAGCGAGAGCCGGAGAGGAGAACAGTTTAAAAAGAGCGAGTGCCGGAGAGGAAAACAGTTTAAAAAGAGCGAGAGCCGGAGAGGAGAACAGTTTAAAAAGAGCGAGAGACGGAGAGGAGAGCAGTTTAAAAAGACCGAGAGCCGGAGAGGAGAACAGTTTAAAAAGAGCCAGAGCCGGAGAGGAGAACAGTTTAAAAAGAGCCAGAGCCGGAGAGGAGAACAGTTTAAAAAGAGCCAGAGCCGGAGAGGAGAACAGTTTAATAAGAGCGAGAGCCGGAGAGGAGGACAGTTTAAAAAGAGCGAGAGCAGGAGAGGAGAACAGTTTAAAAAGAGCGAGAGCCGGAGAGGAGAACAGTTTAAAAAGAGCGAGAGCCGGAGAGGAGAACAGTTTAGAAAGAGCGAGAGCCGGAGAGGAGATCAGTTTAAAAAGAGCGAGAGCCGGAGAGGAGAACAGTTTAAAAAGAGCGAGAGCCGGAGAGGAGAACAGTTTAAAAAGAGCGAGAGCTGGAGAGGAGAACAGTTTAAAAAGAGCGAAAGCCAGAGAGGAGGACAGTTTTAAAAGAGCGAGAGCCGGAGAGGAGAACAGTTTAAAAACAGCGAGAGCCGGAGAGGAGAACAGATTAAAAAGAGCGAGAGCCGGAGAGGAGAACAGTTTAAAATGAGCGAGAGCCGGAGAGGAGAACAGTTTAAAAAGAGCGAGTGCCGGAGAGGAAAACAGTTTAAAAAGAGCGAGAGCCGGCGAGGAGAACAGTTTAAAAAGAGCGAGAGACGGAGAGGAGAATAGTTTAAAAAGAGCGAGAGCTGGAGAGGAGAACAGTTTAAAAAGAGCGAGGGCCGGAGAGGAGAACAGTTTAAAAAGAGCGAGAGCCGGAGAGGAGAACAGTTTAAAAAGAGCGAGAGCTGGAGAGGAGAACAGTTTAAAAAGAGTGAGAGCCGGAGAGGAGAATAGTTTAAAAAGAGCGAGAGCCGGAGAGGAGAACAGTTTAAAAAGAGCGAGAGCCGGAGAGGAGAACAGTTTAAAAAGAGCGAGAGCCGGAGAGGAGAACAGTTTAAAAAGAGCGAGAGCCGGAGAGGAGAACAGATTAAAAAGAGCGAGAGCCGGAGAGGAGAACAGTTTAAAAAGAGCGAGAGCTGGAGAGGAGAACAGTTTAAAAAGAGCGAGAGCCGGATAGGAGAACAGTTTAAAAAGAGCGAGAGCCGGAGAGGAGATCAGTTTAAAAACAGCGAGAGCCGGAGAGGAGAACAGTTTAATAAGTGCCAGAGCCGGAGAGGAGAACAATTTAAAAAGAGCCAGAGCCGGAGAGGAGAACAGTTTAAAAAGAGCCAGAGCCGGAGAGGAGAACAGTTTAAAAAGAGTGAGAGCTGGAGAGGAGAACAGTTTAAAAAGAGTCTAAGCCGGAAAGGAGAACAGTTTAATAAGAGCGAGAGCCGGAGAGGAGAACTGTTTAAAAAGAGCGAGAGCCGGAGAGGAGAACAGTTAAAAAAGAGCGAGAGCCGGAGAGGAGAACAGTTTAAAAAGAGCGAGAGCCGGAGAGGAGAACAGTTTAAAAAGAGCGAGAGCAGCAGAGGAGAACAGTTTAAAAAGAGCGAGAGCCGGAGAGGAGAACAGTTTAAAAAGAGCGAGAGCCGGAGAGGAGAACAGTTTAAAAAGAGCGAGAGCCGGAGAGGAGAACAGTTTAAAAAGAGTGAGAGCCAGAGCGGAGAACAGTTTAAAAGAAGCGAGAGCCGGAGAGGAGAACAGTTTAAAAAGAGCCAGAGCCGGAGAGGAGAACAGTTTAAAAAGAGCCAGAGCCGGAGAGGAGAACAGTTTAAAAAGAGCGAGAGCCGGAGAGGAGAACAGTTTAAAGAGAGCGAGAGCTGGAGAGGAGAACAGTTTAAAAAGAGCGAAAGCCAGAGAGGAGAACAGTTTAAAAAGAACGAGAGCCGGAGAGGAGAACAGTTTAAAAAGAGCGAGAGCAGGAGAGGAGAACAGTTTAAAAAGAGCCAGAGCCGGAGAGGAGAACAGATAAAAAGAGCGAGAGCCGGAGAGGAGAACAGTTTAAAAAGAGGGAGAGCCGGAGAGGAGAACAGTTTAAAAAGAGCCAGAGCCGGAGAGGAGAACAGTTTAAAAAGGGCGAGAGCCGGAGAGGAGAACAGTTTAAAAAGAGCGAGATCCAGAGAGGAGGACAGTTTATAAAGAGCAAGAGCCGGAGAGGAGAACAGTTTAAAAAGAGTGAGAGCCGGAGAGGAGAACAGTTTAATAAGAGCGAGAGCCGGTGAGGAGAACAGTTTAAAAAGAGCAAGAGCCGGAGAGGAGAACAGTTTAAAAAGAGCGAGAGCCGGAGAGGAGAACAGTTAAAAAAGAGCCAGAGCCGGAGAGGAGAACAGTTTAAACAGAGCGAGAGCCGGAGAGGAGAACAGTTTAAAAAGAGCGAGAGCCGGAGAGGAGAACAGTTTAAAAAGAGCGAGAGCCGGAGAGGAGAACAGTTTAAAAAGAGCCAGAGCCGGAGAGGAGAGCAGTTTAAAAAGAGCGAGAGCTGGAGAGGAGAACAGTTTAAAAAGAGCGAGAGCCGGAGAGGAGAACAGTTTAAAAAGTGCCAGAGCCGGAGAGGAGAACAGTTTAAAAAGAGCGAGAGCTGGAGAGGAGAACAGTTTAAAAAGAGCAAGAGCCGGAGAGGAGAACAGTTTAAAAAGAGCCAGAGCCGGAGAGGAGAACAGTTTAAAAAGAGCCAGAGCCGGAGAGGAGAACAGTTTAAAAAGAGCCAGAGCCGGAGAGGAGAAGAGTTTAATAAGAGCGAGAGCCGGAGAGGAGGACAGTTTAAAAAGAGCGAGAGCCGGAGAGGAGAACAGTTTAAAAAGAGCGAGAGCCGGAGAGGAGAACAGTTTAAAAAGAGCGAGAGCCGGAGAGGAGAACAGTTTAGAAAGAGCGAGAGCCGGAGAGGAGATCAGTTTAAAAAGAGCGAGAGCCGGAGAGGAGAACAGTTTAAAAAGAGCGAGAGCCGGAGAGGAGAACAGTTTAAAAAGAGCGAGAGCTGGAGAGGAGAACAGTTTAAAAAGAGCGAAAGCCGGAGAGGAGGACAGTTTTAAAAGAGCGAGAGCCGGAGAGGAGAACAGTTTAAAAACAGCGAGAGCCGGAGAGGAGAACAGATTAAAAAGAGCGAGAGCCGGAGAGGAGAACAGTTTAAAATGAGCGAGAGCCGGAGAGGAGAACAGTTTAAAAAGAGCGAGTGCCGGAGAGGAAGACAGTTTAAAAAGAGCGAGAGCCGGAGTGGAGAACAGTTTAAAAAGAGCGAGAGACGGAGAGGAGAACAGTTTAAAAAGACCGAGAGCCGGAGAGGAGAACAGTTTAAAAAGAGCCAGAGCCGGAGAGGAGAACAGTTTAAAAAGAGCCAGAGCCGGAGAGGAGAACAGTTTAAAAAGAGCCAGAGCCGGAGAGGAGAACAGTTTAATAAGAGCGAGAGCCAGAGAGGAGGACAGTTTAAAAAGAGCGAGAGCCGGAGAGGAGAACAGTTTAAAAAGAGCGAGAGCCGGAGAGGAGAACAGTTTAAAAAGAGCGAGAGCCGGAGAGGAGAACAGTTTAGAAAGAGCGAGAGCCGGAGAGGAGATCAGTTTAAAAAGAGCGAGAGCCGGAGAGGAGAATAGTTTAAAAAGAGCGAGAGCCGGAGAGGAGAACAGTTTAAAAAGAGCGAGAGCTGGAGAGGAGAACAGTTTAAAAAGAGCGAAAGCCAGAGAGGAGGACAGTTTTAAAAGAGCGAGAGCCGGAGAGGAGAACAGTTTAAAAACAGCGAGAGCCGGAGAGGAGAACAGATTAAAAAGAGCGAGAGCCGGAGAGGAGAACAGTTTAAAATGAGCGAGAGCCGGAGAGGAGAACAGTTTAAAAAGAGCGAGTGCCGGAGAGGAAAACAGTTTAAAAAGAGCGAGAGCCGGAGAGGAGAACAGTTTAAAAAGAGCGAGAGACGGAGAGGAGAACAGTTTAAAAAGAGCGAGAGCTGGAGAGGAGAACAGTTTAAAAAGAGCGAGGGCCGGAGAGGAGAACAGTTTAAAAAGAGCGAGAGCCAGAGAGGAGAACAGTTTAAAAAGAGCGAGAGCTGGAGAGGAGAACAGTTTAAAAAGAGTGAGAGCCGGAGAGGAGAATAGTTTAAAAAGAGCGAGAGCCGGAGAGGAGAACAGTTTAAAAAGAGCGAGAGCCGGAGAGGAGAACAGTTTAAAAAGAGCGAGAGCCGGAGAGGAGAACAGTTTAAAAAGAGCGAGAGCCGGATAGGAGAACAGATTAAAAAGAGCGAGAGCCGGAGAGGAGAACAGTTTAAAAAGAGCGAGAGCTGGAGAGGAGAACAGTTTAAAAAGAGCGAGAGCCGGATAGGAGAACAGTTTAAAAAGAGCGAGAGCCGGAGAGGAGATCAGTTTAAAAACAGCGAGAGCCGGAGAGGAGAACAGTTTAATAAGTGCCAGAGCCGGAGAGGAGAACAGTTTAAAAAGAGCCAGAGCTGGAGAGGAGAACAGTTTAAAAAGAGCGAGAGCCGGAGAGGAGAACAGTTTAAAAAGAGTGAGAGCCGGAGAGGAGAACAGTTTAAAAAGAGTCAGAGCCGGAAAGGAGAACAGTTTAATAAGAGCGAGAGCCGGAGAGGAGAACTGTTTAAAAAGAGCGAGAGCCGGAGAGGAGAACAGTTAAAAAAGAGCGAGAGCCGGAGAGGAGAACAGTTTAAAAAGAGCGAGAGCCGGAGAGGAGAACAGTTTAAAAAGAGAGAGAGCCGCAGAGGAGAACAGTTTAAAAAGAGCGAGAGCCGGAGAGGAGAACAGTTTAAAAAGAGCGAGAGCCGGAGAGGAGAACAGTTTAAAAAGAGCGAGAGCCGGAGAGGAGAACAGTTTAAAAAGAGTGAGAGCCAGAGCGGAGAACAGTTTAAAAGAAGCGAGAGCCGGAGAGGAGAACAGTTTAAAAAGAGCCAGAGCCGGAGAGGAGAACAGTTTAAAAAGAGCCAGAGCCGGAGAGGAGAACAGTTTAAAAAGAGCGAGAGCCGGAGAGGAGAACAGTTTAAAGAGAGCGAGAGCCAGAGAGGAGAACAGTTTAAAAAGAGCGAAAGCCGGAGAGGAGAACAGTTTAAAAAGAACGAGAGCCGGAGAGGAGAACAGTTTAAAAAGAGCGAGAGCAGGAGAGGAGAACAGTTTAAAAAGAGCCAGAGCCGGAGAGGAGAACAGATAAAAAGAGCGAGAGCCGGAGAGGAGAACAGTTTAAAAAGGGGGAGAGCCGGAGAGGAGAACAGTTTAAAAAGAGCCAGAGCCGGAGAGGAGAACAGTTTAAAAAGAGCGAGAGCCGGAGAGGAGAACAGTTTAAAAAGAGCGAGATCCAGAGAGGAGGACAGTTTATAAAGAGCAAGAGCCGGAGAGGAGAACAGTTTAAAAAGAGCGAGAGCCGCAGATGAGAACAGTTTAAAAAGAGCGAGAGCCGGAGAGGAGAACAGTTTAAAAAGAGCGAGAGCCGGAGAGGAGAACAGTTTAAAAAGAGCGAGAGCCGGAGAGGAGAACAGTTTAAAAAGAGTGAGAGCCAGAGCGGAGAACAGTTTAAAAGAAGCGAGAGCCGGAGAGGAGAACAGTTTAAAAAGAGCCAGAGCCGGAGAGGAGAACAGTTTAAAAAGAGCCAGAGCCGGAGAGGAGAACAGTTTAAAAAGAGCGAGAGCCGGAGAGGAGAACAGTTTAAAGAGAGCGAGAGCCGGAGAGGAGAACAGTTTAAAAAGAGCGAAAGCCGGAGAGGAGAACAGTTTAAAAAGAATGAGAGCCGGAGAGGAGAACAGTTTAAAAAGAGCGAGAGCAGGAGAGGAGAACAGTTTAAAAAGAGCCAGAGCCGGAGAGGAGAACAGATAAAAAGAGCCAGAGCCGGAGAGGAGAACAGTTTAAAAAGAGGGAGAGCCGGAGAGGAGAACAGTTTAAAAAGAGCCAGAGCCGGAGAGGAGAACAGTTTAAAAAGGGCGAGAGCCGGAGAGGAGAACAGTTTAAAAAGAGCGAGATCCAGAGAGGAGGACAGTTTATAAAGAGCAAGAGCCGGAGAGGAGAACAGTTTAAAAAGAGTGAGAGCCGGAGAGGAGAACAGTTTAATAAGAGCGAGAGCCGGTGAGGAGAACAGTTTAAAAAGAGCAAGAGCCGGAGAGGAGAACAGTTTAAAAAGAGCGAGAGCCGGAGAGGAGAACAGTTTAAAAAGAGCGAGAGCCGGAGAGGAGAACAGTTAAAAAAGAGCCAGAGCCGGAGAGGAGAACAGTTTAAACAGAGCGAGAGCCGGAGAGGAGAACAGTTTAAAAAGAGCGAGAGCCGGAGAGGAGAACAGTTTAAAAAGAGCGAGAGCCGGAGAGGAGAACAGTTTAAAAAGAGCCAGAGCCGGAGAGGAGAGCAGTTTAAAAAGAGCGAGAGCTGGAGAGGAGAACAGTTTAAAAAGAGCGAGAGCCGGAGAGGAGAACAGTTTAAAAAGTGCCAGAGCCGGAGAGGAGAACAGTTTAAAAAGAGCGAGAGCTGGAGAGGAGAACAGTTTAAAAAGAGCAAGAGCCGGAGAGGAGAACAGTTTAAAAAGAGCCAGAGCCGGAGAGGAGAACAGTTTAAAAAGAGCCAGAGCCGGAGAGGAGAACAGTTTAAAAAGAGCCAGAGCCGGAGAGGAGAACAGTTTAATAAGAGCGAGAGCCGGAGAGGAGGACAGTTTAAAAAGAGCGAGAGCCGGAGAGGAGAACAGTTTAAAAAGAGCGAGAGCCGGAGAGGAGAACAGTTTAAAAAGAGCGAGAGCCGGAGAGGAGAACAGTTTAGAAAGAGCGAGAGCCGGAGAGGAGATCAGTTTAAAAAGAGCGAGAGCCGGAGAGGAGAACAGTTTAAAAAGAGCGAGAGCCGGAGAGGAGAACAGTTTAAAAAGAGCGAGAGCTGGAGAGGAGAACAGTTTAAAAAGAGCGAAAGCCGGAGAGGAGGACAGTTTTAAAAGAGCGAGAGCCGGAGAGGAGAACAGTTTAAAAACAGCGAGAGCCGGAGAGGAGAACAGATTAAAAAGAGCGAGAGCCGGAGAGGAGAACAGTTTAAAATGAGCGAGAGCCGGAGAGGAGAACAGTTTAAAAAGAGCGAGTGCCGGAGAGGAAAACAGTTTAAAAAGAGCGAGAGCCGGAGAGGAGAACAGTTTAAAAAGAGCGAGAGACGGAGAGGAGAACAGTTTAAAAAGACCGAGAGCCGGAGAGGAGAACAGTTTAAAAAGAGCCAGAGCCGGAGAGGAGAACAGTTTAAAAAGAGCCAGAGCCGGAGAGGAGAACAGTTTAAAAAGAGCCAGAGCCGGAGAGGAGAACAGTTTAATAAGAGCGAGAGCCGGAGAGGAGGACAGTTTAAAAAGAGCGAGAGCCGGAGAGGAGAACAGTTTAAAAAGAGCGAGAGCCGGAGAGGAGAACAGTTTAAAAAGAGCGAGAGCCGGAGAGGAGAACAGTTTAGAAAGAGCGAGAGCCGGAGAGGAGATCAGTTTAAAAAGAGCGAGAGCCGGAGAGGAGAACAGTTTAAAAAGAGCGAGAGCCGGAGAGGAGAACAGTTTAAAAAGAGTGAGAGCTGGAGAGGAGAACAGTTTAAAAAGAGCGAAAGCCAGAGAGGAGGACAGTTTTAAAAGAGCGAGAGCCGGAGAGGAGAACAGTTTAAAAACAGCGAGAGCCGGAGAGGAGAACAGATTAAAAAGAGCGAGAGCCGGAGAGGAGAACAGTTTAAAATGAGCGAGAGCCGGAGAGGAGAACAGTTTAAAAAGAGCGAGTGCCGGAGAGGAAAACAGTTTAAAAAGAGCGAGAGCCGGAGAGGAGAACAGTTTAAAAAGAGCGAGTGACGGAGAGGAGAACAGTTTAAAAAGAGCGAGAGCTGGAGAGGAGAACAGTTTAAAAAGAGCGAGGGCCGGAGAGGAGAACAGTTTAAAAAGAGCGAGAGCCGGAGAGGAGAACAGTTTAAAAAGAGCGAGAGCTGGAGAGGAGAACAGTTTAAAAAGAGTGAGAGCCGGAGAGGAGAATAGTTTAAAAAGAGCGAGAGCCGGAGAGGAGAACAGTTTAAAAAGAGCGAGAGCCGGAGAGGAGAACAGTTTAAAAAGAGCGAGAGCCGGAGAGGAGAACAGTTTAAAAAGAGCGAGAGCCGGAGAGGAGAACAGATTAAAAAGAGCGAGAGCCGGAGAGGAGAACAGTTTAAAAAGAGCGAGAGCTGGAGAGGAGAACAGTTTAAAAAGAGCGAGAGCCGGATAGGAGAACAGTTTAAAAAGAGCGAGAGCCGGAGAGGAGATCAGTTTAAAAACAGCGAGAGCCGGAGAGGAGAACAGTTTAATAAGTGCCAGAGCCGGAGAGGAGAACAGTTTAAAAAGAGCCAGAGCCGGAGAGGAGAACAGTTTAAAAAGAGCCAGAGCCGGAGAGGAGAACAGTTTAAAAAGAGTGAGAGCCGGAGAGGAGAACAGTTTAAAAAGAGTCAGAGCCGGAAAGGAGAACAGTTTAATAAGAGCGAGAGCCGGAGAGGAGAACTGTTTAAAAAGAGCGAGAGCCGGAGAGGAGAACAGTTAAAAAAGAGCGAGAGCCGGAGAGGAGAACAGTTTAAAAAGAGCGAGAGCCGGAGAGGAGAACAGTTTAAAAAGAGCGAGAGCCGCAGAGGAGAACAGTTTAAAAAGAGCGAGAGCCGGAGAGGAGAACAGTTTAAAAAGAGCGAGAGCCGGAGAGGAGAACAGTTTAAAAAGAGCGAGAGCCGGAGAGGAGAACAATTTAAAAAGAGTGAGAGCCAGAGCGGAGAACAGTTTAAAAGAAGCGAGAGCCGGAGAGGAGAACAGTTTAAAAAGAGCCAGAGCCGGAGAGGAGAACAGTTTAAAAAGAGCCAGAGCCGGAGAGGAGAACAGTTTAAAAAGAGCGAGAGCCGGAGAGGAGAACAGTTTAAAGAGAGCGAGAGCCGGAGAGGAGAACAGTTTAAAAAGAGCGAAAGCCGGAGAGGAGAACAGTTTAAAAAGAACGAGAGCCGGAGAGGAGAACAGTTTAAAAAGAGCGAGAGCAGGAGAGGAGAACAGTTTAAAAAGAGCCAGAGCCGGAGAGGAGAACAGATAAAAAGAGCGAGAGCCGGAGAGGAGAACAGTTTAAAAAGAGCGAGATCCAGAGAGGAGGACAGTTTATAAAGAGCAAGAGCCGGAGAGGAGAACAGTTTAAAAAGAGTGAGAGCCGGAGAGGAGAACAGTTTAATAAGAGCGAGAGCCGGTGAGGAGAACAGTTTAAAAAGAGCAAGAGCCGGAGAGTAGAACAGTTTAAAAAGAGCGAGAGCCGGAGAGGAGAACAGTTTAAAAAGAGCGAGAGCCGGAGAGGAGAACAGTTAAAAAAGAGCCAGAGCCGGAGAGGAGAACAGTTTAAACAGAGCGAGAGCCGGAGAGGAGAACAGTTTAAAAAGAGCGAGAGCCGGAGAGGAGAACAGTTTAAAAAGAGCGAGAGCCGGAGAGGAGAACAGTTTAAAAAGAGCCAGAGCCGGAGAGGAGAGCAGTTTAAAAAGAGCGAGAGCTGGAGAGGAGAACAGTTTAAAAAGAGCGAGAGCCGGAGAGGAGAACAGTTTAAAAAGTGCCAGAGCCGGAGAGGAGAACAGTTTAAAAAGAGCGAGAGCTGGAGAGGAGAACAGTTTAAAAAGAGCAAGAGCCGGAGAGGAGAACAGTTTAAAAAGAGCCAGAGCCGGAGAGGAGAACAGTTTAAAAAGAGCCAGAGCCGGAGAGGAGAACAGTTTAAAAAGAGCCAGAGCCGGAGAGGAGAACAGTTTAATAAGAGCGAGAGCCGGAGAGGAGGACAGTTTAAAAAGAGCGAGAGCCGGAGAGGAGAACAGTTTAAAAAGAGCGAGAGCCGGAGAGGAGAACAGTTTAAAAAGAGCGAGAGCCGGAGAGGAGAACAGTTTAGAAAGAGCGAGAGCCGGAGAGGAGATCAGTTTAAAAAGAGCGAGAGCCGGAGAGGAGAACAGTTTAAAAAGAGCGAGAGCCGGAGAGGAGAACAGTTTAAAAAGAGCGAGAGCTGGAGAGGAGAACAGTTTAAAAAGTTCGAAAGCCGGAGAGGAGGACAGTTTTAAAAGAGCGAGAGCCGGAGAGGAGAACAGTTTAAAAACAGCGAGAGCCGGAGAGGAGAACAGATTAAAAAGAGCGAGAGCCGGAGAGGAGAACAGTTTAAAATGAGCGAGAGCCGGAGAGGAGAACAGTTTAAAAAGAGCGAGTGCCGGAGAGGAAAACAGTTTAAAAAGAGCGAGAGCCGGAGAGGAGAACAGTTTAAAAAGAGCGAGAGACGGAGAGGAGAACAGTTTAAAAAGAGCGAGAGCTGGAGAGGAGAACAGTTTAAAAAGAGCGAGAGCTGGAGAGGAGAACAGTTTAAAAAGAGTGAGAGCCGGTGAGGAGAATAGTTTAAAAAGAGCGAGAGCCGGAGAGGAGAACAGTTTAAAAAGAGCGAGAGCCGGAGAGGAGAACAGTTTAAAAAGAGCGAGAGCCGGAGAGGAGAACAGTTTAAAAAGAGCGAGAGCCGGAGAGGAGAACAGATTAAAAAGAGCGAGAGCCGGAGAGGAGAACAGTTTAAAAAGAGCGAGAGCTGGAGAGGAGAACAGTTTAAAAAGAGCGAGAGCCGGATAGGAGAACAGTTTAAAAAGAGCGAGAGCCGGAGAGGAGATCAGTTTAAAAACAGCGAGAGCCGGAGAGGAGAACAGTTTAATAAGAGCCAGAGCCGGAGAGGAGAACAGTTTAAAAAGAGCCAGAGCCGGAGAGGAGAACAGTTTAAAAAGAGCCAGAGCCGGAGAGGAGAACAGTTTAAAAAGAGTGAGAGCCGGAGAGGAGAACAGTTTACATAGATACATAGAAGATAGGAGCAGGAGTAGGCCATTCGGCCCTTCGTGCCTGCTCCGCCATTTAATGAGATCATGGCTGATCCTTTAATTCAGTATCCCGTCCCCGCCTTCTCTCCGTAACCCTTAACCCCTTTTGCCCGTAGAAATATATCTAATTCCCTCTTAAATATATTTAATGAGCTGGCGTACACTGCCCTCTGTGGCAATGAGTTCCACAGGTTCACCACTCTCTGAGTGAAGAAATTCCCCCTCATCTCTGTCCTAAATGGTTTAGCCCTTATCCTTAAAAAGAGTCAGAGCCGGAAAGGAGAACAGTTTAATAAGAGCGAGAGCCGGAGAGGAGAACTGTTTAAAAAGAGCGAGAGCCGGAGAGGAGAACAGTTAAAAAAGAGCGAGAGCCGGAGAGGAGAACAGTTTAAAAAGAGCGAGAGCCGGAGAGGAGAACAGTTTAAAAAGAGCGAGAGCCGCAGAGGAGAACAGTTTAAAAAGAGCGAGAGCCGGAGAGGAGAACAGTTTAAAAAGAGCGAGAGCCGGAGAGGAGAACAGTTTAAAAAGAGCGAGAGCCGGAGAGGAGAACAGTTTAAAAAGAGTGAGAGCCAGAGCGGAGAACAGTTTAAAAGAAGCGAGAGCCGGAGAGGAGAACAGTTTAAAAAGAGCCAGAGCCGGAGAGGAGAACAGTTTAAAAAGAGCCAGAGCCGGAGAGGAGAACAGTTTAAAAAGAGCGAGAGCCGGAGAGGAGAACAGTTTAAAGAGAGCGAGAGCCGGAGAGGAGAACAGTTTAAAAAGAGCGAAAGCCGGAGAGGAGAACAGTTTAAAAAGAACGAGAGCCGGAGAGGAGAACAGTTTAAAAAGAGCGAGAGCAGGAGAGGAGAACAGTTTAAAAAGATCCAGAGCCGGAGAGGAGAACAGTTTAAAAAGAGCGAGAGCCGCAGAGGAGAACAGTTTAAAAAGAGCGAGAGCCGGAGAGGAGAACAGTTTAAAAATAGTGAGAACCGGAGAGGAGAACAGTTTAAAAAGAGCGAGAGCCAGAGAGGAGAACAGTTTAAAAAGAGCCAGAGCCGGAGAGGAGAACAGATAAAAAGAGCGAGAGCCGGAGAGGAGAACAGTTTAAAAAGAGAGAGAGCCGGAGAGGAGAACAGTTTAAAAAGAGCCAGAGCCGGAGAGGAGAACAGTTTAAAAAGAGCGAGAGCCGGAGAGGAGAACAGTTTAAAAAGAGCGAGATCCAGAGAGGAGGACAGTTTATAAAGAGCAAGAGCCGGAGAGGAGAACAGTTTAAAAAGAGTGAGAGCCGGAGAGGAGAACAGTTTAATAAGAGCGAGAGCCGGAGAGGAGAACAGTTTAAAAAGAGCAAGAGCCGGAGAGGAGAACAGTTTAAAAAGAGCGAGAGCCGGAGAGGAGAACAGTTTAAAAAGAGCGAGAGCCGGAGAGGAGAACAGTTTAAAAAGAGCGAGAGCCGGAGAGGAGAACAGTTTAAAAAGAGCCAGAGCCGGAGAGGAGAGCAGTTTAAAAAGAGCGAGAGCTGGAGAGGAGAACAGTTTAAAAAGAGCAAGAGCCGGAGAGGAGAACAGTTTAAAAAGAGCGAGAGCCGGAGAGGAGGATAGTTTAAAAAGAGCGAGAGCCGGAGAGGAGAACAGTTTAAAAAGAGCCAGAGCCGGAGAGGAGAACAGTTTAAAAAGAGCCAGAGCCGGAGAGGAGAACAGTTTAAAAAGAGCCAGAGCCGGAGAGGAGAACAGTTTAATAAGAGCGAGAGCCGGAGAGGACGACAGTTTAAAAAGAGCGAGAGCCGGAGAGGAGAACAGTTTAAAAAGAGCGAGAGCCGGAGAGGAGAACAGTTTAAAAAGAGCGAGAGCCGGAGAGGAGAACAGTTTAGAAAGAGCGAGAGCCGGAGAGGAGATCAGTTTAAAAAGAGCGAGAGCCGGAGAGGAGAACAGTTTAAAAAGAGCGAGAGCCGGAGAGGAGAACAGTTTAAAAAGAGCGAGAGCTGGAGAGGAGAACAGTTTAAAAAGAGCGAAAGCCGGAGAGGAGGACAGTTTTAAAAGAGCGAGAGCCGGAGAGGAGAAAGTTTAAAAACAGCGAGAGCCGGAGAGGAGAACAGATTAAAAAGAGCGAGAGCCGGAGAGGAGAACAGTTTAAAATGAGCGAGAGCCGGAGAGGAGAACAGTTTAAAAAGAGCGAGTGCCGGAGAGGAAAACAGTTTAAAAAGAGCGAGAGCCGGAGAGGAGAACAGTTTAAAAAGAGCGAGAGACGGAGAGGAGAACAGTTTAAAAAGAGCGAGAGCTGGAGAGGAGAACAGTTTAAAAAGACCGAGGGCCGGAGAGGAGAACAGTTTAAAAAGAGCGAGAGCAGGAGAGGAGAACAGTTTAAAAAGAGCCAGAGCCGGAGAGGAGAACAGATAAAAAGAGCGAGAGCCGGAGAGGAGAACAGTTTAAAAAGAGGGAGAGCCGGAGAGGAGAACAGTTTAAAAAGAGCGAGAGCTGGAGAGGAGAACAGTTTAAAAAGAGCAAGAGCCGGAGAGGAGAACAGTTTAAAAAGAGCGAGAGCCGGAGAGGAGGATAGTTTAAAAAGAGCGAGAGCCGGAGAGGAGAACAGTTTAAAAAGAGCCAGAGCCGGAGAGGAGAACAGTTTAAAAAGAGCCAGAGCCGGAGAGGAGAACAGTTTAAAAAGAGCCAGAGCCGGAGAGGAGAACAGTTTAATAAGAGCGAGAGCCGGAGAGGAGGACAGTTTAAAAAGAGCGAGAGCCGGAGAGGAGAACAGTTTAAAAAGAGCGAGAGCCGGAGAGGAGAACAGTTTAAAAAGAGCGAGAGCCGGAGAGGAGAACAGTTTAGAAAGAGCGAGAGCCGGAGAGGAGATCAGTTTAAAAAGAGCGAGAGCCGGAGAGGAGAACAGTTTAAAAAGAGCGAGAGCCGGAGAGGAGAACAGTTTAAAAAGAGCGAGAGCTGGAGAGGAGAACAGTTTAAAAAGAGCGAAAGCCGGAGAGGAGGACAGTTTTAAAAGAGCGAGAGCCGGAGAGGAGAAAGTTTAAAAACAGCGAGAGCCGGAGAGGAGAACAGATTAAAAAGAGCGAGAGCCGGAGAGGAGAACAGTTTAAAATGAGCGAGAGCCGGAGAGGAGAACAGTTTAAAAAGAGCGAGTGCCGGAGAGGAAAACAGTTTAAAAAGAGCGAGAGCCGGAGAGGAGAACAGTTTAAAAAGAGCGAGAGACGGAGAGGAGAACAGTTTAAAAAGAGCGAGAGCTGGAGAGGAGAACAGTTTAAAAAGACCGAGGGCCGGAGAGGAGAACAGTTTAAAAAGAGCGAGAGCAGGAGAGGAGAACAGTTTAAAAAGAGCCAGAGCCGGAGAGGAGAACAGATAAAAAGAGCGAGAGCCGGAGAGGAGAACAGTTTAAAAAGAGGGAGAGCCGGAGAGGAGAACAGTTTAAAAAGAGCCAGAGCCGGAGAGGAGAACAGTTTAAAAAGAGCGAGAGCCGGAGAGGAGAACAGTTTAAAAAGAGCGAGATCCAGAGAGGAGGACAGTTTATAAAGAGCAAGAGCCGGAGAGGAGAACAGTTTAAAAAGAGTGAGAGCCGGAGAGGAGAACAGTTTAATAAGAGCGAGAGCCGGTGAGGAGAACAGTTTAAAAAGAGCAAGAGCCGGAGAGGAGAACAGTTTAAAAAGAGCGAGAGCCGGAGAGGAGAACAGTTTAAAAAGAGCGAGAGCCGGAGAGGAGAACAGTTAAAAAAGAGCCAGAGCCGGAGAGGAGAACAGTTTAAACAGAGCGAGAGCCGGAGAGGAGAACAGTTTAAAAAGAGCGAGAGCCGGAGAGGAGAACAGTTTAAAAAGAGCGAGAGCCGGAGAGGAGAACAGTTTAAAAAGAGCCAGAGCCGGAGAGGAGAGCAGTTTAAAAAGAGCGAGAGCTGGAGAGGAGAACAGTATAAAAAGAGCGAGAGCCGGAGAGGAGAACAGTTTAAAAAGTGCCAGAGCCGGAGAGGAGAACAGTTTAAAAAGAGCGAGAGCTGGAGAGGAGAACAGTTTAAAAAGAGCAAGAGCCGGAGAGGAGAACAGTTTAAAAAGAGCCAGAGCCGGAGAGGAGAACAGTTTAAAAAGAGCCAGAGCCGGAGAGGAGAACAGTTTAAAAAGAGCCAGAGCCGGAGAGGAGAACAGTTTAATAAGAGCGAGAGCCGGAGAGGAGGACAGTTTAAAAAGAGCGAGAGCCGGAGAGGAGAACAGTTTAAAAAGAGCGAGAGCCGGAGAGGAGAACAGTTTAAAAAGAGCGAGAGCCGGAGAGGAGAACAGTTTAGAAAGAGCGAGAGCCGGAGAGGAGATCAGTTTAAAAAGAGCGAGAGCCGGAGAGGAGAACAGTTTAAAAAGAGCGAGATCCGGAGAGGAGAACAGTTTAAAAAGAGCGAGAGCTGGAGAGGAGAACAGTTTAAAAAGAGCGAAAGCCGGAGAGGAGGACAGTTTTAAAAGAGCGAGAGCCGGAGAGGAGAACAGTTTAAAAACAGCGAGAGCCGGAGAGGAGAACAGATTAAAAAGAGCGAGAGCCGGAGAGGAGAACAGTTTAAAATGAGCGAGAGCCGGAGAGGAGAACAGTTTAAAAAGAGCGAGTGCCGGAGAGGAAAACAGTTTAAAAAGAGCGAGAGCCGGAGAGGAGAACAGTTTAAAAAGAGCGAGAGATGGAGAGGAGAACAGTTTAAAAAGAGCGAGAGCTGGAGAGGAGAACAGTTTAAAAAGAGCGAGAGCCGGAGAGGAGAACAGTTTAAAAAGAGCGAGAGCCGGAGAGGAGAACAGTTTAAAAAGAGCGAGAGCTGGAGAGGAGAACAGTTTAAAAAGAGTGAGAGCCGGTGAGGAGAATAGTTTAAAAAGAGCGAGAGCCGGAGAGGAGAACAGTTTAAAAAGAGCGAGAGCCGGAGAGGAGAACAGTTTAAAAAGAGCGAGAGCCGGAGAGGAGAACAGTTTAAAAAGAGCGAGAGCCGGAGAGGAGAACAGATTAAAAAGAGCGAGAGCCGGAGAGGAGAACAGTTTAAAAAGAGCGAGAGCTGGAGAGGAGAACAATTTAAAAAGAGCGAGAGCCGGATAGGAGAACAGTTTAAAAAGAGCGAGAGCCGGAGAGGAGATCAGTTTAAAAACAGCGAGAGCCGGAGAGGAGAACAGTTTAATAAGAGCCAGAGCCGGAGAGGAGAACAGTTTAAAAAGAGCCAGAGCCGGAGAGGAGAACAGTTTAAAAAGAGCCAGAGCCGGAGAGGAGAACAGTTTAAAAAGAGTGAGAGCCGGAGAGGAGAACAGTTTAAAAAGAGTCAGAGCCGGAAAGGAGAACGGTTTAATAAGAGCGAGAGCCGGAGAGGAGAACTGTTTAAAAAGAGCGAGAGCCGGAGAGGAGAACAGTTAAAAAAGAGCGAGAGCCGGAGAGGAGAACAGTTTAAAAAGAGCGAGAGCCGGAGAGGAGAACAGTTTAAAAAGAGCGAGAGCCGCAGAGGAGAACAGTTTAAAAAGAGCGAGAGCCGGAGAGGAGAACAGTTTAAAAAGAGCGAGAGCCGGAGAGGAGAACAGTTTAAAAAGAGCGAGAGCCGGAGAGGAGAACAGTTTAAAAAGAGTGAGAGCCAGAGCGGAGAACAGTTTAAAAGAAGCGAGAGCCGGAGAGGAGAACAGTTTAAAAAGAGCCAGAGCCGGAGAGGAGAACAGTTTAAAAAGAGCCAGAGCCGGAGAGGAGAACAGTTTAAAAAGAGCGAGAGCCGGAGAGGAGAACAGTTTAAAGAGAGCGAGAGCCAGAGAGGAGAACAGTTTAAAAAGAGCGAAAGCCGGAGAGGAGAACAGTTTAAAAAGAACGAGAGCCGGAGAGGAGAACAGTTTAAAAAGAGCGAGAGCAGGAGAGGAGAACAGTTTAAAAAGATCCAGAGACGGAGAGGAGAACAGTTTAAAAAGAGCGAGAGCCGCAGAGGAGAACAGTTTAAAAAGAGCGAGAGCCGGAGAGGAGAACAGTTTAAAAATAGTGAGAACCGGAGAGGAGAACAGTTTAAAAAGAGCGAGAGCCAGAGAGGAGAACAGTTTAAAAAGAGCCAGAGCCGGAGAGGAGAACAGATAAAAAGAGCGAGAGCCGGAGAGGAGAACAGTTTAAAAAGAGAGAGAGCCGGAGAGGAGAACAGTTTAAAAAGAGCCAGAGCCGGAGAGGAGAACAGTTTAAAAAGAGCGAGAGCCGGAGAGGAGAACAGTTTAAAAAGAGCGAGATCCAGAGAGGAGGACAGTTTATAAAGAGCAAGAGCCGGAGAGGAGAACAGTTTAAAAAGAGTGAGAGCCGGAGAGGAGAACAGTTTAATAAGAGCGAGAGCCGGAGAGGAGAACAGTTTAAAAAGAGCAAGAGCCGGAGAGGAGAACAGTTTAAAAAGAGCGAGAGCCGGAGAGGAGAACAGTTTAAAAAGAGCGAGAGCCGGAGAGGAGAACAGTTTAAAAAGATCCAGAGCCGGAGAGGAGAACAGTTTAAAAAGAGCGAGAGCCGCAGAGGAGAACAGTTTAAAAAGAGCGAGAGCCGGAGAGGAGAACAGTTTAAAAATAGTGAGAACCGGAGAGGAGAACAGTTTAAAAAGAGCGAGAGCCAGAGAGGAGAACAGTTTAAAAAGAGCCAGAGCCGGAGAGGAGAACAGATAAAAAGAGCGAGAGCCGGAGAGGAGAACAGTTTAAAAAGAGAGAGAGCCGGAGAGGAGAACAGTTTAAAAAGAGCCAGAGCCGGAGAGGAGAACAGTTTAAAAAGAGCGAGAGCCGGAGAGGAGAACAGTTTAAAAAGAGCGAGATCCAGAGAGGAGGACAGTTTATAAAGAGCAAGAGCCGGAGAGGAGAACAGTTTAAAAAGAGTGAGAGCCGGAGAGGAGAACAGTTTAATAAGAGCGAGAGCCGGAGAGGAGAACAGTTTAAAAAGAGCAAGAGCCGGAGAGGAGAACAGTTTAAAAAGAGCGAGAGCCGGAGAGGAGAACAGTTTAAAAAGAGCGAGAGCCGGAGAGGAGAACAGTTTAAAAAGAGCGAGAGCCGGAGAGGAGAACAGTTTAAAAAGAGCCAGAGCCGGAGAGGAGAGCAGTTTAAAAAGAGCGAGAGCTGGAGAGGAGAACAGTTTAAAAAGAGCAAGAGCCGGAGAGGAGAACAGTTTAAAAAGAGCGAGAGCCGGAGAGGAGGATAGTTTAAAAAGAGCGAGAGCCGGAGAGGAGAACAGTTTAAAAAGAGCCAGAGCCGGAGAGGAGAACAGTTTAAAAAGAGCCAGAGCCGGAGAGGAGAACAGTTTAAAAAGAGCCAGAGCCGGAGAGGAGAACAGTTTAATAAGAGCGAGAGCCGGAGAGGACGACAGTTTAAAAAGAGCGAGAGCCGGAGAGGAGAACAGTTTAAAAAGAGCGAGAGCCGGAGAGGAGAACAGTTTAAAAAGAGCGAGAGCCGGAGAGGAGAACAGTTTAGAAAGAGCGAGAGCCGGAGAGGAGATCAGTTTAAAAAGAGCGAGAGCCGGAGAGGAGAACAGTTTAAAAAGAGCGAGAGCCGGAGAGGAGAACAGTTTAAAAAGAGCGAGAGCTGGAGAGGAGAACAGTTTAAAAAGAGCGAAAGCCGGAGAGGAGGACAGTTTTAAAAGAGCGAGAGCCGGAGAGGAGAAAGTTTAAAAACAGCGAGAGCCGGAGAGGAGAACAGATTAAAAAGAGCGAGAGCCGGAGAGGAGAACAGTTTAAAATGAGCGAGAGCCGGAGAGGAGAACAGTTTAAAAAGAGCGAGTGCCGGAGAGGAAAACAGTTTAAAAAGAGCGAGAGCCGGAGAGGAGAACAGTTTAAAAAGAGCGAGAGACGGAGAGGAGAACAGTTTAAAAAGAGCGAGAGCTGGAGAGGAGAACAGTTTAAAAAGACCGAGGGCCGGAGAGGAGAACAGTTTAAAAAGAGCGAGAGCAGGAGAGGAGAACAGCTTAAAAAGAGCCAGAGCCGGAGAGGAGAACAGATAAAAAGAGCGAGAGCCGGAGAGGAGAACAGTTTAAAAAGAGGGAGAGCCGGAGAGGAGAACAGTTTAAAAAGAGCGAGAGCTGGAGAGGAGAACAGTTTAAAAAGAGCAAGAGCCGGAGAGGAGAACAGTTTAAAAAGAGCGAGAGCCGGAGAGGAGGATAGTTTAAAAAGAGCGAGAGCCGGAGAGGAGAACAGTTTAAAAAGAGCCAGAGCCGGAGAGGAGAACAGTTTAAAAAGAGCCAGAGCCGGAGAGGAGAACAGTTTAAAAAGAGCCAGAGCCGGAGAGGAGAACAGTTTAATAAGAGCGAGAGCCGGAGAGGAGGACAGTTTAAAAAGAGCGAGAGCCGGAGAGGAGAACAGTTTAAAAAGAGCGAGAGCCGGAGAGGAGAACAGTTTAAAAAGAGCGAGAGCCGGAGAGGAGAACAGTTTAGAAAGAGCGAGAGCCGGAGAGGAGATCAGTTTAAAAAGAGCGAGAGCCGGAGAGGAGAACAGTTTAAAAAGAGCGAGAGCCGGAGAGGAGAACAGTTTAAAAAGAGCGAGAGCTGGAGAGGAGAACAGTTTAAAAAGAGCGAAAGCCGGAGAGGAGGACAGTTTTAAAAGAGCGAGAGCCGGAGAGGAGAAAGTTTAAAAACAGCGAGAGCCGGAGAGGAGAACAGATTAAAAAGAGCGAGAGCCGGAGAGGAGAACAGTTTAAAATGAGCGAGAGCCGGAGAGGAGAACAGTTTAAAAAGAGCGAGTGCCGGAGAGGAAAACAGTTTAAAAAGAGCGAGAGCCGGAGAGGAGAACAGTTTAAAAAGAGCGAGAGACGGAGAGGAGAACAGTTTAAAAAGAGCGAGAGCTGGAGAGGAGAACAGTTTAAAAAGACCGAGGGCCGGAGAGGAGAACAGTTTAAAAAGAGCGAGAGCAGGAGAGGAGAACAGTTTAAAAAGAGCCAGAGCCGGAGAGGAGAACAGATAAAAAGAGCGAGAGCCGGAGAGGAGAACAGTTTAAAAAGAGGGAGAGCCGGAGAGGAGAACAGTTTAAAAAGAGCCAGAGCCGGAGAGGAGAACAGTTTAAAAAGAGCGAGAGCCGGAGAGGAGAACAGTTTAAAAAGAGCGAGATCCAGAGAGGAGGACAGTTTATAAAGAGCAAGAGCCGGAGAGGAGAACAGTTTAAAAAGAGTGAGAGCCGGAGAGGAGAACAGTTTAATAAGAGCGAGAGCCGGTGAGGAGAACAGTTTAAAAAGAGCAAGAGCCGGAGAGGAGAACAGTTTAAAAAGAGCGAGAGCCGGAGAGGAGAACAGTTTAAAAAGAGCGAGAGCCGGAGAGGAGAACAGTTAAAAAAGAGCCAGAGCCGGAGAGGAGAACAGTTTAAACAGAGCGAGAGCCGGAGAGGAGAACAGTTTAAAAAGAGCGAGAGCCGGAGAGGAGAACAGTTTAAAAAGAGCGAGAGCCGGAGAGGAGAACAGTTTAAAAAGAGCCAGAGCCGGAGAGGAGAGCAGTTTAAAAAGAGCGAGAGCTGGAGAGGAGAACAGTATAAAAAGAGCGAGAGCCGGAGAGGAGAACAGTTTAAAAAGTGCCAGAGCCGGAGAGGAGAACAGTTTAAAAAGAGCGAGAGCTGGAGAGGAGAACAGTTTAAAAAGAGCAAGAGCCGGAGAGGAGAACAGTTTAAAAAGAGCCAGAGCCGGAGAGGAGAACAGTTTAAAAAGAGCCAGAGCCGGAGAGGAGAACAGTTTAAAAAGAGCCAGAGCCGGAGAGGAGAACAGTTTAATAAGAGCGAGAGCCGGAGAGGAGGACAGTTTAAAAAGAGCGAGAGCCGGAGAGGAGAACAGTTTAAAAAGAGCGAGAGCCGGAGAGGAGAACAGTTTAAAAAGAGCGAGAGCCGGAGAGGAGAACAGTTTAGAAAGAGCGAGAGCCGGAGAGGAGATCAGTTTAAAAAGAGCGAGAGCCGGAGAGGAGAACAGTTTAAAAAGAGCGAGAGCCGGAGAGGAGAACAGTTTAAAAAGAGCGAGAGCTGGAGAGGAGAACAGTTTAAAAAGAGCGAAAGCCGGAGAGGAGGACAGTTTTAAAAGAGCGAGAGCCGGAGAGGAGAACAGTTTAAAAAGAGAGAGAGCCGGAGAGGAGAACAGTTTAAAAAGAGCCAGAGCCGGAGAGGAGAACAGTTTAAAAAGAGCGAGAGCCGGAGAGGAGAACAGTTTAAAAAGAGCGAGATCCAGAGAGGAGGACAGTTTATAAAGAGCAAGAGCCGGAGAGGAGAACAGTTTAAAAAGAGTGAGAGCCGGAGAGGAGAACAGTTTAATAAGAGCGAGAGCCGGAGAGGAGAACAGTTTAAAAAGAGCAAGAGCCGGAGAGGAGAACAGTTTAAAAAGAGCGAGAGCCGGAGAGGAGAACAGTTTAAAAAGAGCGAGAGCCGGAGAGGAGAACAGTTTAAAAAGAGCGAGAGCCGGAGAGGAGAACAGTTTAAAAAGAGCCAGAGCCGGAGAGGAGAGCAGTTTAAAAAGAGCGAGAGCTGGAGAGGAGAACAGTTTAAAAAGAGCAAGAGCCGGAGAGGAGAACAGTTTAAAAAGAGCGAGAGCCGGAGAGGAGGATAGTTTAAAAAGAGCGAGAGCCGGAGAGGAGAACAGTTTAAAAAGAGCCAGAGCCGGAGAGGAGAACAGTTTAAAAAGAGCCAGAGCCGGAGAGGAGAACAGTTTAAAAAGAGCCAGAGCCGGAGAGGAGAACAGTTTAATAAGAGCGAGAGCCGGAGAGGACGACAGTTTAAAAAGAGCGAGAGCCGGAGAGGAGAACAGTTTAAAAAGAGCGAGAGCCGGAGAGGAGAACAGTTTAAAAAGAGCGAGAGCCGGAGAGGAGAACAGTTTAGAAAGAGCGAGAGCCGGAGAGGAGATCAGTTTAAAAAGAGCGAGAGCCGGAGAGGAGAACAGTTTAAAAAGAGCGAGAGCCGGAGAGGAGAACAGTTTAAAAAGAGCGAGAGCTGGAGAGGAGAACAGTTTAAAAAGAGCGAAAGCCGGAGAGGAGGACAGTTTTAAAAGAGCGAGAGCCGGAGAGGAGAAAGTTTAAAAACAGCGAGAGCCGGAGAGGAGAACAGATTAAAAAGAGCGAGAGCCGGAGAGGAGAACAGTTTAAAATGAGCGAGAGCCGGAGAGGAGAACAGTTTAAAAAGAGCGAGTGCCGGAGAGGAAAACAGTTTAAAAAGAGCGAGAGCCGGAGAGGAGAACAGTTTAAAAAGAGCGAGAGACGGAGAGGAGAACAGTTTAAAAAGAGCGAGAGCTGGAGAGGAGAACAGTTTAAAAAGACCGAGGGCCGGAGAGGAGAACAGTTTAAAAAGAGCGAGAGCAGGAGAGGAGAACAGCTTAAAAAGAGCCAGAGCCGGAGAGGAGAACAGATAAAAAGAGCGAGAGCCGGAGAGGAGAACAGTTTAAAAAGAGGGAGAGCCGGAGAGGAGAACAGTTTAAAAAGAGCGAGAGCTGGAGAGGAGAACAGTTTAAAAAGAGCAAGAGCCGGAGAGGAGAACAGTTTAAAAAGAGCGAGAGCCGGAGAGGAGGATAGTTTAAAAAGAGCGAGAGCCGGAGAGGAGAACAGTTTAAAAAGAGCCAGAGCCGGAGAGGAGAACAGTTTAAAAAGAGCCAGAGCCGGAGAGGAGAACAGTTTAAAAAGAGCCAGAGCCGGAGAGGAGAACAGTTTAATAAGAGCGAGAGCCGGAGAGGAGGACAGTTTAAAAAGAGCGAGAGCCGGAGAGGAGAACAGTTTAAAAAGAGCGAGAGCCGGAGAGGAGAACAGTTTAAAAAGAGCGAGAGCCGGAGAGGAGAACAGTTTAGAAAGAGCGAGAGCCGGAGAGGAGATCAGTTTAAAAAGAGCGAGAGCCGGAGAGGAGAACAGTTTAAAAAGAGCGAGAGCCGGAGAGGAGAACAGTTTAAAAAGAGCGAGAGCTGGAGAGGAGAACAGTTTAAAAAGAGCGAAAGCCGGAGAGGAGGACAGTTTTAAAAGAGCGAGAGCCGGAGAGGAGAAAGTTTAAAAACAGCGAGAGCCGGAGAGGAGAACAGATTAAAAAGAGCGAGAGCCGGAGAGGAGAACAGTTTAAAATGAGCGAGAGCCGGAGAGGAGAACAGTTTAAAAAGAGCGAGTGCCGGAGAGGAAAACAGTTTAAAAAGAGCGAGAGCCGGAGAGGAGAACAGTTTAAAAAGAGCGAGAGACGGAGAGGAGAACAGTTTAAAAAGAGCGAGAGCTGGAGAGGAGAACAGTTTAAAAAGACCGAGGGCCGGAGAGGAGAACAGTTTAAAAAGAGCGAGAGCAGGAGAGGAGAACAGTTTAAAAAGAGCCAGAGCCGGAGAGGAGAACAGATAAAAAGAGCGAGAGCCGGAGAGGAGAACAGTTTAAAAAGAGGGAGAGCCGGAGAGGAGAACAGTTTAAAAAGAGCCAGAGCCGGAGAGGAGAACAGTTTAAAAAGAGCGAGAGCCGGAGAGGAGAACAGTTTAAAAAGAGCGAGATCCAGAGAGGAGGACAGTTTATAAAGAGCAAGAGCCGGAGAGGAGAACAGTTTAAAAAGAGTGAGAGCCGGAGAGGAGAACAGTTTAATAAGAGCGAGAGCCGGTGAGGAGAACAGTTTAAAAAGAGCAAGAGCCGGAGAGGAGAACAGTTTAAAAAGAGCGAGAGCCGGAGAGGAGAACAGTTTAAAAAGAGCGAGAGCCGGAGAGGAGAACAGTTAAAAAAGAGCCAGAGCCGGAGAGGAGAACAGTTTAAACAGAGCGAGAGCCGGAGAGGAGAACAGTTTAAAAAGAGCGAGAGCCGGAGAGGAGAACAGTTTAAAAAGAGCGAGAGCCGGAGAGGAGAACAGTTTAAAAAGAGCCAGAGCCGGAGAGGAGAGCAGTTTAAAAAGAGCGAGAGCTGGAGAGGAGAACAGTATAAAAAGAGCGAGAGCCGGAGAGGAGAACAGTTTAAAAAGTGCCAGAGCCGGAGAGGAGAACAGTTTAAAAAGAGCGAGAGCTGGAGAGGAGAACAGTTTAAAAAGAGCAAGAGCCGGAGAGGAGAACAGTTTAAAAAGAGCCAGAGCCGGAGAGGAGAACAGTTTAAAAAGAGCCAGAGCCGGAGAGGAGAACAGTTTAAAAAGAGCCAGAGCCGGAGAGGAGAACAGTTTAATAAGAGCGAGAGCCGGAGAGGAGGACAGTTTAAAAAGAGCGAGAGCCGGAGAGGAGAACAGTTTAAAAAGAGCGAGAGCCGGAGAGGAGAACAGTTTAAAAAGAGCGAGAGCCGGAGAGGAGAACAGTTTAGAAAGAGCGAGAGCCGGAGAGGAGATCAGTTTAAAAAGAGCGAGAGCCGGAGAGGAGAACAGTTTAAAAAGAGCGAGAGCCGGAGAGGAGAACAGTTTAAAAAGAGCGAGAGCTGGAGAGGAGAACAGTTTAAAAAGAGCGAAAGCCGGAGAGGAGGACAGTTTTAAAAGAGCGAGAGCCGGAGAGGAGAACAGTTTAAAAACAGCGAGAGCCGGAGAGGAGAACAGATTAAAAAGAGCGAGAGCCGGAGAGGAGAACAGTTTAAAATGAGCGAGAGCCGGAGAGGAGAACAGTTTAAAAAGAGCGAGTGCCGGAGAGGAAAACAGTTTAAAAAGAGCGAGAGCCGGAGAGGAGAACAGTTTAAAAAGAGCGAGAGATGGAGAGGAGAACAGTTTAAAAAGAGCGAGAGCTGGAGAGGAGAACAGTTTAAAAAGAGCGAGAGCCGGAGAGGAGAACAGTTTAAAAAGAGCGAGAGCCGGAGAGGAGAACAGTTTAAAAAGAGCGAGAGCTGGAGAGGAGAACAGTTTAAAAAGAGTGAGAGCCGGTGAGGAGAATAGTTTAAAAAGAGCGAGAGCCGGAGAGGAGAACAGTTTAAAAAGAGCGAGAGCCGGAGAGGAGAACAGTTTAAAAAGAGCGAGAGCCGGAGAGGAGAACAGTTTAAAAAGAGCGAGAGCCGGAGAGGAGAACAGATTAAAAAGAGCGAGAGCCGGAGAGGAGAACAGTTTAAAAAGAGCGAGAGCTGGAGAGGAGAACAATTTAAAAAGAGCGAGAGCCGGATAGGAGAACAGTTTAAAAAGAGCGAGAGCCGGAGAGGAGATCAGTTTAAAAACAGCGAGAGCCGGAGAGGAGAACAGTTTAATAAGAGCCAGAGCCGGAGAGGAGAACAGTTTAAAAAGAGCCAGAGCCGGAGAGGAGAACAGTTTAAAAAGAGCCAGAGCCGGAGAGGAGAACAGTTTAAAAAGTGTGAGAGCCGGAGAGGAGAACAGTTTAAAAAGAGTCAGAGCCGGAAAGGAGAACAGTTTAATAAGAGCGAGAGCCGGAGAGGAGAACTGTTTAAAAAGAGCGAGAGCCGGAGAGGAGAACAGTTAAAAAAGAGCGAGAGCCGGAGAGGAGAACAGTTTAAAAAGAGCGAGAGCCGGAGAGGAGAACAGTTTAAAAAGAGCGAGAGCCGCAGAGGAGAACAGTTTAAAAAGAGCGAGAGCCGGAGAGGAGAACAGTTTAAAAAGAGCGAGAGCCGGAGAGGAGAACAGTTTAAAAAGAGCGAGAGCCGGAGAGGAGAACAGTTTAAAAAGAGTGAGAGCCAGAGCGGAGAACAGTTTAAAAGAAGCGAGAGCCGGAGAGGAGAACAGTTTAAAAAGAGCCAGAGCCGGAGAGGAGAACAGTTTAAAAAGAGCCAGAGCCGGAGAGGAGAACAGTTTAAAAAGAGCGAGAGCCGGAGAGGAGAACAGTTTAAAGAGAGCGAGAGCCAGAGAGGAGAACAGTTTAAAAAGAGCGAAAGCCGGAGAGGAGAACAGTTTAAAAAGAACGAGAGCCGGAGAGGAGAACAGTTTAAAAAGAGCGAGAGCAGGAGAGGAGAACAGTTTAAAAAGATCCAGAGACGGAGAGGAGAACAGTTTAAAAAGAGCGAGAGCCGCAGAGGAGAACAGTTTAAAAAGAGCGAGAGCCGGAGAGGAGAACAGTTTAAAAATAGTGAGAACCGGAGAGGAGAACAGTTTAAAAAGAGCGAGAGCCAGAGAGGAGAACAGTTTAAAAAGAGCCAGAGCCGGAGAGGAGAACAGATAAAAAGAGCGAGAGCCGGAGAGGAGAACAGTTTAAAAAGAGAGAGAGCCGGAGAGGAGAACAGTTTAAAAAGAGCCAGAGCCGGAGAGGAGAACAGTTTAAAAAGAGCGAGAGCCGGAGAGGAGAACAGTTTAAAAAGAGCGAGATCCAGAGAGGAGGACAGTTTATAAAGAGCAAGAGCCGGAGAGGAGAACAGTTTAAAAAGAGTGAGAGCCGGAGAGGAGAACAGTTTAATAAGAGCGAGAGCCGGAGAGGAGAACAGTTTAAAAAGAGCAAGAGCCGGAGAGGAGAACAGTTTAAAAAGAGCGAGAGCCGGAGAGGAGAACAGTTTAAAAAGAGCGAGAGCCGGAGAGGAGAACAGTTTAAAAAGAGCGAGAGCCGGAGAGGAGAACAGTTTAAAAAGAGCGAGAGCCGGAGAGGAGAACAGTTTAAAAAGAGCCAGAGCCGGAGAGGAGAGCAGTTTAAAAAGAGCGAGAGCTGGAGAGGAGAACAGTTTAAAAAGAGCGAGAGCCGGAGAGGAGAACAGTTTAAAAAGTGCCAGAGCCAGAGAGGAGAACAGTTTAAAAAGAGCGAGAGCTGGAGAGGAGAACAGTTTAAAAAGAGCAAGAGCCGGAGAGGAGAACAGTTTAAAAAGAGCGAGAGCCGGAGAGGAGGATAGTTTAAAAAGAGCGAGAGCCGGAGAGGAGAACAGTTTAAAAAGAGCCAGAGCCGGAGAGGAGAACAGTTTAAAAAGAGCCAGAGCCGGAGAGGAGAACAGTTTAAAAAGAGCCAGAGCCGGAGAGGAGAACAGTTTAATAAGAGCGAGAGCCGGAGAGGAGGACAGTTTAAAAAGAGCGAGAGCCGGAGAGGAGAACAGTTTAAAAAGAGCGAGAGCCGGAGAGGAGAACAGTTTAAAAAGAGCGAGAGCCGTAGAGGAGAACAGTTTAGAAAGAGCGAGAGCCGGAGAGGAGATCAGTTTAAAAAGAGCGAGAGCCGGAGAGGAGAACAGTTTAAAAAGAGCGAGAGCCGGAGAGGAGAACAGTTTAAAAAGAGCGAGAGCTGGAGAGGAGAACAGTTTAAAAAGAGCGAAAGCCGGAGAGGAGGACAGTTTTAAAAGAGCGAGAGCCGGAGAGGAGAAAGTTTAAAAACAGCGAGAGCCGGAGAGGAGAACAGATTAAAAAGAGCGAGAGCCGGAGAGGAGAACAGTTTAAAATGAGCGAGAGCCGGAGAGGAGAACAGTTTAAAAAGAGCGAGTGCCGGAGAGGAAAACAGTTTAAAAAGAGCGAGAGCCGGAGAGGAGAACAGTTTAAAAAGAGCGAGAGACGGAGAGGAGAACAGTTTAAAAAGAGCGAGAGCTGGAGAGGAGAACAGTTTAAAAAGACCGAGGGCCGGAGAGGAGAACAGTTTAAAAAGAGCGAGAGCAGGAGAGGAGAACAGTTTAAAAAGAGCCAGAGCCGGAGAGGAGAACAGATAAAAAGAGCGAGAGCCGGAGAGGAGAACAGTTTAAAAAGAGGGAGAGCCGGAGAGGAGAACAGTTTAAAAAGAGCGAGAGCTGGAGAGGAGAACAGTTTAAAAAGAGCAAGAGCCGGAGAGGAGAACAGTTTAAAAAGAGCGAGAGCCGGAGAGGAGGATAGTTTAAAAAGAGCGAGAGCCGGAGAGGAGAACAGTTTAAAAAGAGCCAGAGCCGGAGAGGAGAACAGTTTAAAAAGAGCCAGAGCCGGAGAGGAGAACAGTTTAAAAAGAGCCAGAGCCGGAGAGGAGAACAGTTTAATAAGAGCGAGAGCCGGAGAGGAGGACAGTTTAAAAAGAGCGAGAGCCGGAGAGGAGAACAGTTTAAAAAGAGCGAGAGCCGGAGAGGAGAACAGTTTAAAAAGAGCGAGAGCCGGAGAGGAGAACAGTTTAGAAAGAGCGAGAGCCGGAGAGGAGATCAGTTTAAAAAGAGCGAGAGCCGGAGAGGAGAACAGTTTAAAAAGAGCGAGAGCCGGAGAGGAGAACAGTTTAAAAAGAGCGAGAGCTGGAGAGGAGAACAGTTTAAAAAGAGCGAAAGCCGGAGAGGAGGACAGTTTTAAAAGAGCGAGAGCCGGAGAGGAGAAAGTTTAAAAACAGCGAGAGCCGGAGAGGAGAACAGATTAAAAAGAGCGAGAGCCGGAGAGGAGAACAGTTTAAAATGAGCGAGAGCCGGAGAGGAGAACAGTTTAAAAAGAGCGAGTGCCGGAGAGGAAAACAGTTTAAAAAGAGCGAGAGCCAGAGAGGAGAACAGTTTAAAAAGAGCGAGAGACGGAGAGGAGAACAGTTTAAAAAGAGCGAGAGCTGGAGAGGAGAACAGTTTAAAAAGACCGAGGGCCGGAGAGGAGAACAGTTTAAAAAGAGCGAGAGCAGGAGAGGAGAACAGTTTAAAAAGAGCCAGAGCCGGAGAGGAGAACAGATAAAAAGAGCGAGAGCCGGAGAGGAGAACAGTTTAAAAAGAGGGAGAGCCGGAGAGGAGAACAGTTTAAAAAGAGCCAGAGCCGGAGAGGAGAACAGTTTAAAAAGAGCGAGAGCCGGAGAGGAGAACAGTTTAAAAAGAGCGAGATCCAGAGAGGAGGACAGTTTATAAAGAGCAAGAGCCGGAGAGGAGAACAGTTTAAAAAGAGTGAGAGCCGGAGAGGAGAACAGTTTAATAAGAGCGAGAGCCGGTGAGGAGAACAGTTTAAAAAGAGCAAGAGCCGGAGAGGAGAACAGTTTAAAAAGAGCGAGAGCCGGAGAGGAGAACAGTTTAAAAAGAGCGAGAGCCGGAGAGGAGAACAGTTAAAAAAGAGCCAGAGCCGGAGAGGAGAACAGTTTAAACAGAGCGAGAGCCGGAGAGGAGAACAGTTTAAAAAGAGCGAGAGCCGGAGAGGAGAACAGTTTAAAAAGAGCGAGAGCCGGAGAGGAGAACAGTTTAAAAAGAGCCAGAGCCGGAGAGGAGAGCAGTTTAAAAAGAGCGAGAGCTGGAGAGGAGAACAGTATAAAAAGAGCGAGAGCCGGAGAGGAGAACAGTTTAAAAAGTGCCAGAGCCGGAGAGGAGAACAGTTTAAAAAGAGCGAGAGCTGGAGAGGAGAACAGTTTAAAAAGAGCAAGAGCCGGAGAGGAGAACAGTTTAAAAAGAGCCAGAGCCGGAGAGGAGAACAGTTTAAAAAGAGCCAGAGCCGGAGAGGAGAACAGTTTAAAAAGAGCCAGAGCCGGAGAGGAGAACAGTTTAATAAGAGCGAGAGCCGGAGAGGAGGACAGTTTAAAAAGAGCGAGAGCCGGAGAGGAGAACAGTTTAAAAAGAGCGAGAGCCGGAGAGGAGAACAGTTTAAAAAGAGCGAGAGCCGGAGAGGAGAACAGTTTAGAAAGAGCGAGAGCCGGAGAGGAGATCAGTTTAAAAAGAGCGAGAGCCGGAGAGGAGAACAGTTTAAAAAGAGCGAGAGCCGGAGAGGAGAACAGTTTAAAAAGAGCGAGAGCTGGAGAGGAGAACAGTTTAAAAAGAGCGAAAGCCGGAGAGGAGGACAGTTTTAAAAGAGCGAGAGCCGGAGAGGAGAACAGTTTAAAAACAGCGAGAGCCGGAGAGGAGAACAGATTAAAAAGAGCGAGAGCCGGAGAGGAGAACAGTTTAAAATGAGCGAGAGCCGGAGAGGAGAACAGTTTAAAAAGAGCGAGTGCCGGAGAGGAAAACAGTTTAAAAAGAGCGAGAGCCGGAGAGGAGAACAGTTTAAAAAGAGCGAGAGACGGAGAGGAGAACAGTTTAAAAAGAGCGAGAGCTGGAGAGGAGAACAGTTTAAAAAGAGCGAGAGCCGGAGAGGAGAACAGTTTAAAAAGAGCGAGAGCCGGAGAGGAGAACAGTTTAAAAAGAGCGAGAGCTGGAGAGGAGAACAGTTTAAAAAGAGTGAGAGCCGGTGAGGAGAATAGTTTAAAAAGAGCGAGAGCCGGAGAGGAGAACAGTTTAAAAAGAGCGAGAGCCGGAGAGGAGAACAGTTTAAAAAGAGCGAGAGCCGGAGAGGAGAACAGTTTAAAAAGAGCGAGAGCCGGAGAGGAGAACAGATTAAAAAGAGCGAGAGCCGGAGAGGAGAACAGTTTAAAAAGAGCGAGAGCTGGAGAGGAGAACAGTTTAAAAAGAGCGAGAGCCGGATAGGAGAACAGTTTAAAAAGAGCGAGAGCCGGAGAGGAGATCAGTTTAAAAACAGCGAGAGCCGGAGAGGAGAACAGTTTAATAAGAGCCAGAGCCGGAGAGGAGAACAGTTTAAAAAGAGCCGGAGAGGAGAACAGTTTAAAAAGAGCCAGAGCCGGAGAGGAGAACAGTTTAAAAAGAGTGAGAGCCGGAGAGGAGAACAGTTTAAAAAGAGTCAGAGCCGGAAAGGAGAACAGTTTAATAAGAGCGAGAGCCGGAGAGGAGAACTGTTTAAAAAGAGCGACAGCCGGAGAGGAGAACAGTTAAAAAAGAGCGAGAGCCGGAGAGGAGAACAGTTTAAAAAGAGCGAGAGCCGGAGAGGAGAACAGTTTAAAAAGAGCGAGAGCCGCAGAGGAGAACAGTTTAAAAAGAGCGAGAGCCGGAGAGGAGAACAGTTTAAAAAGAGCGAGAGCCGGAGAGGAGAACAGTTTAAAAAGAGCGAGAGCCGGAGAGGAGAACAGTTTAAAAAGAGTGAGAGCCAGAGCGGAGAACAGTTTAAAAGAAGCGAGAGCCGGAGAGGAGAACAGTTTAAAAAGAGCCAGAGCCGGAGAGGAGAACAGTTTAAAAAGAGCCAGAGCCGGAGAGGAGAACAGTTTAAAAAGAGCGAGAGCCGGAGAGGAGAACAGTTTAAAGAGAGCGAGAGCCAGAGAGGAGAACAGTTTAAAAAGAGCGAAAGCCGGAGAGGAGAACAGTTTAAAAAGAACGAGAGCCGGAGAGGAGAACAGTTTAAAAAGAGCGAGAGCAGGAGAGGAGAACAGTTTAAAAAGATCCAGAGCCGGAGAGGAGAACAGTTTAAAAAGAGCGAGAGCCGCAGAGGAGAACAGTTTAAAAAGAGCGAGAGCCGGAGAGGAGAACAGTTTAAAAATAGTGAGAACCGGAGAGGAGAACAGTTTAAAAAGAGCGAGAGCCAGAGAGGAGAACAGTTTAAAAAGAGCCAGAGCCGGAGAGGAGAACAGATAAAAAGAGCGAGAGCCGGAGAGGAGAACAGTTTAAAAAGAGAGAGAGCCGGAGAGGAGAACAGTTTAAAAAGAGCCAGAGCCGGAGAGGAGAACAGTTTAAAAAGAGCGAGAGCCGGAGAGGAGAACAGTTTAAAAAGAGCGAGATCCAGAGAGGAGGACAGTTTATAAAGAGCAAGAGCCGGAGAGGAGAACAGTTTAAAAAGAGTGAGAGCCGGAGAGGAGAACAGTTTAATAAGAGCGAGAGCCGGAGAGGAGAACAGTTTAAAAAGAGCAAGAGCCGGAGAGGAGAACAGTTTAAAAAGAGCGAGAGCCGGAGAGGAGAACAGTTTAAAAAGAGCGAGAGCCGGAGAGGAGAACAGTTTAAAAAGAGCGAGAGCCGGAGAGGAGAACAGTTTAAAAAGAGCGAGAGCCGGAGAGGAGAACAGTTTAAAAAGAGCCAGAGCCGGAGAGGAGAGCAGTTTAAAAAGAGCGAGAGCTGGAGAGGAGAACAGTTTAAAAAGAGCGAGAGCCGGAGAGGAGAACAGTTTAAAAAGTGCCAGAGCCGGAGAGGAGAACAGTTTAAAAAGAGCTAGAGCTGGAGAGGAGAACAGTTTAAAAAGAGCAAGAGCCGGAGAGGAGAACAGTTTAAAAAGAGCGAGAGCCGGAGAGGAGGATAGTTTAAAAAGAGCGAGAGCCGGAGAGGAGAACAGTTTAAAAAGAGCCAGAGCCGGAGAGGAGAACAGTTTAAAAAGAGCCAGAGCCGGAGAGGAGAACAGTTTAAAAAGAGCCAGAGCCGGAGAGGAGAACAGTTTAATAAGAGCGAGAGCCGGAGAGGAGGACAGTTTAAAAAGAGCGAGAGCCGGAGAGGAGAACAGTTTAAAAAGAGCGAGAGCTGGAGAGGAGAACAGTTTAAAAAGAGTGAGAGCCGGAGAGGAGAATAGTTTAAAAAGAGCGAGAGCCGGAGAGGAGAACAGTTTAAAAAGAGCGAGAGCAGGAGAGGAGAACAGTTTAAAAAGAGCGAGAGCCGGAGAGGAGAACAGTTTAAAAAGAGCGAGAGCCGGAGAGGAGAACAGATTAAAAAGAGCGAGAGCCGGAGAGGAGAACAGTTTAAAAAGAGCGAGAGCTGGAGAGGAGAACAGTTTAAAAAGAGCGAGAGCCGGATAGGAGAACAGTTTAAAAAGAGCGAGAGCCGGAGAGGAGATCAGTTTAAAAACAGCGAGAGCCGGAGAGGAGAACAGTTTAATAAGTGCCAGAGCCGGAGAGGAGAACAGTTTAAAAAGAGCCAGAGCCGGAGAGGAGAACAGTTTAAAAAGAGCCAGAGCCGGAGAGGAGAACAGTTTAAAAAGAGCGAGAGCCGGAGAGGAGAACAGTTTAAAAAGAGCGAGAGCCGGAGAGGAGAACAGTTTAAAAAGAGCGAGAGCCGGAGAGGAGAACAGTTTAGAAAGAGCGAGAGCCGGAGAGGAGATCAGTTTAAAAAGAGCGAGAGCCGGAGAGGAGAACAGTTTAAAAAGAGCGAGAGCCGGAGAGGAGAACAGTTTAAAAAGAGCGAGAGCTGGAGAGGAGAACAGTTTAAAAAGAGCGAAAGCCGGAGAGGAGGACAGTTTTAAAAGAGCGAGAGCCGGAGAGGAGAAAGTTTAAAAACAGCGAGAGCCGGAGAGGAGAACAGATTAAAAAGAGCGAGAGCCGGAGAGGAGAACAGTTTAAAATGAGCGAGAGCCGGAGAGGAGAACAGTTTAAAAAGAGCGAGTGCCGGAGAGGAAAACAGTTTAAAAAGAGCGAGAGCCGGAGAGGAGAACAGTTTAAAAAGAGCGAGAGACGGAGAGGAGAACAGTTTAAAAAGAGCGAGAGCTGGAGAGGAGAACAGTTTAAAAAGACCGAGGGCCGGAGAGGAGAACAGTTTAAAAAGAGCGAGAGCAGGAGAGGAGAACAGTTTAAAAAGAGCCAGAGCCGGAGAGGAGAACAGATAAAAAGAGCGAGAGCCGGAGAGGAGAACAGTTTAAAAAGAGGGAGAGCCGGAGAGGAGAACAGTTTAAAAAGAGCGAGAGCTGGAGAGGAGAACAGTTTAAAAAGAGCAAGAGCCGGAGAGGAGAACAGTTTAAAAAGAGCGAGAGCCGGAGAGGAGGATAGTTTAAAAAGAGCGAGAGCCGGAGAGGAGAACAGTTTAAAAAGAGCCAGAGCCGGAGAGGAGAACAGTTTAAAAAGAGCCAGAGCCGGAGAGGAGAACAGTTTAAAAAGAGCCAGAGCCGGAGAGGAGAACAGTTTAATAAGAGCGAGAGCCGGAGAGGAGGACAGTTTAAAAAGAGCGAGAGCCGGAGAGGAGAACAGTTTAAAAAGAGCGAGAGCCGGAGAGGAGAACAGTTTAAAAAGAGCGAGAGCCGGAGAGGAGAACAGTTTAGAAAGAGCGAGAGCCGGAGAGGAGATCAGTTTAAAAAGAGCGAGAGCCGGAGAGGAGAACAGTTTAAAAAGAGCGAGAGCCGGAGAGGAGAACAGTTTAAAAAGAGCGAGAGCTGGAGAGGAGAACAGTTTAAAAAGAGCGAAAGCCGGAGAGGAGGACAGTTTTAAAAGAGCGAGAGCCGGAGAGGAGAAAGTTTAAAAACAGCGAGAGCCGGAGAGGAGAACAGATTAAAAAGAGCGAGAGCCGGAGAGGAGAACAGTTTAAAATGAGCGAGAGCCGGAGAGGAGAACAGTTTAAAAAGAGCGAGTGCCGGAGAGGAAAACAGTTTAAAAAGAGCGAGAGCCGGAGAGGAGAACAGTTTAAAAAGAGCGAGAGACGGAGAGGAGAACAGTTTAAAAAGAGCGAGAGCTGGAGAGGAGAACAGTTTAAAAAGACCGAGGGCCGGAGAGGAGAACAGTTTAAAAAGAGCGAGAGCAGGAGAGGAGAACAGTTTAAAAAGAGCCAGAGCCGGAGAGGAGAACAGATAAAAAGAGCCAGAGCCGGAGAGGAGAACAGTTTAAAAAGAGGGAGAGCCGGAGAGGAGAACAGTTTAAAAAGAGCCAGAGCCGGAGAGGAGAACAGTTTAAAAAGAGCGAGAGCCGGAGAGGAGAACAGTTTAAAAAGAGCGAGATCCAGAGAGGAGGACAGTTTATAAAGAGCAAGAGCCGGAGAGGAGAACAGTTTAAAAAGAGTGAGAGCCGGAGAGGAGAACAGTTTAATAAGAGCGAGAGCCGGTGAGGAGAACAGTTTAAAAAGAGCAAGAGCCGGAGAGGAGAACAGTTTAAAAAGAGCGAGAGCCGGAGAGGAGAACAGTTTAAAAAGAGCGAGAGCCGGAGAGGAGAACAGTTAAAAAAGAGCCAGAGCCGGAGAGGAGAACAGTTTAAACAGAGCGAGAGCCGGAGAGGAGAACAGTTTAAAAAGAGCGAGAGCCGGAGAGGAGAACAGTTTAAAAAGAGCGAGAGCCGGAGAGGAGAACAGTTTAAAAAGAGCCAGAGCCGGAGAGGAGAGCAGTTTAAAAAGAGCGAGAGCTGGAGAGGAGAACAGTATAAAAAGAGCGAGAGCCGGAGAGGAGAACAGTTTAAAAAGTGCCAGAGCCGGAGAGGAGAACAGTTTAAAAAGAGCGAGAGCTGGAGAGGAGAACAGTTTAAAAAGAGCAAGAGCCGGAGAGGAGAACAGTTTAAAAAGAGCCAGAGCCGGAGAGGAGAACAGTTTAAAAAGAGCCAGAGCCGGAGAGGAGAACAGTTTAAAAAGAGCCAGAGCCGGAGAGGAGAACAGTTTAATAAGAGCGAGAGCCGGAGAGGAGGACAGTTTAAAAAGAGTGAGAGCCGGAGAGGAGAACAGTTTAAAAAGAGCGAGAGCCGGAGAGGAGAACAGTTTAAAAAGAGCGAGAGCCGGAGAGGAGAACAGTTTAGAAAGAGCGAGAGCCGGAGAGGAGATCAGTTTAAAAAGAGCGAGAGCCGGAGAGGAGAACAGTTTAAAAAGAGCGAGAGCCGGAGAGGAGAACAGTTTAAAAAGAGCGAGAGCTGGAGAGGAGAACAGTTTAAAAAGAGCGAAAGCCGGAGAGGAGGACAGTTTTAAAAGAGCGAGAGCCGGAGAGGAGAACAGTTTAAAAACAGCGAGAGCCGGAGAGGAGAACAGATTAAAAAGAGCGAGAGCCGGAGAGGAGAACAGTTTAAAATGAGCGAGAGCCGGAGAGGAGAACAGTTTAAAAAGAGCGAGTGCCGGAGAGGAAAACAGTTTAAAAAGAGCGAGAGCCGGAGAGGAGAACAGTTTAAAAAGAGCGAGAGACGGAGAGGAGAACAGTTTAAAAAGAGCGAGAGCTGGAGAGGAGAACAGTTTAAAAAGAGCGAGAGCCGGAGAGGAGAACAGTTTAAAAAGAGCGAGAGCCGGAGAGGAGAACAGTTTAAAAAGAGCGAGAGCTGGAGAGGAGAACAGTTTAAAAAGAGTGAGAGCCGGTGAGGAGAATAGTTTAAAAAGAGCGAGAGCCGGAGAGGAGAACAGTTTAAAAAGAGCGAGAGCCGGAGAGGAGAACAGTTTAAAAAGAGCGAGAGCCGGAGAGGAGAACAGTTTAAAAAGAGCGAGAGCCGGAGAGGAGAACAGATTAAAAAGAGCGAGAGCCGGAGAGGACAACAGTTTAAAAAGAGCGAGAGCTGGAGAGGAGAACAGTTTAAAAAGAGCGAGAGCCGGATAGGAGAACAGTTTAAAAAGAGCGAGAGCCGGAGAGGAGATCAGTTTAAAAACAGCGAGAGCCGGAGAGGAGAACAGTTTAATAAGAGCCAGAGCCGGAGAGGAGAACAGTTTAAAAAGAGCCAGAGCCGGAGAGGAGAACAGTTTAAAAAGAGCCAGAGCCGGAGAGGAGAACAGTTTAAAAAGAGTGAGAGCCGGAGAGGAGAACAGTTTAAAAAGAGTCAGAGCCGGAAAGGAGAACAGTTTAATAAGAGCGAGAGCCGGAGAGGAGAACTGTTTAAAAAGAGCGAGAGCCGGAGAGGAGAACAGTTAAAAAAGAGCGAGAGCCGGAGAGGAGAACAGTTTAAAAAGAGCGAGAGCCGGAGAGGAGAACAGTTTAAAAAGAGCGAGAGCCGCAGAGGAGAACAGTTTAAAAAGAGCGAGAGCCGGAGAGGAGAACAGTTTAAAAAGAGCG
Organism: Somniosus microcephalus; assembly: GCF_052327205.1. Lineage (NCBI taxonomy): Eukaryota > Metazoa > Chordata > Chondrichthyes > Squaliformes > Somniosidae > Somniosus > Somniosus microcephalus. The sequence goes on along the minus strand of NW_028225187.1, from coordinate 42,106,920 downwards.
AGACCCGGAGAGGAGAACAGTTTAAAAAGAGCGAGAGCCGGAGAGGAGAACAGTTTAAAAAGAGTGAGAGCCAGAGCGGAGAACAGTTTAAAAGAAGCGAGAGCCGGAGAGGAGAACAGTTTAAAAAGAGCCAGAGCCGGAGAGGAGAACAGTTTAAAAAGAGCCAGAGCCGGAGAGGAGAACAGTTTAAAAAGAGCGAGAGCCGGAGAGGAGAACAGTTTAAAGAGAGCGAGAGCCAGAGAGGAGAACAGTTTAAAAAGAGCGAAAGCCGGAGAGGAGAACAGTTTAAAAAGAACGAGAGCCGGAGAGGAGAACAGTTTAAAAAGAGCGAGAGCAGGAGAGGAGAACAGTTTAAAAAGATCCAGAGCCGGAGAGGAGAACAGTTTAAAAAGAGCGAGAGCCGCAGAGGAGAACAGTTTAAAAAGAGCGAGAGCCGGAGAGGAGAACAGTTTAAAAATAGTGAGAACCGGAGAGGAGAACAGTTTAAAAAGAGCGAGAGCCAGAGAGGAGAACAGTTTAAAAAGAGCCAGAGCCGGAGAGGAGAACAGATAAAAAGAGCGAGAGCCGGAGAGGAGAACAGTTTAAAAAGAGAGAGAGCCGGAGAGGAGAACAGTTTAAAAAGAGCCAGAGCCGGAGAGGAGAACAGTTTAAAAAGAGCGAGAGCCGGAGAGGAGAACAGTTTAAAAAGAGCGAGATCCAGAGAGGAGGACAGTTTATAAAGAGCAAGAGCCGGAGAGGAGAACAGTTTAAAAAGAGTGAGAGCCGGAGAGGAGAACAGTTTAATAAGAGCGAGAGCCGGAGAGGAGAACAGTTTAAAAAGAGCAAGAGCCGGAGAGGAGAACAGTTTAAAAAGAGCGAGAGCCGGAGAGGAGAACAGTTTAAAAAGAGCGAGAGCCGGAGAGGAGAACAGTTTAAAAAGAGCGAGAGCCGGAGAGGAGAACAGTTTAAAAAGAGCGAGAGCCGGAGAGGAGAACAGTTTAAAAAGAGCCAGAGCCGGAGAGGAGAGCAGTTTAAAAAGAGCGAGAGCTGGAGAGGAGAACAGTTTAAAAAGAGCGAGAGCCGGAGAGGAGAACAGTTTAAAAAGTGCCAGAGCCGGAGAGGAGAACAGTTTAAAAAGAGCGAGAGCTGGAGAGGAGAACAGTTTAAAAAGAGCAAGAGCCGGAGAGGAGAACAGTTTAAAAAGAGCGAGAGCCGGAGAGGAGGATAGTTTAAAAAGAGCGAGAGCCGGAGAGGAGAACAGTTTAAAAAGAGCCAGAGCCGGAGAGGAGAACAGTTTAAAAAGAGCCAGAGCCGGAGAGGAGAACAGTTTAAAAAGAGCCAGAGCCGGAGAGGAGAACAGTTTAATAAGAGCGAGAGCCGGAGAGGAGGACAGTTTAAAAAGAGCGAGAGCCGGAGAGGAGAACAGTTTAAAAAGAGCGAGAGCTGGAGAGGAGAACAGTTTAAAAAGAGTGAGAGCCGGAGAGGAGAATAGTTTAAAAAGAGCGAGAGCCGGAGAGGAGAACAGTTTAAAAAGAGCGAGAGCCGGAGAGGAGAACAGTTTAAAAAGAGCGAGAGCCGGAGAGGAGAACAGTTTAAAAAGAGCGAGAGCCGGAGAGGAGAACAGATTAAAAAGAGCGAGAGCCGGAGAGGAGAACAGTTTAAAAAGAGCGAGAGCTGGAGAGGAGAACAGTTTAAAAAGAGCGAGAGCCGGATAGGAGAACAGTTTAAAAAGAGCGAGAGCCGGAGAGGAGATCAGTTTAAAAACAGCGAGAGCCGGAGAGGAGAACAGTTTAATAAGTGCCAGAGCCGGAGAGGAGAACAGTTTAAAAAGAGCCAGAGCCGGAGAGGAGAACAGTTTAAAAAGAGCCAGAGCCGGAGAGGAGAACAGTTTAAAAAGAGTGAGAGCCGGAGAGGAGAACAGTTTAAAAAGAGTCAGAGCCGGAAAGGAGAACAGTTTAATAAGAGCGAGAGCCGGAGAGGAGAACTGTTTAAAAAGAGCGAGAGCCGGAGAGGAGAACAGTTAAAAAAGAGCGAGAGCCGGAGAGGAGAACAGTTTAAAAAGAGCGAGAGCCGGAGAGGAGAACAGTTTAAAAAGAGCGAGAGCCGCAGAGGAGAACAGTTTAAAAAGAGCGAGAGCCGGAGAGGAGAACAGTTTAAAAAGAGCGAGAGCCGGAGAGGAGAACAGTTTAAAAAGAGCGAGAGCCGGAGAGGAGAACAGTTTAAAAAGAGTGAGAGCCAGAGCGGAGAACAGTTTAAAAGAAGCGAGAGCCGGAGAGGAGAACAGTTTAAAAAGAGCCAGAGCCGGAGTGGAGAACAGTTTAAAAAGAGCGAGAGCCGCAGAGGAGAACAGTTTAAAGAGAGCGAGAGCCGGAGAGGAGAACAGTTTAAAAAGAGCGAAAGCCGGAGAGGAGAACAGTTTAAAAAGAACGAGAGCCGGAGAGGAGAGCAGTTTAAAAAGAGCGAGAGCAGGAGAGGAGAACAGTTTAAAAAGAGCCAGAGCCGGAGAGGAGAACAGATAAAAAGAGCGAGAGCCGGAGAGGAGAACAGTTTAAAAAGAGGGAGAGCCAGAGAGGAGAACTGTTTAAAAAGAGCCAGAGCCGGAGAGGAGAACAGTTTAAAAAGAGCGAGAGCCGGAGAGGAGAACAGTTTAAAAAGAGCGAGATCCAGAGAGGAGGACAGTTTATAAAGAGCAAGAGCCGGAGAGGAGAACAGTTTAAAAAGAGTGAGAGCTGGAGAGGAGAACAGTTTAATAAGAGCGAGAGCCGGAGAGGAGAACAGTTTAAAAAGAGCAAGAGCCGGAGAGGAGAACAGTTTAAAAAGAGCGAGAGCCGGAGAGGAGAACAGTTTAAAAAGAGCGAGAGCCGGAGAGGAGAACAGTTAAAAAAGAGCCAGAGCCGGAGAGGAGAACAGTTTAAACAGAGCGAGAGCCGGAGAGGAGAACAGTTTAAAAAGAGCGAGAGCCGGAGAGGAGAACAGTTTAAAAAGAGCGAGAGCCGGAGAGGAGAACAGTTTAAAAAGAGCCAGAGCCGGAGAGGAGAGCAGTTTAAAAAGAGCGAGAGCTGGAGAGGAGAACAGTTTAAAAAGAGCGAGAGCCGGAGAGGAGAACAGTTTAAAAAGTGCCAGAGCCGGAGAGGAGAACAGTTTAAAAAGAGCGAGAGCTGGAGAGGAGAACAGTTTAAAAAGAGCAAGAGCCGGAGAGGAGAACAGTTTAAAAAGAGCCAGAGCCGGAGAGGAGAACAGTTTAAAAAGAGCCAGAGCCGGAGAGGAGAACAGTTTAAAAAGAGCCAGAGCCGGAGTGGAGAACAGTTTAATAAGAGCGAGAGCCGGAGAGGAGGACAGTTTAAAAAGAGCGAGAGCCGGAGAGGAGAACAGTTTAAAAAGAGCGAGAGCCGGAGAGGAGAACAGTTTAAAAAGAGCGAGAGCCGGAGAGGAGACCAGTTTAGAAAGAGCGAGAGCCGGAGAGGAGATCAGTTTAAAAAGAGCGAGAGCCGGAGAGGAGAACAGTTTAAAAAGAGCGAGAGCCGGAGAGGAGAACAGTTTAAAAAGAGCGAGAGCTGGAGAGGAGAACAGTTTAAAAAGAGCGAAAGCCGGAGAGGAGGACAGTTTTAAAAGAGCGAGAGCCGGAGAGGAGAACAGTTTAAAAACAGCGAGAGCCGGAGAGGAGAACAGATTAAAAAGAGCGAGAGCCGGAGAGGAGAACAGTTTAAAATGAGCGAGAGCCGGAGAGGAGAACAGTTTAAAAAGAGCGAGTGCCGGAGAGGAAAACAGTTTAAAAAGAGTGAGAGCCGGAGAGGAGAACAGTTTAAAAAGAGCGAGAGACGAAGAGGAGAACAGTTTAAAAAGAGCGAGAGCTGGTGAGGAGAACAGTTTAAAAAGAGCGAGAGCCGGAGAGGAGAACAGTTTAAAAAGAGCGAGAGCCGGAGAGGAGAACAGTTTAAAAAGAGCGAGAGCTGGAGAGGAGAACAGTTTAAAAAGAGTGAGAGCCGGTGAGGAGAATAGTTTAAAAAGAGCGAGAGCCGGAGAGGAGAACAGTTTAAAAAGAGCGAGAGCCGGAGAGGAGAACAGTTTAAAAAGAGCGAGAGCCGGAGAGGAGAACAGTTTAAAAAGAGCGAGAGCCGGAGAGGAGAACAGATTAAAAAGAGCGAGAGCCGGAGAGGAGAACAGTTTAAAAAGAGCGAGAGCTGGAGAGGAGAACAGTTTAAAAAGAGCGAGAGCCGGATAGGAGAACAGTTTAAAAAGAGCGAGAGCCGGAGAGGAGATCAGTTTAAAAACAGCGAGAGCCGGAGAGGAGAACAGTTTAATAAGAGCCAGAGCCGGAGAGGAGAACAGTTTAAAAAGAGCCAGAGCCGGAGAGGAGAACAGTTTAAAAAGAGCCAGAGCCGGAGAGGAGAACAGTTTAAAAAGAGTGAGAGCCGGAGAGGAGAACAGTTTAAAAAGAGTCAGAGCCGGAAAGGAGAACAGTTTAATAAGAGCGAGAGCCGGAGAGGAGAACTGTTTAAAAAGAGCGAGAGCCGGAGAGGAGAACAGTTAAAAAAGAGCGAGAGCCGGAGAGGAGAACAGTTTAAAAAGAGCGAGAGCCGGAGAGGAGAACAGTTAAAAAGAGCGAGAGCCGCAGAGGAGAACAGTTTAAAAAGAGCGAGAGCCGGAGAGGAGAACAGTTTAAAAAGAGCGAGAGCCGGAGAGGAGAACAGTTTAAAAAGAGCGAGAGCCGGAGAGGAGAACAGTTTAAAAAGAGTGAGAGCCAGAGCGGAGAAAAGTTTAAAAGAAGCGAGAGCCGGAGAGGAGAACAGTTTAAAAAGAGCCAGAGCCGGAGAGGAGAACAGTTTAAAAAGAGCCAGAGCCGGAGAGGAGAACAGTTTAAAAAGAGCGAGAGCCAGAGAGGAGAACAGTTTAAAGAGAGCGAGAGCCGGAGAGGAGAACAGTTTAAAAAGAGCGAAAGCCGGAGAGGAGAACAGTTTCAAAAGAACGAGAGCCGGAGAGGAGAACAGTTTAAAAAGAGCGAGAGCAGGAGAGGAGAACAGTTTAAAACGAGCCAGAGCCGGAGAGGAGAACAGTTTAAAAAGAGCGAGAGCCGCAGAGGAGAACAGTTTAAAAAGAGCGAGAGCCGGAGAGGAGAACAGTTTAAAAATAGTGAGAGCCGGAGAGGAGAACAGTTTAAAAAGAGCGAGAGCCAGAGAGGAGAACAGTTTAAAAAGAGCCAGAGCCGGAGAGGAGAACAGATAAAAAGAGCGAGAGCCGGAGAGGAGAACAGTTTAAAAAGAGGGAGAGCCGGAGAGGAGAACAGTTTAAAAAGAGCCGGAGCCGGAGAGGAGAACAGTTTAAAAAGAGCGAGAGCCGGAGAGGAGAACAGTTTAAAAAGAGCGAGATCCAGAGAGGAGGACAGTTTAATAAGAGCGAGAGCCGGAGAGGAGAACTGTTTAAAAAGAGCGAGAGCCGGAGAGGAGAACAGTTAAAAAAGAGCGAGAGCCGGAGATGAGAACAGTTTAAAAAGAGCGAGAGCCGGAGAGGAGAACAGTTTAAAAAGAGCGAGAGCCGCAGAGGAGAACAGTTTAAAAAAAGCGAGAGCCGGAGAGGAGAACAGTTTAAAAAGAGCGAGAGCCGGAGAGGAGAACAGTTTAAAAAGAGCGAGAGCCGGAGAGGAGAACAGTTTAAAAAGAGTGAGAGCCAGAGCGGAGAACAGTTTAAAAGAAGCGAGAGCCGGAGAGGAGAACAGTTTAAAAAGAGCCAGAGCCGGAGAGGAGAACAGTTTAAAAAGAGCGAGAGCCGCAGAGGAGAACAGTTTAAAGAGAGCGAGAGCCGGAGAGGAGAACAGTTTAAAAAGAGCGAAAGCCGGAGAGGAGAACAGTTTAAAAAGAACGAGAGCCGGAGAGGAGAGCAGTTTAAAAAGAGCGAGAGCAGGAGAGGAGAACAGTTTAAAAAGAGCCAGAGCCGGTGAGGAGAACAGATAAAAAGAGCGAGAGCCGGAGAGGAGAACAGTTTAAAAAGAGGGAGAGCCGGAGAGGAGAACTGTTTAAAAAGAGCCAGAGCCGGAGAGGAGAACAGTTTAAAAAGAGCGAGAGCCGGAGAGGAGAACAGTTTAAAAAGAGCGAGATCCAGAGAGGAGGACAGTTTATAAAGAGCAAGAGCCGGAGAGGAGAACAGTTTAAAAAGAGTGAGAGCTGGAGAGGAGAACAGTTTAATAAGAGCGAGAGCCGGAGAGGAGAACAGTTTAAAAAGAGCAAGAGCCGGAGAGGAGAACAGTTTAAAAAGAGCGAGAGCCGGAGAGGAGAACAGTTTAAAAAGAGCGAGAGCCGGAGAGGAGAACAGTTAAAAAAGAGCCAGAGCCGGAGAGGAGAACAGTTTAAACAGAGCGAGAGCCGGAGAGGAGAAGAGTTTAAAAAGAGCGAGAGCCGGAGAGGAGAACAGTTTAAAAAGAGCGAGAGCCGGAGAGGAGAACAGTTTAAAAAGAGCCAGAGCCGGAGAGGAGAGCAGTTTAAAAAGAGCGAGAGCTGGAGAGGAGAACAGTTTAAAAAGAGCGAGAGCCGGAGAGGAGAACAGTTTAAAAAGTGCCAGAGCCGGAGAGGAGAACAGTTTAAAAAGAGCGAGAGCTGGAGAGGAGAACAGTTTAAAAAGAGCAAGAGCCGGAGAGGAGAACAGTTTAAAAAGAGCCAGAGCCGGAGAGGAGAACAGTTTAAAAAGAGCCAGAGCCGGAGAGGAGAACAGTTTAAAAAGAGCCAGAGCCGGAGTGGAGAACAGTTTAATAAGAGCGAGAGCCGGAGAGGAGGACAGTTTAAAAAGAGCGAGAGCCGGAGAGGAGAACAGTTTAAAAAGAGCGAGAGCCGGAGAGGAGAACAGTTTAAAAAGAGCGAGAGCCGGAGAGGAGACCAGTTTAGAAAGAGCGAGAGCCGGAGAGGAGATCAGTTTAAAAAGAGCGAGAGCCGGAGAGGAGAACAGTTTAAAAAGAGCGAGAGCCGGAGAGGAGAACAGTTTAAAAAGAGCGAGAGCTGGAGAGGAGAACAGTTTAAAAAGAGCGAAAGCCGGAGAGGAGGACAGTTTTAAAAGAGCGAGAGCCGGAGAGGAGAACAGCTTAAAAACAGCGAGAGCCGGAGAGGAGAACAGATTAAAAAGAGCGAGAGCCGGAGAGGAGAACAGTTTAAAATGAGCGAGAGCCGGAGAGGAGAACAGTTTAAAAAGAGCGAGTGCCGGAGAGGAAAACAGTTTAAAAAGAGTGAGAGCCGGAGAGGAGAACAGTTTAAAAAGAGCGAGAGACGGAGAGGAGAACAGTTTAAAAAGAGCGAGAGCTGGTGAGGAGAACAGTTTAAAAAGAGCGAGAGCCGGAGAGGAGAACAGTTTAAAAAGAGCGAGAGCCGGAGAGGAGAACAGTTTAAAAAGAGCGAGAGCTGGAGAGGAGAACAGTTTAAAAAGAGTGAGAGCCGGTGAGGAGAATAGTTTAAAAAGAGCGAGAGCCGGAGAGGAGAACAGTTTAAAAAGAGCGAGAGCCGGAGAGGAGAACAGTTTAAAAAGAGCGAGAGCCGGAGAGGAGAACAGTTTAAAAAGAGCGAGAGCCGGAGAGGAGAACAGATTAAAAAGAGCGAGAGCCGGAGAGGAGAACAGTTTAAAAAGAGCGAGAGCTGGAGAGGAGAACAGTTTAAAAAGAGCGAGAGCCGGATAGGAGAACAGTTTAAAAAGAGCGAGAGCCGGAGAGGAGATCAGTTTAAAAACAGCGAGAGCCGGAGAGGAGAACAGTTTAATAAGAGCCAGAGCCGGAGAGGAGAACAGTTTAAAAAGAGCCAGAGCCGGAGAGGAGAACAGTTTAAAAAGAGCCAGAGCCGGAGAGGAGAACAGTTTAAAAAGAGTGAGAGCCGGAGAGGAGAACAGTTTAAAAAGAGTCAGAGCCGGAAAGGAGAACAGTTTAATAAGAGCGAGAGCCGGAGAGGAGAACTGTTTAAAAAGAGCGAGAGCCGGAGAGGAGAACAGTTAAAAAAGAGCGAGAGCCGGAGAGGAGAACAGTTTAAAAAGAGCGAGAGCCGGAGAGGAGAACAGTTTAAAAAGAGCGAGAGCCGCAGAGGAGAACAGTTTAAAAAGAGCGAGAGCCGGAGAGGAGAACAGTTTAAAAAGAGCGAGAGCCGGAGAGGAGAACAGTTTAAAAAGAGCGAGAGCCGGAGAGGAGAACAGTTTAAAAAGAGTGAGAGCCAGAGCGGAGAAAAGTTTAAAAGAAGCGAGAGCCGGAGAGGAGAACAGTTTAAAAAGAGCCAGAGCCGGAGAGGAGAACAGTTTAAAAAGAGCCAGAGCCGGAGAGGAGAACAGTTTAAAAAGAGCGAGAGCCAGAGAGGAGAACAGTTTAAAGAGAGCGAGAGCCGGAGAGGAGAACAGTTTAAAAAGAGCGAAAGCCGGAGAGGAGAACAGTTTCAAAAGAACGAGAGCCGGAGAGGAGAACAGTTTAAAAAGAGCGAGAGCAGGAGAGGAGAACAGTTTAAAATGAGCCAGAGCCGGAGAGGAGAACAGTTTAAAAAGAGCGAGAGCCGCAGAGGAGAACAGTTTAAAAAGAGCGAGAGCCGGAGAGGAGAACAGTTTAAAAATAGTGAGAGCCGGAGAGGAGAACAGTTTAAAAAGAGCGAGAGCCAGAGAGGAGAACAGTTTAAAAAGAGCCAGAGCCGGAGAGGAGAACAGATAAAAAGAGCGAGAGCCGGAGAGGAGAACAGTTTAAAAAGAGGGAGAGCCGGAGAGGAGAACAGTTTAAAAAGAGCCAGAGCCGGAGAGGAGAACAGTTTAAAAAGAGCGAGAGCCGGAGAGGAGAACAGTTTAAAAAGAGCGAGATCCAGAGAGGAGGACAGTTTATAAAGAGCAAGAGCCGGAGAGGAGAACAGTTTAAAAAGAGTGAGAGCCGGAGAGGAGAACAGTTTAATAAGAGCGAGAGCCGGAGAGGAGAACAGTTTAAAAAGAGCAAGAGCCGGAGAGGAGAACAGTTTAAAAAGAGCGAGAGCCGGAGAGGAGAACAGTTTAAAAAGAGCGAGAGCCGGAGAGGAGAACAGTTAAAAAAGAGCCAGAGCCGGAGAGGAGAACAGTTTAAAAAGAGCGAGAGCCGGAGAGGAGAACAGTTTAAAAAGAGTGAGAGCCGGAAAGGAGAACAGTTTAAAAAGAGCCAGAGCCGGAGAGGAGAACAGTTGAAAAAGAGCGAGAGCCGGAGAGGAGAACAGTTTAAAAAGAGCGAGTTCCTGATAAGAGAACAGTTTAAAAAGAGTCAGAGCCGGAGAGGAGAACAGTTTAAAAAGAGCGAGAGCCACAGAGGAGAACAGTTTAAAAAGAGCGACAGCCGGAGAGGAGAACAGTTTAAAAAGAGCGAGGGCAGGAGAGGAGAACAGTATAAAAAGAGCGAGAGCCGGAGAGGAGAACAGTTTAAAAAGAGCGAGAGCCGGAGAGGAGAACAGTTTAAAAAGAGCCAGATCCGGAGAGGAGAACAGTATAAAAAGAGCGAGAGCCGGAGAGGAGAACAGTTTAAAAAGAGCGAGAGCCGGAGAGGAGAACTGTTTAAAAAGAGCAAGAGCCAGAGAGGAGAACAGTTTAAAAAGAGCGACAGCCGGAGAGGAGAACAGGTTAAAAAGAGGGAGAGCAGTAGAGGAGAACAGTGTAAAAAGAGCGAGAGCCGGAGAGGACAACAGTTTAAAAAGAGCGAGAGCCGGAGAGGAGAACAGTTTAAAAAGAGCCAGAGCCGGAGAGGAGAACAGTATAAAAAGAGCGAGAGCCGGAGAGGAGAACAGTTTAAAAAGAGCGAGAGCCGGAGAGGAGAACAGTTTAAAAAGAGCGAGAGCCGGAGAGGAGGACAGTTTAAAAAGAGCGAGAGCCGGAGAGGAGAACAGTTTAAAAAGAGCGAGTGCCGGAGAGGAGAACAGTTTAAAAAGTCCGAGAGCGGGAGAGGAGAACAGTTTAAAAAGAGCGAGAGCCGGAGCGGAGAACAGTTTAAAAAGAGCGAGAGCCGGAGAGGAGAACAGTTTAAAAAGAGCGAGAGCCGGAGAGGAGAACAGTTTAAAAAGAGCGAGAGCCGGAGAGGAGAACAGATTAAAAAGAGCCAGAGCCGGAGAGGAGAACAGTTTAAAAAGAGCGAGAGCCGGAGAGGAGAACAGTTTAATAAGAGCGAGAGCCGGAGAGGAGAACAGATTAAAAAGAGCCAGAGCCGGAGAGGAGAACAGTTTAAAAAGAGCGAGAGCCGGAGAGGAGAACTGTTTAAAAAGAGCGAGAGCCGGAGAGGAGAACAGTTTAAAAAGAGCGAGAGCCGGAGAGGAGAACAGTTTAAAAAGAGCGAGAGCCGGAGAGGAGAACAGTTTAAAAAGAGCGAGAGCCGGAGAGGAGAACAGTTTAAAAAGAGCGAGAGCCGGAGAGGAGAACAGTTTAAAAAGAGCGAGAGCCGGAGAGGAGAACAGTTTAAAAAGAGCCAGAGCCGGAGAGGAGAACAGTTTAAAAAGAGCGAGAGCTGGAGAGGAGAACAGTTTAAAAAGAGCCAGTGCCGGAGAGGAGAACAGTTTAAAAAGAGCAAGAGCTGGAGAGGAGAACAGTTTAAAAAGAGCAAGAGCCGGAGAGGAGAAAAGTTTAAAAAGAGCCAGAGCCAGAGAGGAGGATAGTTTAAAAAGAGCCAGAGCCGGAGAGGAGAACAGTTTAAAAAGAGCCAGAGCCGGAGAGGAGAACAGTTTAAAAAGAGCGAGAGCAGGAGAGGAGAACAGTTTAAAAAGAGCGAGAGCCGGAGAGGAGAACAGTTTAAAAAGTGCCAGAGCCGGAGAGGAGAACAGTTTAAAAAAAGCGAGAGCCGGAGAGGAGAACAGTTTAAAAAGAGCCAGAGCGGTAGAGGAGAACAGTTTAAAAAGAGCGAGAGCCGGAGAGGAGAACAGTTTAAAAAGAGCGAGAGCCGGAGAGGAGAACAATTTAAAAAGAGCGAGAGCCGGAGAGGAGAACAGTTTAAAAAGAGCGAGAGCCGGAGAGGAGAACAGTTTAAAAAGAGCGAGAGCCGGAGAGGTGAACAGTTTAAAAAGAGCGAGAGCCGGAGAGGAGAACAGTTTAAAAAGTGCGAGAGCCGGAGAGGAGAACAGTTTAAAAAGAGCGAGAGCTGGAGAGGAGAACAGTTTAAAAAGGGCGAGAGCCGGAGAGGAGAACAGCTAAAAAGAGCGAGAGCCGGAGAGGAGAACAGTTTAAAAAGAGCGAGAGCCGGAGAGGAGAACAGTTTAAAAAGAGCGAGAGCCGGAGAGGAAAACAGTTTAAAAAGAGCGAGAGCCGGAGAGGAGAACAGTTTAAAAAGAGCGAGAGCTGGAGAGGAGAACAGTTTAAAAAGAGAGAGAGCCGGAGAGGAGAAGAGTTTAAAAAGAGCGAGAGCCGGAGAGGAGAAGAGTTTAAAAAGAGCGAGAGACGGAGAGGAGAACAGTTAAAAAAGAGCGAGAGCCGGAGAGGAGAACAGATTAAAAAGAGCCAGAGCTGGAGAGGAGAACAGTTTAAAAAGAGCGAAAGCCGGAGAGGAGAATAGTTTAAAAAGAGCGAGAGCCGGAGAGGAAAACAGTTTAAAAAGAGCGAGAGCCGGAGAGGAGAACAGTTTAAAAAGAGCGAGAGCCGGAGAGGAGAACAGTTTAAAAAGAGCGAGAGACGGAGAGGAGAACAGTTTAAAAAGAGCGAGAGCCGGAGAGGAGAACAGTTTAAAAAGAGCGAGAGCTGGAGAGGAGAACAGTTTAAAAAGAGCGAGAGCCGGAGAGGAGAACAGTTTAAAAAGAGCGAGAGCCGGAGAGGAGATCAGTTTAAAAACAGCGAGAGCCGGAGAGGAGAACAGTTTAAAAAGAGCCAGAGCCGGAGAGGAGAACAGTTTAAAAAGAGCCAGAGCCGGAGAGGAGAACAGTTTAAAAAGAGCCAGAGCCGGAGAGGAGAACAGTTTAAAAAGAGTGAGAGCCGGAGAGGAGAACAGTTTAAAAAGAGCCAGAGCCGGAGAGGAGAACAGTTTAATAAGAGCGAGAGCCGGAGAGGAGAACAGTTTAAAAAGAGCGAGAGCCGGAGAGGAGAACAGTTTAAAAAGAGCGAGAGCCGGAGAGGAGAACAGTTTAAAAAGAGCGAGAGCCGGAGAGGAGAACAGTTTAAAAAGAGCGGGAGCCGGAGAGGAGAACAGATTAAAAAGAGCGAGAGCCGGAGAGGAGAACAGTTTAAAAAGAGCGAGAGCCGGAGAGGAGAACAGTTTAAAAAGAGCGAGAGCCGGAGAGGAGAACAGTTTAAAAAGAGCGAGAGCCGGAGAGGAGAATAGTTTAAAAAGAGCGAGGACCGGAGAGGAGAACAGTTTAAAAAGAGCTAGAGCCGGAGAGGAGAACAGTTTAAAAAGAGCGAGAGCCGGAGAGGAGAACAGATTAAAAAGAGCGAGAGCCGGAGAGGAGAACAGTTTCAAAAGAGCGAGAGCCGGAGAGGAGAACAGTTTAAAAAGAGCGAGAGCCGGAGAGGAGAACAGTTTAAAAAAGCGAGATCCGGAGAGGAGATCAGTTTAAAAACAGCGAGAGCCGGAGAGGAGAACAGTTTAAAAAGAGCCAGAGCCGGAGAGGAGAACAGTTTAAAAAGAGCGAGAGCCGGAGAGGAGAACAGTTTAAAAAGAGCGAGAGCCAGAGAGGAGAACAGTTTAAAAAGAGCGAGAGCTGGAGAGGAGAACAGTTTAAAAAGAGCGAAAGCCGGAGAGGAGAACAGTTTAAAAAGAACGAGAGCCGTAGAGGAGAACAGATTAAAAAGAGTGAGAGCAGGATAGGAGAACAGTTTAAAAAGAGCCAGAGCCGGAGAGGAGAACAGTTTAAAAAGAGCGAGAGCATGAGAGGAGAACAGTTTAAAAAGAGTCAGAGCCAGAGAGGAGAACAGTTTAAAAAGAGCCAGAGCCGCAGAGGAGAACAGTTTAAAAAGAGCGAGAGCCGGAGAGGAGAACAGTTTAAAAAGAGTGAGAGCCGGAGAGGAGAACAGTTTAAAAAGAGCGAGAGCCGGAGAGGAGAACAGTTTAAAAAGAGCGAGAGCCGGAGAGGAGAATAGTTTAAAAAGAGCGAGGACCGGAGAGGAGAACAGTTTAAAAAGAGCCAGAGCCGGAGAGGAGAACAGTTTAAAAAGAGCGAGAGCCGGAGAGGAGAACAGATTAAAAAGAGCGAGAGCCGGAGAGGAGAACAGTTTCAAAAGAGCGAGAGCCGGAGAGGAGAACAGTTTAAAAAGAGCGAGAGCTGGAGAGGAGAACAGTTTAAAAAGAGCAAGTGCCGGAGAGGAGAACAGTTTAAAAAGAGCGAGATCTGGAGAGGAGATCAGTTTAAAAACAGCGAGAGCCGGAGAGGAGAACAGTTTAAAAAGAGCCAGAGCCGGAGAGGAGAACAGATTAAAAAGAGCGAGAATCGGAGAGGAAAACAGTTTAAAAAGAGCGAGAGCCGCAGTGGAGAAGAGTTTAAAAAGAGCGAAAGCTGGAGAGGAGAACAATTTAAAAAGAGCGAGAGCCGGAGAGGAGAACAGTTTAAAAAGAGCGAGAGCCGGAGAGGAGAACAGTTTAAAAAGAGCGAGAGCCGGAGAGGAGAACAGTTGAAAAAGAGCGAGAGCCGGAGAGGAGAACAGTTTAAAAGAAGCGAGAGCTGGAGAGGAGAATAGTTTAAAAAGAGCCAGAGCCGGAGAGGAGAACAGTTTAAAAAGAGCGAGAGCCGGAGAGGAGAACAGTTTAAAAAGAGCGAGAGCCGGAGAGGAGAACAGTTTAAAAAGAGCGAGAGCTGGAGAGGAGAACAGTTTAATAAGAGCGAAAGCCGGAGAGGAGAACAGTTTAAAAAGAACGAGAGCCGGAGAGGAGAACAGATTAAAAAGAGTGAGAGCAGGAGAGGAGAAGAGTTTAAAAAGAGCGAGAGCACGAGAGGAGAACAGTTTAAAAAGAGCCAGAGCCGGAGAGGAGAACAGTTTAAAAAGAGCCAGAGCCGCAGAAGAGAACAGTTTAAAAAGAGCGAGAGCCGGAGAGGAGAACAGTTTAAAAAGAGTGAGAGCCGGAGAGGAGAACAGTTTAAAAAGAGCGGGAGCCAGAGAGGAGAACAGTTTAAAAAGAGCGAGAGCCGGAGAGGAGAACAGTTTAAAAAGAGCGAGAGCCGGAGAGGACAACAGATTAACAAGAGCGAGAGCCGGAGAGGAGAACAGTTTAAAAAGAGCCAGAGCCGGAGAGGAGAACAGTTTAAAAAGAGCGAGAGCCGGAGAGGAGAACAGTTTAAAAAGAGCGAGAGCTGGAGAGGAGGACAGTTTAAAAAGAGCAAGAGCCGGAGAGGAGAACAGTTTAAAAAGAGTGAGAGCCGGAGAGGAGAACAGTTTAAAAAGAGCGAGAGCCGGAGAGGAGAACAGTTTAAAAAGAGCGAGAGCCGGAGAGGAGAACAGTTTAAAAAGAGCCAGAGCCGGAGAGGAGAACAGTTTAAAAAGAGCGAGAGCCGGAGAGGAGAACAGTTTAAAAAGAGCGAGAGCCGGATAGGAGAGCAGTTTAAAAAGAGCCAGAGCCGGAGAGGAGAACAGTTTAAAAAGAGCGAGAGCTGGAGAGGAGAACAGTTTAATAAGAGCGAGAGCCGGAGAAGAGAACAGTTTCAAAAGAGCCAGAGCCGGAGAGGAGAACAGTTTAAAAAGAGCGAGAGCCAGAGAGGAGAACAGTTTAAAAAGAGCGACAGCCGGAGAGGAGAACAGTTTAAAAACAGCGAGGGCAGGAGAGGAGAACAGTATAAAAAGAGCGAGAGCCGGAGAGGAGAACAGTTTAAAAAGAGCGAGAACCGGAGAGGAGAACAGTTTAAAAAGAGCCAGAGCCAGAGAGGAGAACAGTATAAAAAGAGAGAGAGCCGGAGAGGAGAACAGTTTAAAAAGAGCGAGAGCCGGAGAGGAGAACAGTTTAAAAAGAGCGAGAGCCGGAGAGGAGAACAGTTTAAAAAGAGCGAGAGCCAGAGAGGAGAACAGTTTAAAAAGAGCGACAGCCGGAGAGGAGAACAGTTTAAAAAGAGCGAGAGCAGGAGAGGAGAACAGTATAAAAAGAGCGAGAGCCGGAGAGGAGAACATTTTAAAAAGAGCGAGAGCCGGAGAGGAGAACAGTTTAAAAAGAGCCAGAGCCGGAGAGGAGAACAGTATAAAAAGAGCGAGAGCCGGAGAGGAGAACAGTTTAAAAAGAGCGAGAGCCGGAGAGGAGAACAGTTTAAAAAGAGCGCGAGCCGGAGAGGAGAACAGTTTAAAAAGAGCGAGAGCCAGCGAGGAGAACAGTTTAAAAAGAGCGAGAGCCGGAGAGGAGGACAGTTTAAAAAGAGCGAGAGCCGGAGAGGAGAACAGTTTAAAAAGAGCGAGAGCCGGAGAGGAGAACAGTTTAAAAAGAGTGAGAGCCGGAGAGGAGAACAGTTTAAAAAGAGCGAGAGCCGGAGTGGAGAACAGTTTAAAAAGAGCGAGAGCCAGAGAAGAAAAGAGTTTAAAAAGAGCGAGAGCCGGAGAGGAGAACAGTTTAAAAAGAGCGAGAGCCGGAGAGGAGAACAGTTTAAAAAGAGCGAGAGCCGGAGAGGAGAACAGTTTAAAAAGAGCCAGAGCCGGAGAGGAGAACAGTTTAAAAAGAGCGAGAGCCGGAGAGGAGAACAGTTTAAAAAGAGCGAGAGCCGGATAGGAGAGCAGTTTAAAAAGAGCCAGAGCCGGAGAGGAGAACAGTTTAAAAAGAGCGAGAGCCGGAGAGGAGAACAGTTTAATAAGAGCGAGAGCCGGCGAAGAGAACAGTTTCAAAAGAGCCAGAGCCGGAGAGGAGAACAGTTTAAAAAGAGCGAGAGCCAGAGAGGAGAACAGTTTAAAAAGAGCGACAGCCGGAGAGGAGAACAGTTTAAAAACAGCGAGGGCAGGAGAGGAGAACAGTATAAAAAGAGCGAGAGCCGGAGAGGAGAACAGTTTAAAAAGAGCGAGAGCCGGAGAGGAGAACAGTTTAAAAAGAGCCAGAGCCGGAGAGGAGAACAGTATAAAAAGAGCGAGAGCCGGAGAGGAGAACAGTTTAAAAAGAGCGAGAGCCGGAGAGGAGAACAGTTTAAAAAGAGCGAGAGCCGGAGAGGAGAACAGTTTAAAAAGAGCGAGAGCCAGAGAGGAGAACAGTTTAAAAAGAGCGACAGCCGGAGAGGAGAACAGTTTAAAAAGAGCGAGAGCAGGAGAGGAGAACAGTATAAAAAGAGCGAGAGCCGGAGAGGAGAACAGTTTAAAAAGAGCGAGAGCCGGAGAGGAGAACAGTTTAAAAAGAGCCAGAGCCGGAGAGGAGAACAGTATAAAAAGAGCGAGAGCCGGAGAGGAGAACAGTTTAAAAAGAGCGAGAGCCGGAGAGGAGAACAGTTTAAAAAGAGCGAGAGCCGGAGAGGAGAACAGTTTAAAAAGAGCGAGAGCCGGCGAGGAGAACAGTTTAAAAAGAGCGAGAGCCGGATAGGAGGACAGTTTAAAAAGAGCGAGAGCCGGAGAGGAGAACAGTTTAAAAAGAGCGACAGCCGGAGAGGAGAACAGTTTAAAAAGAGCGAGAGCCGGAGAGGAGAACAGTTTAAAAAGAGCGAGAGCCGGAGAGGAGAACAGTTTAAAAAGAGCGAGAGCTGGAGAGGAGAACAGTTTAAAAAGGGCGAGAGCCGGAGAGGAGAACAGCTAAAAAGAGCGAGAACCGGAGAGGAGAACAGTTTAAAAAGAGCGAGAGCCGGAGAGGAGAACAGTTTCAAAAGAGCGAGAGCCGGAGAGGAGAACAGTTTAAAAAGAGCGAGAGCCGGAGAGGAGAACAGTTTAAAAAAGCGAGATCCGGAGAGGAGATCAGTTTAAAAACAGCGAGAGCCGGAGAGGAGAACAGTTTAAAAAGAGCCAGAGCCGGAGAGGAGAACAGTTTAAAAAGAGCGAGAGCCGGAGAGGAGAACAGTTTAAAAAGAGCGAGAGCCAGAGAGGAGAACAGTTTAAAAAGAGCGAGAGCTGGAGAGGAGAACAGTTTAAAAAGAGCGAAAGCCGGAGAGGAGAACAGTTTAAAAAGAACGAGAGCCGTAGAGGAGAACAGATTAAAAAGAGTGAGAGCAGGATAGGAGAACAGTTTAAAAAGAGCCAGAGCCGGAGAGGAGAACAGTTTAAAAAGAGCGAGAGCATGAGAGGAGAACAGTTTAAAAAGAGTCAGAGCCAGAGAGGAGAACAGTTTAAAAAGAGCCAGAGCCGCAGAGGAGAACAGTTTAAAAAGAGCGAGAGCCGGAGAGGAGAACAGTTTAAAAAGAGTGAGAGCCGGAGAGGAGAACAGTTTAAAAAGAGCGAGAGCCGGAGAGGAGAACAGTTTAAAAAGAGCGAGAGCCGGAGAGGAGAATAGTTTAAAAAGAGCGAGGACCGGAGAGGAGAACAGTTTAAAAAGAGCCAGAGCCGGAGAGGAGAACAGTTTAAAAAGAGCGAGAGCCGGAGAGGAGAACAGATTAAAAAGAGCGAGAGCCGGAGAGGAGAACAGTTTCAAAAGAGCGAGAGCCGGAGAGGAGAACAGTTTAAAAAGAGCGAGAGCTGGAGAGGAGAACAGTTTAAAAAGAGCAAGTGCCGGAGAGGAGAACAGTTTAAAAAGAGCGAGATCTGGAGAGGAGATCAGTTTAAAAACAGCGAGAGCCGGAGAGGAGAACAGTTTAAAAAGAGCCAGAGCCGGAGAGGAGAACAGATTAAAAAGAGCGAGAATCGGAGAGGAAAACAGTTTAAAAAGAGCGAGAGCCGCAGTGGAGAAGAGTTTAAAAAGAGCGAAAGCTGGAGAGGAGAACAATTTAAAAAGAGCGAGAGCCGGAGAGGAGAACAGTTTAAAAAGAGCGAGAGCCGGAGAGGAGAACAGTTTAAAAAGAGCGAGAGCCGGAGAGGAGAACAGTTGAAAAAGAGCGAGAGCCGGAGAGGAGAACAGTTTAAAAGAAGCGAGAGCTGGAGAGGAGAATAGTTTAAAAAGAGCCAGAGCCGGAGAGGAGAACAGTTTAAAAAGAGCGAGAGCCGGAGAGGAGAACAGTTTAAAAAGAGCGAGAGCCGGAGAGGAGAACAGTTTAAAAAGAGCGAGAGCTGGAGAGGAGAACAGTTTAATAAGAGCGAAAGCCGGAGAGGAGAACAGTTTAAAAAGAACGAGAGCCGGAGAGGAGAACAGATTAAAAAGAGTGAGAGCAGGATAGGAGAACAGTTTAAAAAGAGCCAGAGCCAGAGAGGAGAAGAGTTTAAAAAGAGCGAGAGCACGAGAGGAGAACAGTTTAAAAAGAGCCAGAGCCGGAGAGGAGAACAGTTTAAAAAGAGCCAGAGCCGCAGAAGAGAACAGTTTAAAAAGAGCGAGAGCCGGAGAGGAGAACAGTTTAAAAAGAGTGAGAGCCGGAGAGGAGAACAGTTTAAAAAGAGCGGGAGCCAGAGAGGAGAACAGTTTAAAAAGAGCGAGAGCCGGAGAGGAGAACAGTTTAAAAAGAGCGAGAGCCGGAGAGGAGAACAGATTAACAAGAGCGAGAGCCGGAGAGGAGAACAGTTTAAAAAGAGCCAGAGCCGGAGAGGAGAACAGTTTAAAAAGAGCGAGAGCCGGAGAGGAGAACAGTTTAAAAAGAGCGAGAGCTGGAGAGGAGGACAGTTTAAAAAGAGCAAGAGCCGGAGAGGAGAACAGTTTAAAAAGAGTGAGAGCCGGAGAGGAGAACAGTTTAAAAAGAGCGAGAGCCGGAGAGGAGAACAGTTTAAAAAGAGCGAGAGCCGGAGAGGAGAACAGTTTAAAAAGAGCCAGAGCCGGAGAGGAGAACAGTTTAAAAAGAGCGAGAGCCGGAGAGGAGAACAGTTTAAAAAGAGCGAGAGCCGGATAGGAGAGCAGTTTAAAAAGAGCCAGAGCCGGAGAGGAGAACAGTTTAAAAAGAGCGAGAGCTGGAGAGGAGAACAGTTTAATAAGAGCGAGAGCCGGAGAAGAGAACAGTTTCAAAAGAGCCAGAGCCGGAGAGGAGAACAGTTTAAAAAGAGCGAGAGCCAGAGAGGAGAACAGTTTAAAAAGAGCGACAGCCGGAGAGGAGAACAGTTTAAAAACAGCGAGGGCAGGAGAGGAGAACAGTATAAAAAGAGCGAGAGCCGGAGAGGAGAACAGTTTAAAAAGAGCGAGAACCGGAGAGGAGAACAGTTTAAAAAGAGCCAGAGCCAGAGAGGAGAACAGTATAAAAAGAGAGAGAGCCGGAGAGGAGAACAGTTTAAAAAGAGCGAGAGCCGGAGAGGAGAACAGTTTAAAAAGAGCGAGAGCCGGAGAGGAGAACAGTTTAAAAAGAGCGAGAGCCAGAGAGGAGAACAGTTTAAAAAGAGCGACAGCCGGAGAGGAGAACAGTTTAAAAAGAGCGAGAGCAGGAGAGGAGAACAGTATAAAAAGAGCGAGAGCCGGAGAGGAGAACAGTTTAAAAAGAGCGAGAGCCGGAGAGGAGAACAGTTTAAAAAGAGCCAGAGCCGGAGAGGAGAACAGTATAAAAAGAGCGAGAGCCGGAGAGGAGAACAGTTTAAAAAGAGCGAGAGCCGGAGAGGAGAACAGTTTAAAAAGAGCGCGAGCCGGAGAGGAGAACAGTTTAAAAAGAGCGAGAGCCAGCGAGGAGAACAGTTTAAAAAGAGCGAGAGCCGGAGAGGAGGACAGTTTAAAAAGAGCGAGAGCCGGAGAGGAGAACAGTTTAAAAAGAGCGAGAGCCGGAGAGGAGAACAGTTTAAAAAGAGTGAGAGCCGGAGAGGAGAACAGTTTAAAAAGAGCGAGAGCCGGAGTGGAGAACAGTTTAAAAAGAGCGAGAGCCAGAGAAGAAAAGAGTTTAAAAAGAGCGAGAGCCGGAGAGGAGAACAGTTTAAAAAGAGCGAGAGCCGGAGAGGAGAACAGTTTAAAAAGAGCGAGAGCCGGAGAGGAGAACAGTTTAAAAAGAGCCAGAGCCGGAGAGGAGAACAGTTTAAAAAGAGCGAGAGCCGGAGAGGAGAACAGTTTAAAAAGAGCGAGAGCCGGATAGGAGAGCAGTTTAAAAAGAGCCAGAGCCGGAGAGGAGAACAGTTTAAAAAGAGCGAGAGCCGGAGAGGAGAACAGTTTAATAAGAGCGAGAGCCGGCGAAGAGAACAGTTTCAAAAGAGCCAGAGCCGGAGAGGAGAACAGTTTAAAAAGAGCGAGAGCCAGAGAGGAGAACAGTTTAAAAAGAGCGACAGCCGGAGAGGAGAACAGTTTAAAAACAGCGAGGGCAGGAGAGGAGAACAGTATAAAAAGAGCGAGAGCCGGAGAGGAGAACAGTTTAAAAAGAGCGAGAGCCGGAGAGGAGAACAGTTTAAAAAGAGCCAGAGCCGGAGAGGAGAACAGTATAAAAAGAGCGAGAGCCGGAGAGGAGAACAGTTTAAAAAGAGCGAGAGCCGGAGAGGAGAACAGTTTAAAAAGAGCGAGAGCCGGAGAGGAGAACAGTTTAAAAAGAGCGAGAGCCAGAGAGGAGAACAGTTTAAAAAGAGCGACAGCCGGAGAGGAGAACAGTTTAAAAAGAGCGAGAGCAGGAGAGGAGAACAGTATAAAAAGAGCGAGAGCCGGAGAGGAGAACAGTTTAAAAAGAGCGAGAGCCGGAGAGGAGAACAGTTTAAAAAGAGCCAGAGCCGGAGAGGAGAACAGTATAAAAAGAGCGAGAGCCGGAGAGGAGAACAGTTTAAAAAGAGCGAGAGCCGGAGAGGAGAACAGTTTAAAAAGAGCGAGAGCCGGAGAGGAGAACAGTTTAAAAAGAGCGAGAGCCGGCGAGGAGAACAGTTTAAAAAGAGCGAGAGCCGGATAGGAGGACAGTTTAAAAAGAGCGAGAGCCGGAGAGGAGAACAGTTTAAAAAGAGCGACAGCCGGAGAGGAGAACAGTTTAAAAAGAGCGAGAGCCGGAGAGGAGAACAGTTTAAAAAGAGCGAGAGCCGGAGAGGAGAACAGTTTAAAAAGAGCGAGAGCTGGAGAGGAGAACAGTTTAAAAAGGGCGAGAGCCGGAGAGGAGAACAGCTAAAAAGAGCGAGAGCCGGAGAGGAGAACAGTTTAAAAAGAGCGAGAGCCGGAGAGGCGAACAGTTTAAAAAGAGCGAGAGCCGGAGAGGAAAACAGTTTAAAAAGAGCGAGAGCCGGAGAGGAGAACAGTTTAAAAAGAGCGAGAGCTGGAGAGGAGAACAGTTTAAAAAGAGCGAGAGCCGGAGAGGACAAGAGTTTAAAAAGAGCGAGAGCCGGAGAGGAGAAGAGTTTAAAAAGAGCGAGAGCCGTAGAGGAGAACAGTTTAAAAAGAGCGAGAGCCGGAGAGGAGAACAGTTTAAAAAGAGCGAGAGCGGGAGAGGAGAACAGATTAAAAAGAGCCAGAGCTGGATAGGAGAACAGTTTAAAAAGAGCGAAAGCCGGAGAGGAGAATAGATTAAAAAGAGCGAGAGCCGGAGAGGAGAACAGTTTAAAAAGAGCGAGAGCCGGAGAGGAGAACAGTTTAAAAAGAGCGAGAGCCGGAGAGGAGAACAGTTTAAAAAGAGCGAGAGACGGAGAGGAGAACAGTTTAAAAAGAGCGAGAGCCGGAGAGGAGAACAGTTTAAAAAGAGCGAGAGCTGGAGAGGAGAACAGTTTAAAAAGAGCGAGAGCCGGAGAGGAGAACAGTTTAAAAAGAGCGAGAGCCGGAGAGGAGATCAGTTTAAAAACAGCGAGAGCCGGAGAGGAGAACAGTTTAAAAAGAGCCAGACCTGGAGAGGAGAACAGTTTAAAAAGAGCCAGAGCCGGAGAGGAGAACAGTTTAAAAAGAGCCAGAGCCGGAGAGGAGAACAGTTTAAAAAGAGTGAGAGCCGGAGAGGAGAACAGTTTAAAAAGAGCCAGAGCCGGAGAGGAGAACAGTTTAATAAGAGCGAGAGCCGGAGAGGAGAACAGTTTAAAAAGAGCGAGAGCCGGAGAGGAGAACAGTTTAAAAAGAGCGAGAGCCGGAGAGGAGAACAGTTTAAAAAGAGCGAGAGCCGGAGAGGAGAACAGTTTAAAAAGAGCGGGAGCCGGAGAGGAGAACAGATTAAAAAGAGCGAGAGCCGGAGAGGAGAACAGTTTAAAAAGAGCGAGAGCCGGAGAGGAGAACCGTTTAAAAAGAGCGAGAGCCGGAGAGGAGAACAGTTTAAAAAGAGCGAGAGCCGGAGAGGAGAATAGTTTAAAAAGAGCAAGGACCGTAGAGGAGAACAGTTTAAAAAGAGCTAGAGCCGGAGAGGAGAACAGTTTAAAAAGAGCGAGAGCCGGAGAGGAGAACAGATTAAAAAGAGCAAGAGCCGGAGAGGAGAACAGTTTCAAAAGAGCGAGAGCCGGAGAGGAGAACAGTTTAAAAAGAGCGAGTGCCGGAGAGGAGAACAGTTTAAAAAGAGCGAGATCCGGAGAGGAGATCAGTTTAAAAACAGCGAGAGCCGGAGAGGAGAACAGTTTAAAAAGAGCCAGAGCCGGAGAGGAGAACAGTTTAAAAAGAGCGAGAACCGGAGAGGAGAACAGTTTAAAAAGAGCGAGAGCCAGAGTGGAGAACAGTTTAAAAAGAGCGAGAGCCGGAGAGGAGAACAGTTTAAAAAGAGCGAGAGCCGGAGAGGAGAACAGTTTAAAAAGAGCGAGAGCCGGAGAGGAGAACAGTTTAAAAAGAGCGAGAGCCGGAGAGGAGAACAGTTTAAAAAGAGCGAGAGCCATAGAGGAGAACAGTTTAAAAGAAGCGAGAGCCGGAGAGGAGAACAGTTTAAAAAGAGCCAGAGCCGGAGAGGAGAACAGTTTAAAAAGAGCGAGAGCCGGAGAGGAGAACAGTTTAAAAAGAGCGAGAGCCGGAGAGGAGAACAGTTTAAAAAGAGCGAGAGCTGGAGAGGACAACAGTTTAAAAAGAGCGAAAGCCGGAGAGGAGAACAGTTTAAAAAGAACGAGAGCCGGAGAGGAGAACAGATTAAAAAGAGTGAGAGCAGGATAGGAGAACAGTTTAAAAAGAGCCAGAGCCGGAGAGGAGAACAGTTTAAAAAGAGCGAGAGCACGAGAGGAGAACAGTTTAAAAAGAGCCAGAGCCGGAGAGGAGAACAGTTTAAAAAGAGCCAGAGCCGCAGAGGAGAACAGTTTAAAAAGAGCGAGAGCCGGAGAGGAGAACAGTTTAAAAAGAGTGAGAGCCGGAGAGGAGAACAGTTTAAAAAGAGCGGGAGCCAGAGAGGAGAACAGTTTAAAAAGAGCGAGAGCCGGAGAGGAGAACAGTTTAAAAAGAGCGAGAGCCGGAGAGGAGAACAGTTTAAAAAGAGCGAGAGCCGGAGAGGAGAATAGTTTAAAAAGAGCGAGGACCGGAGAGGAGAACAGTTTAAAAAGAGCTAGAGCCGGAGAGGAGAACAGTTTAAAAAGAGCGAGAGCCGGAGAGGAGAACAGATTAAAAAGAGCGAGAGCTGGAGAGGAGAACAGTTTCAAAAGAGCGAGAGCCGGAGAGGAGAACAGTTTAAAGAGAGCGAGAGCTGGAGAGGAGAACAGTTTAAAAAGAGCGAGAGCCGGAGAGGAGAACAGTTTAAAAAGAGCGAGATCCGGAGAGGAGATCAGTTTAAAAACAGCGAGAGCCGGAGAGGAGAACAGTTTAAAAAGAGCCAGAGCCGGAGAGGAGAACAGTTTAAAAAGAGCGAGAACCGGAGAGGAGAACAGTTTAAAAAGAGCGAGAGCCGGAGTGGAGAACAGTTTAAAAAGAGCGATAGCCGGAGCGGAGAACAGTTTAAAAAGAGCGAGAGCCGGAGAGGAGAACAGTTTAAAAAGAGCGAGAGCCGGAGAGGAGAACAGTTTAAAAAGAGCGAGAGCCAGAGAGGAGAACAGTTTAAAAAGAGCGAGAGCCGGAGAGGAGAACAGTTTAAAAGAAGCGAGAGCCGAGAGGAGAACAGTTTAAAAAGAGCCAGAGCCGGAGAGGAGAACAGTTTAAAAAGAGCCAGAGCCGGAGAGGAGAACAGTTTAAAAAGAGCGAGAGCCGGAGAGGAGAACAGTTTAAAAAGAGCGACAGCCAGAGAGGAGAACAGTTTAATAAGAGCGAGAGCCGGAGAGGAGAACAGTTTAAAAAGAGCGAGAGCAGGAGAGGAGAACAGTTTAAAAAGAGCGAGAGCCGGAGAGGAGAACAGTTTAAAAAGAGCGAGAGCCGGAGAGGAGAACAGTTTAAAAAGAGCGAGAGCCGGAGAGGAGAACAGATGAAAAAGAGCGAGAGCCGGAGAGGAGAACAGTTTAAAAAGAGCGAGAGCCGGAGAGGAGAACAGATTAAAAAGAGCGAGAGCCGGAGAGGAGAACAGTTTAAAAAGAGCGAGAGCCGGGGAGGAGAACAGTTTAAAAAGAGCGAGAGCCGGAGAGGAGAACAGTTTAAAAAGAGCGAGAGCCGGAGAGGAGAACAGTTTAAAAAGAGCGAGAGCCGGAGAGGAGAACAGTTTAAAAAGAGCGAGAGCCGGAGATGAGAACAGTTTAAAAAGAGCCAGAGCCGGAGAGGAGAACAGTTTAAAAAGAGCCAGAGCCGGAGAGGAGAACAGTTTAAAAAGAGCCAGAGCCGGAGAGGAGAACAGTTTAAAAAGAGCGAGAGCCGGAGAGGAGAACAGTTTAAAAAGAGCGAGAGCCGGAGAGGAGAACAGTTTAAAAAGAGCCAGAGCCGGAGAGGAGAGCAGTTTAAAAAGAGTGAGAGCTGGAGAGGAGAACAGTTTAAAAAGAGCGAGAGCCGGAGAGGAGAACAGTTTAAAATGTGCCAGAGCCGGAGAGGAGAACAGTTTAAAAAGAGCGAGAGCTGGAGAGGAGAACAGTTTAAAAAGAGCGAGAGCCGGAGAGGAGAACAGTTTAAAAAGAGCGAGAGCGGGAGAGGAGAACAGATTAAAAAGAGCCAGAGCTGGATAGGAGAACAGTTTAAAAAGAGCGAAAGCCGGAGAGGAGAATAGATTAAAAAGAGCGAGAGTCGGAGAGGAGAACAGTTTAAAAAGAGCGAGAGCCGGAGAGGAGAACAGTTTAAAAAGAGCGAGAGCCGGAGAGGAGAACAGTTTAAAAAGAGCGAGAGACGGAGAGGAGAACAGTTTAAAAAGAGCGAGAGCCGGAGAGGAGAACAGTTTAAAAAGAGCGAGAGCTGGAGAGGAGAACAGTTTAAAAAGAGCCAGAGCCGGAGAGGAGAACAGTTTAAAAAGAGCCAGAGCCGGAGAGGAGAACAGTTTAAAAAGAGCCAGAGCCGGAGAGGAGAACAGTTTAAAAAGAGTGAGAGCCGGAGAGGAGAACAGTTTAAAAAGAGCCAGAGCCGGAGAGGAGAACAGTTTAATAAGAGCGAGAGCCGGAGAGGAGAACAGTTTAAAAAGAGCGAGAGCCGGAGAGGAGAACAGTTTAAAAAGAGCGAGAGCCGGAGAGGAGAACAGTTTAAAAAGAGCGAGAGCCGGAGAGGAGAACAGTTTAAAAAGAGCGGGAGCCGGAGAGGAGAACAGATTAAAAAGAGCGAGAGCCGGAGAGGAGAACAGTTTAAAAAGAGCGAGAGCCGGAGAGGAGAACCGTTTAAAAAGAGCGAGAGCCGGAGAGGAGAACAGTTTAAAAAGAGCGAGAGCCGGAGAGGAGAATAGTTTAAAAAGAGCGAGGACCGTAGAGGAGAACAGTTTAAAAAGAGCTAGAGCCGGAGAGGAGAACAGTTTAAAAAGAGCGAGAGCCGGAGAGGAGAACAGATTAAAAAGAGCAAGAGCCGGAGAGGAGAACAGTTTCAAAAGAGCGAGAGCCGGAGAGGAGAACAGTTTAAAAAGAGCGAGTGCCGGAGAGGAGAACAGTTTAAAAAGAGCGAGATCCGGAGAGGAGATCAGTTTAAAAACAGCGAGAGCCGGAGAGGAGAACAGTTTAAAAAGAGCCAGAGCCGGAGAGGAGAACAATTTAAAAAGAGCGAGAACCGGAGAGGAGAACAGTTTAAAAAGAGCGAGAGCCAGAGTGGAGAACAGTTTAAAAAGAGCGAGAGCCGGAGAGGAGAACAGTTTAAAAAGAGCGAGAGCCGGAGAGGAGAACAGTTTAAAAAGTGCCAGAGCCGGAGAGGAGAACAGTTTAAAAAAAGCGAGAGCCGGAGAGGAGAACAGTTTAAAAAGAGCCAGAGCGGTAGAGGAGAACAGTTTAAAAAGAGCGAGAGCCGGAGAGGAGAACAGTTTAAAAAGAGCGAGAGCCGGAGAGGAGAACAATTTAAAAAGAGCGAGAGCCGGAGAGGAGAACAGTTTAAAAAGAGCGAGAGCCGGAGAGGAGAACAGTTTAAAAAGAGCGAGAGCCGGAGAGGTGAACAGTTTAAAAAGAGCGAGAGCCGGAGAGGAGAACAGTTTAAAAAGTGCGAGAGCCGGAGAGGAGAACAGTTTAAAAAGAGCGAGAGCTGGAGAGGAGAACAGTTTAAAAAGGGCGAGAGCCGGAGAGGAGAACAGCTAAAAAGAGCGAGAGCCGGAGAGGAGAACAGTTTAAAAAGAGCGAGAGCCGGAGAGGAGAACAGTTTAAAAAGAGCGAGAGCCGGAGAGGAAAACAGTTTAAAAAGAGCGAGAGCCGGAGAGGAGAACAGTTTAAAAAGAGCGAGAGCTGGAGAGGAGAACAGTTTAAAAAGAGAGAGAGCCGGAGAGGAGAAGAGTTTAAAAAGAGCGAGAGCCGGAGAGGAGAAGAGTTTAAAAAGAGCGAGAGACGGAGAGGAGAACAGTTAAAAAAGAGCGAGAGCCGGAGAGGAGAACAGATTAAAAAGAGCCAGAGCTGGAGAGGAGAACAGTTTAAAAAGAGCGAAAGCCGGAGAGGAGAATAGTTTAAAAAGAGCGAGAGCCGGAGAGGAAAACAGTTTAAAAAGAGCGAGAGCCGGAGAGGAGAACAGTTTAAAAAGAGCGAGAGCCGGAGAGGAGAACAGTTTAAAAAGAGCGAGAGACGGAGAGGAGAACAGTTTAAAAAGAGCGAGAGCCGGAGAGGAGAACAGTTTAAAAAGAGCGAGAGCTGGAGAGGAGAACAGTTTAAAAAGAGCGAGAGCCGGAGAGGAGAACAGTTTAAAAAGAGCGAGAGCCGGAGAGGAGATCAGTTTAAAAACAGCGAGAGCCGGAGAGGAGAACAGTTTAAAAAGAGCCAGAGCCGGAGAGGAGAACAGTTTAAAAAGAGCCAGAGCCGGAGAGGAGAACAGTTTAAAAAGAGCCAGAGCCGGAGAGGAGAACAGTTTAAAAAGAGTGAGAGCCGGAGAGGAGAACAGTTTAAAAAGAGCCAGAGCCGGAGAGGAGAACAGTTTAAAAAGAGCGAGAGACGGAGAGGAGAACAGTTTAAAAAGAGCGAGAGCCGGAGAGGAGAACAGTTTAAAAAGAGCGAGAGCTGGAGAGGAGAACAGTTTAAAAAGAGCGAGAGCCGGAGAGGAGAACAGTTTAAAAAGAGCGAGAGCCAGAGAGGAGATCAGTTTAAAAACAGCGAGAGCCGGAGAGGAGAACAGTTTAAAAAGAGCCAGAGCCGGAGAGGAGAACAGTTTAAAAAGAGCCAGAGCCGGAGAGGAGAACAGTTTAAAAAGAGCCAGAGCCGGAGAGGAGAACAGTTTAAAAAGAGTGAGAGCCGGAGAGGAGAACAGTTTAAAAAGAGCCAGAGCCGGAGAGGAGAACAGTTTAATAAGAGCGAGAGCCGGAGAGGAGAACAGTTTAAAAAGAGCGAGAGCCGGAGAGGAGAACAGTTTAAAAAGAGCGAGAGCCGGAGAGGAGAACAGTTTAAAAAGAGCGAGAGCCGGAGAGGAGAACAGTTTAAAAAGAGCGGGAGCCGGAGAGGAGAACAGATTAAAAAGAGCGAGAGCCGGAGAGGAGAACAGTTTAAAAAGAGCGAGAGCCGGAGAGGAGAACAGTTTAAAAAGAGCGAGAGCCGGAGAGGAGAACAGTTTAAAAAGAGCGAGAGCCGGAGAGGAGAATAGTTTAAAAAGAGCGAGGACCAGAGAGGAGAACAGTTTAAAAAGAGCTAGAGCCGGAGAGGAGAACAGTTTAAAAAGAGCGAGAGTCGGAGAGGAGAACAGATTAAAAAGAGCGAGAGCCGGAGAGGAGAACAGTTTCAAAAGAGCGAGAGCCGGAGAGGAGAACAGTTTAAAAAGAGCGAGAGCCGGAGAGGAGAACAGTTTAAAAAAGCGAGATCCGGAGAGGAGATCAGTTTAAAAACAGCGAGAGCCGGAGAGGAGAACAGTTTAAAAAGAGCCAGAGCCGGAGAGGAGAACAGTTTAAAAAGAGCGAGAGACGGAGAGGAGAACAGTTTAAAAAGAGCGAGAGCCGGAGAGGAGAACAGTTTAAAAAGAGCGAGAGCTGGAGAGGAGAACAGTTTAAAAAGAGCGAGAGCCGGAGAGGAGAACAGTTTAAAAAGAGCGAGAGCCGGAGAGGAGATCAGTTTAAAAACAGCGAGAGCCGGAGAGGAGAACAGTTTAAAAAGAGCCAGAGCCGGAGAGGAGAACAGTTTAAAAAGAGCCAGAGCCGGAGAGGAGAACAGTTTAAAAAGAGCCAGAGCCGGAGAGGAGAACAGTTTAAAAAGAGTGAGAGCCGGAGAGGAGAACAGTTTAAAAAGAGCCAGAGCCGGAGAGGAGAACAGTTTAATAAGAGCGAGAGCCGGAGAGGAGAACAGTTTAAAAAGAGCGAGAGCCGGAGAGGAGAACAGTTTAAAAAGAGCGAGAGCCGGAGAGGAGAACAGTTTAAAAAGAGCGAGAGCCGGAGAGGAGAACAGTTTAAAAAGAGCGGGAGCCGGAGAGGAGAACAGATTAAAAAGAGCGAGAGCCGGAGAGGAGAACAGTTTAAAAAGAGCGAGAGCCGGAGAGGAGAACAGTTTAAAAAGAGCGAGAGCCGGAGAGGAGAACAGTTTAAAAAGAGCGAGAGCCGGAGAGGAGAATAGTTTAAAAAGAGCGAGGACCGGAGAGGAGAACAGTTTAAAAAGAGCTAGAGCCGGAGAGGAGAACAGTTTAAAAAGAGCGAGAGTCGGAGAGGAGAACAGATTAAAAAGAGCGAGAGCCGGAGAGGAGAACAGTTTCAAAAGAGCGAGAGCCGGAGAGGAGAACAGTTTAAAAAGAGCGAGAGCCGGAGAGGAGAACAGTTTAAAAAAGCGAGATCCGGAGAGGAGATCAGTTTAAAAACAGCGAGAGCCGGAGAGGAGAACAGTTTAAAAAGAGCCAGAGCCGGAGAGGAGAACAGTTTAAAAAGAGCGAGAGCCGGAGAGGAGAACAGTTTAAAAAGAGCGAGAGCCAGAGAGGAGAACAGTTTAAAAAGAGCGAGAGCTGGAGAGGAGAACAGTTTAAAAAGAGCGAAAGCCGGAGAGGAGAACAGTTTAAAAAGAACGAGAGCCGTAGAGGAGAACAGATTAAAAAGAGTGAGAGCAGGATAGGAGAACAGTTTAAAAAGAGCCAGAGCCGGAGAGGAGAACAGTTTAAAAAGAGCGAGAGCATGAGAGGAGAACAGTTTAAAAAGAGTCAGAGCCAGAGAGGAGAACAGTTTAAAAAGAGCCAGAGCCGCAGAGGAGAACAGTTTAAAAAGAGCGAGAGCCGGAGAGGAGAACAGTTTAAAAAGAGTGAGAGCCGGAGAGGAGAACAGTTTAAAAAGAGCGAGAGCCGGAGAGGAGAACAGTTTAAAAAGAGCGAGAGCCGGAGAGGAGAATAGTTTAAAAAGAGCGAGGACCGGAGAGGAGAACAGTTTAAAAAGAGCCAGAGCCGGAGAGGAGAACAGTTTAAAAAGAGCGAGAGCCGGAGAGGAGAACAGATTAAAAAGAGCGAGAGCCGGAGAGGAGAACAGTTTCAAAAGAGCGAGAGCCGGAGAGGAGAACAGTTTAAAAAGAGCGAGAGCTGGAGAGGAGAACAGTTTAAAAAGAGCAAGTGCCGGAGAGGAGAACAGTTTAAAAAGAGCGAGATCTGGAGAGGAGATCAGTTTAAAAACAGCGAGAGCCGGAGAGGAGAACAGTTTAAAAAGAGCCAGAGCCGGAGAGGAGAACAGATTAAAAAGAGCGAGAATCGGAGAGGAAAACAGTTTAAAAAGAGCGAGAGCCGCAGTGGAGAACAGTTTAAAAAGAGCGAAAGCCGGAGAGGAGAACAATTTAAAAAGAGCGAGAGCCGGAGAGGAGAACAGTTTAAAAAGAGCGAGAGCCGGAGAGGAGAACAGTTTAAAAAGAGCGAGAGCCGGAGAGGAGAACAGTTGAAAAAGAGCGAGAGCCGGAGAGGAGAACAGTTTAAAAGAAGCGAGAGCCGGAGAGGAGAACAGTTTAAAAAGAGCCAGAGCCGGAGAGGAGAACAGTTTAAAAAGAGCGAGAGCCGGAGAGGAGAACAGTTTAAAAAGAGCGAGAGCCGGAGAGGAGAACAGTTTAAAAAGAGCGAGAGCTGGAGAGGAGAACAGTTTAATAAGAGCGAAAGCCGGAGAGGAGAACAGTTTAAAAAGAACGAGAGCCGGAGAGGAGAACAGATTAAAAAGAGTGAGAGCAGGATAGGAGAACAGTTTAAAAAGAGCCAGAGCCAGAGAGGAGAAGAGTTTAAAAAGAGCGAGAGCACGAGAGGAGAACAGTTTAAAAAGAGCCAGAGCCGGAGAGGAGAACAGTTTAAAAAGAGCCAGAGCCGCAGAAGAGAACAGTTTAAAAAGAGCGAGAGCCGGAGAGGAGAACAGTTTAAAAAGAGTGAGAGCCGGAGAGGAGAACAGTTTAAAAAGAGCGGGAGCCAGAGAGGAGAACAGTTTAAAAAGAGCGAGAGCCGGAGAGGAGAACAGTTTAAAAAGAGCGAGAGCCGGAGAGGAGAACAGATTAACAAGAGCGAGAGCCGGAGAGGAGAACAGTTTAAAAAGAGCCAGAGCCGGAGAGGAGAACAGTTTAAAAAGAGCGAGAGCCGGAGAGGAGAACAGTTTAAAAAGAGCGAGAGCTGGAGAGGAGGACAGTTTAAAAAGAGCAAGAGCCGGAGAGGAGAACAGTTTAAAAAGAGTGAGAGCCGGAGAGGAGAACAGTTTAAAAAGAGCGAGAGCCGGAGAGGAGAACAGTTTAAAAAGAGCGAGAGCCGGAGAGGAGAACAGTTTAAAAAGAGCCAGAGCCGGAGAGGAGAACAGTTTAAAAAGAGCGAGAGCCGGAGAGGAGAACAGTTTAAAAAGAGCGAGAGCCGGATAGGAGAGCAGTTTAAAAAGAGCCAGAGCCGGAGAGGAGAACAGTTTAAAAAGAGCGAGAGCTGGAGAGGAGAACAGTTTAATAAGAGCGAGAGCCGGAGAAGAGAACAGTTTCAAAAGAGCCAGAGCCGGAGAGGAGAACAGTTTAAAAAGAGCGAGAGCCAGAGAGGAGAACAGTTTAAAAAGAGCGACAGCCGGAGAGGAGAACAGTTTAAAAACAGCGAGGGCAGGAGAGGAGAACAGTATAAAAAGAGCGAGAGCCGGAGAGGAGAACAGTTTAAAAAGAGCGAGAACCGGAGAGGAGAACAGTTTAAAAAGAGCCAGAGCCAGAGAGGAGAACAGTATAAAAAGAGAGAGAGCCGGAGAGGAGAACAGTTTAAAAAGAGCGAGAGCCGGAGAGGAGAACAGTTTAAAAAGAGCGAGAGCCGGAGAGGAGAACAGTTTAAAAAGAGCGAGAGCCAGAGAGGAGAACAGTTTAAAAAGAGCGACAGCCGGAGAGGAGAACAGTTTAAAAAGAGCGAGAGCAGGAGAGGAGAACAGTATAAAAAGAGCGAGAGCCGGAGAGGAGAACAGTTTAAAAAGAGCGAGAGCCGGAGAGGAGAACAGTTTAAAAAGAGCCAGAGCCGGAGAGGAGAACAGTATAAAAAGAGCGAGAGCCGGAGAGGAGAACAGTTTAAAAAGAGCGAGAGCCGGAGAGGAGAACAGTTTAAAAAGAGCGCGAGCCGGAGAGGAGAACAGTTTAAAAAGAGCGAGACCCAGCGAGGAGAACAGTTTAAAAAGAGCGAGAGCCGGAGAGGAGGACAGTTTAAAAAGAGCGAGAGCCGGAGAGGAGAACAGTTTAAAAAGAGCGAGAGCCGGAGAGGAGAACAGTTTAAAAAGAGTGAGAGCCGGAGAGGAGAACAGTTTAAAAAGAGCGAGAGCCGGAGCGGAGAACAGTTTAAAAAGAGCGAGAGCCAGAGAAGAAAAGAGTTTAAAAAGAGCGAGAGCCGGAGAGGAGAACAGTTTAAAAAGAGCGAGAGCCGGAGAGGAGAACAGTTTAAAAAGAGCGAGAGCCGGAGAGGAGAACAGTTTAAAAAGAGCGAGAGCCGGAGAGGAGAACAGTTTAAAAAGAGCGAGAGCCGGAGAGGAGAACAGTTTAAAAAGAGCGAGAGCCGGATAGGAGAGCAGTTTAAAAAGAGCCAGAGCCGGAGAGGAGAACAGTTTAAAAAGAGCGAGAGCCGGAGAGGAGAACAGTTTAATAAGAGCGAGAGCCGGAGAAGAGAACAGTTTCAAAAGAGCCAGAGCCGGAGAGGAGAACAGTTTAAAAAGAGCGAGAGCCAGAGAGGAGAACAGTTTAAAAAGAGCGACAGCCGGAGAGGAGAACAGTTTAAAAACAGCGAGGGCAGGAGAGGAGAACAGTATAAAAAGAGCGAGAGCCGGAGAGGAGAACAGTTTAAAAAGAGCGAGAGCCGGAGAGGAGAACAGTTTAAAAAGAGCCAGAGCCGGAGAGGAGAACAGTATAAAAAGAGCGAGAGCCGGAGAGGAGAACAGTTTAAAAAGAGCGAGAGCCGGAGAGGAGAACAGTTTAAAAAGAGCGACAGCCGGAGAGGAGAACAGTTTAAAAAGAGCGAGAGCCAGAGAGGAGAACAGTTTAAAAAGAGCGACAGCCGGAGAGGAGAACAGTTTAAAAAGAGCGAGAGCAGGAGAGGAGAACAGTATAAAAAGAGCGAGAGCCGGAGAGGAGAACAGTTTAAAAAGAGCGAGAGCCGGAGAGGAGAACAGTTTAAAAAGAGCCAGAGCCGGAGAGGAGAACAGTATAAAAAGAGCGAGAGCCGGAGAGGAGAACAGTTTAAAAAGAGCGAGAGCCGGAGAGGAGAACAGTTTAAAAAGAGCGAGAGCCGGAGAGGAGAACAGTTTAAAAAGAGCGAGAGCCGGCGAGGAGAACAGTTTAAAAAGAGCGAGAGCCGGAGAGGAGGACAGTTTAAAAAGAGCGAGAGCCGGAGAGGAGAACAGTTTAAAAAGAGCGACAGCCGGAGAGGAGAACAGTTTAAAAAGAGCGAGAGCCGGAGAGGAGAACAGTTTAAAAAGAGCGAGAGCCGGAGAGGAGAACAGTTTAAAAAGAGCGAGAGCTGGAGAGGAGAACAGTTTAAAAAGGGCGAGAGCCGGAGAGGAGAACAGCTAAAAAGAGCGAGAGCCGGAGAGGAGAACAGTTTAAAAAGAGCGAGAGCCGGAGAGGCGAACAGTTTAAAAAGAGCGAGAGCCGGAGAGGAAAACAGTTTAAAAAGAGCGAGAGCCGGAGAGGAGAACAGTTTAAAAAGAGCGAGAGCTGGAGAGGAGAACAGTTTAAAAAGAGCGAGAGCCGGAGAGGACAAGAGTTTAAAAAGAGCGAGAGCCGGAGAGGAGAAGAGTTTAAAAAGAGCGAGAGCCGTAGAGGAGAACAGTTTAAAAAGAGCGAGAGCCGGAGAGGAGAACAGTTTAAAAAGAGCGAGAGCGGGAGAGGAGAACAGATTAAAAAGAGCCAGAGCTGGATAGGAGAACAGTTTAAAAAGAGCGAAAGCCGGAGAGGAGAATAGATTAAAAAGAGCGAGAGCCGGAGAGGAGAACAGTTTAAAAAGAGCGAGAGCCGGAGAGGAGAACAGTTTAAAAAGAGCGAGAGCCGGAGAGGAGAACAGTTTAAAAAGAGCGAGAGACGGAGAGGAGAACAGTTTAAAAAGAGCGAGAGCCGGAGAGGAGAACAGTTTAAAAAGAGCGAGAGCTGGAGAGGAGAACAGTTTAAAAAGAGCGAGAGCCGGAGAGGAGAACAGTTTAAAAAGAGCGAGAGCCGGAGAGGAGATCAGTTTAAAAACAGCGAGAGCCGGAGAGGAGAACAGTTTAAAAAGAGCCAGACCTGGAGAGGAGAACAGTTTAAAAAGAGCCAGAGCCGGAGAGGAGAACAGTTTAAAAAGAGCCAGAGCCGGAGAGGAGAACAGTTTAAAAAGAGTGAGAGCCGGAGAGGAGAACAGTTTAAAAAGAGCCAGAGCCGGAGAGGAGAACAGTTTAATAAGAGCGAGAGCCGGAGAGGAGAACAGTTTAAAAAGAGCGAGAGCCGGAGAGGAGAACAGTTTAAAAAGAGCGAGAGCCGGAGAGGAGAACAGTTTAAAAAGAGCGAGAGCCGGAGAGGAGAACAGTTTAAAAAGAGCGGGAGCCGGAGAGGAGAACAGATTAAAAAGAGCGAGAGCCGGAGAGGAGAACAGTTTAAAAAGAGCGAGAGCCGGAGAGGAGAACCGTTTAAAAAGAGCGAGAGCCGGAGAGGAGAACAGTTTAAAAAGAGCGAGAGCCGGAGAGGAGAATAGTTTAAAAAGAGCAAGGACCGTAGAGGAGAACAGTTTAAAAAGAGCTAGAGCCGGAGAGGAGAACAGTTTAAAAAGAGCGAGAGCCGGAGAGGAGAACAGATTAAAAAGAGCAAGAGCCGGAGAGGAGAACAGTTTCAAAAGAGCGAGAGCCGGAGAGGAGAACAGTTTAAAAAGAGCGAGTGCCGGAGAGGAGAACAGTTTAAAAAGAGCGAGATCCGGAGAGGAGATCAGTTTAAAAACAGCGAGAGCCGGAGAGGAGAACAGTTTAAAAAGAGCCAGAGCCGGAGAGGAGAACAGTTTAAAAAGAGCGAGAACCGGAGAGGAGAACAGTTTAAAAAGAGCGAGAGCCAGAGTGGAGAACAGTTTAAAAAGAGCGAGAGCCGGAGAGGAGAACAGTTTAAAAAGAGCGAGAGCCGGAGAGGAGAACAGTTTAAAAAGAGCGAGAGCCGGAGAGGAGAACAGTTTAAAAAGAGCGAGAGCCGGAGAGGAGAACAGTTTAAAAAGAGCGAGAGCCATAGAGGAGAACAGTTTAAAAGAAGCGAGAGCCGGAGAGGAGAACAGTTTAAAAAGAGCCAGAGCCGGAGAGGAGAACAGTTTAAAAAGAGCGAGAGCCGGAGAGGAGAACAGTTTAAAAAGAGCGAGAGCCGGAGAGGAGAACAGTTTAAAAAGAGCGAGAGCTGGAGAGGACAACAGTTTAAAAAGAGCGAAAGCCGGAGAGGAGAACAGTTTAAAAAGAACGAGAGCCGGAGAGGAGAACAGATTAAAAAGAGTGAGAGCAGGATAGGAGAACAGTTTAAAAAGAGCCAGAGCCGGAGAGGAGAACAGTTTAAAAAGAGCGAGAGCACGAGAGGAGAACAGTTTAAAAAGAGCCAGAGCCGGAGAGGAGAACAGTTTAAAAAGAGCCAGAGCCGCAGAGGAGAACAGTTTAAAAAGAGCGAGAGCCGGAGAGGAGAACAGATTAAAAAGAGCAAGAGCCGGAGAGGAGAACAGTTTCAAAAGAGCGAGAGCCGTAGAGGAGAACAGTTTAAAAAGAGCGAGTGCCGGAGAGGAGAACAGTTTAAAAAGAGCGAGATCCGGAGAGGAGATCAGTTTAAAAACAGCGAGAGCCGGAGAGGAGAACAGTTTAAAAAGAGCCAGAGCCGGAGAGGAGAACAGTTTAAAAAGAGCGAGAACCGGAGAGGAGAACAGTTTAAAAAGAGCGAGAGCCAGAGTGGAGAACAGTTTAAAAAGAGCGAGAGCCGGAGAGGAGAACAGTTTAAAAAGAGCGAGAGCCGGAGAGGAGAACAGTTTAAAAAGAGCGAGAGCCGGAGAGGAGAACAGTTTAAAAAGAGCGAGAGCCGGAGAGGAGAACAGTTTAAAAAGAGCGAGAGCCATAGAGGAGAACAGTTTAAAAGAAGCGAGAGCCGGAGAGGAGAACAGTTTAAAAAGAGCCAGAGCCGGAGAGGAGAACAGTTTAAAAAGAGCGAGAGCCGGAGAGGAGAACAGTTTAAAAAGAGCGAGAGCCGGAGAGGAGAACAGTTTAAAAAGAGCGAGAGCTGGAGAGGACAACAGTTTAAAAAGAGCGAAAGCCGGAGAGGAGAACAGTTTAAAAAGAACGAGAGCCGGAGAGGAGAACAGATTAAAAAGAGTGAGAGCAGGATAGGAGAACAGTTTAAAAAGAGCCAGAGCCGGAGAGGAGAACAGTTTAAAAAGAGCGAGAGCACGAGAGGAGAACAGTTTAAAAAGAGCCAGAGCCGGAGAGGAGAACAGTTTAAAAAGAGCCAGAGCCGCAGAGGAGAACAGTTTAAAAAGAGCGAGAGCCGGAGAGGAGAACAGTTTAAAAAGAGTGAGAGCCGGAGAGGAGAACAGTTTAAAAAGAGCGGGAGCCAGAGAGGAGAACAGTTTAAAAAGAGCGAGAGCCGGAGAGGAGAACAGTTTAAAAAGAGCGAGAGCCGGAGAGGAGAACAGTTTAAAAAGAGCGAGAGCCGGAGAGGAGAATAGTTTAAAAAGAGCGAGGACCGGAGAGGAGAACAGTTTAAAAAGAGCTAGAGCCGGAGAGGAGAACAGTTTAAAAAGAGCGAGAGCCGGAGAGGAGAA
Source organism: Somniosus microcephalus (assembly GCF_052327205.1). NCBI lineage: Eukaryota > Metazoa > Chordata > Chondrichthyes > Squaliformes > Somniosidae > Somniosus > Somniosus microcephalus. The sequence continues at coordinate 42,070,586 of NW_028225187.1, read as the reverse complement.
CAGATTAAAAAGAGCGAGAGCTGGAGAGGAGAACAGTTTCAAAAGAGCGAGAGCCGGAGAGGAGAACAGTTTAAAGAGAGCGAGAGCTGGAGAGGAGAACAGTTTAAAAAGAGCGAGAGCCGGAGAGGAGAACAGTTTAAAAAGAGCGAGATCCGGAGAGGAGATCAGTTTAAAAACAGCGAGAGCCGGAGAGGAGAACAGTTTAAAAAGAGCCAGAGCCGGAGAGGAGAACAGTTTAAAAAGAGCGAGAACCGGAGAGGAGAACAGTTTAAAAAGAGCGAGAGCCGGAGTGGAGAACAGTTTAAAAAGAGCGATAGCCGGAGCGGAGAACAGTTTAAAAAGAGCGAGAGCCGGAGAGGAGAACAGTTTAAAAAGAGCGAGAGCCGGAGAGGAGAACAGTTTAAAAAGAGCGAGAGCCAGAGAGGAGAACAGTTTAAAAAGAGCGAGAGCCGGAGAGGAGAACAGTTTAAAAGAAGCGAGAGCCGAGAGGAGAACAGTTTAAAAAGAGCCAGAGCCGGAGAGGAGAACAGTTTAAAAAGAGCCAGAGCCGGAGAGGAGAACAGTTTAAAAAGAGCGAGAGCCGGAGAGGAGAACAGTTTAAAAAGAGCGACAGCCAGAGAGGAGAACAGTTTAATAAGAGCGAGAGCCGGAGAGGAGAACAGTTTAAAAAGAGCGAGAGCAGGAGAGGAGAACAGTTTAAAAAGAGCGAGAGCCGGAGAGGAGAACAGTTTAAAAAGAGCGAGAGCCGGAGAGGAGAACAGTTTAAAAAGAGCGAGAGCCGGAGAGGAGAACAGATGAAAAAGAGCGAGAGCCGGAGAGGAGAACAGTTTAAAAAGAGCGAGAGCCGGAGAGGAGAACAGATTAAAAAGAGCGAGAGCCGGAGAGGAGAACAGTTTAAAAAGAGCGAGAGCCGGGGAGGAGAACAGTTTAAAAAGAGCGAGAGCCGGAGAGGAGAACAGTTTAAAAAGAGCGAGAGCCGGAGAGGAGAACAGTTTAAAAAGAGCGAGAGCCGGAGAGGAGAACAGTTTAAAAAGAGCGAGAGCCGGAGATGAGAACAGTTTAAAAAGAGCCAGAGCCGGAGAGGAGAACAGTTTAAAAAGAGCCAGAGCCGGAGAGGAGAACAGTTTAAAAAGAGCCAGAGCCGGAGAGGAGAACAGTTTAAAAAGAGCGAGAGCCGGAGAGGAGAACAGTTTAAAAAGAGCGAGAGCCGGAGAGGAGAACAGTTTAAAAAGAGCCAGAGCCGGAGAGGAGAGCAGTTTAAAAAGAGTGAGAGCTGGAGAGGAGAACAGTTTAAAAAGAGCGAGAGCCGGAGAGGAGAACAGTTTAAAATGTGCCAGAGCCGGAGAGGAGAACAGTTTAAAAAGAGCGAGAGCTGGAGAGGAGAACAGTTTAAAAAGAGCGAGAGCCGGAGAGGAGAACAGTTTAAAAAGAGCGAGAGCGGGAGAGGAGAACAGATTAAAAAGAGCCAGAGCTGGATAGGAGAACAGTTTAAAAAGAGCGAAAGCCGGAGAGGAGAATAGATTAAAAAGAGCGAGAGTCGGAGAGGAGAACAGTTTAAAAAGAGCGAGAGCCGGAGAGGAGAACAGTTTAAAAAGAGCGAGAGCCGGAGAGGAGAACAGTTTAAAAAGAGCGAGAGACGGAGAGGAGAACAGTTTAAAAAGAGCGAGAGCCGGAGAGGAGAACAGTTTAAAAAGAGCGAGAGCTGGAGAGGAGAACAGTTTAAAAAGAGCGAGAGCCGGAGAGGAGAACAGTTTAAAAAGAGCGAGAGCCGGAGAGGAGATCAGTTTAAAAACAGCGAGAGCCGGAGAGGAGAACAGTTTAAAAAGAGCCAGAGCCGGAGAGGAGAACAGTTTAAAAAGAGCCAGAGCCGGAGAGGAGAACAGTTTAAAAAGAGCCAGAGCCGGAGAGGAGAACAGTTTAAAAAGAGTGAGAGCCGGAGAGGAGAACAGTTTAAAAAGAGCCAGAGCCGGAGAGGAGAACAGTTTAATAAGAGCGAGAGCCGGAGAGGAGAACAGTTTAAAAAGAGCGAGAGCCGGAGAGGAGAACAGTTTAAAAAGAGCGAGAGCCGGAGAGGAGAACAGTTTAAAAAGAGCGAGAGCCGGAGAGGAGAACAGTTTAAAAAGAGCGGGAGCCGGAGAGGAGAACAGATTAAAAAGAGCGAGAGCCGGAGAGGAGAACAGTTTAAAAAGAGCGAGAGCCGGAGAGGAGAACCGTTTAAAAAGAGCGAGAGCCGGAGAGGAGAACAGTTTAAAAAGAGCGAGAGCCGGAGAGGAGAATAGTTTAAAAAGAGCGAGGACCGTAGAGGAGAACAGTTTAAAAAGAGCTAGAGCCGGAGAGGAGAACAGTTTAAAAAGAGTGAGAGCCGGAGAGGAGAACAGATTAAAAAGAGCAAGAGCCGGAGAGGAGAACAGTTTCAAAAGAGCGAGAGCCGGAGAGGAGAACAGTTTAAAAAGAGCGAGTGCCGGAGAGGAGAACAGTTTAAAAAGAGCGAGATCCGGAGAGGAGATCAGTTTAAAAACAGCGAGAGCCGGAGAGGAGAACAGTTTAAAAAGAGCCAGAGCCGGAGAGGAGAACAATTTAAAAAGAGCGAGAACCGGAGAGGAGAACAGTTTAAAAAGAGCGAGAGCCAGAGTGGAGAACAGTTTAAAAAGAGCGAGAGCCGGAGAGGAGTACAGTTTAAAAAGAGCGAGAGCCGGAGAGGAGAACAGTTTAAAAAGAGCGAGAGCCGGAGAGGAGAACAGTTTAAAAAGAGCGAGAGCCATGGAGGAGAACAGTTTAAAAGAAGCGAGAGCCGGAGAGGAGAACAGTTTAAAAAGAGCCAGAGCCGGAGAGGAGAACAGTTTAAAAAGAGCGAGAGCCGGAGAGGAGAACAGTTTAAAAAGAGCGAGAGCCGGAGAGGAGAACAGTTTAAAAAGAGCGAGAGCTGGAGAGGACAACAGTTTAAAAAGAGCGAAAGCCGGAGAGGAGAACAGTTTAAAAAGAACGAGAGCCGGAGAGGAGAACAGATTAAAAAGAGTGAGAGCAGGATAGGAGAACAGTTTAAAAAGAGCCAGAGCCGGAGAGGAGAACAGTTTAAAAAGAGCGAGAGCACGAGAGGAGAACAGTTTAAAAAGAGCCAGAGCCGGAGAGGAGAACAGTTTAAAAAGAGCCAGAGCCGCAGAGGAGAACAGTTTAAAAAGAGCGAGAGCCGGAGAGGAGAACAGTTTAAAAAGAGCGGGAGCCAGAGAGGAGAACAGTTTAAAAAGAGCGAGAGCCGGAGAGGAGAACAGTTTAAAAAGAGCGAGAGCCGGAGAGGAGAACAGTTTAAAAAGAGCGAGAGCCGGAGAGGAGAATAGTTTAAAAAGAGCGAGGACCGGAGAGGAGAACAGTTTAAAAAGAGCTAGAGCCGGAGAGGAGAACAGTTTAAAAAGAGCGAGAGCCGGAGAGGAGAACAGATTAAAAAGAGCGAGAGCTGGAGAGGAGAACAGTTTCAAAAGAGCGAGATCCAGAGAGGAGAACAGTTTAAAAAGAGCGAGAGCTGGAGAGGAGAACAGTTTAAAAAGAGCGAGAGCCGGAGAGGAGAACAGTTTAAAAAGAGCGAGATCCGGAGAGGAGATCAGTTTAAAAACAGCGAGAGCTGGAGAGGAGAACAGTTTAAAAAGAGCCAGAGCCGGAGAGGAGAACAGTTTAAAAAGAGCGAGAACCGGAGAGGAGAACAGTTTAAAAAGAGCGAGAGCCGGAGTGGAGTACAGTTTAAAAAGAGCGAGAGCCGGAGAGGAGAACAGTTTAAAAAGAGCGAGAGCCGGAGAGGAGAACAGTTTAAAAAGAGCGAGAGCCGGAGAGGAGAACAGTTTAAAAAGAGCGAGAGCCGGAGAGGAGAACAGTTTAAAAAGAGCGAGAGCCGGAGAGGAGAACAGTTTAAAAGAAGCGAGAGCCGGAGAGGAGAACAGTTTAAAAAGAGCCAGAGCCGGAGAGGAGAACAGTTTAAAAAGAGCCAGAGCCGGAGAGGAGAACAGTTTAAAAAGTGCGAGAGCCGGAGAGGAGAACTGTTTAAAAAGAGCGACAGCCAGAGAGGAGAACAGTTTAAAAAGAGCGAGAGCCGGAGAGGAGAACAGTTTAAAAAGAGCGAGAGCAGGAGAGGAGAACAGTTTAAAAGAAGCGAGAGCCGGAGAGGAGAACAGTTTAAAAAGAGCCAGAGCCGGAGAGGAGAACAGTTTAAAAAGAGCCAGAGCCGGAGAGGAGAACAGTTTAAAAAGTGCGAGAGCCGGAGAGGAGAACTGTTTAAAAAGAGCGACAGCCAGAGAGGAGAACAGTTTAAAAAGAGCGAGAGCCGGAGAGGAGAACAGTTTAAAAAGAGCGAGAGCAGGAGAGGAGAACAGTTTAAAAAGAGCGAGAGCCGGAGAGGAGAACAGTTTAAAAAGAGCGAGAGCCGGAGAGGAGAACAGTTTAAAAAGAGCGAGAGCCGGAGAGGAGAACAGATGAAAAAGAGCGAGAGCCGGAGAGGAGAACAGTTTAAAAAGAGCGAGAGCCGGGGAGGAGAACAGTTTAAAAAGAGCGAGAGCCGGAGAGGAGAACAGTTTAAAAAGAGCGAGAGCCGGAGAGGAGAACAGTTTAAAAAGAGCGAGAGCCGGAGAGGAGAACAGTTTAAAAAGAGCGAGAGCCGGAGATGAGAACAGTTTAAAAAGAGCCAGAGCCGGAGAGGAGAACAGTTTAAAAAGAGCCAGAGCCAGAGAGGAGAACAGTTTAAAAAGAGCCAGAGCCGGAGAGGAGAACAGTTTAAAAAGAGCGAGAGCCGGAGAGGAGAACAGATTAAAAAGAGCGAGAGCCGGAGAGGAGAACAGTTTAAAAAGAGCCAGAGCCGGAGAGGAGAGCAGTTTAAAAAGAGTGAGAGCTGGAGAGGAGAACAGTTTAAAAAGAGCGAGAGCCGGAGAGGAGAACAGTTTAAAATGTGCCAGAGCCGGAGAGGAGAACAGTTTAAAAAGAGCGAGAGCTGGAGAGGAGAACAGTTTAAAAAGAGCAAGAGCCGGAGAGGAGAACAGTTTAAAAAGAGCGAGAGCCGGAGAGGAGGACAGTTTAAAAAGAGCGAGAGCCGGTTAGGAGAACAGTTTAAAAAGAGCCAGAGCCGGAGAGGAGAACAGTTTAAAAAGAGCCAGAGCCGGAGCGGAGAACAGTTTAAAAAGTGCCAGAGCCGGAGAGGAGAACAATTTAATAAGAGCGAGAGCCGGAGAGGAGGACAGTTTAAAAAGAGCGAGAGCCGGAAAGGAGAACAGTTTAAAAAGAGCGAGAGCCGGAGAGGAGAACAGTTTACAAAGAGCGAGAGCCGGAGAGGAGATCAGTTTAAAAAGAGCGAGAGCCGGAGAGGAGAACAGTTTAAAAAGAGCGAGAGCCGGAGAGGAGAACAGTTTAAAAAGAGCGAGAGCTGGAGAGGAGAACAGTTTAAAAAGAGCGAAAGCCGGAGAGGAGGACAGTTTTAAAAGAGCGAGAGCCGGAGAGGAGAACAGCTTAAAAACAGCGAGAGCCGGAGAGCAGAACAGATTAAAAAGAGCGAGAGCCGGAGAGGAGAACAGTTTAAAAAGAGCGAGAGCCGGAGAGGAGAACAGTTTAAAAAGAGCGAGAGCCGGAGAGGAGAACAGTTTAAAAAGAGCGAGAGCCGGAGAGGAGAACAGTTTAAAAAGAGCGAGAGCCGGAGAGGAGAACAGTTTAAAAAGAGCAAGAGCCAGAGAGGAAAACAGTTTAAAAAGAGCGAGTGCCGGAGAGGAGAACAGTTTAAAAAGAGCGAGAGCCAGAGAGGAGAACAGTTTAAAAAGAGCGAGAGCCGGAGAGGAGAACAGTTTAAAAAGAGCGAGAGCCGGAGAGGAGAACAGTTTAAAAAGAGTAAGAGCCGGAGAGGAGAACAGTTTAAAAAGAGCGAGAGCCGGAAAGGAGAACAGTTTAAAAAGAGCGAGAGCCGGAGAGGAGAACAGTTTAAAAAGAGCGAGAGCCGGAGAGGAGAACAGTTTAAAAGAGCGAGAGCCGGAGAGGAGAACAGTTTAAAAAGAGCGAGAGCCGGAGATGAGAACAGTTTAAAAAGAGCCAGAGCCGGAGAGGAGAACAGTTTAAAAAGAGCCAGAGCCGGAGAGGAGAAGAGTTTAAAAAGAGCCAGAGCCGGAGAGGAGAACAGTTTAAAAAGAGCGAGAGCCGGAGAGGAGAACAGTTTAAAAAGAGCGAGAGCCGGAGAGGAGAACAGTTTAAAAAGAGCCAGAGCCGGAGAGGAGAGCAGTTTAAAAAGAGCGAGAGCTGGAGAGGAGAACAGTTTAAAAAGAGCGAGAGCCGGAGAGGAGAACAGTTTAAAAAGTGCCAGAGCCGGAGAGGAGAACAGTTTAAAAAGAGCCAGAGCCGGAAAGGAGGATAGTTTAAAAAGAGCGAGAGCTGGAGAGGAGAACAGTTTAAAAAGAGCCAGAGCCGGAGAGGAGAACAGTTTAAAAAGAGCCAGAGCCGGAGAGGAGAACAGTTTAAAAAGAGCCAGAGCCGGAGAGGAGAACAGTTTAATAAGAACGAGAGCCGGAGAGGAGGACAGTTTAAAAAGAGCGAGAGCCGGAGAGGAGAACAGTTTAAAAAGAGCGAGAGCCGGAGAGGAGAACAGTTTAAAAAGAGCGAGAGCCGGAGAGGAGAACAGTTTAGAAAGAGCGAGAGCCGGAGAGGAGATCAGTTTAAAAAGAGCGAGAGCCGGAGAGGAGAACAGTTTAAAAAGAGCGAGAGCCGGAGAGGAGAACAGTTTAAAAAGAGCGAGAGCTGGAGAGGAGAACAGTTTAAAAAGAGCGAAAGCCGGAGAGGAGGACAGTTTTAAAAGAGCGAGAGCCGGAGAGGAAAACAGTTTAAAAACAGCGAGAGCCGGAGAGGAGAACAGATTAAAAAGAGCGAGAGCCGGAGAGGAGAACAGTTTAAAATGAGCGAGAGCCGGAGAGGAGAACAGTTTAAAAAGAGCGAGTGCCAGAGAGGAAAACAGTTTAAAAGGAGCGAGAGCCGGAGAGGAGAACAGTTTAAAATGAGCGAGAGCCGGAGAGGAGAACAGTTTAAAAAGAGCGAGAGCCGGAGAGGAGAACAGTTTAAAAAGAGCGAGAGCCGGAGAGGAGAACAGTTTAAAAAGAGCGAGAGCCGGAGAGGAGGATAGTTTAAAAAGAGCCAGAGCCGGAGAGGAGAACAGTTTAAAAAGAGCGAGAGCCGGAAAGGAGAACAGCTTAAAAAGAGCGAGAGCCAGAGAGGAGAACAGTTTAAAAAGAGCGAGAGCCGGAGAGGAGAACAGTTTAAAAAGAGCTGGAGCCGGAGAGGAGAACAGTTTAAAAAGAGCAAGAGCTGGAGAGGAGAACAGTTTAAAAAGAGCGAGAGCCGGAGAGGAGAACAGTTTAAAAAGAGCCAGAGCCGGAGAGGAGAACAGTTTAAAAAGAGCGAGAGCCGGAGAGGAGGACAGTTTAAAAAGAGCCAGAGCCGGAGAGGAGAACAGTTTAAAAAGAGCGAGAGCCGGAGAGGAGAACAGTTTAAAAAGAGCCAGAGCCGGAGAGGAGAACAGTTTAAAAAGAGCGAGTGCCGGAGAGGAGAACAGTTTAAAAAGAGCCAGAGCCGGAGAGGAGAACAGTTTAAAAAGAGCGAGAGCCGGAGAGGAGAACAGTTTAAAAAGAGCCAGAGCCGGAGAGGAGAACAGTTTAAAAAGAGCGAGTGCCGGAGAGGAGAACAGTTTAAAAAGAGAGAGAGCCGGAGAGGAGAATAGTTTAAAAAGAGCCAGAGCAGGAGAGGAGAACAGTTTAAAAAGAGCCACAGCCGGAGAGGACAACAGTTTAAAAAGAGCCAGAGCAGGAGAGGAGAACAGTTTAAAAAGAGCGAGAGCCGGAGAGGAGAACAGTTTAAAAAGTGCGAGAGCCGGAGAGGAGAACAGTTTAAAAAGAGCGAGAGCCGGAGAGGAGAACAGTTTAAAAAGAGCGAGAGCTGGAGAGGAGAACAGTTTAAAAAGAGCGAGAGCCGGAGAGGAGAACAGTTTAAAAAGAGCGAGAGCCGGAGAGGAGAACAGTTTAAAAGAAGCGAGAGCCGGAGAGGAGAACAGTTTAAAAAGAGCGAGAGCCGGAGAGGAGAACAGTTTAAAAAGAGCGAGAGCCGGAGAGGAGAACAGTTTAAAAAGTGCGAGAGCCGGAGAGGAGAACAGTTTAAAAAGCGCGAGAGCCGGAGAGGAGAACAGTTTAAAAAGAGCGAGAGCCGGAGAGGAGAACAGTTTAAAAAGAGCGAGAGCCAGAGAGGAGAACAGTTTAAAAAGAGCCAGAGCCGGAGAGGAGAACAGTTTAAAAAGAGTGAGAGCTGGAGAGGAGAACAGTTTAAAAAGAGCGAGAGCCGGAGAGGAGAACAGTTTAAAAAGAGCGAGAGCCGGAGAGGAGAACAGTTTAAAAAGAGCCAGAGCCGGAGAGGAGAACAGTTTAAAAAGAGCCAGAGCAGGAGAGGAGAACAGTTTAAAAAGAGCGAGAGCCGGAGAGGAGAACAGTTTAAAAAGAGCGAGAGCCGGAGAGGAGAACAGTTTAAAAAGAGAGAGAGCCGGAGAGGAGAACAGTTTAAAAAGAGCGAGAGCCGGAGAGGAGAACAGTTTAAAAAGAGCGAGAGCCGGAGAGGAGAACAGTTTAAAAAGAGCCAGAGCCGGAGAGGAGAACAGTTTAAAAAGAGCGAGAGCCGGATAGGAGAACAGTTTAAAAAGGGCGAGAGCCGGAGAGGAGAACAGTTAAAAAAGAGCGAGAGCAGGAGAGGAGAACAGTTTAAAAAGAGCGAGAGCCGGAGAGGAGAACAGTTTAAAAAGAGCGAGAGCCGGAGAGGAGAACAGTTTAAATGAGCGAGAGCCGGAGAGGAGTACAGTTTAAAAAGAGCTGGAGCCGGAGAGGAGAACAGTTTAAAAAGAGCGAGAGCCGGAGAGGAGAACAGTTTAAAAAGAGCGAGAGCCGGAGAGGAGAACAGTTTAAAAAGAGCGAGAGCCGGAGAGGAGAACAGTTTAAAAAGAGCGAGAGCCGGAGAGGAGAACAGTTTAAAAAGAGCGAGAGCCGGAGAGGAGAACAGTTTAAATGAGCGAGAGCCGGAGAGGAGAACAGTTTAAAAAGAGTTGGAGCCAGAGAGGAGAGCAGTTTAAAAAGAGGCTGGAGTAATCTGGTTAACCTGGTTCTCCTGTAGTTTGGCTTAGCAAGCCTTTGTTTCAGGGCCTATAAAAACAGGCTTTGAAGTGCGATTTTGCACTGAGTGCGATTTCAGCAGAATGCTGAGATTTGGGTGAGTCAGGGAGTTAGGTGAGGCAAAGCCTCAGAGCTTCGGTGGGTGCTTCAGTGGTAGAGCGGGCCTACAAAGGGCTCCAGAGACCAGGTAGGGCTTACTTTGCTGGTGTTATTGAATTCATTTAATTTAGATTGATTAAAGGGGTAGGTCATGCCAGGAGAGCCCAGCCCCGTGATATGCTCCACTTGCTCTATGTGGGAATTCAGGGACGCTGCCAGTGTCCCTGACCAACACGTGTGCCAGAAATGCATCCAGCTGCAGCTACTAACGGGCCGTCTTGGGGCGCTGGAGCTGCGGGTGGATGGGTAGTGGAGCATTCGCGATGCTGAGAGGGTCGCGAATTACTCGTGCAGTGAGTTGGTCACACCGCAGGGTAGGGCTGCACAGGCAGAAGGGAAATGGGTGACCACCAGGTGGAAAAATAGAAGCAGGCAGGTAGTGCAGGGGACCCCTGTGGCCATCCCCCTTTCAACCAGGTATACCGCTTTGGATACTGTTGGGGGGGAAGACTTATCAGGGGAGGGCAGCAGCAGCCAACTTCCTGGCACTGGGGGTGCTCCTGCTGCCCAGGAAGGGAGGAAAAAGAGTGGGAGAGCAATAGTGGTAGGGGATTCTATAGTAAGGGGAACAGATAGGCGTTTCTGTGGCCGTGGATGTGAATCCAGGATGGTTTGTTGCCTCCCTGGTGCCAGGGTCAAGGATGTCACTGAGCGGCTGCAGGGTATTCTGGAGGGGGAGGGCAAACAGCCAGAGGTCGTGGTCCACATTGGTACAAACGACATAGGTAAAAAGAGGGATGAGGTCCTGCAGCAAGAATTTAGGGAGCTAGGTAGAAGATTAAAGAGCAGGACCTCAAAGGTTGTAATCTCTGGATTACTCCCGGTGCCACGTGCTAGTGAGTATCGGAATAGGAAGACAGAACAGATGAATGCGTGTCTAAAGGGATGGTGCAGGAGGGAGGGCTTTAGTTTCCCGGATCACTGGTTCTGCTTCTGGGAAAGGTGGGACTTGTACAAGTCGGACGGTTTACACCTGAACCAGAGGGGGACCAATATCCTTGCGGGGAGGTTTGCTAGCACTGTTTGGGCGGGGGGGTTTAAACTATCTAGGCAGGGGGATGGGATACAGAGTGGAGCTATGGTAGGGGGTGATTTACAGCCAAATACGGAGGAAAAAACAAGTCAGCTGGGAAGGCACAGCAAATATGTGAAGGCAAAAGGGAATATGGCAAGGCTGAAAGGCATTTATTTTAATGCAAGTAGTCTTGTAAATAAGTTGGATGAACTGAAGTTGTTGTTGAACACATGGGAGTACGATACTGTTGCTATCGCGGAGGCATGGTTGAGGGAGGGTCAGGACTGGCAGCTCAATATTCCGGGTATAGAATCTTTACGCGAGACAGAGGGGGGTGTAAAAGGGGAGGGGGTGTTGCAATATTATTTAAGGAGTCAATTACTGCTGTAAGGAGGGATGATATATTAGCGGGTTCCTCGAATGAGGCCATATGTGTAGAACTTAAAAACAAAAAGGGGGCAAGCACTTTGCTGGGAGTGCACTCTAGGCCCCCAAACAGTCAGGGGGAGATAGAGGAACAGATATGTAGGCAAATCTCAGAGAAGTGCCAAAATAATAGGGTAATAATAGTGGGGGATTTCAACTTCCCCAATATTAATTGGGTTAGGCAGAGTGTGAAAGGTTTAGAGGGTGCAGAATTTTTAAAGTGCATCCAGGAGAGCTTTTTGAGCCAACATGTAGAAAGTCCGACAAGAGAGGGGGCGGTACTGGACCTAATTCTAGGGAATGTAGCCGGGCAAGTGTTGGAAGTGTCAATAGGAGAGCATTTTGGCGACAGTGACCATAATTCAGTGAGATTTAAGGTGGTCATGGAAAAAGAAAAAGACGGCCCGGAAATAAGGGTTCTAAATTGGGGGAAGGCCGATTTTAATATGATAAGGCAGGATCTGGCCAAAGTGGAATGGGAGCAGCTACTTATAGGAAATTCCACATCAAAGCAGTGGGAGACTTTCAGAAGGAAAATAGAGAGAGTACAACGCCAACATGTTCCCGTAAAGGTCAAGGGTGGGACCAACAAGCAAAGGGAACCTTGGATGACAAGGGATATACAAAAATGCATTAGGAAAAAGGGAGGCTTTTGGCAGTTACAAAAGACTAAAGACGGAGGAAGCCCTAGAGGAGTATAAAAAGTGCAGGGGCATATTAAAAAAGAAATTAGGAGAGCGAGGAGGGGCCATGAAATAACACTGGCGAGCAGAAAAAAGGAAAATCCTAAGATGATTTATAAGTATATTAAGGGCAAGAGGATAACCAGGGAAAGGGTAGGGCCCATTAGGAACCAAAGTGGCAATCTGTGTGTAGAGCCAGATGATGTATGCGGGGTTTTAAATTATTTTTTTGCATCTGTGTTCACTATGGAGAAAGACGATGTAGACATAGAAATCGGGCAAGGGGACTGTGATATACTTGAACATATTAGCATCGAGAAGGAGGAGGTACTAGCGGATTTAGCAGGCCAAAAAGTGGATAAATCCCCAGGCCCGGACGATAGTTAGCCCAGGCTGCTGTGTGAGGCAAAGGAGGAGGTTGCAGGGCCTCTGACACAAATTTTCAGAACCTCTCTGGCCACAGGGGATGTACCAGAGGACTGGAGAACAGCTAACGTAGTACCATTATTCAAGAAGGGTAGCAAGGATAACCAAGGAATTACAGGCCAGTGAGCCTAATATCTGTGGTAGGGAAATTATTGGAAAAGATTCTGAGGGACAAAATTAGTCTCCACTTGGAGAGGCAAGGACTAATCGGGGGTAGTCAGCATGGCTTTGTCAAGGGTAAATCATGTCTGACCAGTCTGATTGAATTTTTCGAGGGGGTGACTAGGTGTGTGGATGAGGGAAATGCTGTGGATGTGCTATACATGGACTTCAGTAAGGCTTTTGACAAAGTCCTGCATAGGAGACTGGTCAAGAAGGTAAGAGCCCATGGGACCCAGGGTGCCTTGGCATATTGGATCCTAAACTGGCTGAGTGGCAGGAGGCAGAGGGTGATGGTCGAAGTTTGCTTTTGTGAGTGGAAGCCTGTGTCCAGTGGGGTACCTCAGGGATCGGTGCTGGGTCCCTTGCTGTTTGTGATCTACATAAATGATTTGGATGAGAATGTAAAAGGTATGATCAGTAAGTTCGCAGATGAAATGAAAATTAGTGGGGTGGTAAATTGCGAGGAGGAAAGCCTCAGGCTGCAGGACGATATAAACGGGTTGGTCAGATGGGTGGAAAAGTGGCAAATGGAATTTAACCCTGAAAAGTGCGAGGTGATGCATTTTGGACGGACAAATAAGGCAAGGGAATACACAATGAGTGGTAGGACCCTAGGAATTACAGAGGGTCAGAGGGACCTTGGTGTACATGTACATAGATCCCTGAAGGCAGCGGAACAGGTGGATACGGTGGTTAAAAAGGCATATGGGATACTTGCCTTCATTAGCCGAGGCATAGAATATAAGAGCAGAGAGGTTATGATGGAGCTGTACAAAACGCTGGTAAGGCCACAGCTGGAGTGCTGTGTGCAGTTCTGGTCGCCTCACTATAGGAAGGATGTGATTACATTGGAGAGTGTGCAGAGAAGATTCACCAGGATGTTACCTGGGATGGAGCGCCTCAGCTATGAAGAAAGACTAAACAGGCTGGGGTTGTTTTCCTTGGAGCAAAGAAGGCTGAGGGGGGACCTGATTGAGGTGTACAAAATGATGAGGGGCATAGATCGGGTAGATAAAGAGGAACTTTTCCCCTTAGTAGGGGGGTCAATAACAAGGGGGCATAGATTCAAGGTAAGGGGCAGGAGGTTTAGAGGGGATTTGAGGAGGAACTTTTTCACCCAGAGGGTTGTTGGTGTCTGGAACTCACTGCCTGAAAGGGTGGTAGAAGCAGGAACCCTCACAACATTCAAGAAGCATTTGGATGAGCACTTGAAATGCCATAGCATACAAGGCTACGGACCAAGTGCTGGAAAATGGGATTAGATTGGACAGGGCTTGATGGACGGCGCAGACACAATGTGCCGAAGTGCCTCTTTCTGTGCTGTATAACTCTATGACTCTATGACTCTATGACACCAGTGCCACTGCCCTGCTCTTCATTGAATCATGGCGTGGGATAACTTACACCCACCTGAGGGAGGAGGAAGGTGCCTCAGTTTACCGTCTCATACTAAAGAGGGCACCTCCGACAGTGCAGCGCTCCCTCTGGCGATTTTACCATCTGACCTAAAGGTGCACCCTCTGGTTGCTGACCTCTGGACAGTGAAACGGTTTTTCCTATTTGCATTACCAAAATAATTTCTAATTATGAGCAACTTTATTAAAACCCCTTGCCCTTCCCAGCTGCATAGAGAACATCACCCTGCCTCTCTACTATGTCCACTTCATCGAAGTTCCTCATCTGTTTCCATTCTGTTAAATTTACTCTGCATCCTTTCCAAGGCTTTTACACCCTTTGTAAAATCTGATGGCCAGAACTGGACACAATGTTCCATCTGAGCCCCCAAATATGATGTGTAATGATTTAGCATCACCTCATAATTATTCATCACTACTTTATGGCTCTATTTATAAATCCAATGATACGGTATACTTTTTATCAGCCTTTACAATTGGCCTGCCAACTGCAAAGATGTGTGTACGTGAACCTCCAGGTCTATCTGTTCCTGCACCCCCTTTAAAATTACACCAAGCTATTTATATTGTCTCACCTCATTCTTCCTTCCAACAGGCATCACTTCCCTGCATTACATTTCAGCAGCCAGGTCTCTGCACATTTGAAATGATGCCGTTTAACCCCAAGTCCAGGTCGTTAATATATAGGAACAAGGGCAGAGGTCTCAATAAGCGACCCATGGGGAACCCCCTACATACTTCTCTCCAGTCTGAAAAACAAGACTTCAGCAACACTCACTTCTTTCTGACCGTGAGCTGATTTTATATCCACGCTGCCACTGACTCTTAATTAATATAATTGAGAAAAAGGCAATAACCAGCAATAAGTGGGCAATTAACATTCAATAGTTATTAATTGAAAGTCGAGGAATAAAATGAGGGACCCGGATACAGTAGCAACACAAGCAGCAACGACAAGCAGGTTGTATTGACTTGTTTAAGGGGTAAGAATATATGTTTTAAGCGGAGGCAAATGCAGGGCTATGGCAAAACGGCAGGATATTGGAATTTCATCAGGGTTGCTGCAGCAAACAGCCAACAGAGAGACAGAGAGAGAGACAGAGAGAGAGACAGAGAGAGAGAGAGAGAGAGAGAGCAAGAGAAAGAGACAGAGAGAGGGACAGAGAGAGAGACAGAGAGACCGACAGAGAGACAGAGAGACCGACAGAGAGACGGAGAGAGAGACAGAGAGAGAGAGAGAGGGAGACAGAGAGAGACAGACAGAGACAGAGACAGAGAGACAGAGAGAGAAAGGGAGAGACCTTTAATGCCCTTCTCCTCCCTCTAGATCGCCGCCCCTCGATAAATGATTCTAGCCTCTCTGATGCCTTGGAGATTTAACCCTTCCAAGTCCGTATACCACCTTCTGTGTAAGCGCTCCTGACTTGCTGATAAGGAATTGGGTGATGCCTCGGGAAAGGGGCTCGGGTAGGTATGGCGGGGGATGTCAAAAGGAGGATGGCATTGAAACTGCCAAGAAGGAAATCACTGTGTCTGTAGAAATAAATCTTAGCTCCGCGCTTTCTCTATACTCCTTCAAAATGGAATAATTTAGATTCAAAGATTCCCTGAGAGATGAAGTGGAAGATCTACCCCATTGATTCAAAAGATGCAGCAATTAAACAACATCACAGCCAAACTCATCAGCTAAATATGGAAGAACATTGATGCTATTGTGCCATTTCAATCCAATTACATCCAGTGTTTGTACACATTTGACACGAGTTGGGCGACATTAAATGTCATATTTTTGGAATGATAATTGAGCCACAGGCCTAATTTGCAGCTGTCATATTTGCCTATAACTTCAATTAAAACATCAGCTCGGCTACACTCTGTAATGTGCAGAATATTACTATAAAATTCTAATACCACAGGGTGGACAACAATGAGCCAAAGACAACAAGGCAGACGTCTCATTACTCGGAAGGAGCAATAACCTGCTGTTTGACCGTGTTAATACTAAGCGGTGACAAGCAACAAGAAATGTGGAAACTGACCACCTGAGAAAATTAATTGCATTTCAAAACCGGCCAGGTTCTGTTCAGATGCTTTCTCAACTTTGATACTGTGCAGTCACATGGTTCACATAGATGGAGAGCGGCAATAGAACAGCAACAGGAAATGATAGCTTGAAAAATATTTGAAAGTATTCTTCCTGTTGTAGTGTCAACCGCGGCTCAATGGGTCGCACTCTCGCACAAGTTGATGGGATCAAGTCCCTACTCCAGAGACTTGGGCACAAAAATCTGGGGCTGACACTCAAGTACAGTGCTGAGGGAGTGCTGCACTGTCGGAGGTGCCGTCTTTCAGATTTTTCTGCTCTCTTAGTTGGACGTAAATTATTCCATGGCACAATTTTGAAAAGGAGCATGGAAGTTATTCCCGATTGACCTGGCCAATATTCATCCCACATTCAACATCACAAAAACAGATTATCTGGTCATTATCACATTGCTGCTTGTGGGAGCTTGCTGTGCGCAAATTAGTTGGCAAGTTTCCTATATTGCATGTCACTAATTTTCAAAAAGTACTTCATTGGCTGTGTAGCGTTTTGGGACGGCCGGTGGCCATGAAAGTTGCTATATAAATGCACATCCTTCTTTCATTTCACAGGATAGGCGGCTAGCTGGGAGAGGTATTGATCTCAGCTTCATTAATATATGTTATACCTCTTATATTGTGAAAGTTTCATGCATGAAATTTACTCTGCTTACGGGCTTGTTTCTTTGCTTTCCATTTATCACTCATTAGCGTGCAATGAAGGGAAAAAAGGCGAACAGCATTAAAGAGTATCCGCGTCAAACAGCACATTCCGTTCACTACACCTTACAAAGATGAATGCTGTATTACTGGCAGAATTTTAACTGATAAACATTACCCCGAATAAATGGTTTCCTTGGCACTGCCACTCACCTTCTCCCCTTGTGTTTGTAGAACCCACACAACGGACTTTGAACTTCTTCGTCCAACATGTTATAACTTTCCGTTCCTGACCTTTAATGTCCTTCTCCTCCCTCTAGATCGCCGCCCCTCGATAAATGATTCTAGCTTCTCTGATGCCTTGGAGATTTACCCCTTCCATTGGCCACTGCTCAAATATTTTCTGTTCCTTTCCCATTGACCCACAAAATTTTGGCATTGCAATATTGTCATTAGACTGAACTCCAGCCGAGGCAACAGTCTCGAACGCTCACCGTTAATGAGCAGCGATAATGATTAAGCTGAGGCTACAGTGCGAATCACATGAACAGATGGCTCGACACCCATTCGGTCATCACCTTCTGTTTGAAGTGCGAATTACAGTCAATATTTACATAGAAACATAGAAGATAGGAGCAGGAGTAGGCCATTAGGCCCCTCGAACCTGCTCCACCATTCATTGAGATCATGGCTGATCATCCAAATTCAGTACCCTGTTCCTGCCTTCTCTCCATATCCCTTGATCCCTTTAGCCTTAAGCAATATATCCAACTCCTTCTTGAATATATTTAATGAATTGGCCTCCACTGCCTTCTTTGGGAGAGAATTCCACAGGTTCACCACTCTCTGGGTGAAGAAATTCTTCCTCATCTCAGTCCTAAATGGCTTACCCCTTATCCTTAGACTGTGACCCCTGGTTCTGGACTCCCCGGCCATCGGGAACATCCTTCCAGCATCTAGTCTGTCTAGTCCTGTTAGAATTTTATAAGATTTGATCAGATCACCTCTCATTCATCTAAACTCCAGTGAGTATAAGCCCAATCGACCCGATCTCTCCTCATACATCATTCCTGCCATCCCAGGTATCAGCCTGGTGAATCTTTGCTGCACTCCTTCCATGGCAAGAACATCCTTCCTCAGATAAAGTGACCAAAACTGGACACAATACTCAAAATGTGATCTCACCAAGGCCCTGTACAACTGCAGCAAGACATCTTTGTTCCTGTACTCAAACCCTCTCGCTACGAAGGCCAACATACCATTTGCCTTCTTAACCGCCTGCTGCACCTGCATGCTTACCTTCAGCGACTGGTGCACAAGGACACCCAGGTCTCGTTGCACTTCCCCTTCTCCGAAGCTATTGCCATTCAGAAAATAATCTGCATTCTTGTTTTTGACACCAAAGTGGATAACCTCGCATTTATCCACGTTATATTGCATCTGCCATGCTTCTGCCCAATCGCACAGGCTGTCCAAATCGTCCTGGAGATTCTCGGCATCCTCCTCACAGCACACACGCCCGCCCAGCTTTGCAATGAATGAGCAGTGGTCAAAGGAAGGGTTAAATCTCCAAACAGAAAGCGCACAAAACAATGTCAAGATCACAGCATTATAAATTACCTCCTGGGTAACTGCCATGTCACTACTTCCCCAGTTGCAGGTTCCAATCTTATAACGCTTCTGTTTTACATCCTCCTGTTAGTGGAGTTATCTGGCTGGTGAAACAACAGTCCTCCACTCAATCATTCCACAAAGGACATATTGTGGTCAGCGCGGTTAAACAGTTTTGATGATTCTAACGCACACACGCTTCTGTTTGCCTCACTTAAAAGAAGCCTTTTCAGCCATTTAGCTTTTCCACTCCCGACTTAACATAGAAACATAGAAGATAGGAGCAGGAGTATGCCATTCGGCCCCTCGAGCCTGCTCCACCATTCAATGAGATCATGGCTGATCATCCAAAGTTATGGAATGTCTTTCCCAGTGTACAGAATTAAACCGGCAGCTTTTATCTTCATAGTTACCAAAATAAAGTCAAAAAAATCAAATGATACCCCATCCAAATCAGTTCCAACAGGCGGTCTCATTAGAAGATTGTACAGTTACTGCACCATCCGACCATACAACGAGATGGAACACGTTGGTGCACTGCTGAGGGTACTGACTTATCAACCTGGATGTCAGGTTCTCGTCTCTGCTCTTGTTTCGTCAGCATCTGCAAAATTAATCATCAAAGCTGCTGGATTGTTGACAAAGTCCAACTGGTTAACTACTGTCTTTGGGGGAAGCAATTCTTCCCACCCACCCCAATCAAGTCTAGTCCCACAAAATAAACACGGAATCCCCATCGATAGATCAAAAGAGCCTATCAGTAATGAGGCATTAAACCGATTATAGGAAAGCAATTCATTCCAGCCCCATTGACCAGCAAAACACCCAAATTGCAGTGTATGTGCCTTTAAGAGCCCGATGTGAACTGTAGTGCCGGTAATGGCCACTCGGGCTATATAAGCCTGTATATTGTGTTGTATCAGTTAGTTCCCCTCCAGACTTTGTTTAGTAAACACCTGTGAAACCAACTCCTGTCTTCAGTGTCTCTATCAGCACACGGACACAACACAAAACCCACCGCTAATGCAGCTATCATATGTGAGTGGGTGTCCGCGGGGCTTTATAGAGGCAAAGAGTACATAAGCAAGGCACCATACAGGACTGGGTGCTGGAGGACTGCACAGTGTTACCCTGATCCGTTGGATGTGGGCTCGCTGGGCTCCATGTGAAGCATGCTGCATCCACTGTTTAAGGACAATATTGTCCTGTGTTGTAGCGTCAATTGATTGTCACCTCATGTTCAGATACGCCTAACGCTGCCCCTCACACCATCTTCTACACTCGTTATTAAACCAGGTTTCTTGAACTGGCTGGAGGGCGTTGGAGGAGTGAGGGCTATGGTGGGACATGTGGCAACAGCTTGTGCTGGAACACCTCATGGTTTCCCCATTCTGAGCTGCTAGAACTGTTCTTACCCTGTCCCATTCATAATGGTGATAGTGCCTCCCGACGCGCTGGTGGGTGTCCTCAGTGCGAAAACAGGAATTAATCTCCACGAGAAATGTGAGCTTGTTACCTGTGCCAAAACGAACATGGACTGGTGCCTCTGTGTCAGGGATATTGTAGAGGACGAGGTCAAGTTATCTATTTCCTCGTGTTGCTTATCTCACTGACAGCTATGTACTTCAGGACTCGGCCAGCTTGGTCGGTGACGGATGTATGAGCCACACATGCTAATGGACAATCAAGTCCCACCACCAGAGGACATTCTTTGTCCTTGCTCAACTCAGAGCTGGCGATCAGCTTGGTGGAATATTGATCCATCAGCTGATGGAGGGTGGTAGGTGGTAATCAACAGGTTGTTTCCTTTCCTATGTTTGACCTGAAGTCTTGTGACTTCACAGGGATGTGAGTCAATGTTGAGGACACCTAGCGGAACTCCCCACAACTCTATTTTACTGTGCCCCCATCTCTGGTGCGCCTGTCTTGTCTGGGGAAAGGACATAACCAAGGATGTTGAAGGAGGAATCTGGGACGTTGGCTGAAGGTGTGATTTTTAAGTATCATTATATCAGACTGATACCTGACTATGTTTTGAGACAGCTGTCTCATCTTTGGCATCAGGTAGTGAGGAGGACTTTGCAGGGTCAGTCTGGGCTGGGTATGCTTTTTGTAGTGTCTTTCTTTGATGCCTGTCGCAGTGGAGGGATGCCTCATGTACAGTTATTTGTTTTCCTTTTCAGTGATTTGGTACAATGGTGTTGTTGGCTGTGCAGTTTCAGATTGAAGGTCAGAATCAACTACCTCGATGGAGTTACATGTAGGCCATACCGGGAATGGACAGCAAGCTACCCTCCTTAATGAATATTGGGCAGTCTTGCGGACTTTAGCAAACATGTGACTGAATTAGGGAACATACTTTGAAAGGAAATAATATCTAAGACCTAACCTCAGTGAAAAATTACCTGAACTTACATAGATTTAATAGCACAGAAATAGACCATTTGCTCCAAATGGTCTGTGGAAGTGCTTATGATCCACACAAAGCTCCTTCCACCCGACTTCATCTAATTCTATCAGCATATCCTTCAAATCCTTCCTCTCTCATGTACTTCTCCAGCCTCCCCTTAAATGCAACTATGCTATTCGCTTCAACTACTCTATGTGGCAGTAAGTTGAAAGACTGCAGGAAAATATCCATGTGATCTCGAAAAACAATGGGGTTCAAGAACGAACAGGCGACAAGAGACATCTTGTGTTTGTCCATCACTGTAACTGTTGGCACTGCGAGCTAGACTCTGTTCATGAGCTCATTCGCTCTTTCTCATAAAGGATGACATGAATCTTGACATTCATGTGAAAATGACTGATGTAATAATACTGGGCAGCCTGCTGGTGGCGCTGTCCAGGGAGAGTATAAATACTCGGGCATGGGCCCAGCTTGCTCAGGACATTCTTTAACAGGATCTAGTGAAGGACCCAACTAGATCTCCATGTTGAAAAACAGTTGATTAAAGCCTTGTTTAATACTCAGACCAAGTGTCTAGTAGTATTCTGACGTCAAAGGACATGTGTTCAACTTCAGCAACCATGAGTTCATCATTTAGTTCCAAAAGAAAAGCAGCAAGGCATTATCTAGATGCTTGCACTTTGTAAACCGTCCTAAGGTGCTTCACAGGAGCATTATCAAACAAAAATTGACACCGCGCCACATGAGGTGATATTAGGAGAGATGATCAAAAAACTTGGTCAAATAGATAGGTTATAAAGAGCATCTTCAAGGGAGTAAGTGTGGTAGAGAGGCAGAGAGGGTTAGGCAGGGAATTCCACAGCTTAGTGCCCAGGCAGCTGAAGGCACGGCCGCCAATGGCAGAGCGATAAAAATCAGGGATGCTCAAGAGGCCAGAATTAGAGGAGTGCAAATATCTCGGGGGGTTTGGGGGGCTGAAGCAGATAACAAAGATCGATATAGGCAAGGCAATTGAGGGATTCGAAAACAAGGACTGGAATTTTTAAATAGATGTGTTGCTTATGCGGGAGCCAAGGTAAATCAGTGAGCACAGAGGTGAACGGGACTTGGTGCGAGTTAGGAGACAGGCCGAATGACCTCATGCTAACAGAGTGTAGAACGTGGCAGGTTGGCCAGCAGTGCGTTGGAATAATCACGTCTAGAGGTAACAGATTTTATTGCTTCTTCCTGTGATTCAGTGAGCAACATCCACATAAATATTAACATTAAAAATCGGTCTTTGTGATGAACGTTTAGAACCCGGAAACTGTTTCTGTTATAGAGTCGTAGAGTTATACAGCACAGAGAGAGGCCCTTTGGCCCATCGTGTCTGCGCCGGCCATCAAGCCCTGTCTATTCTAATCCCATTTTCCAGCACTTGTTCCGTAGCCTTGTATGTTATGGCGTTTCAAGTGCTCATCCAAATGCTCCTTGAATGTTGTGAGGGTTCCTGCCTCTACCATCCTTTGAGGCAGTGAGTTCCAGATTCCAACCACCCTCTGGGGGAAAATGTTCTTCCTCGAATCCCCTCTAAACCTCCTGCCCCTTAACTTGAAACTATGCCCCCCTGGATATTTACCCCTCTACTAAGGGGAAAAGTTCCTTTCTATCTACCCTATCTATGCCCCTCATAATTTTGTTCTGCTCAATCAGGTCCCCCTTCAGCCTTCTCTGCTCTAAGGAAAACAACCCCAGCCTGTCCAGTCTTTCGTCATAGCTGAAGCGCTCCAGCCCACGTAACATCCTGGTGAATCTCCTCTGCACCCTCTCCAATGCAATCACATCCTTCCTATAGTGTGGCGACCAGAACTGCACACAGTATTCCAGCTGTGGCCTAACTAGCGTTTTGTACAGCTCCATCATAACCTCCCTGCTCTTATATTCTATGCCTCGTCTAATGAAGGCAGGTATCCCATATGCCTTTTTAACCACCTTATTTACCTGCCCTGCTGCCTTCAGGGATCTATGTACAGTACTTGCACACCAAGATCCATCTGATCCTCTCTCCTTCCTAGGGTCCTACCATTCATCGTGTATTCCCTTGCCTTGTTAGTACTCGCAAAATGCATCACCTCACACTTTTCAAGGTTGTATTCCATTGCCTCAGTTCTGCCCATCTAACCAACTGGTCTATATCATCCTGTAGCCTGAGGCTTCCCTCCTCGCTATTTACCACCCATCAATTTTTTGTCATCTGTGAACTTACTGATCATACCTCTTACGTTCATATATAAATAATTAATGTACTCTACAAACAACAAAGGAACAAGCACCGATCCCTGTGGTACATCACCGGATCACTGGACAGAAACTTCCAGTCACAAAAACAACCTTCGGCAATCACCCACTGCCCCCTGCCACTAAGCCAATTTTGGATCCAATATGCCAAATTGCCCTGGATCCCATGGGTTCTTACCTTCTTGAACAGGCTCCCATGTGGGAGTTTGTCAAATGCCTTACTGAAGTCCCTGTAGACTATATCAACTGCACTACCCTCACCCACACACCTCAGAATCACAGAATCACAGAAACCCCACAGTGCAGATAGAGGCCATTTCGGCCCATCGAGCCTGCACCGACACATTTCCCACCCGATCCCCGTAACCCCACGTATTTAATCCCCCTAACACTAAGGGTCAATTTATCATAGCCAATCAACCTAACCCGCACATCTTTGGACTGTGGGAGGAAACCGGAGCACCCGGAGGAAACACACGCAAACACGGGGAGAATGTGCAAACTCCACACAGACAGTCGCCCGAGGCCGGATTCGAACCCGGGTCCCTGGCACTGTGAGGCAACAGTGCTAACCACTATGCCACCGCGCACACCTAGTCAACCTCTCGAAAAATTCAATCAAATTGGTTAGACATGATCTCCCCCTGACAAAGCCATGATTAATCCTTGCCTCTCCAAGTGGAGACTAATTCTGTCCCTCAGAATTGTTTCCAATATTTTCCCTACCACTGATGTTAGGCTCACTGGACTGTAATTCCCTGGTTTATCCCCACTACCCTTCTTGAACAATGGCACAACGTTAGCTGCTCTCGAGTCCTCTGGCACCTCCCCTGTGGCCAGGTAGGTTCTGAAAATTTCTGTCAGAGCCCCTGCAATCTCCTGCCTTGCCTCATACAGCAGCCTGGGTTACATCTCGTCTGGGGCTGGGGATGTATCCACTTTTAAGCCCGCTAAAACCGCTAGCGCCTCCTCCCTCTCAATAGAGGAATAGGGGAAGTGCAAAGAGACCTGGGTGTCCTTCTGCACTAGTCGCTGAAGGTAAGCATGCAGGTGCAGCAGGCGGTTAAGAAGCCAAATGGTATGTTGGCCTTTGTAGCAAGAGGGTTCGAGTACAAGAACAAGGATGTCTTGCTGCAGTTGTGCAGGGCCTTGTTGAGACCGCACCTTGAGTATTGTGTGCAGTTTTGGTCGCCTTACATGAGGAAGTACGTTCTTGCCATGGAAAGTGTGCAGCGAAGATTCACCAGGCTGATACCTGGGATGGCAGGAATGACGTATGTGGAGAGATTGTGTCGATGGCTTATACTTACTGGAGTTTAGAAGATTGAGAAGGGATCTCATCGAAACCTATAAAATTCTGTCAGGCCTGGACAGACTAGATGCAGGAAGGATGATTCTGATGGCCGGGGAGTCCAGAACCAGGGGTTATATTCTAATTTAAGGGGTAAGCCATTTAGGACTGAAATGAGGAGGAATTTCTTCACCCAGAGAGTGGTGAACCTGTGGCATTCTCTGCCACAGAGGGCGGTGGAGGCCAGTTCATTAAGTATATTCAAGAAACAGTTGGATATATTTCTTAAGGTTAAAGGGATCAAGGGACATGGGGAGAAGGCAGGGACAGGGTACTGAATTTGAATGATCAGCTATGATCTCATTGAATGGTGGAGCAGGCTCGAAGGGCCGAATGTCCTACTCCTGCTCCTATCTTTTTTGTTTCTATGTTTCTATACTAATTTGTTCAAGTATATCACAATGCCCCTCCCTGATTTACTTGCCTACATCGTCTTTCTCCACAGTGAACACAGATGCAAAATATATCATTTAAAACCTCACCTACATCTTCTGACTCTACACACAGATTGCCACTTTGGGCCCTAATGGACCCTACTCATTCCCTTTTTATTCTCTTGCCCTTAATATACTTATAAAACACCTTGGGATTTTCCATTATTTTGCCCACCAGTGTTTTATCATGCCCCCTCTTCACTCTGCTAATTTATTTTTAAGTACCCCCCTGCACTTTCTATACTCCTCTTGGGCTTCCACTGTTTTTAGTCCTTTGTATCTGCCACAAGCCTCCCTTTCTTTCCTAATCCAGAAATTATGCACATCTTAACTTAGAAACAATAAACCTGATACAGAATTTACTCTAAATCAAAGTTAATTTATTTGTGTAATTTTGAGACATGGCACACAGCTGAGATTATATATATGAATTCACGTTCAAATTTCCATCCATAGAAACAATTCACAATAAATTCAATTTATTTAGCAACTGTCACGGTCCCACAGAATGACTGATTACTGCCAATTAAAATGATTATAAAATGTGATCACCGTCGTACCATGGGGAAACGTGGCTGCCAATTTCCTCACAGCAAGGTCCCATAAAGAGCAATGAGATAAATGATTCGATGATCTGTTTGAGGGATGTGTGTTAACTGATCAATGTCACCAGAACAGCTGGGGAGAAATGCCCTGCGCTTCTTTAACTAGTGCAGTGAGATCTGTTACCTCCTTGTGAGGGAGTGAACAGGACTTTGGTTCACCTCTCATCTGGAAGACAGCATCTCACAAAGTGCATCCCTCAAGTGCCAGGCTACATTATGTGCACAACTGTGTGAGCCAGAGTTCTAGCAATGAACCCAGGCTGAAACTTCAGCGCAACTCTGAGGTTATTGTGGATCAGAATAATAAGCTCAGGCCAGTATCAATACAATCGTGCAAACTATTGAGTTCAACCGCTTGAAGACATATTAGTTAAACTCTAATTACAAAGTGCATAACAACATGAATTGTTCCTGGGATGAGCCAGGAATGAGGAGCTGAAAGGCAGATGCAAGAAATGAAAGCAGCCAATTGAACCTTAATCCTGCAGATTTTCAGCAGTTCTGAGATTGTTGTTCACTACAAGAGTGTAGTTACGGTAGATTTTCTCAGAAAACGAATCAATGAATTGGCGGAGATGAGGCATATCGTAAGCACCAGTCCGACCTCATAGTCCAAGTACACTCCAATCTTCCTAGGCTTCACATTTTGCTTGTGGCTGAAGAATGTGCCCTTAATTCATTTGTATTGCTCATCCACAACAATCAGTCTGAAAGAAAGACTTGCATTTATATAGCGCCTTTCACGACCACCCGACGTCTCAATGCACTTTAAAGCCAATGAAGTACTTTTGGAGTGTAGCCACAGTTGTAATGTTTGAAACGTGTTAGCCAATTTGCACCCAGCAAGGTCCCACAAACGGTAACGTGATAATGACCAGATAATGTTTATTTGTGATATGAATTGAAAGATAAATATTGGCCAGGACACTGGGAAAAACTGCCCAGCTGTTCTTCGAAGTGAGACTTGAACCCACAACCTTCTGACCCAGAGGCGAGTGTGCTACCAGCTGAGCCACACCTGACACTGTGGTGGCTGCGACGACTAGGTTGTTCCTAACTCATACACCATCCGTTCAAAGGACTTTAAGGCCATTCCCACATTCCTGTGTGCACTTTCTTCTAACTTCACCAACAGAATTTACATTCTTGCTGTGGATCCCTCAGAACTCAGAATACAAAGACAACAATGACCCATCTTCGTGGTGTCAGAGTGTTCCTTCCTTTACTTTCCAAGTCTGACTTTGATCAGGTTCTTTGATAGTAACAAATAACGATTCATTGTGATAAGATCCGAAGCCAAAGAGGTTGGAGCTGGGCTGATGCTGTGTCATTTGTTTCCACATCATTAACTGTACAGTTCCTGTGAATATCACCCGTGACTCATTGCCTTCCACTAATGATCCTTTCCTATCAATTTTATTAACCTTCCCCTTCAAATAAGCATTTGCGTTCAACATTTCAGCCTTTCTTGTTCCATTTGTATCAGAGATATTGCCAATTCTTGTTCAGTAGACGTTCATTCTCTTGATTCTCTTTAAGATTTGCTTCCATTATTTCTATTATCTGCCCATCACATTTCTTGGACTATAGCAAAATACTGCAGATGCTGGAAATCCGAAATAACAACAGAAAAAGCTGGAAAAACTCAGCAGGCCAGGCAACATCCGTGGAGAGAGAATAGACTCAACGTTTCGGGTCAAAACCCTTTGTCAACACTAAAGAAGCACAGGAAATGAAATAGATTAAGAGGCCAGGCTGGGAGAGAACAAAAGAGAAGTGAAGAGACATTAAGAGTTATTCAAAACGAGACGAGATGGTGATAGGACTAGTGGAGACAAAAGACGGCTCTAGATTAGGTGTGAAATGCGCTTGCAGAATGGGAGACAGCTGCCATGTGGGAGAGAGGAAAAAATAAAGTAAGGGGAGGGGGGAAAGGCCAAAACAAAGGTGTGAATAAGAAATATAAGTAAAAATGTAATAGGGGCCGAGGTTATGACCTGAAATTGTTGAACTCGATATTGAGTCCAGAAGGCTGTAAAGTGCCTAATCGGAGGATGAGGTGCTGTTCCTCGAGTTTACGGTTTGCTTCCGTGGAACAATGCAAGAGGCCGAGGACGGTGAGATCCGAGTGGGACTGGGGCAGTGAATTAAAATGACAGGCGACCGGAAGCTCGGGGTCCCCCTTGCGGACTGAACAGTGGGGTTCTGCAAAGCGGTCACCCAATCTGTGTTTGGTCTCCCCAATGTAAAGGAGATCACATCGTGAGCAGCAAATACAGTATACTAGATTGCAAGAAGTACAAGTAGATCGCTGTTTCACCTGGAAGGGGTGTTTGGGGCCCTGGACACATTTCCAGGACACTTTGGTTAACAGTTGCACTACTTTCATTGACAATATGGCGTATTTATACATAGCTGGATGTAATTTGGGCTTGCAGTCTGCTGGACTATTCCCTAGCCTGTAAAAGTTTATGTGCCTGTTCCTGTCCTACTTCTGTTTCTTGAGCAATTGATTCCTCCTCTGTGGGAACATCCAAGGAAGGTTTTATCTGATCTTCGCAGATCTCAATAGCCACGTTAATAAAGAGGAATCGCTGGGTCCTCTGGCTCAGCTCATCTATCCCAACAAGGCGCTTCACACAGCTCAATGTCTACTTCACAGAAATTGTCCTGTTCTTCCTAATTCTGCTACATATTCTGCTAAAATAAGTGTAAAGTGTTCAGTGCTGATTTGTCACTTTAACCTATATATTAGAGAGGGAATAGCATCAAAACAGACATAGCTGTCCTTTAAAGGAAATATAGTAGCAAAATATCTTCTCCGCAGGCAAGCAATATCTTCTGCAAACAGAAATTCAATCCAAGGACATAATGACCATGTTCTGTCTGTTGTGGCGGTCTGGAGAACACGTTTCGTCCAATTTTTCTTTTCCTGTATAAAAAAACAAACAGATAATGATATTGGATTGACTTAGTAGAATTGAGGATGATTGATGCAAGTTGTATCCCTAACTTGTCGAACTCCTGTAACATTGCTGAGTGGGACATCTGGGGTCAGGGACACTGCCAGATCACTCTCTATCAGGTCCCTGCCCACCTGTCCCTCTAGAGAAGTATAATGACAAAATTTACGGGTAGCACCACATTGGGTATTGTAATTAAAACAGAGGAGGCCCACAAGATATGCAGGAAGATATTAATAAACCCGCAGATTGTGCGTGTAATTGGCAAATAACGTTCTATATATGTACAAAGAAGTGTAAGGTGGCACGCTTAGGTAGGATGCATTAATAGGCTACATACTCCTTTGAAAATAAGTGCCTAAATGGGATAGAGGAGCAGTGGAATCTGGGTGTACTCGTATACAAATCACTAAAAGTAGCGAAGCAGGTGAATATGCCCATAAAATGCAAATAGACCATTTTGGTTAATTTCTACAAGGATAGAATTGAAAATCAGGGAAGATCTTGAGTATTGCATGCAGTTCTGGTCGCCTTATCCGAGGAAGGATGTTCTTGCCATGGAGGGTGTGATAATAATAATAACTTCCGGAAAGTTATGTGCATCACTTCCTGTGAACTGTGAACTGTGAACTATGAACTGTGAACTTTGTACATACATCACTTCCTGTCATACGTCAATTCCTGTTGGACTGGTATAAATACTGAACTGCTCAGTATTGTAAGGAGCTTCTACCAGAGGCATGGTGAAGACCTCTCTTGTATATAGTGTGATTATAAGTTGATTAAAGCTTACTTTAAAGTTACTTGATGTGTGAGACTCCTTTTTCTTACATCAATTTAAGCAACTCAGTATTTTACACTCACAAATACTGGACCTTCGGACAAACTCGGAGTTAAGGATCCAGGGAACCACCCATCATGGAAAACCTCCTTAAACCTACTCGTCTGGACTTGGACCCAAACACACCAGCAGCTGGCAGGGTATGGAAGCATTGGTACCGTACTTTTGAGAATTTTCTCGATGAATGTAAAGCGACTGCTCCTACTAAACTGAGGATGATTATCAACTATGTGACCCCAACAGTGTTAGAATATGTTGATGAATGGGATAATTACAATGAGGCGATTCGGGCACTTAAAAAACTGTATGCCAAGACTCCAAATGAGGTCTATGCTAGACATCAACTGGCCACAGCCCGACAAGGGCCAGGGGAATCGATTAACGAATTCCTTCAAGAACTTCGCAGGCTCAGCATAGATTGTAACTTTCAGACAGCCTCAGCTGAGCTGTACCGCGAAGAAATGATTTGTGATGCTTTCATCTGCGGGATTGCCTCTCCATTTATACGCCAGCATCTACTAGAAAGTAAAACACTTGAGCTACAAAAAGCTTTTGACCTAGCTTGTTCTCTGGATTTGGCAAAGAGAAATGCAGACCTCTATCAGCTGCCCAGATCTCGATCTGCTGCTGTAACTGCAACCAGACAATTCAAGTGGTCTCAGGTGAACCCTATCATGGAGGAATCTAATCCTGATAATTCTGATGAAGAAGACGAGGATGACCCCACTTTAGCAGCCTCTTGGCAACCTAGGAAGGAATGCTTCTTTTGTGGAGATGCTTTTCACCCTAGGAAATTCTGCCCTGCTCGCAATGCAATCTGCAGTCATTGCGGAAAAAAAGGACACTTTGCTAAAGTTTGCCAATCAACAGCCTCTACGAGGGCCTATCCAGCTAAGGCCTACCGAACTGCTCCAATTAGGGCCTATCAAGATGCTCCAGCTAGGACCTATCAAGCTTCCTCTCGAGCTCTCTCCCGAAGAAGCACACCGAGAGTTTCAGCCACTCTCTGTGCAGTGACACCAATTACAGCTGCTTGCCCACAGAACCTGTTTCATGCAGTTACAAAAGTTTCAATTAAAGGGCATACCTTAGATGCCTTAATTGACTAAGGAAGTACTGATAGTTTCATTAAAGAAAAGATTGTTGCGAAATTGAAACTACATGTCTTCCCATCGGACTAGGCAATTGCGATGGCTCAGTCATCACTTAATACCAGAATCTCCGGCTTTTGTATTGTTGATATGACACTTCATGGTCGCATGTATCCCTCCACCCGAGTTTCGGTGCTCAAGGACTTCTGTAGTGATCTCCTCTTAGGGCTGGTTTTCCAAAAACAGCATAAGAAACTCACCATTGAGTTCGGCGGATCCAAACCTGGACTTACTATTTCTAATATACCGTCTAAATTACCGTTTTGTGCATTATCAGCAGCTTCACTTGATGAACCCTCATTATTTGCCAGTATTCCGTCTCGATGCAAACCAATAATAACGAAATTGCGGCGCTTTAATCAGGAAGACCAATCTTTTATTGAGGCTGAAATCTCTTGACTTCTAGCAGAGGATATCTTCGAATAATCTTCGTCGCCCTGGCGGGCTCAAGTCGTCATTGTCAAGAACCCTCTAAAACCTCACAAACAACGACTATGCATTGATTATTCGCAAACCATCAATCAATATATCGACTTGGACGCCTACCCATTGCCACGCATTGATGATATGGTTAATAAACTGGCCGAATACAAAGTGTTCTCAACTTACGATTTAAAAAGTGCCTATCATCAGGTACCCTTGAAGGTCTCAGATAAGCAGTACACGGCCTTTGAGGCTAATGGACGGCTGTACCAATTTCGTCGCCTCCCATTCGGGTTTACTAATGGAGTGGCTGTCTTCCAACGGGCAATGGATGGCCTGGTTAAACAGGAAAACCTAAGGGACACTTTTCCCTATCTTGATAACATTACTATTGCAGGTCACGATCAACAGGAACACGACGCCAACCTCCAAAAATTTCGGGATGCCCTCCATCTCCGTAACTTAACCTTGAATGAATCTAAATCTATTGAGTCGCAACCGACCATCAACATCCTTGGCTACTGCGTAGGCAATGGTATCATTTAGCCAGACCCAGAAAGACTTCGCCCGCTCCAAGAGCTCCCGTCACCTAACAATCCGGCTTCTTTACGTCGGGCTCTCGGTCTGTTTGCATACTACGCTAAATGGATTCCTCATTTTTCAGACAAAATCCAACCCTTGCTGCATGCTAGATCTTTTCCATTGGAACCTTCTCAAAAAACAGTTGGAGAAAGCGGCTCTTCACTCCATCGATGAGAATCTCCCTTTCATAGTCGAATGTGATGCCTCGGAGGTGGCGATCTCGGCTACTCTAAATCAGGAAGGTCGTCCTGTAGCATTTATGTCCAGGACCTTACAAGGTGCCGAGCTACATTATCCTCCGGTTGAGAAGGAAGCCACAGCCATCATAGAGGCAGTACGGAAGTGGAACCATTTTCTAGCTCGCCAGCACTTTACATTAATCACGGACCAGTGATCAGTCGCCTTTATGCTCGATTATCGAAAACGCACCAAAATTAAGAATAATAAAATACAACTTTGGAGGATGGAACTGGCCTCTTTTGGTTATACCATTCACTATCGACCTGGCAAGGAGATTGTGGCCCCGGACACTCTCACACGGGCATTCTGCTCCACTATGTCGTCCTCTACTCTCATAGATGTCCATAATGGATTGTGTCATCCTGGTGTTACGCGCATGCTACATTTCGTACGATCACGGAATCTCCCTTTTTCTACTGGAGATGCCGTGAATGCCGGCTTTGTGTGGAATTAAAACCTCAGTTCTTCCACCCCTCAGATGGTATACTCATACATGCAACCCAACCGATTCAACGACTTAGCATCGATTTTAAGGGCCCAGTGCCCTCCTCAACACATATTTGATCACCATGATTGAGGAATATTCACATTTTCCGTTTGCCTTCCCCTGCTCCAATAGGCTGGCGTCTACAGTAATCTGCTGCCTTGAGCAGGTATTTTCTCTCTGTGGCATGCCGGCTTATATTCACTCAGATCGGGGTCCATCCTTTATGTCAAGGGAACTCAAGGACTACCTCTGAGAACGGGGAATTGCTACAAGCAAAACAACGCCTTACCATCCCATCGGAAACGGGCAGGTAGAGAGGTATAACGGTATCATCTGGAATTCCATACATCTTGCTTTAAGATCTTGGGGCCTACCAGACCAGCAATGGGAAGCAGTGCTTCCGGATGCATTGCACTCTATATGGTCCCTTCTTTCTACAGCCACAAATACTACACCTCATGAGCGGTTCTTTGGATTCCAGCGTTGCTCATCTCATGGGACATCACTCCCGTAATGGCTAACTACTCCTGGACCGGTACTACTCCGAAGATACGTTCGGACTTCTAAAAATGACCCCCTCATAGACGAGGTTGAACTAACCGATGCCAACCCCACCGATGCAAATATACGATATCCCAATGGCCGAGAATCTACCGTATCATTACGGGATCTGGCTCCCTGCCCACCAGGACCTAGTGGGACATCGGGTGATCATATTTTACCAGGAAACTCTTGGAATCTATCGGGTACCCCTCTCCAGGATCCTGATCGGACACCAACTAGCATGGTGCCGGTAGAACCCCGCACTCAAAGTTGCGACCCTCCCAGTACCGCGCACGAAAGTACTGATCCGCCACAGACCAGCTCTGCACCTCCCTCTGAACAGAGGCAGACCGACTTGGAACCTATGGGGCTCGTATACGAAGCCATGATCTCCTCGACCCTTCGCAGGGTAATCCAGGCCACACAGACTCTAACCAATGGCCAACCGCATGTAAGCGGACCAGTGACTCTCTACGATGGGAACTCAGACGGGTGCGACTCTTCCTCGTTCGGCAGCTGTGGAACAAAAGGAAGACCACAGCCTTCAAATCCTGCAGGAGGGAAGAATGTGATAATAATAATAACTTCCGGAAAGTTATGTGCTTCACTTCCTGTGAACTGTGAACTATGAACTGTGAACTTTGTACAAACATCACTTCCTGTCATACGTCACTTCCTGTTGGACTGGTATAAATACTGAACTGCTCAGTATTATAAGGGGCTTCTACTAGAGGCATGGTGAAGACCTCTCTTGTATATAGTGTGATTATAAGTTGTTTAAAGCTTACTTTAAAGTTACTTGATGTGTGAGACTCCTTTTTCTTACATCAGAGGGAGTGCAGCGAAGATTCACCAGGCTGACACCTAGGATGGCAGGAATGATGTATGAGGAGAGATTGGATCGATTGGGCTTGTACTCACTGGAGTTTAGAAGAATGAGAGGGGATCTCATTGAAACGTAGAAAATTCTAACAGACTAGATGCAGGAAGAATGTTCCCGATGGTCGGGGAGTCCAGAACCAGAGGTCACAGTCTAAGGATAAGGGGTAAGCCATTTAGGACAGAGATGAGGAGGAATTTCTTCACCCAGAGAGTGGTGAACCTGCGGAATTCTCTACCACAGAAGGCATTTGAGGGCAATTCATTAAATGTATTCAAGAAGGAGTTGGATATATTTCTTAAGGCTAAAGGGATCTAGGGATATGGGGAGAAAGCAGGGACAGGGTACTGAATTTGAATGATCAGCCATTATCTCATTGAATGGTGGAGCAGGCTCGTGGGGCCGAATGGCCTACTCCTGCTCCTATCTTCTATGTTTCTATGTTAACATTGTATTGCACCATGGTTAGAGTACACTTGGAATACTGTGAACAGTTCCGGTCTCCATATTATAAAATGCATATAGAGGTATGGAGAAGCTGCAAAAGATATTTACTAGAATCATACCAGAATTGAGAGGTTATACCTATCAGGAATTATTGAACAGCCATTGTCTCTTTTCTCTGGATAAGAAAGACTGAGGGTTGAGAAGTTTTGCTAATATTGTGTTGAACCTGGGTTAGAACACACTTAGAATACTGTGAACAGTTCTGCTCTCCACATTATAAAAAGGATATAGAGGCACGGAGCAGGTAAAAATGAATTACTAGAATTATATCAGAACAGCAGTGTTTTAACTATCAGGAATGATTGAGCGGGCAACGGTCTTTTTTCGAGAAGGGAGAACACAAGAGGTTGACCTGATAGAGGGCTTTGACATTATGAAAGGTGTTGATAGTTTAGCTGTAGAGAAAATGTTTGCACTTACGGATGAGACCAGAACTATGGGCATGGATATAAGATAGTCACTGATAAATCCAATAAGCAATTCAGGAGAAACTTCTTAATCAAGACAGTGGTTAAAATGTGAAACTCGCAAGCGCAAGTAGTTACTGAGACCAGCAGCATAATTGCATTTACAGAGACCATAGATAAACGCATGAGGGAGAAAGGTATAGAAGGATATGCTGACGGGGTTGATGAAGAAGTGTGGGACGAGGTTCGTGCGGAGCATAAACACCGGCATGGACCTGTTGGGCGGACTGACCTGATTCAGTGCTGTAAATACTATGTAATACTACGTGACTGGATATGTGGTGTTATCTGGTAGGCTCTGAATTAGGTATAACGTTGTAGGAATGCCCTTTCCAGGTAATTCTACAGAATTACAAAACATATTAGAGAAATCTAACATTTGCAATTCTATTGAATGCCTTACCTTTAGGCGGGTTAACATTCACGAAATGCTCAACAATGAATATCACCATCATGATGAACACGAAGGCACTGAGGCAGAGTCGGACTAAGGGCACCGTGAGATATTGATCTGTGGAAGAAGCAACGAGCATTGATAGTTCATTGTGTGCAAGTCTTAATTTAGTCATTAATGCTTCCAAATTCAACTGAAATTGAACGTGAACCCTCGCTTTACTATTTACACAAAGACATTGTTCACAGCCGCTGGCAGTTCCTCTACTGCAACAAGAAAAATACAGTAATGACTATTCTGCCCTTGCAGCGCTTTCCTATGCAGAGTTAGACAGGTAGCTAACAACTTGATATCTTCCCATCTAAATCACAAGGCTTGACTTTTCTTGTAAACTTTACTGAAAGATTCTTATTGTGAAACTGAAATACAATACAGAAGTGGAAGCACACATTAGTATACAAGCACATAACTGATATGCATACACACATTTAGGTACGCCTGAGCAACACAGTACATTTGGCATGTAACTCACCAAACACGTGGAAACACAGCTTACTGTGAATATACATTTAGCAAACTGGAAGGCATTCTCTTTAAATTAACCCTGTACATAGTGCATCAAAATACAGCTACAATTTAACAAGCTAGACAGAGAGTGAGCACTTCACGGCTAGCTGTGTAAGTTTGCTTACAAAGAAAAGTTACCAACTAAACATTTTCTGCAAAATATAGTATTCACTAATCAGCTATAACATTCTCAAGTATTTACAGACAAATAGTGTCCAAGGCTCGAGCGTGACAACAATATAGCTTCCCAGACCATGTGTGGCTGCAGGTCTGTGATATACAGTAGTGTACTTTACTGCACTTTACTGTGCCTTACTGCAGTTGCTATATACCAAATATCCACTAGTTGGCGGCACACAATGGAAATCGAGCCAAATTGCTCAAACCCCTTGAATTAACTGGAAAACTAACATACATTCCTAAAGAAAGGCAGCACACTCCCCGCTTGGTACAATTCCATTGTACCACTACAGATACAAAATAAACCGAAAGAAAACGTCCTTTGGCTGCAAACATACTCAGAATCCTTTCTCTAGGTTTCTTCAGAAAGGAGGACTACGTTCTCTGAGACTGGCCTCAGAAACACTTTGACAGTACCCTCCTTGACAATCTTCACCTCCACCTTGCGGACCCTCTTGTCCCTGCTCGGCAGAGTTTTGACAACCAGTCCCACTGGCCATTCATTTCTGTGTGCTTGGCTGTCTTTCAGCAAGACTGTTGCCTCACAGCGCCAGGGACCCGTGTTCGAATCCGGCCTTGGGTGACTGTCTGTGTGGAGTTTGCACATTCTCCCCGTGTTTGCGTGGGTTTCCTCCGGGTGCTCTGGTTTCCTCCCACAGTCAAAACATGTGCGGGTTAGGTTGATTGGCTATGATAAATTGACCCTTAGTGTTAGGGGGATTAAATACGTGGGGTTACGGGGATAGGGTGGGATATGTGGGGGTTACAGGGATCGGGTGGGATATGTGTCGGTGCAGGCTCGATGGGCCGAAATGGCCTCTGTCTGCACTGTGGGGTTTCTGTGATTCTGTGATTCTGTGAAGACAACATCTCCCACTTTGAAATTTGGCTTGTCTTCTGTCCATTTCCTATGGCTCTGTAGGGTGGACAAATACTCTCCTCTCCATCTCTTCCCAAAATTGTCTGCAAGACACTGGACTTGCTTCCACTGCTTTATGCAGCTCAGCTATGTCGAAGCTTCCAGAGGGGGCTGAAATAGCACTCATCGTTTGAGTCAGGAGCATCGCTGGGGTGAGGACTGCAGGCATGTCTGGGTCGGTGGACACCGGTACCAGGGGTCTTGCATTCATGATCGCCATGACTTCAGCCATGAATGTGCTCAAGGCGTCATGTGTGAGATGAGTGGGTCCTGTCCGAAGCAGCATAGCATCCAGAATACGCCTGGCAACACCGATGAGCCTCTCCCATGCACCACCCATGTGGGATGAATGCGGGGGGTTAAACACCCACGTGCATCCTTTCTTTTGGAGGTAGATTCTTACCGCTGCATCGTCCGTGTGGAAGTCCAACTCCTTACAGGCACCCACAAAGGTTGTCCCTTTGTCGGAGCGGAGAGGTTTGGCTGGACCACGGATTGAGAAAAACCTCCTCAGGGCATTGATCGTTAGGAAAACTTTGTCGTCCATGGATAGTGCTGGCTTGTCAGCATCCTTGGACCTTTCAAACACTGAGCATCCTAGGCTGTCTGTGCTCACACTGAGGCCTGCCTCTCCCTCACAGGCAGAGGAGGTTGACCTATGATGCTGCGTCATGCCATCGTAGTCTTCCTTTACCTGGATCCTGTTTGGGCACGGGCTGAGACAGTATGTGCGACCATTGTGCAACTCTTTTGCATTATAGAAGTTGACATCCGCTGGTTTGTGGACTGTTCCCAGGCAAACTCCACCAAGGAGGACCCATCCCAGGTCAAGCCGCTGCGCATAAGGAGCATTGTGGGGCCCGTTGATTTGCTCATGCACCTTGTGCATCCATAAGATGTCTCTTCCCACGAGCAGGAGGATTGGAGCGTCCGGGTCCACAGCTGGAATCTTGTTGGCAACTGGCTGTAGGTGGGGCTGATGGCGTGCGACCTCTGGGGAGGGAATTTCCGTCCTATCATCTGGCATCATGTCACACTCAATTAAGGTGGGGAGGGTAAGCTGTAGTTTCCCATCCATGGACTCGATCATGAAGTTGCCAACTCTCCTACCCGTAGTCTCTGTTGTCCCTGAGCAGGTTTTTAGCGTGTACGGAGCTGCGCTGGCCTTGACTTCAAAGAGATTGAAGAATTCTGCCTTCGTTAGAGACTTGTTACTTTGCTCATCAAGCACTGCATACATCTTGATTGCCTTCTCCTTTCTCCCTGCAGGATATGCTTTAACCAAGCAGATTTTGGAGCGTGAGCGTGGGCTGCTTGCATTTCCACAAACCTCTGTAAACTTGGAAGTGACTGAAGAAGATTCGCTTTCGCTTTGCTCCCCGCTATCCTCTTTGTCAACCGCAGCACTCTCAGTGGTCGAAGGAGGAGGACCTGGATGCAGGGCTGCGATGTGTTTTTCACTGTTGCACTCGAAGCACTTGATTGTCGCCTTGCAGTCTTTTGCCATGTGCATAGCTGACCCACAACACCTGAAGCAGATGCGATTCTGTTTCAGGTATAATTTGCGCTCATCAATAGGCTTGCCTCTAAAGCTTCGAGACTTTTTGAGTGGGTGGGGCTTCTTGTGTATTGGACACTGACGATCTGGGTCATCCATTTTATTCCCAGCAGAACTGGATTGGTTGACTGAGGGTTCGGCTGGAACATCTGTTTTGTGCATGCTCACCGAGGCTTTGTTGCTGTACCTTGTGGGTTTCTCTGTTCTCGAAGGAGCGTGACTGCTGGAGGTGGAGAAAGTGAAACTTGGTTCATTCCTCAACTTTGCCTGTTGTTGGATGAACCTGGAGAAGAGACAGAAGGGAGAAAATGCTATTCCGTAGTCCTCCTTGTACTTGGATCCCTTATCTATCCATCTCTCTTGAAGGTTGTAGGGGAGCTTTTCCACTATTGGGTTTACCCCACGAGCTGTATCCAAATACGAGAGGCCTGTCAGGTAACCTTCTCCCTTAGCACACTCCAGTTCGAGGAGAAGGTCACCCAGTTCTCGAAGCTCGACATTATCTTTGTTGGTTAGCTTCGGAAAGTCCTCCATCTTCTTAAGCAGTGCGTGTTCAATGACTCCTGATGTCCCATAACAGTCTTCGAGACGTTGCCAAACCAGGTTGAGGCCTGCTGTGGGATTGCGGACGTGCGCTGAGCGAATTGTCCTCGCCTGTTCTGACGACTCAGCTCCGAGCCACTTTGTCATCAAATCTAGTTCTTCTCTGGCTGACAGATTCAAGTCCTTTGTGGTATTCAGGAAGGACGCTTTCCATGACCAATAATTTTCAGGACGGTCATCAAATTCTAGAAGACCTGAACTTAACAATTCTCGGCGGATGAGGTACCTAGCGAGGTCTTGTGCATCTTGTGGCTCGGGTGAGGACTGCTTGGCTGGATTGGCCGAGTGCTGTGGAGGTCTCTGCAGGTAAGTCTTACTTGTTTCTTCTCTTTTAAGCTCAGTGTCTCCGAAAACAGGCTGTTTGTTACTGTGGTGAGCAGCTGGTTCTGCGTCGAGATACCTGGATGTTTCCTTGAAGAACAATTTGGAGTGTTGTTGGACGTACTCACTTGTACATTGCACTGGACTGAGGGGCTGTTCGGGAACATATGGTTCATGGCTGTGCTCCCCGCAATCGTTCTCCTCACCTTCTTCATAAGCTGCAGCTTCAGCTTCAGTGGCAGCGGCAGCTCTCTGGCTTTGGAGAATGTGGAGACTGGCGTCGAGATCAGCTCTCTGCTTCATCACACTAGCGTCGAGGTCAGCTCTGTGCTTCATCACACTAGCTTCTTTTTCAATGAAGGACAATTGAGCCTGGGCAGCTTTTGCCTTGGCATGTGCTTTGGCGGCTGCAGAAGCTGTCGATGATGACGGTCTGCTGGACCGCCTAGATGATCTAGAAGATGCTTTAGCGGACTGTGACTTGGCATCATTTGCTCGACGAGGCTCATGCTTCTCGGTTGGCAGGTCGACGTCCTCTATGGTATATTGTCTTCCTGAGCATAGACTCATGGTAGCTGGGTGGTATCTTCTTGTGCTTGAGCCCGCTGTGCTGTTGTCTTTTCACTATTCTGCCCTTGCAGCGCGTTCCTATGCAAAGCTAGACAGGTAGCTAACAATTTGATATCTTCCCATAAAAATCACAAGGCTTGACTTTTCTTGTAAACTTTACTGAAAGATTCTTATTGTGAAACTGAAATACAATACAGAAGTGGAAGACCACATTAGTATACAAGCACATAACTGATATGCATACACAAATTTAGGTACGCCTGAGCAACACAGTACATTTGGCATGTAACTCACCAAACACGTGGAAACACAGCTTACTGTGAATATACATTTAGCAAACTGGAAGGCATTCTCTTTAAATTAGCCCTGTACATAGTGCATCAAAATACAGCTACAAGTTAACCAGCTAGACAGAGAGCGAGCACTTCACGGCTAGCTGTGTAAGTTTGCTTACAAAGAAAAGTTACAAACTAAACATTTTCTGCAAAATATAGTGTACACTAATCATCTATAACATTCTCAAGTACTTACAGACAAGTAGTGCCCAAGGCTGGAGCGTGACAACAATATAAGTTCCCAGACCATGTGTGGCTGCAGGTCTGTGATATACAGTAGTTTACTTTACTGCACTTTACTGTGCTTTACTGCAGTTGCTATGTACCAAATATCCACTAAGTGGCCGCACACAATGGAAATGGACCAAAATTACTCAAACCCCTGAATTAACTGGAAAACTGACAAATTCCTAAAGAAAGTCAGCACAATGACATTATATTCAGGGTAATAATTGTAGGATTTTAACAGATTGTCCTTCAAAATGCTTAATGTGTTCCTTTAGAACTCATTTGCCAGAGATCATGAATGGAGGGAATGCTTTTGCGACGTTCTTAAACATGGTGATTGAAGCAACTACTGCTATTATTTGTCTGCAGTGAATCTTGTTGAATTTTACAGCTTGGTCAATGTTAATTCGGTTCGATTCGGTTCTCACGTATTCATACTCTTGTTGTAACATTGCACAGGTATGTCACAGTGAGAGTACTGGGGGGCAAAGGAAGCAATTAATGCCGTTAACTTGTTTTGCGCTGCAGTCGAAGTCAATTAATCCATGAATTAGATTCCCCGTGGCATTGTCGGTATTGTCCACTCCTGTCAGTTGGAATGTGAGGTGTGTGAGGCAAATGGCAGATATTATTAAGTGATATAGGTGAATATATAATGCATCAGATTATCCTGATAAACTGATAAATTTTGAAATGCACTGTTCTATTTCGAACGTCTGTTGTGCACTCACTGAATTTTTATTACTTAAGTAGAAGACATCGGGCCAGCAATTCAGTGGGCTTTGCGCCCAGTTACCGCCCAAAGAGGGCTTCTGCGCCACTAGAGGAGTTTGCGCTGATATTCAGCGCTGCGGTAATGGCGGCGGTAGCCGGTAGCGCTGCGCCGACACCGATCACATCATTGGTGTGCGCAGTGCCCCGGTTCCGCCCCGCTACCGGCCCGACCCCCATATTTATTTGCGGCTGCCTCTTCCGCAGCGACCGCAAACAACGATGTGAAGATGGGGCCGTCCTGCAGCCTTAGTGGGGCGAGTTAAGGTGGAGGTGCGGCCGGCCACTTTTTCGGTGGCCGCCTGCTCGCACCTCCTTCCCCGGCCTCCTCCACCGCCCCCCCCCCGCGGCATTTCCGGCTGTTTTCCGGGAGCCCGGCACTTCTCCGTGGTGCCGGGCTCAATTGCCGGCACTAGCGAGCGGCGATCTCGCTGTTGCAGGCACCTCCCCCTTAAGAGAGGGAGGAAGGCCTGCAGTACCGCAGCCTGCCGCCCCGCAGCGGGTGGCGCTGCGGCACCTCGCGTGCCGATATTCAGTTTCAGCGCCCCAAGCGGGGGCGGCCACACCCTTGAACAGCAGCCGCCTTCGAGTTGGGGAGCGGAAACTGAATATCCGACGGGCGCGAGTGGCTCCGCGCCCAGCGGTAACTTCTGGGCACAAGCGAGCTGGCGGGGCCTTACTGAATTTCTAGGCCATCATGTTTTATCATTTTTGGTCATGTATAACTATGCGTGAGGACCGGCACTCGTTGAATTGCAAACATTTACAGGGAGGTTGAAGAAGAGCTATCTAGCCAATCCCACTTCCCAGCTCTTGGTCCGTAGCACTGTAGGTTACGGCACTTCAAGTGCATATCCAAGTAATTTTTAAATGTGATGAGGATTCCTGCCTCTACCAGCCATTCAGGCAATGAGTTCCAGACCCACACCGCCCTCTGGGTGAAAGAAGTTCTCCTCAACTCTCCTCTAATCCTTCT
The DNA here is from genome assembly GCF_052327205.1 of Somniosus microcephalus. Lineage (NCBI taxonomy): Eukaryota > Metazoa > Chordata > Chondrichthyes > Squaliformes > Somniosidae > Somniosus > Somniosus microcephalus. The sequence continues at coordinate 42,029,212 of NW_028225187.1, read as the reverse complement.
ACCAATTAGTTTAATTCCATGTCCCCTGGTTATTGAACACTGACGTGGATTTTTAGAAATCACTATTAGTGGAAGCATAGCTTCATGGGTAAGAATAAGTAGTCAAGGCATTTCTGCCTGGCAACAACAGTCAGAAATAAAGAGGCTTTGCATATGGCTCAGAAGTGAAGCATTGGCACCCTTCAGGATTTAAGAGGTTAACAATGCAGCTTGCACACGAGACAACAGCGGAGACAGTTCAGACATGTTGAGCGCAAGGTCTTGATGCTTTGCAAGATTAGATAAAACAGGTACAGAAGCACCAACCACAAGCAATGGAACGTAGAGTTAAGTAAAACCACACGGGGCACAGTCAAACAGAAATGCAGACATGTGGTTTTACTAAGGGTGACGAAATAAAACATCAGGAGATCATGTGACAATAAATATAGGCGAAAGGTTATGTGACCCGAGATAGGGAATCAGCCAATTAGCAAATGTGCATGCGGGCTTTAGAGCCTGCCATGGTTTTTGTATGCTTAAATAGCGGAGACCAAAGACAATCAGAGAGTCAGCCAGGAACGAGCTGCGGGAACTCTAAGCTGTACTCCCTGATCAGTGTATAGGTACCTCCACAGATTGTTTGTATCGTACTGTTGAATAATTTTGTATTTTCTGGATTTTAAAACACTGCTTGGCTATTTTACCATTTACAGACTAGTGTGCGGATTTCATTAATTTTATTTTGCCACAACAAACACTCTGCTAAGGGTATAGGTCCTTCCTATCCACTCTAGCTCGGCTCCTCAAAATGTTATAGACCTCAATTAAGTCGCCCCTGAGCCTCCTCAGTTCCAATGAAAACAACACCAGCCTATCCAATCGTGCTGATCTCTTTGACGAAAAGTCCTATTGTCACCTTCCTAAACTCGCTGTCAGGTTTAGTCCTACTATGATCATGGGAAACGCCTTGTGACGTTATACAGCTTTAAAGGCACTATATATTTGCCAGGTGCTACAGATAGACCTCTTGCTTTTTCTCTTGACACCTTCGACTTTCTGCTGCAAGGATGAAGCCAATGGAAGGCGTCCTTGTTTGGGGATGAAAGGGAACATTCCTTGACATCTGAAAATCAAGCTGCTACAGGAAGGACTGAAAACCTTGGCAACAGCAGCAACTAGGGGAGTCCTCACACGGTTCCTGAGATGCCTTGGTCACTGAATGTGATGTGAGAAGAATCACTTGGTACCGGGCAGACTAAACATTAAAAGGGAACTTTGAGCGTTGTGGCAACTGGGGTGAGTTTGCTGCGATATGGAATCGATAAAGTTTGGAATCTCTTGGCAATGGCATCAGATTTAGCTAGATGCACCGACTATGATTAGTCACAATTCAGTTGTTGTTTTGTGACGAAGTTCAGTTTGATCATGCTTTGTAAAGGAGTCCAGATAAAGTATCATCACACACAGACCCACACACAGGAATGTGTGGGTACCAGTAGACAAGGCTCTGAGTCCAGGTACAATACTTGGATCAAATTGTGCACAATTCCTCTTTATTTGTGCCGACCTAACTGGTGGGCAAATAGTTGAATCACATTTGCACAACTCTGTTCGCAAATCCATTCATCAGCTTTTCTTTCATCCACCGATATAATGTAACCTTGACTGATTACTTCGTCAACCATTATCCTTGATAGGGAATTCCATATCTTCTACATCTCGTGCTATAAAGAGTTTGTTCATGCTCTCTTACAGTTAATATTGTAATTCTGTCCCCTTCATTATTAATCATAACTATTGGGAACAGTTTGGTTTTATCGGTCTTCTCCCATGCTTTATTAAATGTGAAATTTTGCCTCATATCGCCCCGTAATGTTCATTGTTTCAATAAAGGAAGCCTCAATATTTCAAGGATTTTTTAATTCTTATTTGTATTTCATCATACCCGGCACTATCTGAGTGAATCTGAATTGTACCATAGAAACATAGAAACATAGAAGGTAGGAGCAGGAGTAGGCCATTCAGCCCCTGGAGCATGCTCCGCCATTCAATTAGATCATGGCTGATCATGCAAATTCAGTACCCTGTCCCTGCCTTCTCTCCATGTCACTTGATCCCTTTAGCCTTAAGAAATATATCTAACTCCTTCTTGATTATATTAAATGAATTGGTCTCAACTTCCTTCTGTGGTAGAGAATTCCACAGGTTCACCACTCCCTGGGTGAAGAAATTCCTCCTCACCTCTGTCCTAAAAGGCTTAACCCTTATCCTTAGACTGAGACCCCTGGTTCTGAACACCCCGGCCATCGGGAACATCCTTCCTGCATCTAGTCTGTCCAGTCCTGTCAGAATTTTAAACGTTTCAATGAGATCCCTTCTCATTCTTCTAAACTCCAGCGAGTATAAGCTCAATCGACCCAATCTCTCCTCATACGCCATTCCTGCCATCCCAGGTATGAGTCTGGTGAATCTACGCTGCACTCCCTCCATTGCAAGAACATCCTTTCTCAGATAAGGCGACCAAAACTACACACAATACTCAAGGTGTGGTCTCCCCAAGGCCCTGTACAACTGCAGCAAGATATCTGAAGTATGAATGTCATTCAGTTTCTGATCCAATCCACTTGAAAAGAGTCCTGGAAACAGTTTGGCTGTAAAAGTTTAGGATCAGCATTCGAAGTCAATCAGGCCTTGCAGTAAATGGAGGAGCGCCTAAGTATACCTCTTTATTTTGCACATATTATTGACCGTGGGCACAGCTCGCTTGCTGCATATAAATGGAAGTTCTTCAGTTCACCCTATTAGGCCACATTGAAGGTACACAGCCAGACACTCCTTGGTATGTGGGCTGTCTTCAGATAGTCATAGAGTCATAGAGTCATAGAGTAATACAGCACGGATAGAGGCCCTTTGGCCCATCGTGTCCGCGCCGGCCATCAAGCCCTGTCTAATCTAATCCCATATTCCAGCATTTGGCCCGTAGCCTTGTAAGCTATGGCATTTCAAGTGCACATCCAAATGCTTCTTAAATGTTGTGAGGGTTTCTGCCTCCACAACCCTTTCAGGCAGTGAGTTCCAGACTCCAACCACCATCTGGGTGAAAAAGTTTTTTCTCAAATCCCCTCTAAACCTCCCGCCCTTTACCTTGAATCTATGCCCCCTAGTTATTGACCCCTCTACTAAGGGAAAAAGCTCCTCAGCATCCATCCTATCTATGCCCCTCATAATTTTGTACACCTCAATCATGTCCCCCCTAAGCGTCCTCTGCTCCAAGGAAAACAAACCCAATCTGCCCAGTCTCTCTTCATAGCTGAAGCGCTCCAGCCCTGGTAACATCCTGGTGAACCTCCTCTGCACCCTCTCTAATGCGATCACATCCTTCCTGTAGTGGGGCGACCAGAACTGCACACAGTATTCCAGCTGTGGCCTAACCAGTGTTTTATACAGCTCCATCATAACCTCCTTGCTCTTATATTCAATGCCTCGGCTAATGAAGGCAAGTATCCCATATGCCTTTTTTACCACCTTATCCACCTGTTCCACCGCCTTCAGGGATCTGTGTACTTGCACACCCAGATCCCTCTGACCCTCCGTCTTGCCTAGGGTCTTTCCATTCATTGTGTATTCCTTTGCCTTGTTAGTCCCCCCAAAGTGCATCACCTCACACTTTTCCGGGTTAAATTCCATTTGCCACTGTTCCGCCCATCTGACCAACCCATCTATATCGTCCTGCAGACTGAGGCTACCCTCCTCGCTATTTACCACCCTACCAATTTTTGCATCATCCGCGAACTTACTGATCTTACCCTTTACATTCATATCCAAGTCATTAATGTAGACCACAAACAGCAAGGGACCCAGCACCGGTCCCTGTGGTACCCCACTGGCCACAGGCTTCCAGTCACAAAAACAACCTTCGACCATCACCGTTTGCCTTCTGCCACTAAGCCAGTTTTGTATCCAATGTGCCAAGGCACCCTGGATTCCATGGGCTCTTACCTTCTTGACCAGCCTCCTGTGCGGGACTTTATCGAAGGCCTTACTTAAATCCATGTTTACCACATCCACTGCGTTACCCTCATCCACACACCTAGTCACCACCTCAAAAAATTCAATCAAATTAGTCAGACATGATCTTCCCTTGACAAAGCCATGTTGACTATCCCTGATTAATCCTTGCCTCTCCAAGTGGAGACAAATTTTGTCCCTCAGGATTTTTTCCAATAATTTTCCTACCACTGATGTTAGGCTCACTGGCCTGTAGTCCCCCGGTTTTTCCCTACTACCCTTCTTGAATAATGGTATTACATTAGCGGTTCTCCAGTCCTCTGGCACATCCCCTGTGGCCAGAGAGGTCCTGAATATATGTGTTAGAGCCCCCGCAATCTCCTCCTTTGCCTCACACAGCAGCCTGGGATACAGTTCATCCGGGCTTGGGGATTTATCCATTTTTAGGCCAGCTAAAACCGCCAATACCTCCTCCCTCACGATGTTAATATGTTCGAGCATATCACAGTCCCCCCGCCCTATTTCTATGTCTACATCGTCCTTCTCCATAGTGAAAACAGATGCAAAATATTCATTTAGAACCCCTCCTACATCTTCCGGCTCCACACACAGATTGCCACTTTTGTCCCTAATGGGCCCTATTTTTTCCCTAGTTATCCTCTTACCCTTAATATACTTATAAAACATCTTCGGATTTTCCTTTATTTTGTTCGCCAGTGTTATTTCATGATCCCTCCTTGATCTCCTAATTTCTTTTTTAAGTATCCCCCTGCACTTTTTGTACTCCTCTAGGGCTTCCTCCGTCTTTAGCCTTTTGTATCTACCAAAAGCCCTCCTTTTTTTCCTAATCCATTCTCGTATATCCCCTGATATCCAAGGTTCCCTGTGGCTTTTGGAATCACCCTTGACCTTTACGGGAACATGTTGCCATTGTATGATCTCAATCTCCCTTCTGAAAGCCTCCCATTGCTCCGATGCGGATTTTCCTACAAGTAGCTGATCCCAGTCCATTTTGGCCAGATCCTGCCTTATCCTATTAAAATCGGCCTTCCCCCAATTTAGAACCTTTATTTCCAGCCCATCCCTGTCCTTTTCCATGACCACCTTAAATCTTACCATATTATGGGTCACTATCACCAAAGTGCTCACCTACTAGCACTTTTTCCACTTGGCCGGCCACATTCCCTAGAATTAGGTCCAGTACCGCCCCCTCTCTTGTAGGACTTTCGACATGCTGGCTCAAAAAGCACTCCTGGATGCACTTTAAGAATTCTACACCCTCTGAGCCTTTCACACTCTGACTATCCCAGTTAATATTGGGGAAGTTGAAATCCCCCATTATTATTACCCTATTATTTGCACATTTCTCTGAGATTTGCCTACATATCTGTTCCTCTTTCTCCCCCTGACTGTTTGGAGGCCAAAAGTACACTCCCAGCAAAGTGCTTGCCCCCTTTTTGTTTTTAAGCTCCACCCATATGGCCTCATTAGAGGACCCTGCTAATATATCATCCCTCCTTACTGCAGTAATTGACTCCTTAATTAATATTGCGACACCCCCTCCTCTTATACCTCCCCCTCTGTCTCGCTTGAAGATTCTGTACCCCGGAATATTGAGCTGCCAGTCTTGCCCTTCCCTCAACCATGTCTCCATGATAGCAACAATATCATACTCCCATGTGTTTATCAACACCTTCAGTTCATCCACCTTATTTGCAAGACTCCTTGCATTAAAACAGATGCCATCCAGCCTTGCCCTTATATATTTGCCCTGTCTACCAAGCTGACTTGTTTTTTTCTCTATAATTGGCAGCACATCCCCCCCTATTTCAGCTCCCCTCTGTATCCCATCCCCCTGCCAAGTTAGTTTAAACCCCCCCGACAGTGCTAGCAAACCTCCCCGCAAGGATATTTGTCCCGCTCTGGTTCAGGTGCAACCCGTCCGACTTGTACAAGTCCCACCTTTCCCAGAAGCAGGCCCAGTGATCCAGGAAAGTAAAACCCTCCCCCATACACCAACTCTTTAGCCACGCATTCATCTGCTCTATCCTCCCATTCCTATACTTACTAGCACGTGGCACTGGGAGTAATCCAGAGATTACAACCTTTGAGGTCCTGCTCTTTAATCTGTCACCTCGCTCCCTAAATTCTTGATGCAGGACCTCATCGCTCTTTTTACCTATGTCGTTTGTACCAATGTGGACCACGACCACTGGCTGTTCACCCTCCCCCTCCAGAATGCCCTGCAGCCGCTCAGTGACATCCTTGACCCTGGCACCAGGGAGGCAACAAACCATCCTGGATTCACGTCTACGGCCACAGAAACGCCTACCTGTTCCCCTTACTATAGTATCCCCTACCACTATTGATCTCCCACTCTTTTCCCCCCTTCCTGGGCAGCAGGAGCACCCCCAGTGCCAGGAAGTTGGCTGCTGCTGCCTTCCCCTGGTGAGTCATCCCCCTCAACAGTATCCAAAGCGGTATACTTGTTTGAAAGGGGGATGGCCGCAGGGGTTCCCTGCACTACCTGCCTGCCTTTGTTGCTCCGCCTGATGGTCACCCCCTGTGCTGCCCTACCCTGAGGCGTGAACAACTCGCTAAACGTGCTATCCACGAGCCTGTCGGCATCGCTCATGCTCCAATATTCATCCACCCGCAGCTCGAGCGCCGCAATGCGGTCTGCAAGTAGCTGCAGCTGGATGCATTTCCCGCACACATGGTCGTCAGGGACACTGGCAGCGTCCCTGATTTCCCACATGGAGCAAGAGGAGCAGAACACGGGTCTGAGCTCTCCTGCCATGATTACTCCTTTAATTAATTAAAAAATTTATTCAATACCCCAGTTAAAGGTATACTCTAGGGCGCTTTATTTACTAACTGTCCCCACTACACCAGAGACCCTAGAAATTTCACACCACAGAAGTCAAGCTTGTATTGAAAAGAGAGAAATACTCACCAACCTATCACTTACCTGCTTCCTGGTGACGTCACACACTGATTACTTTTTACCTCTCTCCTCTGCTGTTGATTTGGTGGGCCTCTGCCTTCACGCCGGTTTTTATACCGGGCTCACCTCCGCTGCTGCTCTCCCCCGCTGCTGCTCTCCCCCGAACTGGTCGGGCCTCTGCCTTCGCGCCGGTTTTTAAGCCGGGCTCCTCCTCCGCTGCTGCTCTCCCCCGAACTGGTCGGGCCTCTGCCTTCGCGCCGGTTTTTAAGCCGGGCTCCTCCTCCGCTGCTGCTCTCCCCCGAACTGGTCGTGCCTCTGCCTTCGCGCCGGTTTTTAAGCCGGGCTCCTCCTCCGCTGCTGCTCTCCCCCGAACTGGTCGGGCCTCTGCCTTCGCGCCAGTTTTTAAGCCGGGCTCCTCCTCCGCTGCTGCTCTCCCCCGAACTGGTCGGGCCTCTGCCTTCGCGCCGGTTTTTAAACCGGGCTCCTCCTCCGCTGCTGCTCTCCACCGAACTGGTCGGGCCTCTGCCGTCGCGCCGGTTTTTAAGCCGGGCTCCTCCTCCGCTGCTGCTCTCCCCCGCTGCTGCTCTCCCCCGAACTGGTCGGGCCTCTGCCTTCGCGCCGGTTTTTAAGCCTGGCTCCTCCTCCACTGCTGCTCTCCCCCGAACTGGTCGGGCCTCTGCCTTCGCGCCGGTTTTTAAGCCGGGCTCCTCCTCTGCTGCTGCTCTTCCCCGAACTGGTCGGGCCTCTGCCTTCGTGCCGGTTTTTAAGCCGGGCTCCTCCTCCGCTGCTGCTCTCCCCCGAACTGGTCGGGCCTCTGCCTTCGCACTGGTTTTTCAGCCGGGCTCCTCCTCCGCTGCTGCTCTCCCCCGAACTGGTCGGGCCTCTGCCTTCGCACTGGTTTTTAAGCCGGGCTCCTCCTCCGCTGCTGCTCTCCCCCATAGTGATGGAGCAATGCAAAGTGGGTTGAAGATGAAATCGGGAGTTACCCGGAAATTCTACGCACATAAATAAAGAGAGTTAACTAACCGATTAGGCACATTGCAGCCTTCCAGACTCAATATCGATTTCAACAATTTCAGATCATAACCTCAGCCCCTATTACTTTTTAAAAAAAATTTTTATCCACCACTTTGTTTTGGTTTTTCCCTCCCCCCCTTTCCTTTTTTTTCTCTCTCCCACATGGCAGCTGTCTCCCATTCTGCCAGCGCATTTCACTCCTAACCTAGAGCCGTCTTTTGTCTCCACTAGTCCTATCACCATCTCGTCTCGTTTTGAATACCTCTTAATGTCTCTCCACTTCTTTTGTCCTCTCACAGCCCTGCCTTTCGATCTATTTCATTTCCTTTCCAGTTTTGAAAAAGGGTTAGACCCGAAACGTCGACTCAAATTTCTCCCCACGGATGCCTTCTGAGTTTTACCAGCATTTTCTGTTGTTATTTTGGATGTCCAGCATCTGCAGTATTTTGCTATCATATCGAGTTAACTAACCCATCCAGCGTTTATTTCGTGACCATTATTTGAGTCTAACAGGCACAGCTTCTGCAGGCTGTGCAGCACGCATGTAAAGATTAAGACAATAGATCAAAAACAGATCCCCAGTTAACTATAGCATGGAAATTCGTACATCTCAGTTCAATTTTAAATGGAATTGGTCACCTATATTAACTATATATGAGCGAACAAGACAGACATTGAGATACAAGAACACACAACCTCGTTTTGAAATGTGTTGGTGCCTACCTTTCCCCGTAATCGGGACATCTTTACTGAATGGTGAATCCATCGAACGTCCTGCAACCTCTGTTTGATATCGACAACTGTAATTACCCACAGAGTCTATGCTTCGGGTATTTATCTTGAAGGTCACAATCCGCTCATTGCCACTCACATTACGAGACTGTACAGGATTTCCTTTCTGATCTTTGAACAAGAGAAATGCTCCCCCTCTGGAGCGAATGTCACCTTTGCAGGAAATGGCAACACGGGCACTCACTGCTGCCACACTCGCTGTGTCAGCCAGGCATCGCCAGGGCACCCGGCACGCTGCAGCAGCACAGCGTCTGTCCCTCGGCAGATTGGTGCGCATGCTGCAGTGCTGGCCCGGCCGAGTGCCAGTGTCTCAGGTGAACAGCGAGTGCCTGCCATCCGCCTGCTTGCCCCATTCCTCCAGCCGCCACTGCCACTCCCCCAGTGGAGCTGCCAGGAGCTGCTGCAGCGACTGATGCTGGCCAGCCACAGCTGCAGCATTCACCAGCCGGCCCCTCGAGGGCCAGACCTCGTCTAGGCCGACCCCCAAGTGCATCTGCCGTCACGACATGTGCCCCTCAGGAGCCTGCCCCCAGCCTTGCAGCAGCCAATGGCCTCACTTTGAGGAGGAGCAGCAGGGCGTGCAGGGGCCGCCAAATTTGGCAGAAGGCATCGCCCTCGCGGGCCACTAAGTAGAGGGTGTGTCCTAATGTTGTGTTTTCGGGAATGTGTGTTTTGTGAAGGCCGAGGATGAAGGCCATTTTTGTTTACATCTTTTGTTAGTGCTCCCCAGGTTTGGGAGTGAGTCATGTGTGTGAGTGTTTTTTGGGGCTTTCGTCTGTTTTTGGTTTTCATGTGGGAAGGGCCCTGAGTTTGTACAATAAAGCATTTTATTTATTCACATTGTCCATGTTTGATCTTTGAAGTGTTTGTTGCCTTAACCGGCTGACGGCTTGCGGAGCGGCTGCAATCATGTTGTTTCATTGGCACAAGGCATTCCCTGACAGTGGGCCTAGAAGTGACGATCAATAAGCCGCCGACGGGCGGCCCTTGGACCTTCTGCCTCCCTCCTGGGCTGGTACTCCTCGTCCTCCTCCTCCTCCTGCTCCTCCTCCTGAGGTGGTGGTCCAACGTGAGGTGGCAGTGCCTGAGACCTGCGGATAGCCAGGTTGTGCAGCATGCAGCAAACGACGACGAATTGGGAGACTCGCTCCTGCGAATACTGGAGGGCTCCACCGGAGTGATCCAGACAGCGGAACCATTGCTTGAGGACGCCGATTGTTTGTTCTATGATGTTCCTAGTCGCTTGATGGCTCTCGTTGTATGCCTCTTCAGCAGGGGTCGTGGGCGCGCGGAGTGGGGTCATGAGCCAGGTACACAAAGGATAGCCTTTGTCCCCGATAAGCCATCCACTTGGGTGAGGCTGTGCCTGGAACACGTCAGCCACAGTTGTCTGTCACAGGATAAAGGCATCGTGGCTGCTGCCTGGAAAGCGGGCATTGACAGCTAGGATGCGCTGCCTGTGGTCACACACCAGCTGTACGTTGAGGGAATGGTAGCCCTTCCGGTCGCGGTAATCCTCGGCATGCTCCAGAAGTGCCCACAAAGCCACATGCATGCAGTCAATGGCGCCCTGCACCATGGGGAAGCCCGCTATTCTTGCAAATCCCACTGCACGCTGCTGCTGCTTCTCCAGGGTCATGGGGAAGGCGATGAATTGACGTCTCCTTCTGAATAGGGCATTGGTCATCTGGCGGATGCAGCAATGCACGGCGAACTGGGAGATGTTAGCGATGTCCCCAGCAGCGGATTGGAAGGAGCCGGTGGCATAGAAGTTGAGAGCCACCATCACCTTCACTGCCACCGACAGAGACGTCCTGCACATCAGCTGTGGACGCAGATCTCTGTGCAGCAGCTGGCAGATGTCTGCAACCACCTCCCTTCTGAATCGCAGCCTCCTAACACACTGCGCGGCAGACATGGTCAGATAGGAGGACTGCTGGCCGTATACCCTGGGTAGGTAAGGCCTCACTTGGCGACGCCTGTTGCCCCCTCTGCGTCTAGCCAGGACTGCCACTCTCTCACGGCATCTGTAAGCCCTTCCGGTATAAGGCTGAAACTCAGCGTTGGCACCCAATGCAGCCCCCATTATATGCTGGCAAACACTGAGATCTCAATGAAGGCAAAGACAATTGCTAAGCTCTGGCCTGAGCCAAAAATACCTGTCCTAGTGTTGGGCCAAAGCAGTAAGCTCTCTTCCTTGGTCTCTCTCCAAAAGACCGTTGCACAAGAGTGAATGCTGCAAAATGGCTGGCCTTTATAGTGCAGGGTAAGTGCCCTTTAATTTGCGCTCCCCGCGGCCCACCTCAGCTGTGTACCATTCCACATCACAGTCGTTAGGGCCGCCCGGCGCACAAGTGAAGTTCCGGTTCCGGGTGCACAAAGGGCGTTGCACGATGAAATGACGTCATGATCTGCGCGCGCAGCAGGGCGCACGCTAAGACTTTGCGCCGGCGCTAAATGTCTACTGAAGTTGGGGCGAGGCACAGATTGCGCTGCACCCGGGCGCTAAGCACCTAACGCTCGAGATCTACTCCTCCTAAGGCGCTAACGGCTGGCGCGCCCAACTGAATTTCTAGGCCACAGAGGTCGAACGCATGCGCCAGAGAGGCTGCACGTGTGCATCGAACTTACATTATTTTTGCAGGTTTTCCCGGGAGGGTAAGTCTCCAGGAGCTAAGCTTTTAAAAAGCAGTCGCAAGGCCTACTTTTTACAAGGTATGTGGTGAATTAATTAAAAATAAAACATTTTTTCCACAGGTTTATTATTTTTAAATACTTTAAATAAGTTAAGTTAATTTTTAGCCCCGTTAGAAAATAACATTATTATTTTCAAAAATTGTAATTATTTTTTTAAATAGGTATTTCATGTAATTTATAGTTTATTTAAAAAAGGTGATGTTTCTTTTAATTTTATTTGAAGATTTAATGATGCTTTGGGGCTTATAGTATTTATAGATTTGACAGGTCTTCCTGTCAAACTTATGATTGAAGCATTCTCTGCAACCGTTTGCTCCCCATGGCCCACGGGATCCCAGGGGATACATAGAACTAACTGCGCTCCTGGGATACGCGAGCACTGTGCGCCGGCAGTTGGAGGAGGCCCAGGATCGGAATCCCACGCGGGCCCACAGTTCAACGGCTGGCGTGCAAGGTAAGTGCAGGTCGGGGGCTTGCACCCATGGGAAGCCCCCGACCCGAATTACTGGGCCATTAATCAAGGAGTCAATCACTGCTGTAAGGAGGGATGATATATTAGCAGGTTCCTCTAATGAGGCCATATGGGTAGAACGTAAAATCCAAAAGGGGGCAAGCACTTTGCTGGGAGTGTACTATAGGCCCCCAAACAGTCTGGGGGAGAGAGAGGAACAGATATGTAGGCAAATCTCAGAGGAGTGTAGCAATAATAGGGTAATAATAGTAGGAGATTTCAACTTCCCCAATATTAACTGGGATAGTCAGAGTGTGAAAGGCTTAGTGGTTGCGAAATTCTTAAAGTGCAGCCAGGGGAATTCTTTGAGCCAGCATGTAGAAAGTACTAAAAGAGAGGGGGCGATACAGGACCTAATTCTAGGGAATGTAGCTGGGCAAGTGGTAGAAGCGTCAGTTGAAGAGCCTTTTGGTGACAGTGAAAATAATTCGGTGAGATTTAAATTAGTCATGGAAAAGGAGAAAAATTGACCGGAAATAAAGGTTCTAAATTGGGGGAAGGCCGATTTTAACGTGATATGGCAGGATCTTGCCAAAGTGGGATCCGCTACTTTGAGGAAAATCCACATCAGAGCAGTCTTTCAGAAAGGAAATAGAGTACAACGCCAATATGTGCCCGTAAAGATCATGGGTGGGACCAACAACTTCAGGGAACCTTGGATGTCAAGGGATATGCAAGAATGCATTAGGAATAAAAGGGAGGCTTTTGGAAGGTACAAAGGAGTAAAAACAGTGGAAGCCCTAGAGGAGTATAGAAAGTGCAAGGGCGTACATAGAAAATAAATTAGGAGAGCGAAGAGGGGGCATGAAAACACACTGGCGGGCAAAATAAAGGAAAATCCCGAGGTGTTTCATCAGTATATTAAGGGCAAGAGGATAACTAGGGAAAGAGTAGGGCCCATTAGGGACCAAAGTGGCAACCTGTCTGTAGAGCCAGAAGATGTAGGTGGGGTTTTAAATGAATATTTTGCATCTCTGTTCACTATGGAGAAGGACGATTTAGGCATAGAAATTAGGCAGGGGGTTTGTGATATACTTGAACAAATTAGCATTGAGTGGGAGGAGGTACTAGCAATTTTAGTGGGCTTAAAATTGGATAAATCCCCAGGCCCAGACGAGATCTATCCCACGCTGCTGTGTGAGGTGATTGCAGGGGCTCAGACACACATTTTCAGAACCTCTCTGGCCACAGGGGAGGTGCCAGAGGTCTGGAGAACAGCTAACGTAGTACCATATTCAAGAAGGGTAGTAGGGATAAACCAGTGAATTACATGCCAGTGAGCCTAACATCAGTGGTAGGGCAATTATTGGAAACATTCTGAGGGGCAGAATTCGTCTCCACTTGGAGAGGCAAGGATTAATCAAGGATAGTAAGCATGGCTTTGTCAGGGGGAGATCATGTCTAACCAATTTGATTGCATTTTTCGAGGGTGTGACTAGGTGTGTAGTTGAGGGTAGTGCAGTTGCTGTAGTCTACATGGACTTCAGTAAAGCTTTTGAGAAAGACCCGCATGGGAGACTGGTGAAGAAGGTAAGAGCCCATGGGATCAAGGGCAATTTGGCACATTGAATCCAAAATTGATTTAGTGGCAAGAGGCAGAGGGTGATGGTTGAAGGTTGTTTTTGTGACTGGAAGCCTCTGTTCAGTGGTGTACCGCAGGGATCGGTGCCATGTCCCATGCTGTTAGTAGTGTACATTAATTATTTCGATACGAATGTAGGAGGTATGATCAGAAAGTTGGCAGATGACAATAAAATTGTTGGAGTGGTAAATAGCGAGGAGGGAATCCTCAGGCTACAGGAAATTATAAACGGGTTGATCAGATGGACAGAACAGTGGTAAATGGAATTTAACCCTGAAAATGTGATGCAATGCATTTTGGGAGGAATAACAAGGCAAGGGAATACACGTTGAATGGTAGGATCCTAGGAAGAACAGGAGATCAGAGGGACCTTGGTGTGCATGTATATATATCCCTGAAGGCAGCAGGACAGGTCGATAAGTTGGTTAAAAAAGCATATGGGATACTTGCCTTCATTAGCTGAGGCATAGAATATAAGAGCAGGGAGATTATGATGGAGCTGTACAAAACGCTAGTTAGGCCACAGCTGGAATACTGTGTGCAGATCTGGTCGCCAAACTATAGGATGATGCGAAGAGACTTCAAGGGGCTCTCGAAAGGATCAGTGAGTGGGTGAGAACATGGTCGATGGAATATAATGTGGATCAATGTGAAGTTATCCACTTTGGAAGAAAAAACAGAAAGGCAAATTGTTTCCTAAAAGGTGAAAGATTGGGAATGCAGATGCTCAAAGGGACCTGGGTGTCCTTGTACATGAGTCACTGAAAGTGAATGTGCAGGTGCAGCAAGCCATTAGTAAGCCAAATGTCATGGTGGCCTTCATTACAAGAGGATTTGTGTACAGGAGTAAAGGCGGACCTACTCCAATTATGTAGGGCTTTGGTGAGGCCACAACTGGAGTACTGTGTACAATTTATTCCTCCTTGCCTAAGGAAGGTTGTACTTGCCACAGAGGGAGTGCAAAAAGGTTCAAGAGTTGATTCCTGAGATGGCAGGTCCGTCGTATGAAAGCAGATTTAATAAACTAGGCCTGTATTCTCTTGATTTCAGAAGAATGAGAGGGGATCTCATTGAAGCATACAAAATTATTACAGGGCTTGATAGAGTGGATGCTCGGAGAATGTTTCCCTTCACTTTGGATTCAAGACCCCAGGGGCCGCAGCCTCAGGATAAAGGGTAGGCCATTCAGGACTGAGATGAAAAGACATTTCTTCACACAGAAGGTGGTGAATATTTGGAATTCTCTACACCAGAGGGCTGTGGAGGCTCAGTCATTGGGTATATTCAAGACAGAAGTCGATAGATTTCTGACTAGTAAGGGCATCAAGGGATATGGCGATATGGCCGGTGAATGTAGCTGAGGCAGAAGATCAGTCATGATCTCATTGAATGGTGGCACAGGCTCGAAGGGCCAAATGGCCTACTCCAGCAATTATTTCTAATGTCCATATGTTCTAACATTGCAGACGGCACACAGTGAGAGAACTGGGGGCAGATAGGAAGGAATTAACACCATTAACTTGATTTGCGGTGCAGTCAATGTCAGTTAACCCATGAATTGGATTCCCCATGGCATTGTCGGTATTGGCCACTCTTCTAAATAGGAATGTGAGTTATGTGAGGCAAATGGCAGATATTATTAAGTGATGTAGGTGAAGATATAATGCATCAGATTAAACTGATAAAACTGATAAATATTGAAAAGTTCCACTCTATGTCGAAAGTCGTGTTGGGCACTGAACGAAATTTTATTACTTAAGTGGAAGATAATCATGTAAAATAATTTTTGGTCATGAATAACTATGCTTTAAGGTCCGATCTTGTTCAATTGCAAACACTTACAGATAGGTTGAAAAAGAACTATTCAGCCTATCCCACTTCTCAACTCTTGGTCCGTAGCACTGAATGTTACGGCACTTCAAGTGCATATCCAAGTAATTTTTCATTGTGCTGAGGGTTCTTGCCTCTACCACCCTTTCAGGTAGTGGGTGTCAGACCCACAACACCGCATGGGTGAAAAAATTTCTCCTCAACTCTCTTCTAATCCTTCTAGCAATTAGTTTAATTCCATGTCCGCTGGTTATTGAACACTCTGTTAAGGGTTTAGGTCCTTCCTATCCACTCTATATAGGCTCCTCATAATTTTATACACCTCAATTAATTCATCCTTCAGCCTCCTCTGTTCCAAAGAAAGCAACACCAGCCTATGCAATCGTGCTAATCTCTTTGACGCAATGTCATATTGTCTTCATCCTAGAATCGCAGTCGGGCCTAGTCCCATTATGATCATGTGGAGCGCCTTGGGGTGTTATACTGCTTTAAAGGTGCTATATAATTGCAAGATGCTGTAGGTAGGCATCTTGCTTTTCCTTGTGACGCCTTCGACTTTCGGCTGCAAGTGTGAAACCAAAGGAAGGCGACCTTGTTTGGGGATGAAAGGGAACATTCGTTGACATCTGAAAATCAAGCTGCTACAGGAAGGACTGATAACCTTGGCAACAGCAGGAACTAGCGGAGTCCTCACACGGTTCCTGAGATGCCTTGGTCACTGAATGTGATGTGAGAAGAATCATTTGGGACCGGGCAGTCTAAACAGTAAAAGGGAACTTTGAAAGTTGTGGCAACTGGGTTGAGTTTGCACTGAAACAGAAACGATAATGATTGGAATCTCTTGGCAATGGCCTCGGATCTTAGTTAGATGCACTGACTACCATTAGCCACAATTCAGTTGTTCTGTGACGAAGTTCAGTTTTATCATGCATTGTCAATGAGAGCAGATAAAGTATCATCACACAGGAACACATGGGGCCCAGTAGGCGAGGCTCCGATTCCACGTACAATTCTTAGATAAAATGCACAGAATTTACAAGGAAACAGGTCATTCGGCAAAGTCAGTCTCTGACTGTGTTGGCCCGTCACCTGAGCAAATACTTAGAATCACATTTCCACAATCCTGTTCGCAAATACATTCATCAACATTTCATATAAAGTAACAATGACTGATGATGAGATTTGTTCCTCAACCATTATCCTTGATAGTGAATTCCATATCTTCACATCTCTCAGTTTAAAGAGGTTTTTCTCGCTCTCTTACATTTAGAGTTGTACTTCTGACCCCTTCGTTATTAATCATATCTATTGGGAACATTTTGCTTCTATCAGCCTTTCTTTCATATTTATATAATTGTAAACATTGCACCAAATCGCTGCGTAATGTTCATTAATAAATGAAGTCTCAATATTTCAAGGATTTTTTGTTGTTCATATTTGTATTTCATCATACCAGGCAATATCCTAGTAAATCTGCATTGTACCATCTCTGAAGTATGAATGTAATTCAATTTCTGAGCCAATCCACTTGAAAGGTGTACTGGAAAATGTTTGGCTGTAAAACTTTAGGATCAGCATTCGACGTCAATCAGGCCTTGCAGTAAATGGAGGAGCGCCTAAGTATACCTATTTATTTTGCACACTTTATTGATCTTGGGCACAGCTCGCTTGCTGGAGTCAAATGGAAGATCTTCTGTTCACCCCATTAGGCCGCATTGAAGGTACACAGCCAGACACTCCCTGGTATGTGGGCTGTCTTCAGATAGTGATGGACCAACGTAAAGTGGGTGGAAGATGAAATCGGGAGTTACCTGGGAATTCTACGCATATATAGAAAGAAAGCGAACTAATTCAAGAAAGTGTTGGATATATTTCTTAAGGCTAATGGGATCAAGGGATATGGGGAGAATGCAGGGACAGGGTACTGAATTTGAATGATCAGCCATGATCTCATTAAATGGCAGAACAGGCTCGAGGAGCCGATTGGCCTACTCCTGCTCCTATCCTCTATGTTTCTATGTTTTTATAACTCATCCAGCGTTTACTTCGTGACCATTATTTTTGGAAAACAGGTGGGTGGTTTATCTTCTGCAGGCTATGCAGCAAAAAATGGAAAGATTAAGACATTGGCCCAGAAATTCGGGACGGGTGCTTCCCACGGGTGCAAGCCCCCGACCTGCACTTAACCTGTGCGCCAGCCGTTGAGCTGTGGGCCCGTGTGGGATTCCGATCCTGGGCCTCCTCCAACTTCAGCACGCGGTGCTTGCGTATCCCAGGGGCGCAGTTAGTTCGATGCGTCCCCTGGTATCACAGGGGCCATGGAGAGTGAATGGCAGCAGGGAATGATCCATTCATAAGTTTGACAGGCCTGTCAAACCTATAAATAATATAAGCCCCAAAACATCAATAAATCTTCAAATCAATTTTAAAAAATCACATTCTTTTATATAAACTATAAATTACATGAAATAACTATTTTAAACAATAATTTACATTTTTGAAAAAAATAACATTATTTTCTAACGGGGCTAAAAATTAACTTACCTTTCTTTAAAGTATTTAAAAATAATAAACCTGTGGAAAAAATGTTTTAATTTTAATCAATTCACCATTTACCTTGTGAAAAGTAGGCCTTGCGACTGCTATTTACATGTCTAACTGCTGGAGACTTACCTTCCCGGGAAAACCTGCAAAATAATGGTAAGTTCGATGCGCACACGCAGCCTCTCGTGTGCACGCGTTCGACTTCTGAACCCCATCTTTCAGGGGAACGGAAGTGACGGTTTCCCACGCATACGCAGTGCATGCACGAAACTGGCACTTCCATTGGGCTTACGGGTGAGTACCCAGTGTGTTCTCACCCACGGAGACCCGAATTAATGGGCCTTATGAAACCGATCCCCATTCATCTATTACACGGAAATTGGTACATCTCAGTCCGATTTGAAAGGGAACTGGTCACCTATTTAAACAATATATTAGCGAACGAGACAGACATTGAGATACAAGAACATACAACGTCGTTTTGAAATGTGTTGGTCCCTACCTTTCTCCGTAATTAGGACATCTTTACTGAATGGTGAATCCCTCGAACGTCCTGCAACCTCTGTTTGATATCGACAACTGTAATTTCCGACAAAGCCTTCGCTTCGGGTAATTATGTTGATGGTCACATTCCGCTCATCGCCACTCACTTTACGAGACTGTACAGGGTTCCTCTTGTGATCTTTAAACAAGAGAAATGTTCCTCCTCTGGAGCGAATGTCACCTTTGCAGGAAATGGCAACATTTTCCCCTTTTGAAACTGCACCGGAATCTGGGTCCATGTAGATTGTCGGCTCCGGGAGTTCATCTGTATTAAAAATACTGTATGAAATGGTGTGTCAGAAGTCTACTCAATGATATATGAGGAGACTTTTATAAAAAACAGAATCTGTCGCCTTGCTTGCAATGCATACATTGGTATTTGTTATTACTTACAAGAGGACAGATAGAAAACAGGATGAACGAGAATGTGCTGATTATTTCTTTTATGCGAGGCATTTATTTCAGTCTGTTTTTTTTCTGTTTTCTATAATGACCACTGTGTAGCCGCTTACTGTACATCTCCATTCAATCTGTACAACCCGACCATCCTTTGGCTCAATGCTTTAAATGACCCTCCCATTCTGAGGCAGATATTCCATTTATCTACAAGCCCACTGACTCCCACAGCTACCTGGACGACACTTCCTCCCACCCCGCCTCCTGTAAGGACTCTATTCCATTCTCCCAGTTTCTCCGTCTCCGCCACATCTGCTCTGATGATG
Organism: Somniosus microcephalus; assembly: GCF_052327205.1. Classification (NCBI taxonomy): domain Eukaryota; kingdom Metazoa; phylum Chordata; class Chondrichthyes; order Squaliformes; family Somniosidae; genus Somniosus; species Somniosus microcephalus. The sequence goes on along the minus strand of NW_028225187.1, from coordinate 42,010,037 downwards.
CCACCTTCCACACAAGTGCTTCCAACATGTCTTCCTTTTTCCTCAACCAAGGATTCCCCTCTACCGTGGTTGACATAGCCCTCGACCGTGTCCATTCTATATCCCGCACTTCTGCCTTCACCCCTGCCCCTCCCACCCGGAACCAGGATAGGGTTCCCCTTGTCCTCACCTTTCACCCCACCAGCCTCCACATTCAACGGATCATCCTCCACCATTTCTGCCACTTCCAAAGTGATGCCACCACCAAATGCATCTTCCCCTCCCCTCCTCTTTTATCATTCCATAGGGACGACACCCTCCGAGACACCCTAGTCTACTTCTCTATCACCACCAACACCCCTTCCCCTTCGCCCGGCACCTTCCCATGCAAGCGCAGGAGATGCAACACCTTCCCTTACTCCTCACCCCTTCCCACTCTCCAGGGCCCTAAACACCCCTTCCAGGTGAAACAGCGATTTACTTGTACTTCTTGCAATCTAGTATACGGTATTTGCTGCTCACGATGTGGTCTCCTCTACATTGTGGAGACCAAATGCAGATTGAGTGACTTTTGCGGAACACCTCCGTTCAGTCCTGAAGGATGACCCCTGTTGTATCCATGTGTTAATGGAGACACGGAAGGCAGGAGTTGGTTTTCACAGGTGTTTACTGAACAAAGTCTGGAGGTGAACTAACAGATACAAGACAATATACAGGCTTATATAGCCCGAGTGGCCATTACCGGCATTACAGTACACAGGGGGCTCTTAAAGGCACATACACCACAATTCCGAGCTTCCAGTCGCCTGTCATTTTAATTCACTGCTCCATTCCCACTCAGACCTCACTGTACACGGGCTCTTGCATTGTTCCACGGAAGCTCATCGTAAACTCGAGGAACAGCACCTCATCTTCCGATTAGGCACTTTACAGCCTTCCGGACTCAATATCGAGTTCATCAATTTCAGATCATAACCTCGGCCCCTATTACATTTTTACTGATTTTTTATCCACACCTTTGTTTTGACCCTTTTCATGCTCCTTTTTCTCTCTCCCACATGGCAGCTGTCTCCCATTCTGCCAGCGCATTTCACACCTAAACTAGAGCCATCCTTTGTCTCCACTAGTCCTACCACCATCTCGTCTCGTTTTGAATACCTCTTAATGTCTCTTCACTTCTCTTTTGTTCTCTCCCAGCCTGGCCTTTTAATCTATTTCTTTCCTGTGCTTCTCCAGTCTTGACAAAGGGTTTTGACCCGAAAAGTTGACTCTATTTTCTCTCCACGGATGTTGGCCGGCCTGCTGAGTTTTTCCAGCATTTTCTGTTGGTATTCCATTTATCTGATTCTGTTGGCTTGTGGAACTCGGGTAAATCAGCTTTAAATGTTTGCAGTTTTATTTCATTCAGTGCACAGCAAAGAAACGTGGATGGCATCATTGGAGAGAGAACGAGAGTGTGAGAGAGCGGGAAAGATACATATTTCACTCAGCAGCAGCAAGTGTTCAAGATTGAAGTAAGGCCTTGGGCTGTTTATACTATTTTCTGCATCGGCAGAAGGACTGGGAATTGACCGGAAACTACAACATGCTGATGTACTAGAATTGTCAACTTGTGTGGGTATGAATCGGCTGAAGGAAAATGCATTGACCGGAGGCTACCAAATATGATCAGGCCACATCCGGTTTGATAAAAATTAACATGGTATAAAAAAGCTTTTTTGCTATGTATTTATAAAAAGAGAGTAATGATGTTAATAGTGGATGTGCTAAATTTGTTAATAGAAAAAAAAATCGTGCGTGAATCATAAGTGGAGTTATTGTCACCGGAATACCCTTTGCTGTGACGGTAACCATTAAGAAATCCGCTCACACCATGTAAAGAGGTTGGGTTTGAAAGCTAACACCCAATGTCCAATGTAACTGCAGCCCAAGTGTCCTTCTGTTCCACTGGATCGTTTGATTGCTGAGTAAGCACAATTTATTCTAATCCCATTGGGAGAATAGGTTTTGTTAACATACCTCGAATAATTATCTGAATAGTGTTGCTCGGTCTTGAAGATCTCCATTGTTCATTCTCTGAGTGTAGACATACACATGAGTAACTATTTTGACAGCCATGGTCTGCGATGAAATCATAAGAGGTATAACATTGTCCTTCAGGAGCGTCCAGTTCCTTGAATAAACCTTGCCTTCGGTAACAACGGTTCATTGTGAGGGGACACTGACAGCGACAAGTCATAGTTATTGTCTCTCCGTCTAAAATGACTTCATATGGTGGATTCACAGTGACGATTGGCTTCGATAAATCATCTGAGGAAAGCACAGTCAAAAGAGATTAAACACCGAAAAGCTTCAATCAATTAACATCAATATCACTGCAATAACCTAAGTTCAGCCTGCCCTTTACCAATGTATGTCCCCGCACTGAAATGGTAAACGAGCTCTCCGCTTTCTAGATCATTGGAATTAATGTGCAGTTTTTTAATTACTGTAACAGTAACATGATGTTTCAAACAACATAACAGGAAAGTGCAACTGCAGTCATTTTAGAAACTAGTAAATTTGGTGGATTTGCGCCTCCCATTAGCGGCCACAGGGGCAGACCAGGCTGTTTTTACTGCACCCCGCTCCCCGGTGGTCTAGCAGGGCCCCGATACGTGCGGCGCTAGGTCCCTCTCTATTAATCAGGGGAGGAGTCTTGCAATGAGGCAGCGGTATGCTCCAACGTGCGTGGCGCTGTTGCACGTATCCCGCCAATCATCAGTTATGGCAGCCCAAGAAGGGTGTGGGGCACTTCCAGTCGCTCTCCACATTCTGCTTGGGACACTACTAATGAATTTCCAGCAGAGGGGCGTTAACATTTTCGGGGCGCTAAAATTAGCGCCAGCGAATTTGGCATCCCGAAAGGGTCGCCAACCAATTGATCCACCCAAATACTGAATATCAGGCGCTGCGTATAACGGATGGCTGATCCGATGCTGCCCGTTTTGCGCCCCGCCCGAGATGAATGTCGAGCCCTATATAATAATAGTGATGGACAGTGTTAATAAATACAATTTTACAAAATGCGTACAAGCCGTGATCGCTTTTCAAATAAGTGCAATTTTTTGGGGGTAATATCAGAATTTAAGAAACAATTGCGGGATGTTGCACAACACTTCCTGCATTAGATCGGTGTGCCCTGGAGTTAAACGAAATCCCAACTATGAAATATTAATTTCTGCCAGCTGATGCCTATATTAATGAATTGACTATTCATTTTAATGTCGCATACTTACATATTATTTTCTGTCCGAACAACGCCTGGAAATGAACTGAAAGAGAAAAAAATGAATCATTGAAAAGTTTTTGCCTATCAATAACCGGTTGACTTGTCGCATTAACCAAATGCTCCCAGAGCTCACATGTTATCACTTCCGAAATTGCCATCAGATTTTCTTTCCCAGAATTAGGTGTACCTTTGTAATTCAGTACAGGTAAGGCACAAAATGCAAATTGATTCAAAATTATCAAACAATAACAAACATAATTATTTTACTACATAATTAAACAGATCGTATACACCGAGAAAAACATTTTGAAATGTCACTTTGTGTTTCGTCGTGGGTATAAATGTTAATGCATTTTGTTCTAGACTGTTGCAAAAATAGATAGTTGCAAAGAAAGAAAAAGACAGGAAGAAATAGAGAATGAGCACAAGAAAGAAACAAACAAAGGAAGAGAGAAAAATAAATTAAAAAGAAATAAATAACGAAAGAGATAGAAACAAAGAAAGAATGAATGAAAGAATGCAGGAATGAAAGAATGAAAGAATGAAAGAAAGAATGAAAGTCAGGTAAATAAAGAGATTGATGCATACATCGAGATAGTCATATAGACAGAAAGAGGGAACCAAAGAAAGAAAGAGCAAATAAGAAAGAAAGAAGGATATAAAGAAGAAAAAAGAAAGAAAGAGCAAATAAGAAAGAAAGAAGGATATAAAGAAGAAAAAAGAAAGAAAGAAGAAGATGGTAAGAAAGGACAGAAAGAAAAAAGAAAGAAGAAGGAAAGAATGAAAAAAGATAGAAAGAAAAAAGAAAGAAAGAAACAAGGAAAGAGTGAATGACCGACAGAAAAAAAGATGGAAAGTAGGAAAGAAAGTAAACAAAAGAGAGAAAGAAAGAAAGAAAGAAAGAAAGAAAGTCAGCTAGAGAAAAGGAAAACACTTGGAATGCTGGAAATCTGAAATACAAACAGAAAATGAGGGAAAAACTGAACAGGCCAGGCAGTATATCTGTAGATTGAAATAGAGTTCACGTTATTGCTGACCTGTCAGCACATAAAACTACTACAAACACTTTCTGAACATGAATTTGACCTGTTACACCAGTGTGTGTGTATATATATATATATATATATATAGATATAATATATTGAGTTATGAGGAGAGATTAGGCAATTTTGGGGAGCCCAATATCAGCCACAATCTTATTGAATGGCGGGGCAGGCTCGAGGGGCCAAGTGGAGAAAGAGAGAGAGAGAGAAAGAGAGAAAGAAAGATCTTCTGGTAGATAGAGATTTGGGAGGGCAGAGTATCCGAAAGTGAAGAGATGAAAGGTGGCAGAACAACAGGAGGGCGCGGTCATGGAGGGATAGCGAGAGGGATAGCCATGATAAAAATTGGCCCTTAGTGTTAGGAGGGATTAAATACATGGGGTTATGGGGTTACAGGGATAGGGCTTGGGTGGGATGGCTGTTGGTGTAGGGACCGGGTGCTGGGGTTTGGATGATCAGCCATGATCTCATTGAATGGTGGAGCAGGCTCGAAGGGCGGAATGGCCTACTCCTGCTCCTATCTTCTATGTTTCTATGTTTCTATGTTTCTATGTCTATGTTTCTATGTTTAAAAGTAAAGGGGGAGAAAAAGTGGGAAAATAAATGAACGGCTCGGGTCCGGACTGCCAGTCAAAGAGCTCATGGGAATAGACACAGGGGAACAACCTGTGGAATAGTGGAAAAGGTGATAGATGCACACATCGATATAGACACAGAGCAATAAATAAACAGAGAGATAGAGAGAGAAAGAGAGAGAGAAAGAGAAAGAAAGATTGAAAGAAAGTAAGAAAGAAAGATAGAGAGGAAGAGAAATAGAGAGACGGAAAGAAAAAGGTAAGAAAGACAGAAAGAATCAAAGAAAGAAAGATAGTCAGGTAGACAAAGAGATTGATGTGTACATCGAGATAGACACATAAACAGAAAGAAAGAAAGACAGAAAGAGAGAACGAGCAACAGAGAGAGAAAGAAGGATATAAAGGAACAAAAGAAAGAAAGAAGGAGAAGGTAAGACAGAAAGACAGAAAGAAAAAAGAAAGCAAGCAGGAAAGAATGAAAGAAAGAATGAAACAAGATAGAAAGAAAATAACAAGAAACAAGGAAAGAGGGAATGATCGACAGAAAAAAGAGGGAAAGAAGGAAAGTAAAACTAAGAAGAAGAAACAAAGAAAGAAAGAAAGAAAAACATAGTCAGGGAGATAAAGAGATTGACGGACACATCGAGATAATCACGTAAACAGAAAGATAGATGGAAAGATAGTCAGGGGGAAAAAGAGATTGACGGATACATCGAGATAATCACGAAAACAGGAAGAATGATAGAAAGATAGTCAGGGGGATAAAGAGATTGACGGATACATCGAGATAATCACATAAACAGAAAGATAGGTAGAAAGATAGTCAGGGGGATAAAGAGATTGACAGATACATCGAGATAATCACATAAACAAAAAGAATGATAGAAAGATAGTCAGGGGGATAAAGAGATTGACGGATACATCGAGATAATCATGTAAACAGAAAGAATGATAGAAAGATAGTCAGGGGGATAAAGAGATTGACGGATACATCGAGATAATCATGTAAACAGAAAGAATGATAGAAAGATAGTCAGGGGATAAAGAGATTGACGGATACATCGAGATAATCATGTCAACAGAAAGAATGATAGAAAGATAGTCAGGGGATAAAGAGATTGACGGATACATCGAGATAATCACGTAAACAGAAAGAATGATAGTAAGATAGTCAGGGGGATAAAGAGATTGACGGATACATCGAGATGATCACATAAACAGAAAGAATGATAGAAAGATAGTCAGGGAGATAAAGAGATTGATGGATACATCAAGATAATCACGTAAACAGAAACAATGATAGAAAGATAGTCAGGGGGATAAAGAGATTGATGGATACATCGAGATAATCATGTAAACAGAAAGAATGATAGAAAGATAGTCAGGGGGATAAAGAGATTGATGGATACATCGAGATAATCACGTAAACTGAATGAATGATAGAAAGATATTCAGGGGATAAAGAGGTTGATGGATACATCGAGATAATCACGTAAACAGAAAGAATGACAGAAAGATAGTCAGGGTGATAAAGAGATTGATGGATACATCGAGATAATCATGTAAACAGAAAGAATGACAGAAAGATAGTCAGGGTGATAAAGAGATTGATGGATACATCGAGATAATCATGTAAACAGAAAGAATGATAGAAAGATAGTCAGGGGTATTAAAAGAGATTGATGGATACATCGAGAGAATCACGTAAACAGAAAGAATGATAGAAAGATACATCGAGATAATCATGTAAACAGAAAGAATGACAGAAAGATATTCAGGGGATAAAGAGATTGACGGATACATCGAGATAATCATGCAAACAGAAAGAATGATAGAACGACAGTCAGGGAGATAAAGAGATTGATGGATACATCGAGATAATCACATAAAGAGAAAGAATGATAGAAAGGTAGTCAGGGGGATAAAGAGATTGACGGATACATCGAGATAATCATGTAAACAGAAAGAATGATAGAAAGATAGTCAGGGGGATAAAGAGATTGACGGATACATCGAGATAATCATGTGAACAGAAAGAATGACAGAAAGATAATCAGGGGATAAAGAGATTGATGGATACATCGAGATAATCACGTAAACAGAAAGAATGATAGAAAGATAGTAAGGGGGATAAAGAGATTGACGGATACATCGAGATAATCAGGTAAACAGAAAGAATGATAGAAAGATCGTCAGCGGGATAAAGAGATTGACGGATACATCGAGATAATCATGTAAACAGAAAGAATGATAGAAAGACAGTCAGGGGGATAAAGAGACTAACGGATACATCGAGATAATCACATAAAGAGAAAGAATGATAGAAAGATAGTCAGGGGGATAAAGAGATTTACGGATACATCGAGATAATCATGTAAACAGAAAGAATGATAGAAAGATAGTCAGGGGGATAAAGAGATTGATGGATACATCGAGAAAATCACATAAACAGAAAGAATGATAGAAAGATAGTCAGGGGGATAAAGAGATTGATGGATACATCGAGATAATCACCTAAACAGAAGGAATGATAGAAAGAAAGTCAGGGGATAAAGAGATTGACGGATACATCGAGATAATCATGTCAACAGAAAGAATGATAGAAAGATAGTCAGGGGGATAAAGAGATTGATGGATACATCGAGATAATCACGTAAACAGGAAGAATGATAGAAAGATATTCAGGGGATAAAGAGATTGATGGATACATCGAGATAATCACGTAAACAGAAAGAATGATAGAAAGATAGTCAGGGGGATAAAGAGATTGACGGATACATCGAGATAATCACGTAAACAGAAAGAATGATAGAAAGATAGTCAGGGGGATAAAGAGATTGACGGATACATCGAGGTAATCACATAAACAGAAAGAATGATAGAAAGAAAGTCAGGGGGATAAAGAGATTGACGGATACATCGAGATAATCATGTAAACAGAAAGAATGATAGAAAGATAGTCAGGGGGATAAAGAGATTGATGGATACATCGAGATAATCACGTAAACAGAAAGAATGATAGAAAGATAGTCAGGGGGATAAAGAGATTGACGGATACATCGAGATAATCACTTAAACAGAAAGAATGATAGAAAGATCGTCAGCGGGATAAAGAGCTTGACGGATACATCGAGATAATCATGCAAACAGAAAGAATGATAGAAAGATAGTCAGGGAGATAAAGAGATTGATGGATACATCAAGATAATCACGTAAACAGAAACAATGATAGAAAGATAGTCAGGGGGATAAAGAGATTGATGGATACATCGAGATAATCATGTAAACAGAAAGAATGATAGAAAGATAGTCAGGGGGATAAAGAGATTGATGGATACATCGAGATAATCACGTAAACTGAATGAATGATAGAAAGATAGTCAGGGGATAAAGAGGTTGATGGATACATCGAGATAATCACGTAAACAGAAAGAATGACAGAAAGATAGTCAGGGTGATAAAGAGATTGATGGATACATCGAGATAATCATGTAAACAGAAAGAATGACAGAAAGATAGTCAGGGTGATAAAGAGATTGATGGATACATCGAGATAATCATGTAAACAGAAAGAATGATAGAAAGATAGTCAGGGGTATTAAAAGAGATTGATGGATACATCGAGAGAATCACGTAAACAGAAAGAATGATAGAAAGATACATCGAGATAATCATGTAAACAGAAAGAATGACAGAAAGATATTCAGGGGATAAAGAGATTGACGGATACATCGAGATAATCATGCAAACAGAAAGAATGATAGAACGACAGTCAGGGAGATAAAGAGATTGATGGATACATCGAGATAATCACATAAAGAGAAAGAATGATAGAAAGGTAGTCAGGGGGATAAAGAGATTGACGGATACATCGAGATAATCATGTAAACAGAAAGAATGATAGAAAGATAGTCAGGGGGATAAAGAGATTGACGGATACATCGAGATAATCAGGTAAACAGAAAGAATGATAGAAAGATCGTCAGCGGGATAAAGAGATTGACGGATACATCGAGATAATCATGTAAACAGAAAGAATGATAGAAAGACAGTCAGGGGGATAAAGAGACTAACGGATACATCGAGATAATCACATAAAGAGAAAAAATGATAGAAAGATAGTCAGGGGGATAAAGAGATTGACGGATACATCGAGATAATCATGTAAACAGAAAGAATGATAGAAAGATAGTCAGGGGGATAAAGAGATTGATGGATACATCGAGAAAATCACATAAACAGAAAGAATGATAGAAAGATAGTCAGGGGGATAAAGAGATTGATGGATACATCGAGATAATCACCTAAACAGAAGGAATGATAGAAAGATAGTCAGGGGATAAAGAGATTGACGGATACATCGAGATAATCATGTCAACAGAAAGAATGATAGAAAGATAGTCAGGGGGATAAAGAGATTGATGGATACATCGAGATAATCACGTAAACAGGAAGAATGATAGAAAGATAGTCAGGGGATAAAGAGATTGATGGATACATCGAGATAATCACGTAAACAGAAAGAATGATAGAAAGATAGTCAGGGGGATAAAGAGATTGACGGATACATCGAGATAATCACGTAAACAGAAAGAATGATAGAAAGATAGTCAGGGGGATAAAGAGATTGACGGATACATCGAGGTAATCACATAAACAGAAAGAATGATAGAAAGAAAGTCAGGGGGATAAAGAGATTGACGGATACATCGAGATAATCATGTAAACAGAAAGAATGATAGAAAGATAGTCAGGGGGATAAAGAGATTGATGGATACATCGAGATAATCACGTAAACAGAAAGAATGATAGAAAGATAGTCAGGGGGATAAAGAGATTGACGGATACATCGAGATAATCACGTAAACAGAAAGAATGATAGAAAGATCGTCAGCGGGATAAAGAGCTTGACGGATACATCGAGATAATCATGCAAACAGAAAGAATGATAGAAAGATAGTCAGGGGGATAAAGAGATTGATGGATACATCGAGATAATCACATAAACAGAAAGAATGATAGAAAGATAGTCAGGGGGATAAAGAGATTGATGGATACATCGAGATAATCACATAAACAGAAAGAATGATAGAAAGATGGTCAGGGGGATAAAGAGATTAACGGATACATCGGGGTAATCACGTAAACAGAAAGAATGATAGAAAGATAGTCAGGGGGATAAAGAGATTGATGATTACATCGAGATAATCACGTAAACAGAAGGATTGATAGAAAGAAAGTCAGGGGGATAAAGAGATTGACGGATACATCGAGATTATCATGTCAACAGAAAGAATGATAGAAAGATAGTCAGGGGGATAAAGAGATTGACGGATACATCGAGATAATCACGGAGACAGAAAGAATGATAGAAAGATAGTCAGGGGGATAAAGAGATTGATGGATACATCGAGATAATCATGTAAACTGAAAGAATGATAGAAAGATGGTCCGGGGATAAAGAGATTGATGGATACATCGAGATAATCATGCAAACAGAAAGAATGATAGAAAGATAGTCAGGGGGATAAAGAGATTGATGGATACATCGAGATAATCACATAAATAGAAGGAATGGTAGAAAGATAGTCAGGGAGATAAAGAGATTGATGGATACATCGAAATAATCATGTCAACAGAAAGAATGTTGAAAGATAGTCAGGGGATAAAGAGATTGACGGATACATCGAGATAATCATGTAAACAGAAAGAATGATAGAAAGATAGTCAGGGGGATAAAGAGATTGACGGATACCTCGAGAGAATCATGTAAAGAGAAAGAATGATAGAAAGATAGTCAGGGGGTTAAAGAGATTGACGGATACCTCGAGAGAATCATGTAAACAGAAAGAATGATAGAAAGATAGTCAGGGGGATAAAGAGATTGATGGATACATCGAGATAATCATGTAAACAGAAAGAATGATAGAAAGATAGTCAGGGGGATAAAGAGATTGACGGATACATCGAGATAATCACGTAAACAGAAAGAATGATAGAAAGATAGTCAGGGGGATAAAGAGATTGACGGATACATCGAGATAATCATGTAAACAGAAAGAATGATAGAAAGATAGTCAGGGGATAAAGAGATTGACGGATACATCGAGATAATCATGTAAACAGAAAGAATGATAGAAAGATAATCAGGGAGATAAAGAGATTGACAGATACATCGAGATAATCACGTAAACAGAAAGAATGATAGAAAGATAGTCAGGAGGATAAAGAGATTGACGGATACATCGAGATAATCATGTAAACAGAAAGAATGATAGTAAGATAGTCAGGAGGATAAAGAGATTGTCGGATACATCGAGATAATCACGTAAACAGAAAGAATGATAGAATGATAGCCAGGGGGATAAAGAGATTGATGGATACATCGAGATAATCACGTAAACAGAAAGAATGATAGAAAGATAGTCAGGGGGATAAAGAGATTGATGGATACATCGAGATAATCATGTAAACAGAAAGAATGATAGAAAGATAGTCAGGGGGATAATGACATTAACGGATACTTCGAGATAATCATGTAAACAGAAAGAATGATAGATAGATAGTCAGCGGGTAAAGAGATTGATGGATACATCGAGATAACCATGTAAACAGAAAGAATGACAGAAAGATAGTCAGGGGGATAAAGAGATTGATGGATACATCGAGATAATCACGTAAACAGAAAGAATGATATAAAGATAGTCAGGGGGATAAAGAGGTTGACGGATACATCGAGATAATCACGTAAACGGAAAGAATGATAGAAAGATAGTCACGGGATAAAGAGATTGACGGATACATCGAGATAATCATGTAAACAGAAAGAATGATAGAAAGATAGTCAGGGGGATAAAGAGATTGATGGATACATCGAGATAATCACATAAACAGAAAGAATGATAGAAAGATAGTCAGGGGGATAAAGAGATTGACGGATACATCGAGATAATCATGCAAACAGAAAGAATGATAGAAAGATAGTCAGGGGGATAAAGAGATTGATGGACACATCGAGATAATCACATAAACAGAAAGAATGATAGAAAGATAGTCAGGGAGATAAAGAGATTGATGGATACATCGGGATAATCACGTAAACAGAAAGAATGATAGAAAGATAGTGAGGGGGATAAAGAGATTGATGGATACATCGAGATAATCACGTAAACAGAAAGAATGATAGAAAGATAGTCAGGAGGATAAAGAGATTGATGGATACATCGAGATAATCATGTAAACAGAAAGAATGATAGAAAGATAGTCAGGGGATAAAGAGATTGGTGGATACATCGAGATAATCATGTAAACATAAAAGAATGATAGAAAGATAGTCAGGGGAAAAAGAGATTGATGGATACATCGAGATGATCACATAAACAGAAAGAATGATAGAAAGATAGTCAGGGAGATAAAGAGATTGATGGATACATCAAGATAATAACATAAACAGAAGGAATGATAGAAAGATAGTCAGGGAGATAAAGAGATTGATGCATACATCGAGATAATCACATAAACAGAAAGAATGATAGAAAGATAGTCAGGGGGATAAAGAGATTGATGGATACATCGAGATAATCATGTAAACAGAAAGACTGATAGAAAGATAGTCAGGGGGATAAAGAGATTGATGGATACATCGAGATAATCATGTGAACAGAAAGAATGATAGAAAGATAGTCAGGGGGATAAAGAGATTGACGGATACATCGAGATAATCATGTCAACAGAAAGAATGATAGAAAGATAGTCAGGGGATAAAGAGATTGACGGATACATCGAGATAATCACGTAAACAGAAAGAATGATAGAAAGATAGTCAGGGGGATAAAGAGATTGATGGATACTTCGAGATAATCATGTAAACAGAAAGAATGATAGAAAGAGAGTCAGGGGATAAACAGATTGACGGATACATCGAGATAATCATGTAAACAGAAAGAATGATAGAAAGATAGTCAGGGGGATAAAGAGATTGACGGATACATCGAGATAATCATGTACACAGAAAGAATGATAGAAAGACAGTCAGGGGGATAAATAGATTGATGGATACATCGAGATAATCATGTAAACAGAAAGAATGATAGAAAGATAGTCAGGGGATAAAGAGATTGACGGATTCATCGAGATAATCACGTAAACAGAAAGAATGATAGAAAGATAGTCAGGGGGATAAAGAGATTGATGGATACTTCGAGATAATCATGTAAACAGAAAGAATGATAGAAAGAGAGTCAGGGGATAAACAGATTGACGGATACATCGAGATAATCATGTAAACAGAAAGAATGATAGAAAGATAGTCAGGGGGATAAAGAGATTGACGGATACATCGAGATAATCATGTAAACAGAAAGAATGATAGAAAGACAGTCAGGGGGATAAAGAGATTGATGGATACATCGAGATAATCATGTAAACAGACAGAATGATAGAAAGATAATCAGGGGATAAAGAGATTGACGGATACATCGAGATAATCACGTAAACAGAAAGAATGATAGAAAGATAGTCAGGGGGATAAAGAGATTGATGGATACATCGAGATAATCACATAAACAGAAAGAATGATAGAAAGATAGTCAGGGGTATAGAGAGATTGACGGATACATCGAGATTATCAAGTAAACAGAAAGAATGATAGAAAGATAGTCAGGGGATAAAGAGATTGACGGATACATCGAGATAATCACGTAAACAGAAAGAATGATAGAAAGATAGTCAGGGGGATAAAGAGATTGATGGATACATCGAGAGAATCACGTAAACAGAAAGAATGATAGAAAGATAGTCAGGGGATAAAGAGATTGATGGATACATCGAGATAATCATGTAAACAGAAAGAATGATAGAAAGATAGTCAGGGGGATAAAGAGATTGGCGGATACATCGAGATAATCATGTTAACAGACAGAATGATAGAAAGATAGTCAGGGGGATAAAGAGATTGACGGATCCATCGAGATAATCACATAAAGAGAAAGAATGATAGAAAGATAGTCAGGGGGATAAAGAGATTGACGGATACCTCGAGAGAATCATGTAAAGAGAAAGAATGATAGAAAGATAGTCAGGGGGATAAAGAGATTGACGGATACCTCAAGAGAATCATGTAAACAGAAAGAATGATAGAAAGATAGTCAGGGGGATAAAGAGATTGATGGATACATCGAGATAATCATGTAAACAGAAAGAATGATAGAAAGATAGTCAGGGGGATAAAGAGATTGACGGATACATCGAGATAATCACGTAAACAGAAAGAATGATAGAAAGATAGTCAGGGGGATAAAGAGATTGACGGATACATCGAGATAATCATGTAAACAGAAAGAATGATAGAAAGATAGTCAGGGGATAAAGAGATTGACGGATACATCGAGATAATCATGTAAACAGAAAGAATGATAGAAAGATAGTCAGGGAGATAAAGAGATTGACAGATACATCGAGATAATCATGTAAACAGAAAGAATGATAGAAAGATAGTCAGGAGGATAAAGAGATTGACGGATACATAGATACATAGATACATAGAAGATAGGAGCAGGAGTAGGCCATTCGGCCCTTCGTGCCTGCTCCGCCATTCAATGAGATCATGGCTGATCCTTTAATTCAGTATCCCGTCCCCGCCTTCTCTCCGTAACCCTTAACCCCTTTTGCCGTAGAAATATATCTAATTCCCTCTTAAATATATTTAATGAGCTGGCGTACACTGCCCTCTGTGGCAATGAGTTCCACAGGTTCACCACTCTCTGAGTGAAGAAATTCCCCCTCATCTCTGTCCTAAATGGTTTAGCCCTTATCCTTAAATTATGTCCTCTAGTTCTGTTCTCACCCGCCAAGGGAAACATTCCTTCTGCATCCAGTCTCTCTAGACCTGTCAGAATTTTATACACTTCTATGAGGTCCCCTCTCAATCTTCTAAACTCCAGCGTGTACATCCCTAAACTACATAGTCTCTCCTCATAGGTCATTCCCGCCATTCCTGGTATCAGCCTGGTGAATCGCCGCTGCACCCCCTCCATGGCAAGAACATCCTTCCTCAGATGAGGCGACCAAAACTGTACACAGTACTCGAGGTGTGGTCTCACCAGTGCCCTGTACAGCTGCAGCAAGGTATCCCTGTTCCTGTATTCTAACCCTTTTGCTATGAAGGCCAGCATACCGTTTGCCTTCTTGACCGCCTGTTGCTCCTGCATGCTCGCCTTCAGTGACTGGTGTACAAGAACACCCAGGTCTCTCTGTACTTCCCCCTCTCCCAATCTATTGCCATTTAAATAATAATTTGCCCTCCCGTTCCTGCACCCAAGGTGGATAACTTCGCACTTGTCCACATTATAGTGCATCTGCCATTTATCCGCCCAATCGCCCAGTCTGTCCAAATCGCTCTGGAGCTTCCTGGTCTCTTCCTCTGAGCCCACCCCCCCTCCTAGTTTAGTGTCGTCTGCAAATTTGGAAATGCTGCATCCGACTCCCTGATCCAGGTCATTAATGTAAATTGTGAACAGCTGGGGGCCCAGGACAGATCCCTGTGGTACCCCACTTGTTACTGCCTGCCATTCAGAAAATGAGCCGTTTATTCCAACTCTCTGTTTTCTATCTGACAGCCAGTTCCCTATCCACGCCAATACTTTCCCCTTTATCCCATGAGCCTCAATTTTCCATGCTAATCTTTTATGTGGGACCTTATCGAAGGCCTTTTGGAAGTCCAGGTACACCACATCTACTGGCTCTCCCCCATCTATTCTACCAGTTACTCCCTCAAAAAATTCCAATAGATTAGTCAAGCACGATTTACCCTTTGTAAATCCATGTTGACTCTGTCCTATCCTGTCCCCATTTGCTAAGTGCTCCGCTATTTCATCCTTAATGATGGACTCCAGCATTTTGCCCACAACTGATGTAAGGCTTACAGGTCTGTAATTACCTGCTTTTTCCCTACCCCCCTTTTTGAATAGTGGGGTAACGTTAGCTACCCTCCAATCCATGGGCACTGTTCCCGAGTCTAATGAATTCTGAAAAATCATCCTTAGTGCATCCGCTATCTCTAGGGCCACCTCCTTCAGTACCCTAGGATGCATGTTATCAGGCCCTGGGGATTTGTCCACCTTCAATCCCTTTAGCTTCCTTAACACCATATCCTTAGAGATATTGATTTGCGTCAGTTCCTCCTTTGCCAATGTCCCTATTTTTCCCGATATCCCAGGGAGGTTTTTTGTGTCTTCCTTCGTAAAGACTGACCCAAAGTATGCATTTAGTTGATCTGCCATTTCCTTATTTCCCATTATATATTCCCCCGTATCTGACTGCAATGGACCAACTTTGGTTTTCACCAGTCTTTTCCTTTTGATATACTTATAAAAGCTTTTGGAGTTAGTTTTTATATTTTCCGCCAGCTTGTTTTCGTAAGCTATTTTGCCCCTCTTGATTATGCCCTTTGCCCTCCTTTGCTCTATCTTAAACTGTTCCCAATCTTCCGCTCTGGCGCTTTTTTTGGCTATTTTATATGCCCTATCTTTGGATTTTATGCTGTCTCTAATTTCCCCTGTTATCCACGGTTGAGTCACCTTTTTAGATTTCCTTTTATGCCAGATTGGTATAAACAATTTTAGCAATTTTGTCATTCTATCTTTAAATGTTTGCCATTGTTTATCTACCTCCAGTCCTCCCAGGAACGTTGTCCAATCAGACCTACTCAGTTCCCGTCTCATGGCATCATAATTCCCCTTGTTTAAATTCAGGACCTTAGTCTCTGAGTCAATTTCTTCGCTCTCCATTTCGAGTGAGAAATCGATCATGTTATGATCGCTCTGACCCAAGGGTCCCCGTACAACAAGATTACTGATTAGTCCCTTCTCATTGCACAGTACCCAGTCCAATATAGCCTGTTCCCGAGTTGGTTCCTCGACATATTGATCCAGATAACCATCCCTTAAACACTCAAGGAATTCCTCCTCCTCATTATTTTTACTGATTAGGCTAGTCCAATCTATATGTAAGTTAAAGTCACCTATGATGACAGCTGTGCTCTTATTGCACGCTTCTCTAATTTCCCTCGTGATGCCCTCCCTAACCTCTATTTTACTATTTGGAGGCCTATATACCACTCCTATTAATGTTTTTCGCCCCTCGCTATTTCTTAGCTCCACCCATATAGATTCTGTATTAACTGAGTTAATATCCTTCCTTTCAATTGCATTTATCCCCTTTTTTACTAGCAATGCTACCCCTCCTCCCTTTCTTTTTTGTCGATCCTTTCTAAATACTGAATACCCCTGTATGTTAAGCTCCCAGCCCTGCTCACCCTGCAACCATGTTTCCGTAATCCCAATTAGATCATAATTATTAACCTATATTTCCACAGCTAATTCATCTACCTTGTTCCTGATGCTTCTCGCATTAAGGTATAAAACCCTCAGGCTTTTTTTATGCTCACATTTTTTATGAATTAGTTTGGCCCTTTGTTTTTTGTTCCTCACCCTTTTACCATTTATTTCTGTCTGCCTTTCACTTTCCTCTATTTCACTACATAGGTTTCTAGCCCCCTGCCATACTAGTTTAAATGCTCCCGAACTGCTTTATCAAAAATTACCCCGAGAACATCAGTTCCATCTCTGCACAGGTGTAGACCGTCCCTTTTGTATAGGTCACACCTACCACAAAACTGGTTCCAATGCCTCAAAAATTTAAAACCCTCCCTCTTACACCACTGCTCAAGCCACGTATTTAGCCTAACTATCCTGTTCTCTGTACTCTTACTAGCACGTGACACTGGTAGTAATCCAGAGATTACTACCTTCGAGGTCCTACTTTTTAGTTTGGCTCCTAACTCCCTAAATTCTACTTGTAGGACCTCTTCCCTTTTTTTAGCTACGTCGTTGGTACCAACATGTATCACGACAACTGGCTGTTCCCCTCCCCCTCCAGAATGTTCTGCACCCGCGCCGAGACATCCTTGACCCTTGCACCAGGGAGGCAACATACCATCCTGGAGTCTCGGTCGCGACCACAGAAACCCCTATCTATTCCCCTTACAATCGAATCCCCTATTACTATAGCCCTGCCACTCTTTTTCCCTCCCTTCTTTGCAACAGAGCCAGTCATGGTGCCATGAGCCTGGCTGCTGGTGCCTTCCCCCGATGTGTCACCCCCCCCGACAACAGTACCTAAGGCGGTGAACCTGTTGCTAAGGGAGACAACCCCAGGGGATTTCTGCACTACCTTCCTGCCCTTGCTCTGCCTTTTGGTCACCCATGTACTGTCTACGCTGGCCTTAACCTGCGGTGTGACCAACTCACTAAATGTGCTATCCACACCCCTCTCAGAATCGTGGATGCTCCAAAGTGAGTCCATCTGCAGCTCAAGGGCCGTCATGCGGTCCCACATGAGCTGCAGCTGGACACACTTCCCGCACACATAGTCGTCAGGGACACAGGAAGCGTCCCTGATTTCCCACATGTTACAGGAGGAGCATGACACAGGTCCGAGCTCTACTGCCATGACTTAACCCTTATATTACTTTTTAATTTAACCCTTATATTACTTTTTAATTTATACATCGAGATAATCATGTAAACAGAAAGAATGATAGAAAGATAGTCAGGAGGATAAAGAGATTGACGGATACATCGAGATAATCACGTAAACAGAAAGAATGATAGAATGATAGCCAGGGGGATAAAGAGATTGATGGATACATCGAGATAATCACGTAAACAGAAAGAATGATAGAAAGATAGTCAGGGGGATAAAGAGATTGATGGATACATCGAGATAATCATGTAAACAGAAAGAATGATAGAAAGATAGTCAGGGGGATAATGACATTAACGGATACATCGAGATAATCACGTAAACAGAAAGAATGATATAAAGATAGTCAGGGGGATAAAGAGGTTGACGGATACATCGAGATAATCACGTAAACGGAAAGAATGATAGAAAGATAGTCACGGGATAAAGAGATTGATGGATACATCGAGATAATCATGTAAACAGAAAGAATGATAGAAAGATAGTCAGGGGGATAAAGAGATTGATGGATACATCGAGATAATCACATAAACAGAAAGAATGATAGAAAGATAGTCAGGGGGATAAAGAGATTGACGGATACATCGAGATAATCATGCAAACAGAAAGAATGATAGAAAGATAGTCAGGGGGATAAAGAGATTGATGGACACATCGAGATAATTACATAAACAGAAAGAATGATAGAAAGATAGTCAGGGAGATAAAGAGATTGATGCATACATCGGGATAATCACGTAAACAGAAAGAATGATAGAAAGATAGTGAGGGGGATAAAGAGATTGATGGATACATCGAGATAATCACGTAAACAGAAAGAATGATAGAAAGATAGTCAGGAGGATAAAGAGATTGATGGATACATCGAGATAATCATGTAAATAGAAAGAATGATAGAAAGATAGTCAGGGGATAAAGAGATTGGTGGATACATCGAGATAATCATGTAAACATAAAAGAATGATAGAAAGATAGTCAGGGGAAAAAGAGATTGATGGATACATCGAGATGATCACATAAACAGAAAGAATGATAGAAAGATAGTCAGGGAGATAAAGAGATTGATGGATACATCAAGATAATAACATAAACAGAAGGAATGATAGAAAGATAGTCAGGGAGATAAAGAGATTGATGCATACATCGAGATAATCACATAAACAGAAAGAATGATAGAAAGATAGTCAGGGGGATAAAGAGATTGATGGATACATCGAGATAATCATGTAAACAGAAAGACTGATAGAAAGATAGTCAGGGGGATAAAGAGATTGATGGATACATCGAGATAATCATGTAAACAGAAAGAATGATAGAAAGATAGTCAGGGGGATAAAGAGATTGACGGATACATCGAGATAATCATGTCAACAGAAAGAATGATAGAAAGATAGTCAGGGGATAAAGAGATTGACGGATACATCGAGATAATCACGTAAACAGAAAGAATGATAGAAAGATAGTCAGGGGGATAAAGAGATTGATGGATACTTCGAGATAATCATGCAAACAGAAAGAATGATAGAAAGAGAGTCAGGGGATAAACAGATTGACGGATACATCGAGATAATCATGTAAACAGAAAGAATGATAGAAAGATAGTCAGGGGGATAAAGAGATTGACGGATACATCGAGATAATCATGTAAACAGAAAGAATGATAGAAAGACAGTCAGGGGGATAAAGAGATTGATGGATACATCGAGATAATCATGTAAACAGACAGAATGATAGAAAGATAATCAGGGGATAAAGAGATTGACGGATACATCGAGATAATCACGTAAACAGAAAGAATGATAGAAAGATAGTCAGGGGGATAAAGAGATTGATGGATACATCGAGATAATCACATAAACAGAAAGAATGACAGAAAGATAGTCAGGGGGATAAAGACATTGATGGATACATCGAGATAATCACATAAACAGAAAGAATGATAGAAAGATAGTCAGGGGTATAGAGAGATTGACGGATACATCGAGATAATCAAGTAAACAGAAAGAATGATAGAAAGATAGTCAGGGGATAAAGAGATTGACGGATACATCGAGATAATCACGTAAACAGAAAGAATGATAGAAAGATAGTCAGGGGGATAAAGAGATTGATGGATACATCGAGAGAATCACGTAAACAGAAAGAATGATAGAAAGATAGTCAGGGGATAAAGAGATTGATGGATACATCGAGATAATCATGTAAACAGAAAGAATGATAGAAAGATAGTCAGGGGGATAAAGAGATTGGCGGATACATCGAGATAATCATGTTAACAGACAGAATGATAGAAAGATAGTCAGGGGGATAAAGAGATTGACGGATCCATCGAGATAATCACATAAAGAGAAAGAATGATAGAAAGATAGTCAGGGGGATAAAGAGATTGACGGATACCTCGAGAGAATCATGTAAAGAGAAAGAATGATAGAAAGATAGTCAGGGGGATAAAGAGATTGACGGATACCTCGAGAGAATCATGTAAACAGAAAGAATGATAGAAAGATAGTCAGGGGGATAAAGAGATTGATGGATACATCGAGATAATCATGTAAACAGAAAGAATGATAGAAAGATAGTCAGGGGGATAAAGAGATTGACGGATACATCGAGATAATCACGTAAACAGAAAGAATGATAGAAAGATAGTCAGGGGGATAAAGAGATTGACGGATACATCGAGATAATCATGTAAACAGAAAGAATGATATAAAGATAGTCAGGGGATAAAGAGATTGACGGATACATCGAGATAATCATGTAAACAGAAAGAATGATAGAAAGATAGTCAGGGAGATAAAGAGATTGACAGATACATCGAGATAATCACGTAAACAGAAAGAATGATAGAAAGATAGTCAGGAGGATAAAGAGATTGACGGATACATCGAGATAATCATGTAAACAGAAAGAATGATAGAAAGATAGTCAGGAGGATAAAGAGATTGACGGATACATCGAGATAATCACGTAAACAGAAAGAATGATAGAATGATAGCCAGGGGGATAAAGAGATTGATGGATACATCGAGATAATCACGTAAACAGAAAGAATGATAGAAAGATAGTCAGGGGGATAAAGAGATTGATGGATACATCGAGATAATCATGTAAACAGAAAGAATGATAGAAAGATAGTCAGGGGGATAATGACATTAACGGATACTTCGAGATAATCATGTAAACAGAAAGAATGATAGAAAGATAGTCAGGGGGATAAAGAGATTGACGGATACATCGAGATAATCATGCAAACAGAAAGAATGATAGAAAGATAGTCAGGGGGATAAAGAGATTGACGGATACATCGAGATAATCATGTAAACAGAAAGAATGATAGAAAGATAGTCAGGGGGATAAAGAGGTTGACGGATACATCGAGATAATCACGTAAACGGAAAGAATGATAGAAAGATAGTCACGGGATAAAGAGATTGACGGATACATCGAGATAATCATGTAAACAGAAAGAATGATAGAAAGATAGTCAGGGGGATAAAGAGATTGATGGATACATCGAGATAACCATGTAAACAGAAAGAATGACAGAAAGATAGTCAGGGGGATAAAGAGATTGACGGATACATCGAGATAATCACGTAAACAGAAAGAATGATATAAAGATAGTCAGGGGGATAAAGAGGTTGACGGATACATCGAGATAATCACGTAAACGGAAAGAATGATAGAAAGATAGTCACGGGATAAAGAGATTGACGGATACATCGAGATAATCATGTAAACAGAAAGAATGATAGAAAGATAGTCAGGGGGATAAAGAGATTGATGGATACATCGAGATAATCACAAAAACAGAAAGAATGATAGAAAGATAGTCAGGGGGATAAAGAGATTGACGGATACATCGAGATAATCATGCAAACAGAAAGAATGATAGAAAGATAGTCAGGGGGATAAAGAGATTGATGGACACATCGAGATAATCACATAAACAGAAAGAATGATAGAAAGATAGTCAGGGAGATAAAGAGATTGATGGATACATCGGGATAATCACGTAAACAGAAAGAATGATAGAAAGATAGTGAGGGGGATAAAGAGATTGATGGATACATCGAGATAATCACGTAAACAGAAAGAATGATAGAAAGATAGTCAGGAGGATAAAGAGATTGATGGATACATCGAGATAATCATGTAAACAGAAAGAATGATAGAAAGATAGTCAGGGGATAAAGAGATTGGTGGATACATCGAGATAATCATGTAAACATAAAAGAATGACAGAAAGATAGTCAGGGGAAAAAGAGATTGATGGATACATCGAGATGATCACATAAACAGAAAGAATGATAGAAAGATAGTCAGGGAGATAAAGAGATTGATGGATACATCAAGATAATAACATAAACAGAAGGAATGATAGAAAGATAGTCAGGGAGATAAAGAGATTGATGCATACATCGAGATAATCACATAAACAGAAAGAATGATAGAAAGATAGTCAGGGGGATAAAGAGATTGATGGATACATCGAGATAATCATGTAAACAGAAAGACTGATAGAAAGATAGTCAGGGGGATAAAGAGATTGATGGATACATCGAGATAATCATGTAAACAGAAAGAATGATAGAAAGATAGTCAGGGGGATAAAGAGATTGACGGATACATCGAGATAATCATGTCAACAGAAAGAATGATAGAAAGATAGTCAGGGGATAAAGAGATTGACGGATACATCGAGATAATCACGTAAACAGAAAGAATGATAGAAAGATAGTCAGGGGGATAAAGAGATTGATGGATACTTCGAGATAATCATGTAAACAGAAAGAATGTTAGAAAGAGAGTCAGGGGATAAACAGATTGACGGATACATCGAGATAATCATGTAAACAGAAAGAATGATAGAAAGATAGTCAGGGGGATAAAGAGATTGACGGATACATCGAGATAATCATGTAAACAGAAAGAATGATAGAAAGACAGTCAGGGGGATAAAGAGATTGATGGATACATCGAGATAATCATGTAAACAGAAAGAATGATAGAAAGATAGTCAGGGGATAAAGAGATTGACGGATTCATCGAGATAATCACGTAAACAGAAAGAATGATAGAAAGATAGTCAGGGGGATAAAGAGATTGATGGATACTTCGAGATAATCATGTAAACAGAAAGAATGATAGAAAGAGAGTCAGGGGATAAACAGATTGACGGATACATCGAGATAATCATGTAAACAGAAAGAATGATAGAAAGATAGTCAGGGGGATAAAGAGATTGACGGATACATCGAGATAATCATGTAAACAGAAAGAATGATAGAAAGACAGTCAGGGGGATAAAGAGATTGATGGATACATCGAGATAATCATGTAAACAGACAGAATGATAGAAAGATAATCAGGGGATAAAGAGATTGACGGATACATCGAGATAATCACGTAAACAGAAAGAATGATAGAAAGATAGTCAGGGGGATAAAGCGATTGATGGATACATCGAGATAATCACATAAACAGAAAGAATGACAGAAAGATAGTCAGGGGGATAAAGACATTGATGGATACATCGAGATAATCACATAAACAGAAAGAATGATAGAAAGATAGTCAGGGGTATAGAGAGATTGACGGATACATCGAGATAATCAAGTAAACAGAAAGAATGATAGAAAGATAGTCAGGGGATAAAGAGATTGACGGATACATCGAGATTATCACGTAAACAGAAAGAATGATAGAAAGATAGTCAGGGGGATAAAGAGATTGATGGATACATCGAGAGAATCACGTAAACAGAAAGAATGATAGAAAGATAGTCAGGGGATAAAGAGATTGATGGATACATCGAGATAATCATGTAAACAGAAAGAATGATAGAAAGATAGTCAGGGGGATAAAGAGATTGGCGGATACATCGAGATAATCATGTTAACAGACAGAATGATAGAAAGATAGTCAGGGGGATAAAGAGATTGACGGATCCATCGAGATAATCACATAAAGAGAAAGAATGATAGAAAGATAGTCAGGAGGATAAAGAGATTGGCGGATACATCGAGATAATCACGTAAACAGAAAGAATGATAGAAAGATCGTCAGCAGGATAAAGAGATTGATGGATACATCGAGATAATCATGTAAACAGAAACAATGATAGAAAGATAGTCAGGGGTATAAAGAGATTCATGGATACATCGAGATAATCATGTAAACAGAAAGAATGATAGAAAGACAGTCAGGGGGATAAAGAGATTGATGGATACATCGAGATAATCACATAAAGAGAAAGAATGATAGAAAGATAGTCAGGGAGATAAAGAGATTGATGGATACATCGAGATAATCACGTCAACACAAAGAATGATAGAAAGATAGTCAGGGGGATAAAGAGATTAACGGATACATCGAGATAATCACGTAAACAGAAAGAATGATAGAAAGATAGTCAGGGGGATAAAGAGATTGACGGATACATCGAGTTAATCATGTAAACAAAAAGAATGATAGAAAGATAGTCAGGGGATAAAGAGATTGATGGATACATCGAGATATTCACGGAAACAGAAAGAATGATAGAAAGATAGTCAGGGGGATAAAGAGATTGACGGATACATCGAGTTAATCATGCAAACAGAAAGAATGATAGAAAGATAGTCAGGGGGATAAAGAGATTGACGGATACATCGGGTTAATCACGTAAACAGAAAGAATGATAGAAAGATAGTCAGGGGGATAAAGAGATTGATGGATACATCGAGATAATCACGTAAACAGAAGGAATGATAGAAAGAAAGTCAGGGGGATAAAGAGATTGATGGATACATCGAGATAATCACATAAACAGAAAGAATGATAGAAAGATAGTCAGGGAGATAAAGAGATTAACGGATACATCGGGTTAATCACGTAAACAGAAAGAATGATAGAAAGATAGTCAGGGGGATAAAGAGATTGATGGATACATCGAGATAATCACGTAAACAGAAGGAATGATAGAAAGATAGTCAGGGGGATAAAGAGATTGATGGATACATCGAGATAATCACGTAAACAGAAAGAATGATAGAAAGATAGTCAGGGGGATAAAGAGATTGATGGATACATCGAGATAATCATGTAAACAGAAAGAATGATAGAAAGATGGTCAGGGGGATAAAGAGATTGACGGATACATCGAGATTATCATGTCAACAGAAAGAATGATAGAAAGATCGTCAGGGGGATAAAGAGATTGATGGATACATCGAGATAATCATGTAAACAGAAAGAATGATAGAAAGATGGTCAGGGGGATAAAGAGATTGATGGATACATCGAGATAATCATGTAAACAGAAAGAATGATAGAAAGATAGTCAGGGGGATAAAGAGATTGATGGATACATCGAGATAATCACATAAACAGAAGGAATGATAGAAAGATGGTCAGGGGATAAAGAGATTGATGGATACAACGAGATAATCATGCAAACAGAAAGAATGATAGAATGATAGTCAGGGGGATAAAGAGATTGATGGATACATCGAGATAATCACATAAACAGAAGGAATGATAGAAAGATAGTCAGGGAGATAAAGAGATTGATGGATACATCAAGATAATCACGTAAACAGAAAGAATGATAGAAAGATAGTCAGGGGATAAAGAGATTGACGGATACATCGAGATTATCATGTCAACAGAAAGAATGATAGAAAGATAGTCTGGGGGATAAAGAGATTGACGGATTCATCGAGATAATCATGTAAACTGAAAGAATGATAGAAAGATGGTCAGGGGATAAAGAGATTGATGGATACAACGAGATAATCATGTAAACTGAAAGAATGATAGAAAGATGGTCAGGGGATAAAGAGATTGATGGATACATCGAGATAATCATGTAAAGTGAAAGAATGATAGAAAGATGGTCAGGGGATAAAGAGATTGATGGATACAACGAGATAATCATGTAAACTGAAAGAATGATAGAAAGATGATCAGGGGATAAAGAGATTGATGGATACATCGAGATAATCATGCAAACAGAAAGAATGATAGAAAGATAGTCAGGGGGATAAAGAGATTGATGGATACATCGAGATAATCACATAAACAGAAGGAATGATAGAAAGATAGTCAGGGAGATAAAGAGATTGATGGATACATCAAGATAATCACGTAAACAGAAAGAATGATAGAAAGATAGTCAGGGGGATAAAGAGAGTGATGCATACATCGAGATAATCACATAAACAGAAAGAATGATAGAAAGATGGTCAGGGGATAAAGAGATTGATGGATACATCGAGATAATCATGCAAACAGAAAGAATGATAGAAAG
Organism: Somniosus microcephalus; assembly: GCF_052327205.1. Lineage (NCBI taxonomy): Eukaryota > Metazoa > Chordata > Chondrichthyes > Squaliformes > Somniosidae > Somniosus > Somniosus microcephalus. Next base: position 41,983,331 of record NW_028225187.1, on the reverse strand, counting down.
ATAGTCAGGGGGATAAAGAGATTGATGGATACATCGAGATAATCACATAAACAGAAGGAATGATAGAAAGATAGTCAGGGAGATAAAGAGATTGATGGATACATCAAGATAATCACGTAAACAGAAAGAATGATAGAAAGATAGTCAGGGGGATAAAGAGAGTGATGCATACATCGAGATAATCACATAAACAGAAAGAATGATAGAAAGATGGTCAGGGGATAAAGAGATTGATGGATACATCGAGATAATCATGCAAACAGAAAGAATGATAGAAAGATAGTCAGGGGGATAAAGAGATTGATGGATACATCGAGATAATCACATAAACAGAAGGAATGATAGAAAGATAGTCAGGGAGATAAAGAGATTGATGGATACATCAAGATAATCACGTAAACAGAAAGAATGATAGAAAGATAGTCAGGGGGATAAAGAGATTGACGGATACATCGAGATAATCACGTAAACAGAAAGAATGATAGAAAGATAGTCTGGGGGATAAAGAGATTGACGGATTCATCGAGATAATCATGTAAACTGACAGAATGATAGAAAGATGGTCAGGGGATAAAGAGATTGATGGATACAACGAGATAATCATGTAAACTGAAAGAATGATAGAAAGATGGTCAGGGGATAAAGAGATTGATGGATACATCGAGATAATCATGTAAAGTGAAAGAATGATAGAAAGATGGTCAGGGGATAAAGAGATTGATGGATACAACGAGATAATCATGTAAACTGAAAGAATGATAGAAAGATGGTCAGGGGATAAAGAGATTGATGGATACATCGAGATAATCATGCAAACAGAAAGAATGATAGAAAGATAGTCAGGGGGATAAAGAGATTGATGGATACATCGAGATAATCACATAAACAGAAGGAATGATAGAAAGATAGTCAGGGAGATAAAGAGATTGATGGATACATCAAGATAATCACGTAAACAGAAAGAATGATAGAAAGATAGTCAGGGGGATAAAGAGAGTGATGCATACATCGAGATAATCACATAAACAGAAAGAATGATAGAAAGATGGTCAGGGGATAAAGAGATTGATGGATACATCGAGATAATCATGCAAACAGAAAGAATGATAGAAAGATAGTCAGGGGGATAAAGAGATTGATGGATACATCGAGATAATCACATAAACAGAAGGAATGATAGAAAGATAGTCAGGGAGATAAAGAGATTGATGGATACATCAAGATAATCACGTAAACAGAAAGAATGATAGAAAGATAGTCAGGGGGATAAAGAGAGTGATGCATACATCGAGATAATCACATAAACAGAAAGAATGATAGAAAGATGGTCAGGGGATAAAGAGATTGATGGATACATCGAGATAATCATGCAAACAGAAAGAATGATAGAAAGATAGTCAGGGGGATAAAGAGATTGATGGATACATCGAGATAATCACATAAACAGAAGGAATGATAGAAAGATAGTCAGGGAGATAAAGAGATTGATGGATACATCAAGATAATCACCTAAACAGAAAGAATGATAGAAAGATAGTCAGGGGGATAAAGAGAGTGATGCATACATCGAGATAATCACATAAACAGAAAGAATGATAGAAAGATAATCAGAGGATAAAGAGATTGATGGATACATCGAGATAATCACGTAAACAGAAAGAATGATAGAAAGATAATCAGGGGATAAAGAGATTGACGGATACATCGAGATAATCATGTCAACAGAAAGAATGATAGAAAGATAGTCAGGGGGATAAAGAGATTGAAGGATACATCGAGATAATCATGTAAACAGAAAGAATGATAGAAAGATAGTCAGGGGGATAAAGAGATTGATGGATACATCGAGATAATCACGTAAACAGAAAGAATGATAGAAAGATAGTCAGGGGGATAAAGAGATTGATGGATACAACGAGATAATCATGTAAACTGAAAGAATGATAGAAAGATAGTCAGGGGGATAAAGAGATTGACGGATTCATCGAGATAATCATGTAAACAGAAAGAATGATAGAAAGATAGTCAGGGTGATAAAGAGATTGATGGATACATCGAGATAATCATGTAAACTGAAAGAATGATAGAAAGATGGTCAGGGGATAAAGAGATTGATGGATACAACGAGATAATCATGTAAACTGAAAGAATGATAGAAAGATGGTCAGGGGATAAAGAGATTGATGGATACATCGAGATAATCATGCAAACAGAAAGAATGATAGAAAGATAGTCAGGGGGATAAAGAGATTGATGGATACATCGAGATAATCACATAAACAGAAGGAATGATAGAAAGATAGTCAGGGAGATAAAGAGATTGATGGATACATCAAGATAATCACGTAAACAGAAAGAATGATAGAAAGATAGTCAGGGGGATAAAGAGAGTGATGCATACATCGAGATAATCACATAAACAGAAAGAATGATAGAAAGATAGTCAGGGGGATAAAGAGATTGACGGATTCATCGAGATAATCATGTAAACTGAAAGAATGATAGAAAGATGGTCAGGGGATAAAGAGATTGATGGATACAACGAGATAATCATGTAAACTGAAAGAATGATAGAAAGATGGTCAGGGGATAAAGAGATTGATGGATACATCGAGATAATCATGTAAACTGAAAGAATGATAGAAAGATGGTCAGGGGATAAAGAGATTGATGGATACATCGAGATAATCATGTAAAGTGAAAGAATGATAGAAAGATGGTCAGGGGATAAAGAGATTGATGGATACAACGAGATAATCATGTAAACTGAAAGAATGATAGAAAGATGGTCAGGGGATAAAGAGATTGATGGATACATCGAGATAATCATGCAAACAGAAAGAATGATAGAAAGATAGTCAGGGGGATAAAGAGATTGATGGATACATCGAGATAATCACATAAACAGAAGGAATGATAGAAAGATAGTCAGGGAGATAAAGAGATTGATGGATACATCAAGATAATCACGTAAACAGAAAGAATGATAGAAAGATAGTCAGGGGGATAAAGAGAGTGATGCATACATCGAGATAATCACATAAACAGAAAGAATGATAGAAAGATGGTCAGGGGATAAAGAGATTGATGGATACATCGAGATAATCATGCAAACAGAAAGAATGATAGAAATTTAGTCAGGGGGATAAAGAGATTGATGGATACATCGAGATAATCACATAAACAGAAGGAATGATAGAAAGATAGTCAGGGAGATAAAGAGATTGATGGATACATCAAGATAATCACGTAAACAGAAAGAATGATAGAAAGATAGTCAGGGGGATAAAGAGAGTGATGCATACATCGAGATAATCACATAAACAGAAAGAATGATAGAAAGATGGTCAGGGGATAAAGAGATTGATGGATACATCGAGATAATCATGCAAACAGAAAGAATGATAGAAAGATAGTCAGGGGGATAAAGAGATTGATGGATACATCGAGATAATCACATAAACAGAAGGAATGATAGAAAGATAGTCAGGGAGATAAAGAGATTGATGGATACATCAAGATAATCACGTAAACAGAAAGAATGATAGAAAGATAGTCAGGGGGATAAAGAGAGTGATGCATACATCGAGATAATCACATAAACAGAAAGAATGATAGAAAGATGGTCAGGGGATAAAGAGATTGATGGATACATCGAGATAATCATGCAAACAGAAAGAATGATAGAAAGATAGTCAGGGGGATAAAGAGATTGATGGATACATCGAGATAATCACATAAACAGAAGGAATGATAGAAAGATAGTCAGGGAGATAAAGAGATTGATGGATACATCAAGATAATCACGTAAACAGAAAGAATGATAGAAAGATAGTCAGGGGGATAAAGAGAGTGATGCATACATCGAGATAATCACATAAACAGAAAGAATGATAGAAAGATAATCAGGGGATAAAGAGATTGATGGATACATCGAGATAATCACGTAAACAGAAAGAATGATAGAAAGATAATCAGGGGATAAAGAGATTGACGGATACATCGAGATAATCATGTCAACAGAAAGAATGATAGAAAGATAGTCAGGGGGATAAAGAGATTGATGGATACATCGAGATAATCATGTAAACAGAAAGAATGATAGAAAGATAGTCAGGGGGATAAAGAGATTGATGGATACATCGAGATAATCACGTAAACAGAAAGAATGATAGAAAGATAGTCAGGGGGATAAAGAGATTGATGGATACAACGAGATAATCATGTAAACTGAAAGAATGATAGAAAGATGGTCAGGGGATAAAGAGATTGATGGATACATCGAGATAATCATGCAAACAGAAAGAATGATAGAAAGATAGTCAGGGGGATAAAGAGATTGATGGATACATCGAGATAATCACATAAACAGAAGGAATGATAGAAAGATAGTCAGGGAGATAAAGAGATTGATGGATACATCAAGATAATCACGTAAACAGAAAGAATGATAGAAAGATAGTCAGGGGGATAAAGAGAGTGATGCATACATCGAGATAATCACATAAACAGAAAGAATGATAGAAAGATGGTCAGGGGATAAAGAGATTGATGGATACATCGAGATAATCATGCAAACAGAAAGAATGATAGAAAGATAGTCAGGGGGATAAAGAGATTGATGGATACATCGAGATAATCACATAAACAGAAGGAATGATAGAAAGATAGTCAGGGAGATAAAGAGATTGATGGATACATCAAGATAATCACGTAAACAGAAAGAATGATAGAAAGATAGTCAGGGGGATAAAGAGAGTGATGCATACATCGAGATAATCATATAAACAGAAGGAATGATAGAAAGATAGTCAGGGAGATAAAGAGATTGATGGATACATCAAGATAATCACGTAAACAGAAAGAATGCTAGAAAGATAGTCAGGGGGATAAAGAGAGTGATGCATACATCGAGATAATCACATAAACAGAAAGAATGATAGAAAGATGGTCAGGGGATAAAGAGATTGATGGATACAACGAGATAATCATGTAAACTGAAAGAATGATAGAAAGATGGTCAGGGGATAAAGAGATTGATGGATACATCGAGATAATCATGTAAAGTGAAAGAATGATAGAAAGATGGTCAGGGGATAAAGAGATTGATGGATACAACGAGATAATCATGTAAACTGAAAGAATGATAGAAAGATGGTCAGGGGATAAAGAGATTGATGGATACATCGAGATAATCATGCAAACAGAAAGAATGATAGAAAGATAGTCAGGGGGATAAAGAGATTGATGGATACATCGAGATAATCACATAAACAGAAGGAATGATAGAAAGATAGTCAGGGAGATAAAGAGATTGATGGATACATCAAGATAATCACGTAAACAGAAAGAATGATAGAAAGATAGTCAGGGGGATAAAGAGAGTGATGCATACATCGAGATAATCACATAAACAGAAAGAATGATAGAAAGATGGTCAGGGGATAAAGAGATTGATGGATACATCGAGATAATCATGCAAACAGAAAGAATGATAGAAAGATAGTCAGGGGGATAAAGAGATTGATGGATACATCGAGATAATCACATAAACAGAAGGAATGATAGAAAGATAGTCAGGGAGATAAAGAGATTGATGGATACATCAAGATAATCACGTAAACAGAAAGAATGATAGAAAGATAGTCAGGGGGATAAAGAGAGTGATGCATACATCGAGATAATCACATAAACAGAAAGAATGATAGAAAGATGGTCAGGGGATAAAGAGATTGATGGATACATCGAGATAATCATGCAAACAGAAAGAATGATAGAAAGATAGTCAGGGGGATAAAGAGATTGATGGATACATCGAGATAATCACATAAACAGAAGGAATGATAGAAAGATAGTCAGGGAGATAAAGAGATTGATGGATACATCAAGATAATCACCTAAACAGAAAGAATGATAGAAAGATAGTCAGGGGGATAAAGAGAGTGATGCATACATCGAGATAATCACATAAACAGAAAGAATGATAGAAAGATAATCAGAGGATAAAGAGATTGATGGATACATCGAGATAATCACGTAAACAGAAAGAATGATAGAAAGATAATCAGGGGATAAAGAGATTGACGGATACATCGAGATAATCATGTCAACAGAAAGAATGATAGAAAGATAGTCAGGGGGATAAAGAGATTGAAGGATACATCGAGATAATCATGTAAACAGAAAGAATGATAGAAAGATAGTCAGGGGGATAAAGAGATTGATGGATACATCGAGATAATCACGTAAACAGAAAGAATGATAGAAAGATAGTCAGGGGGATAAAGAGATTGATGGATACAACGAGATAATCATGTAAACTGAAAGAATGATAGAAAGATAGTCAGGGGGATAAAGAGATTGACGGATTCATCGAGATAATCATGTAAACAGAAAGAATGATAGAAAGATAGTCAGGGGGATAAAGAGATTGATGGATACATCGAGATAATCATGTAAACTGAAAGAATGATAGAAAGATGGTCAGGGGATAAAGAGATTGATGGATACAACGAGATAATCATGTAAACTGAAAGAATGATAGAAAGATGGTCAGGGGATAAAGAGATTGATGGATACATCGAGATAATCATGCAAACAGAAAGAATGATAGAAAGATAGTCAGGGGGATAAAGAGATTGATGGATACATCGAGATAATCACATAAACAGAAGGAATGATAGAAAGATAGTCAGGGAGATAAAGAGATTGATGGATACATCAAGATAATCACGTAAACAGAAAGAATGATAGAAAGATAGTCAGGGGGATAAAGAGAGTGATGCATACATCGAGATAATCACATAAACAGAAAGAATGATAGAAAGATAGTCAGGGGGATAAAGAGATTGACGGATTCATCGAGATAATCATGTAAACTGAAAGAATGATAGAAAGATGGTCAGGGGATAAAGAGATTGATGGATACAACGAGATAATCATGTAAACTGAAAGAATGATAGAAAGATGGTCAGGGGATAAAGAGATTGATGGATACATCGAGATAATCATGTAAACTGAAAGAATGATAGAAAGATGGTCAGGGGATAAAGAGATTGATGGATACATCGAGATAATCATGTAAAGTGAAAGAATGATAGAAAGATGGTCAGGGGATAAAGAGATTGATGGATACAACGAGATAATCATGTAAACTGAAAGAATGATAGAAAGATGGTCAGGGGATAAAGAGATTGATGGATACATCGAGATAATCATGCAAACAGAAAGAATGATAGAAAGATAGTCAGGGGGATAAAGAGATTGATGGATACATCGAGATAATCACATAAACAGAAGGAATGATAGAAAGATAGTCAGGGAGATAAAGAGATTGATGGATACATCAAGATAATCACGTAAACAGAAAGAATGATAGAAAGATAGTCAGGGGGATAAAGAGAGTGATGCATACATCGAGATAATCACATAAACAGAAAGAATGATAGAAAGATGGTCAGGGGATAAAGAGATTGATGGATACATCGAGATAATCATGCAAACAGAAAGAATGATAGAAATTTAGTCAGGGGGATAAAGAGATTGATGGATACATCGAGATAATCACATAAACAGAAGGAATGATAGAAAGATAGTCAGGGAGATAAAGAGATTGATGGATACATCAAGATAATCACGTAAACAGAAAGAATGATAGAAAGATAGTCAGGGGGATAAAGAGAGTGATGCATACATCGAGATAATCACATAAACAGAAAGAATGATAGAAAGATGGTCAGGGGATAAAGAGATTGATGGATACATCGAGATAATCATGCAAACAGAAAGAATGATAGAAAGATAGTCAGGGGGATAAAGAGATTGATGGATACATCGAGATAATCACATAAACAGAAGGAATGATAGAAAGATAGTCAGGGAGATAAAGAGATTGATGGATACATCAAGATAATCACGTAAACAGAAAGAATGATAGAAAGATAGTCAGGGGGATAAAGAGAGTGATGCATACATCGAGATAATCACATAAACAGAAAGAATGATAGAAAGATGGTCAGGGGATAAAGAGATTGATGGATACATCGAGATAATCATGCAAACAGAAAGAATGATAGAAAGATAGTCAGGGGGATAAAGAGATTGATGGATACATCGAGATAATCACATAAACAGAAGGAATGATAGAAAGATAGTCAGGGAGATAAAGAGATTGATGGATACATCAAGATAATCACGTAAACAGAAAGAATGATAGAAAGATAGTCAGGGGGATAAAGAGAGTGATGCATACATCGAGATAATCACATAAACAGAAAGAATGATAGAAAGATAATCAGGGGATAAAGAGATTGATGGATACATCGAGATAATCACGTAAACAGAAAGAATGATAGAAAGATAATCAGGGGATAAAGAGATTGACGGATACATCGAGATAATCATGTCAACAGAAAGAATGATAGAAAGATAGTCAGGGGGATAAAGAGATTGATGGATACATCGAGATAATCATGTAAACAGAAAGAATGATAGAAAGATAGTCAGGGGGATAAAGAGATTGATGGATACATCGAGATAATCACGTAAACAGAAAGAATGATAGAAAGATAGTCAGGGGGATAAAGAGATTGATGGATACAACGAGATAATCATGTAAACTGAAAGAATGATAGAAAGATGGTCAGGGGATAAAGAGATTGATGGATACATCGAGATAATCATGCAAACAGAAAGAATGATAGAAAGATAGTCAGGGGGATAAAGAGATTGATGGATACATCGAGATAATCACATAAACAGAAGGAATGATAGAAAGATAGTCAGGGAGATAAAGAGATTGATGGATACATCAAGATAATCACGTAAACAGAAAGAATGATAGAAAGATAGTCAGGGGGATAAAGAGAGTGATGCATACATCGAGATAATCACATAAACAGAAAGAATGATAGAAAGATGGTCAGGGGATAAAGAGATTGATGGATACATCGAGATAATCATGCAAACAGAAAGAATGATAGAAAGATAGTCAGGGGGATAAAGAGATTGATGGATACATCGAGATAATCACATAAACAGAAGGAATGATAGAAAGATAGTCAGGGAGATAAAGAGATTGATGGATACATCAAGATAATCACGTAAACAGAAAGAATGATAGAAAGATAGTCAGGGGGATAAAGAGAGTGATGCATACATCGAGATAATCATATAAACAGAAGGAATGATAGAAAGATAGTCAGGGAGATAAAGAGATTGATGGATACATCAAGATAATCACGTAAACAGAAAGAATGCTAGAAAGATAGTCAGGGGGATAAAGAGAGTGATGCATACATCGAGATAATCACATAAACAGAAAGAATGATAGAAAGATGGTCAGGGGATAAAGAGATTGATGGATACAACGAGATAATCATGTAAACTGAAAGAATGATAGAAAGATGGTCAGGGGATAAAGAGATTGATGGATACATCGAGATAATCATGCAAACAGAAAGAATGATAGAAAGATAGTCAGGGGGATAAAGAGATTGATGGATACATCGAGATAATCACATAAACAGAAGGAATGATAGAAAGATAGTCAGGGAGATAAAGAGATTGATGGATACATCAAGATAATCACGTAAACAGAAAGAATGATAGAAAGATAGTCAGGGGGATAAAGAGAGTGATGCATACATCGAGATAATCACATAAACAGAAAGAATGATAGAAAGATGGTCAGGGGATAAAGAGATTGATGGATACATCGAGATAATCATGCAAACAGAAAGAATGATAGAAAGATAGTCAGGGGGATAAAGAGATTGATGGATACATCGAGATAATCACATAAACAGAAGGAATGATAGAAAGATAGTCAGGGAGATAAAGAGATTGATGGATACATCAAGATAATCACGTAAACAGAAAGAATGATAGAAAGATAGTCAGGGGGATAAAGAGATTGACGGATACATCGAGATTATCATGTAAACAGAAAGAATGATAGAAAGATAGTCTGGGGGATAAAGAGATTGACGGATTCATCGAGATAATCATGTAAACAGAAAGAATGATAGAAAGATAGTCAGGGGGATAAAGAGATTGATGGATTCATCGAGATAATCATGTAAACAGAAAGAATGATAGAAAGATAGTCAGGGGGATAAAGAGATTGATGGATTCATCGAGATAATCATGTAAACAGAAAGAATGATAGAAAGATAGTCAGGGGATAAAGAGATTGATGGATACATCGAGATAATCATGTAAACTGAAAGAATGATAGAAAGATGGTCAGGGGATAAAGAGATTGATGGATACAACGAGATAATCATGTAAACTGAAAGAATGATAGAAAGATGGTCAGGGGATAAAGAGATTGATGGATACATCGAGATAATCATGCAAACAGAAAGAATGATAGAAAGATAGTCAGGGGGATAAAGAGATTGATGGATACATCGAGATAATCACATAAACAGAAGGAATGATAGAAAGATAGTCAGGGAGATAAAGAGATTGATAGATACATCAAGATAATCACATAAACAGAAAGAATGATAGAAAGATAGTCAGGGGGATAAAGAGAGTGATGCATAGATCGAGATAATCACATAAACAGAAAGAATGATAGAAACATGGTCAGGGGATAAAGAGATTGATGGATACATCGACATAATCACATAAACAGAAGGAATGATAGAAAGATAGTCAGGGAGATAAAGAGATTGATGGATACATCAAGATAATCACGTAAACAGAAAGAATGATAGAAAGATAGTCAGGGGGATAAAGAGATTGACGGATACATCGAGATTATCATGTCAACAGAAAGAATGATAGAAAGATGGTCAGGGGATAAAGAGATTGATGGATACAACGAGATAATCATGTAAACTGAAAGAATGATAGAAAGATGGTCAGGGGATAAAGAGATTGATGGATACATCGAGATAATCATGCAAACAGAAAGAATAATAGAAAGATAGTCAGGGGGATAAAGAGATTGATGGATACATCGAGATAATCACATAAACAGAAGGAATGATAGAAAGATAGTCAGGGAGATAAAGAGATTGATGGATACATCAAGATAATCACGTAAACAGAAAGAATGATAGAAAGATAGTCAGGGGGATAAAGAGAGTGATGCATACATCGAGATAATCACATAAACAGAAAGAATGATAGAAAGATGGTCAGGGGATAAAGAGATTGATGGATACATCGAGATAATCATGCAAACAGAAAGAATGATAGAAAGATAGTCAGGGGGATAAAGAGATTGATGGATACATCGAGATAATCACATAAACAGAAGGAATGATAGAAAGATAGTCAGGGAGATAAAGAGATTGATGGATACATCAAGATAATCACGTAAACAGAAAGAATGATAGAAAGATAGTCAGGGGGATAAAGAGAGTGATGCATACATCGAGATAATCACATAAACAGAAAGAATGATAGAAAGATGGTCAGGGGATAAAGAGATTGATGGATACAACGAGATAATCATGTAAACTGAAAGAATGATAGAAAGATGGTCAGGGGATAAAGAGATTGATGGATACATCGAGATAATCATGCAAACAGAAAGAATGATAGAAAGATAGTCAGGGGGATAAAGAGATTGATGGATACATCGAGATAATCACATAAACAGAAGGAATGATAGAAAGATAGTCAGGGAGATAAAGAGATTGATGGATACATCAAGATAATCACGTAAACAGAAAGAATGATAGAAAGATAGTCAGGGGGATAAAGAGAGTGATGCATACATCGAGATAATCACATAAACAGAAAGAATGATAGAAAGATGGTCAGGGGATAAAGAGATTGATGGATACATCGAGATAATCATGCAAACAGAAAGAATGATAGAAAGATAGTCAGGGGGATAAAGAGATTGATGGATACATCGAGATAATCACATAAACAGAAGGAATGATAGAAAGATAGTCAGGGAGATAAAGAGATTGATGGATACATCAAGATAATCACGTAAACAGAAAGAATGATAGAAAGATAGTCAGGGGGATAAAGAGAGTGATGCATACATCGAGATAATCACATAAACAGAAAGAATGATAGAAAGATAATCAGGGGATAAAGAGATTGATGGATACATCGAGATAATCACGTAAACAGAAAGAATGATAGAAAGATAATCAGGGGATAAAGAGATTGACGGATACATCGAGATAATCATGTCAACAGAAAGAATGATAGAAAGATAGTCAGGGGGATAAAGAGATTGATGGATACATCGAGATAATCATGTAAACAGAAAGAATTATAGAAAGATAGTCAGGGGGATAAAGAGATTGATGGATACATAGAGATAATCACGTAAACAGAAAGAATGATAGAAAGATAGTCAGGGGATAAAGAGATTGACGGATACATCGAGATAATCATGTAAACAGAAAGAATGATAGAAAGATAGTCAGGGGTATAAAGAGATTGATGGATACATCGAGATAATCATGTAAACAGAAAGAACGATAGAAAGATAGTCAGGGGGATAAAGAGATTGACGGATACATCGAGATAATCATGTAAACAGAAAGAATGATAGAAAGATAGTCAGGGGATAAAGAGATTGACGGATACATCGAGATAATCATGTAAACAGAAAGAATGATAGAAAGATAGTCAGGGGGATAAAGAGATTGACAGATACCTCGAGAGAATCATGTAAACAGAAAGAATGATAAAAAGATAGTCAGGGGGATAAAGAGAATGATGGATACCTCGAGAGAATCATGTAAACAGAAAGAATGATAGAAAGATAGTCAGGGGGATAAAGAGATTGATGGATACATCTGGATAATCATGTAAACAGAAAGAATGATAGAATGATAGTCAGGGGGATAAAGAGATTGACGGATACATCGAGATAATCACGTAAACAGAAAGAATGATAGAAAGATAGTCAGGGGGGTAAAGAAATTGACGGATACATCGAGATAATCATGTAAACAGAAAGAATGATAGAAAGATAGTCAGGGGATAAAGAGACTGACGGATACATCGAGATAATCATGTAAACAGAAAGAATGATAGAAAGATAGTCAGGGAGATAAAGAGATTGATGGATACATCGAGATAATCACGTAAACAGAAAGAATGATAGAAAGATAGTCAGGGGATAAAGAGATTGACGGATACATCGAGATAATCATGTAAACAGAAAGAATGATAGATAGATAGTCATGAGGATAAAGAGATTGACGGATACATCGAGATAATCATGTAAACAGAAAGAATGATAGAAAGATAGTCAGGAGGATAAAGAGATTGGCGGATACATCGAGATAATCACGTAAACAGAAAGAATGATAGAATGATAGCCAGGGGGATAAAGAGATTGACGGATACATCGAGATAATCACGTAAACAGAAAAAATGATAGAAAGATAGTCAGGGGGATAAAGAGATTGATGGATACATCGAGATAATCATGTAAACAGAAAGAATGATAGAAAGATCGTCAGGGGGATAATGACATTAACGGATACTTCGAGATAATCATGTAAACAGAAAGAATGATAGAAAGATAGTCAGCGGGTAAAGAGATTGATGGATACATCGAGATAACCATGTAAACAGAAAGAATGACAGAAAGATAGTCAGGGGGATAAAGAGATTGATGGATACATCGAGATAATCACGTAAACAGAAAGAATGATATAAAGATAGTCAGGGGGATAAAGAGGTTGACGGATACATCGAGATAATCACGTAAACGGAAAGAATGATAGAAAGATAGTCATGGGATAAAGAGGTTGACGGATACATCGAGATAATCACGTAAACGGAAAGAATGATAGAAAGATAGTCGGGGATAAAGAGATTGATGGATACATCGAGATAATCATGTAAACAGACAGAGTGATAGAAAGATAGTCAGGGGGATAAAGAGATTGACGGATACATCGAGATAATCACGTAAACAGAAAGAATGATAGAAAGATAGTCAGGGGGATAAAGAGATTGATGGATACACCGAGATAATCATGTAAACTGAAAGAATGATAGAAAGATAGTCAGGGGGTTAAAGAGATTGATGGATACATCGAGATAATCATGTAAACAGAAAGGATGATAGAACGATAATCAGGGGGATAAAGAGATTGATGCATACATCGAGATAATCACATAAACAGAAAGAATGATAGAAAAATAGTCAGGAGGATAAAGAGATTGATGGATACATCGAGATAATCATGTAAACAGAAAGAATGATATAAAGATAGTCAGGGGGTTAAAGAGATTGACGGATTCATCGAGATAATCACATAAACAGAAAGAATGATAGAAAGATAGTCAGGTGGATAAAGAGATTGACGGATACATCGAGATAATCACGTAAACAGAAAGAATGAAATAGAGAAAGAGCAAAGGAAAAAGATAGAACGAAAGAAACAAAGAAAGAAAAGAAGAAAGAAGGACATAAAGAAAGAAAAACGGAAAAAGGAGAAGGAAAGAAAGAAAGACCGGAAGGATAATAAAACAAAGAAAAAAGAAAGAAAATAGCAAGAAACAAGGAAAGAGTGAAAGAACGAGAGAAAGAAAGACGGAAAGAAGGAAAGAAAGAAAAAGAAAGAATCAGACGGAAGGAAAGAAGGAGCGAGTTAAAGATCATAAGAAACATAAGAACATAAGAACCAGGAGCAGTAGTCCGCCAATCGGCCCCTCGAGCCGGCTCCGCCATTCAATAAGATCATGGCTGATCCAATCTTGCCCTCAACTCCACTTTCCCGCTCTCTCCCCATACCCCTTGTCTCCCCTGTAGTTCAAATGTCTGTCAATCTCCACCTTGAATATATTCAATGACTCCGCCTCCACAGCTCTCTGGGGTAGAGAATTCCAAAGATTCACGACCCTCTGAGAGAAGAAATTCCTCCTCATCTCCGTCTTAAATGGTGACACCTTATACTGAAGCGATGCCCCCTAGTTCTCGATACTCCCATTAGGGGAAACATCCTCTCAGCATCCACCCTGTCAATCCCACTTAGAATCTTATATGTTTTAATAAGATCACCTCTCATTCTTCTGTACTCCAATGGGTATAGGCTCAGCCTGCTCAAACTTTCGTCAAGAGAGAATGAAAGAAAGAAAGAAAGAAAGAAAGAAAGAACGAAAGAAAGAAAGAGAGAGACAGTTAAAGTTTTAGGTGTATAAATGTAATGAGAACCAGCAGATATTAGACATGAAGAGCATTTATTATAAATATCCACCCCCCTTGGGAATCTAACTACCTTTCATCTGCCACATTGCCGATCAAGGACAAGCCTCTGCACTTTGAACAGGGCAAGCCTCCGAACCACATGAGTCCCTGGGATACATGGTCCTCCTCGCATTTCGTAGTGGAGAGACCCAGGATCGCAATCCTCGGCACCTACAGAGCCAAAAGGTTAATGCGTAGATTTTTCCTGATCGGAGACATCCGCACGCACAAAGCCACCGATCAGAAATACAGGGCCAATGTGTCTTTGACGTATGTCTATAGCAGCCTCAGATACCTTCTGCTTTCTTCCTTTAATAAGCTTTTAGATTGTACGATAAGATTGTCCAGATCATGAGAAACATCTGCGTGATTTATATTTTAAGCTACTAGAGCACATCATCCAGTTTGTATCCTGTGAATTGCAACTTCATATATTTAAAATGTCAAAGAAATGTCGAATATGATCAAATATGCACTTTAGAGAAAAAACAGCTGTGTGCTGAACCCTGTGTCGGCAGTTCCTCATTTCAAGCAATAAAGATCTTCGAGTAGTTAATGTTACCAGACAGTACACCCATGGCCACTGGTCACAAGAGCAACTGAGAGAGTAAGCATGTTCTAATTAGACTCGTGCACGCTGTTCGGATCCTCCAAAATACCGAGATATTTTGTTTTGTTAATTGCCTTTTTCATTGATTTGGAGATAATGGATATGACAGGAACGTTGCTGTAGTAACCGAGATTGCAACACAGACTGAAGTCACTTATTAGGGCACTGGGTTAACATTAGTCAAGTTGTCATAAAAAGGAATGGATAACTTCCCTTATTCTTTATGTTGGATTGTAGTAGGGATTTGGGAGGGTAGACTATCCGAAAGTGGAGAGAGGGAAGGAGGCAGAACAACAGGAGGGCACGGTCATGGAGGGATAGCGAGAAAAGTAAAAGGGGAGAGAAAGTGGAAAAAGAAATGAACGGCTCGGGTCCAGACTGCCAGTCAAATAGCTCACGGGAATAGACACAGGGGAACAAACTGTGGAATAGTGCAAAAGGTGATAGATGCACACATCGATATAGACACAGAGCAATAAATAAACAGAGAGAAAGGGAGAGAGAAAGAGAGAGAGAAAGAGAGAGAGAAAGAGAGATAGAAAGAGAAAGAAAGATTGAAAGATTGAAAGAAAGAAAGATTGAAAGAAAGATTGAAAGAAAGATTGAAAGAAAGAAACAAAGATTGAAGGAAAGATTGAAAGAAAGTTTGAAAGATTGAAAGAAAGATTGAAAGAAAGATTGAAATAAAGAAAGATTGAAAGAAAGATTGAAAGAAAGAAAGATTGAAAGAAAGATTGAAAGAAAGATTGAAAGAAAGAAAGATTGAAAGAAAGAAAGATTGAAAGAAAGATTGAAAAAAAGAAAGATTGAAAGAAAGAAAGATTGAAAGAAAGATTGAAAGAAAGATTGAAAGAAAGATAGATTGAAAGAAAGATTGAAAGAAAGATTGAAAGAAAGAAAGATTGAAAGAAAGAAAGATTGAAAGAAAGAAAGATTGAAAGAATGAGAAAGAAAGAATGGTAGAAAGAAATGAAGAAAGAAAAAAGAAAGAGGAGAAAGAACGAAAGAAAGATTGAAAGAAAGTAAGAAAGAATGATAGAAGAGAGAGAAAGAAAAAAGGAATGGTAGAAAGAAAGTAAATAAGAAAGAAAGAGGGAGAAAGAAAGAAAGAGAGAAGTAAAGAAAGGGGCAAAGAAGGAAAGAGAGAGTGAAAGAAGGAAAGAAAGAAAAAAGAGAGTGTCAGAAAGAAAAAACAACGAGATATTGAGGCAGATAGATAAAACAAAACACTGTGATCCTGGAATCCTGAAATACAAACAGGAAATTCAGGAAACACTCAGCAGGTCAGGCAGTATCTGTGGAGAGTGAAACAGAGTTAATGATTCAGGTCGATAATTGAAATGAGAACTAGAAGATATTAGAGAAGAGGTGCTTTTAAAATAAGCGCAGGGACTGGGAACAACTCCCAGAAACCTCTTTCACACACTTCCACCATCAGCCCTTCCCTCCCAGAAACAATTTCCGACCACCAACCGCACCCCTGGGAGTCTACCTACTATCTTCCGCCTCATTCCCGAACCAGTTTAAGCTTCTCCACTTTGTTTGATTTTCCACGATTCCTTTACCTGTTGCTGTTCTACTGTAACCATTAAAAATCGTTCGCACCCAATATGTGTTTCTAGACTTGCAGCATTAGCACTCCCATTTGCCTTACACCATCATCCATTTTGTCACTGAATCACTCACGTCCTCCAATCTATCACAGACTGCCTCCTTTTATTAATTTCCCATCGACTTTATCCTGGCACTTTATATTCTTAAAAGCTGCTCCTCACTAACAACTTCCAGTTCTGATGAAAGTTCTTTGAACTGAAACAATAACTGTACTCTCTCTCCACAGTTGATGCCTGACCTTCTGAGTGTGTCCAGCACTTATTGTTTGAAGTAAGTTAGATAGACAATGTGTCTGTGAATTAGTGATATAGCAGCCACACATACCCTGCCCTTACTTCCTTTAATCCGCTTTTCAAACTGTACGAGAACAGTGTCCAGATCTTGAGAAACATCTGTGTGATTTATTGTTAAGCTACCAGAGCACATCATCCAGTTTGTAACCTGTGAATTGCTCGCCCACCTTTTAACAATGACAAATACAGGTCGAGTTTGACCGACTATGCGCATTAGAAAAATAAACAGCAGCGAGCAATGCCCTGTGTAGACTGTTCCTCAATTCAAACAGTTTGCGTAACTCTCTATTTCAACTTTTCATTGAAATAAAAATCTTCGAGGAGTTAAAATTAACAGACACTAGAATCATACTCACCGATCCCAAGAAGAACTGAGAGAGTATACATGTTCTAATTAGATTCGTGCACAATTTTCGGATCCTCCAAAGGACCGAGATAGTTTTCTTTCTTAATACCCTTATTCATTGGTTTGGACATAACGGATATGATGTGGCTGTTGCTGTAGTAACCGAGATTGCAACACAGATATCACGTTAATCAAGTTGGTACTAAAGGAACGAATAATCTTCTTCTTCTTCATAGGCAGTCCCTCGGAACCGAGGATGACTTTCTTCCACATTAAAACTGAGTTCGCAGGTGACTGATGAGTCCAATGCAGGACCTACAGTCTCTGTCACAGGTGGGGCAGACAGTGGTTGAAGGCACGGGTGGGTAGGGTGCTTGGGTGGACGTGCGCTCCTTGATCTTGCTCCCGGCGAAGGGACTTGAGCTGTTCGGCGCCGTCCCGGATGCTTCTCCTCCACTTTGTGCGGTCTTGGGCCAGGGATTCCCAGGTGTCAGTAGGGATGTTGCTCTGTTTCAAGTAGGCTTTGAAGGTGTCCTTGAAGCGTTTCCTCTGCCCACCTGGGGCTCTCTTGCCGTGCCGGAGCTCCGATTAGAGCACTTGTTTTGAAAGTCTCGTATCGGGCATGTGGACAATGTGACCCATCCATCGGAGCTGATCCAGCATGGTCAAAGCTTCGATGCTGGGGCTGTTGGCCTGAGCGAGAATACTGACGTTGGTGCACCTATCCTGCCAAAGGATTTGCAGGATCTTGTGGAGGAACAGTTGGTGGTACCTCTCCAGTGCTTTGAGGTGCCTGATGTACATTGTCCATGTCTCTGAGGCGTGCAGCAGGGCGGGTATCAATGCTGCTCTGTAGACCATGAGCTTAGTGTCAGGTTTGAGGTCCTGGTCTTCAAACACTCTCTTCCTGACCTGTCAGCACATACAATTACTACACACTCATTCTGAACATAAATTTGACATGTTACACCAGTGTGTGTGTGTGTGTGTGTGTGTGTGTGTGTTTAAAATATTGATTTACCAGGAGAGATTACACAAATTAGGATTGTATGTCCTAAAATTTAGAAGGTGAGGGGGTGATCTGTTCGATGTTTTCAAGATAGCAAGGGGAACAGATAGGATAGATAGAGATAAACGATTTCCGCTGGTTAGTGATTCCTTGACTAGGTGGCATAGTCTTAAAATTAGAGCCAGACCTATCAGGTGTGAAAATATGAAATTCCAAAATTTTACACACAAATGCTGGTCGAAGATTGAAACTCTCTCTCGCAAACGGCAATTGTTGCTAGATCAATTGTTAATTTTAAATCGGAGATTGATAGCTTTCCGTTAACCAATGGAATTAAGGGATATTGTCCAAAGGCGTGTTTGTGGAAATAAATCGCAGATAAACCATGATCTCAATGAATGGCAGAACAGGCTCGAGGGGCTGAATGGCCTCCTTTTCCTATATAGGTATATATAAGCCTGGAGCACATATTAAACAATGTATTGAAACAATCACCTACAATGACAGTGCATTTTAGGCAATCACATATAACTTACCGGCAAATCTCTGAAGATCTTTCAATATTAAACATCTTGTTTCAATGATACAGGACTGAAAACCCTAATTTAAAAAAATAGAGACTGTTTTAGGATCGCAGAGAGAAGCTCAGAAGAATTAATTTCTATTCCAGATTATGTTAATTGTATGTTGACGTTATCTTAATATATTTGCATATATATGTACATATTATTACATTTAATTGCTAAACACACAACAATCCTGTTTAATTTTCAGTACAACAATAAGATTACTCACTACATTATTCAAAGTGCAGATTTGTTTAAATATTAGCTTCACCTACTGTAGCCTATCTGCAGCCATTTCAATATTTAGGAGGAAGAAATGTTTAATACACATGGATAGTGAACAAATCAGTTCACACATATTTCATCTCTGATAATGATACCCTGTATATTCCAAAGACATGCAGCAAACAATTTGTTTAATCAGAAGTGTTCAGTGTACTTTTCAGAGACATATTACAAATTATTGTATATATATATATAAAATAGGATACTTCTGTCTGTCATTCAGTCTGTCTGTCTGTCTTCAATAAACTCGAAAGTAATAGAGCGAACCTACACGTGTGTTATGTCGAAACAAAGCTTACGATTCCAGAACCGTCATAAGCATATTTACTTTTCGGTCGGACAAAAATTGTTCGCGCGTTATGCAAAAAACCTTCAAAATTAAACTCATTATCTGCTTATTGCATTGATTGACTGACGTCAAGGTCGACCAATCCTGTGCAGGCACGATTGACCAATCCTACAGTTCTGTCACCTGATGGTTGGCCAATCGCTGCGTCTGTGGGCGGGACTAATGCTTTTCAACTCAGGCATCGGGCAGCCATTGCTTCACTACTTCCAGCTCAAAATCTGCTAATCCAGCTTCGGAAAAGTTAGTGTCTCTTTTAAAAATTACATAACATTAACAAAAACGTTTTATAAGTACTTTCACTTTCATCTTTGAAGCTATTAAAAGGTAGAAATGTTGCCCGGCAGCAGATTCACAGAGGGACACAGAGACAAGCCCGAAATCCTGGGACTCGATTTAAAATGTTGCCTTGCAGCAGATTCACACAGGGACAGACAGACAGGCCCCAAAGCCTGGGACTCGATTTAAACCGCCCGGCCCAAAACAGCCCTGGCAAAGCCGGGCTCCCCCAGCTAGTATATAATAAAATGGCACACAATGTGGCCATCGCGCCTGTGCAGTCTCTTTGAAAGAACTATTCAGTTGACTCACTCCCCTGTTCATTCACCAAAGCCCTGTAAATGTTTCATTTTCAACTATAAAATGACTTACCTTAAATTAACTGTGAAATCTGTTTCTATTTTCCTTTCAAGCCACGAATTCCAGGTAATAATTAATAGGGTACTAAAAAATATCCGCAACTCCCCTCTTTTTTTGCCAATTACCATAAATGTGCATCCTCTGGTCACTGATCTCTAGCCAGTGGGAACCATTTGTCCTGATTCAACCTATCAAAACCCTTTATAATTATGATCACTTTAGGTTCTTCTCAGATACACGATGCAGATTGTGGTATCTCTCTCTCTATCACTCTCTCTCACTATATATATATTGAAGTGGATTTTTAGAAATCACAATTGGTAGAAGCATAGCTTCATGGGTAAGAATACGTAGTCAAGGCATTTCTGCCTGGCAACAACAGCCAGAAATAAAAGAGGCTTTGCATATGGCTCAGAAGTGAAGCATTGGCACCCTTCAGGAATTAAGGGGTTAACAATGTTGCTTGCACACGAGACAACAGCGGAGACAGTTCAGACATGTTAACCGCAAGGTCTTGATGCTTTTGCAAGATTAGATAAAACAGGTACAGAAGCACCAACCACAAGAAATGGAACCTAGAGATAAGTAAAACCACACGGGGCACAGTCAGGATAGAAATGTAGACATGCGGGTTTACTGAAGGTCACAAAGATACAATAATAGGTGAGGTCATAAAGAGCATGTGACAATAAATATAGGCAAAAGATTACGTGATGCGAGATAGGGAATCAGCCAATTAGCAAATGTGCATGCGGGCTTTAAGCCAATTAATGGATTATGCACGAGCCTGCCACGGTTTTTGTACGCTTAAATACCAGAGACCAAAGACAATCGGGGAGTCAGCCAGGAACGAGTTGCAGGAACTCTAAGCTGTACACCCTGATCAGCCCTTAGGTACCTCCGTAGACTGTTCGTATTGTACTGTTGAATAATTTTGTGTATAAATAAATTGCTTGGCTATTTTACCATTTACAGACTAGAGTGCGGATTTAATTAATTTTATTTTGGCACTATATATATATATCCATAGAGAGAGAGAGGGAGGCATTTATACCAGCTTAAATATATACAGGACAAGCATAAATTTGAAACTCCCCTGCTCTTAATTGAATAATGCTGTTCAAGCTGAGAGAACAGATGGTGCTTCGGTTTAACGTCTCATGCTAAGGGCGGTAACTCTGACACTGCTGCGCTCCCTCAGGACTGCACTGATGTGTGAGTCTAAATTACGTGATCAAATATCTCACGTTAGAATTTAACCCATGCGCTTCTGATTAAGAAGCAACAGTGTTACCACTTAGACAAGGCTGACACATGGGATAGGTGGGCGAGCTGGACGAGATATTCCGCTGCCTGCAACTATTACTAGGTTACAATATTACTAAAAGCAAAGGAAAGGTGGCATCCCTGGGCAGAACTCTACTAAA
Source organism: Somniosus microcephalus (assembly GCF_052327205.1). Classification (NCBI taxonomy): domain Eukaryota; kingdom Metazoa; phylum Chordata; class Chondrichthyes; order Squaliformes; family Somniosidae; genus Somniosus; species Somniosus microcephalus. The sequence goes on along the minus strand of NW_028225187.1, from coordinate 41,961,006 downwards.
TGAATTAGGAATATGGGATTATAAAAGAGCCAATATGTCATTAGGCAGGCCGTTAAATGAATCTGAAAGCAGATAGTCAACAACAATGTCACTGTACTGGAAATAAAAAAGTCAACTTGGATGAGATAAAAGGTAACCGCTGGATAAAATTGGGAAGAGAGTTTGGCAGATAAGATGGCGAACACACACAATGGGAATGTATCAATTGGCAATATTTGGGAGAATCAAGAGATACATTCCAGTATATGAAAAGAACGTGATGCAAATGTTTTTTCCGATTAATAGAGTAAATCAATTATGTTAAAACCTTAGAACAAATACAGTGAAGTTATAGTGATGGTAAAAATTATAAACAACGTGTTTGGCCTTAGGGGGAGTATTGTGTGCAACTGTGGCACTACACTTCAGTAAGTGTGTCAAGGCCATGATGAGGTACAAGAAGTTATTTAATAGAATGGTACCTGGGTTAAGGGACTTCAGTTATGTGCAGAGACTGGAGAAGCTGGGGTTCTCCTTAGAACAGAAAAGGTTAAGGGGAGATTGACCAGAATGGTACCAGGGATGAGGGACTTCAGTGATGTGGATAGACTGGAGAAGCTGGGATTGTTCTCCTTCCAGCAGAGAAGGTTAAGGGGAGATTGACCAGAATGGTACCAGAGATCAGGGACTTCAGTGATGTGGAGGGACTGGAGAAGCTGGGGCTGTTCTCCTTAGAGCAGAGAAGGTTAAGGGGAGATTTGCTAGAGCTATTGCAAATTATGAGTTGTTTTGATAGAGTAAGCAAGGAGGAAGTGGTTTTACTGCTAGGAGGGCGGGTAACCAAAGATCATAGATTGAAGACAACTGGCAGAAAAAATCAGCGAGAGATAAGGAGAATATATTTCAAACAAAGGGTTTTTGAAGGCCCAAACTATCCCATCAAAACGCTTTGGATCTTGAATCAGATAGAGATGACAAGATTGATAAATTCAATTTTGTTTCTTAAATGTATTAAACATAGGGAGCAAAGGTGGGTAAATGGATTTGAGGTTCAGACCATCCAAGATCTCATTGAATATCAAATCTGTCTCATGGGGCTGAATGGCCTCCTCATGTTCCAAGTGTGCTAATGTTTCAAGATTTCATTTCTGTTCTAAGGTTGGAACGGCTACAGACCACAGACATAACCAATGGAATAAATTGGCTAGTTGATAGATAAATGTGATCTTCCCTGGTCCTATATATTCCCTATGTTATTTTAGAAATAGTTATGTTGCAACCAGATATTTTTTTGATTAGTGGCAATTTGTTGTATTAATGAATTCATATAAATAAATAAATAAATTGAGGTCTTGACAATGTTTTTGCAATATGTATTAAATATACATATGCATATATGTATAGAATTTTAGAACGAAACAGTACAGTATGTGATCATTTGACCCATTGCGCCTATGCACTCTCCAAGAAAGACCTATTCAATTTATCTCTTTCCCCAGTTGTTTACCCATAGCTCTGTAAATGTTTTATTTTTAAGCATAGATCCAATTGCCTCAATATAACTATTAAATCTGATTACATTACCCTTTCAGACAATTAATTCCTGATAATAAGAACATAAGAACATAAGAAATAGCAGCAGGAGTAGGTCATATGGCCCCACGAGACTGCTCCCACTTTCAATAAGATCATGGCTGATCATTGACCTCAACTCTACCTTCCCGCCCGATCTCCACATCACTTGATTGCCCTGGAGTTGAAAAATCAATCTATCTCAGCCGTGAATATATTCAAAGAATCATCATTCACAGTCCTCTGGGGCAGTGAAGTTCCAAGATTCGCAACCATCTGAATGAAGAAAGGCCTCCTCATCTCGGTCCTAAATGGCCTACCCCTTATCCTGAGATCATGCCCCCTTGTTGAAGACAATCCAGCCAGGGGAAACAACTTCCCAACATCTACCCTAACAATTCTCTTCAAAATCTTGTATGTTTCAATGAGGTCACCTCTCATTCTTCTAAAATCAAGAGAGTATAGGGCCATTCTACACAACCTCTCATCACAGGACAGCCCTCTCATCCCAGGAATCAATCTAGTGAACCTTCTTTGCAACGCCTCCAAGGCATGTATCTCCTTCCTTAGATAAAGAGTACAAAACTGTGCACAGTGCTCCAGGTGTGGGCTCACCAAGGCCCTGTACAATTGTAGCAAGACTTCCTTACATTTATACTTCAAACCCCTTGCAATAAAGGCCAACATGCCATTTCCTTCCTAATTGCTTGCTGTACCTGCATGCTAGCTGTCAGTGTGTCTTGCACGACGACGCCCAAATCTGTCTGAACACCAACATTTAAAAGTTTCCCACCATCGAAAAAAGATTATGTTTCTCTATTCTTCTTACCAAAGTGAATAACGTCAGGTTGTGGCAGAGCCACCAAGGGACTCTTATATGGATGTACATAATTGCCTTTAACAGAGTGAATCGGTATCTGTATTTGTTTGCTGCATGTAAGCAGCGCGGTCGCTAAAGGATTAAGACCAAACGAGATGACGTCACCACGTGGGTCACGTGATGTTCCCAATGGCGGGAAACGTGATGACGTCATGACGTCGGACTGAGGAGCCTCCCCTCTCAGTCCTCGTGGAGCCAGCCTTAAGCAAACACCTGTTGATTAGTTCTCCTGCAGTTTTGAATGTTACTTCCTCCAGTTTGCATTAAACATCGTTTGGTTATCTGATTGACTCGCTCTCAGTATTTTCGTGAGGAATTTACCAATTCCTACAATGTTACACTTATTTATACTCCAGCTGCCACCGTACTGCCCACTCACTAAGTCGATCTATATCCCTTGGGAGACTCTCTGAGATCTCCTCACAGCTTAATGTCTCACCTATCTTTGTGTCATCCGGAACTCGGATACATTACACTCGGTCCCTTTATCTAGGCCATTGATACTGATTGTAAAAAGCTCAGGCCCCAACACTGATCCTCCATCCATGCTACAGTATTACCCCCAACCCCAAGAGCCCCTATCCGTAAACTCGAGGAACAGCACCTCATCTTTCGATTCGGCACTTTACAGCTCTCCGGACTCAATATCAAGTTCAACAATTTCAGATCATAACCTCGGCCCCTATTACATTTTTTCTTATATTTTTATCCACACCTTTGTTTTTGCCTTTTCCCCCCCACCTTTTTTTTCTCTCTCCCACATGGCTGCTGTCTCCCATTCTGCCAGCGCATTTCACATCTAATCTAGAGCCGTCTTTTGTCTCTCCACTAGTCCTATCACGATCTCGTCTTGTTTTGAATACCTCTTAATGTCTCTTCACTACTCTTTTGTTCTCTCCCAGCCTGACCTCTTAATCTATTTCATTTCCTATGCCTTTCCAGTCTCGACAAAGGGTTTTCACCCGAAACGTTGACTCTATTATCTCTCCACGGATGTTGCCTGGCCTGCTGAGTTTTTCCAGCATTTTCTGCTGTTTTTCCATGAGCCCCTATCGTGTGTAATAACCTTTTATGTGATGCCTTATCGGATGCCTTTTGGAAATCAAAATATACTACATCCACAGATTGCCCTCAAAAGAGTCTAACAAATTTGAAAATACGATTTCCCTTTCATAAAACAATGTTAACTCTGCGTAAACATGTTAAAATGTTCCAAGTGCCCTCATACAACTTCCGTAACAATGAATTCCAGTATATCCCCGATGACTGATGTCAGGCTAACTGGCCTGTCATTCCCTGTATTCTCTCTTCCTCCTTGCTGGAATAGCCGTGTTACATTTGTGACCTTCCAATTCGCTGGGACCTCTACAGAATCTAGGGAATTTTGGAAGATCAAAACCAATGCATCCACTGTCTCTTCAGCCACCACTTTTAGAATTCGAGCTTGTAGGCCGTCAGGTCCAGGGGATTTGTTGGCTTTTACTCCCATTAATTTCTCTAGTACTTTTTCTCTACTTATATTAGTAAGTTTAAGTCCTGACCCTAATTGGACTCTTGCTTCCCCAGAAATTTTGGTCTGCTTTTTGCGTCTTTTACAGTGAAGACAGATACAAAATAAGTGGTAATTAAAAAAAATCCTCATCTCCCCTCTGATGCTTTTGCTAATTATCATAATTGTGCATCCCCTGGTCACCGACCTCTAGCCAATGGAAACGTTGTTCCTTATTCACTGTATCCAAACCGTTCATAATTAACAACACTTTATTTCCTTCACAGAGACATGGTGCAGATTGTGGTATCTCTCTCTCTCACTCTCTCTGTCACTCTCTCTCTCTCTCTGTATCTCTCTCTCACCCTCTCTCTCTGTCTGTCTCTCTCTCTACCTCTCTCTCCCTGTACTTCACTTTCTCTTTCTCCATCCGTGTCTCGATCTCTCTGTCTCTCTCTCCCCCTGCCCTTCTCCCTCTATCTCTCTCTCTGTCTCTCTCTCTCTGTCTGTCTCTCTTTTTATGTCTCTCTCTGTATGTCTGTCTCTCATTGTCTCTATCTGTCTCTGTCTCTCTCTCTCTGTCTCTCATATATAATATATATATATAAATGTACATTTAGCGAGAGAGACATTTATATAAGCTTACATATATGCAGGACACGGATAAACTTAATAATGAATACATTGGGCCAGTAATTCCAGTCCCAACGCGTGAGTACGGACGGTGTACTCACGCGTGGGCCTGTTGGAACTGCTGGATTCCAGCATGCATAGCGCTTGCGCGGGAAACCAGCATTTCCTCTCCATCAAACTAAGGGGTTAAGAGGTCCAACGTTTTGACAGGTTTGCGCGTGTGCAAGGGCCTGAACTTTTTGGAAATGAAAAAAGGAGGCATAAGCAGTGGATTCTTGAAGGTAAGTGGTTTAATATTTAAAATTATTTCATTTTTTCCATAGCTTCATTGTTTTTAAGGACTTTACAGTAAGGTAAGTTTATTTTTAGATCCGAATTGGTAAAAAAAAAAATTCAAAAATGTTATTAATTGTTTTAAATAGTTTTTTAAATTTATTTATAGTTTATTTAATTATTGGGATGTTTTTCTAAATTTTAATTAAAGTTAAACTAGTCTTTTGGACGCCCGTACTTTTCATGAGTTTGACAGTCTTTACTATCAAACTCATGAATGACTTTCCCCTCCCCTTATTGGCTGCACAGTGCTCACCTGATCCCAGCCGGCACATCGCACTAACTACGCCAATGGATCAGGTAAGCACATCGCGCCGACATCTGAACCGGGCCAATGACAGGAAATGCAAGCAGGCTCGGGCTTCAGATGTCGGCGCGCCGGGTGAGTGCACATCGGGGGCATGCATGCGCGGCAAGCCCCCGATCCTAATTTCTGGCCCATTGTTGAAAATGTATTGATTGATATCCAGAATACATTTACAGGCACGTCCTATGAGTTAAGATTTCTGGCGCTTTTGATTAGAGAGGAGCTGTATCACAATTTACAGTATCTGCGACACTGATCACAAAGAGCACAATGTGAAAAATGATGGTTCAATAATCTTAGGTGCTAACTTTTTTGCGATGGGAGTACAGAAATATACTTTCCCGACTATACTATTCTGCACAGAGAAATTTGGATTATAGGGAACTGATGGTGTTGCTGTGAAAATGCCAGCAGTAGCTTTCAGCAGAGATATCAGTTTTCACAGGAAACACCTTAAAATTTGCAATGACTGAATCACGCTTGCTCTAACTGCAGGCAGCTGGTGATTCAGCCCAGGGAAGACTTTGACTAATTATTCTGTTTCTATAACTGCCAGTGCCAGGATTGCTCAGTTAATTATCTTATTTCACGTTTTATTCTCAGACCTGTACCCGAGATATACATATTGATAATTTATTCTCCAATGCGTTTCATCTTATAGTCATTTGTCCTCAAATTAGCAACAACTTCCCAAACGGGTGGATTTTCCAAATGCTATTTTGGGTTGGCTGAGTGAGGAATAATGACCAGGACACCAGTGCCACTGCCCTGCTCTTCATTGAATCATGGTGTGGGATAACTTACATCCACATGAGGGAGGACGAAGGGGCCTCAGTTTAACATCACATACTAAAGACGGCACCTCCGACAGTGCAGCGCTCCCTCTGGCGATTTTACCATCTGCCCTAAATGTGCACCCTCTGGTTGTTGATCTCTGGACAGTGAAACGGTTATACATATTTGCATTTTCAAAATAATTTCTAATTATGAACAACTCTATTAAAACCCCTTGCCCTTCTCTGCTGCATAGAGAACACCACCCTGCTTCTCTACTATGTCCACATCATCGAAGTTCCTCATCTGGTTCCATTCTGTTAAATTTTCTCTGCATCCTTTCCAAGGCCTTTACATACTTTGTAAAATCTGATGGTCAGAACTGGACACAATGTTCCATCTGAGCCCCCAAAGATGATGTGTAATGATTTAGCATCACCTCATAATTATTTATCACTACTTTATGGGTCTATTTATAAATCCCATGATACGGTATACTTTTTATCAGCCTTTACAATTGGCCTGCCAACTTCAAAGATGTGTGTACGTGAACCTCCAGGTATATCAGTTCCTGCACCCACTTTAAAATGACACCAAGCTATTTATATTGCCTCACCTCATTCTTCCTTCCAACATGCATCACTTCCCTGCATTACATTTCAGCAGCCAGGTCTCTGCACATTTGAAATGATGCCCTTTAACCACAAGTCCAGGTCGTTAATATGTAGGAACAAGAGCAGGGGTCTCAATAAGCGACCCATGGGGAACCCCACTACATACTTCTCTCCAGTCTGAAAAACAAGCCTTCAGCACCACTCACTTCTTTCTGACCCTGAGTTGATTTTATATCCACGCTGCCACTGACTCTTAATTAATATAATTGAGAAAACATAAGAACATAAGAAATAGGAGCAGGAGTAAGCCAATCGGCCCCTCGAGCCTGCTCTGCCATTCAATAAGATCATGGCTGATCTGATCCTAAACGCCAATCCACTATCACAGAACCATCTCCTGAATCTCACAGAATTAGACACACGAAATAGGAGTACGATCAGGCTACACGGCCCCTGGGCCCGCTCCGCTACCCACAGGGCCATGACCGATCCGAACCTAGACTCATGTCCAAATTCCTGCCCGCTCCCCGTAACCCTTAATTCCCTTTACTTCAAGGAAACTCTCTGTTTGTGTTTTAAATTTATGTAATGATGTAGCTTCTACAGCTTTTTGGGGCAGCATATTCCATGAACCTACCTCCCGCTGAGTGAAGTAGTTCCTCCTCATCTCAGTTTTGAAAGAGCAGCCCCTTATTCCAAGACTATGCCCACTAGTTCTACTTTCACCCATCATCGGGAACATCTTCGCCGCATCCACCCGATCCAACCCGTTCACAAACTTATATGTTTCAATAAGATCGCCTCTCATTCTTCTGAACTCCAATGAGTAGAGTCCCAATCTACTCAGCCACTCCTCATATGTCCATTCCCTCATCCCCGGGATTAACCGATTGAACCTTCATTGTACTGACTCGAGAGCAAGTATGTCCTTTCTTATGTATGGACACCAAAACTGTACGCAGTATTCCAGGTGCGGTCTCACCAATACCTTGTGCAACTGAAGCAATACCTCCCTATTTTTATATTCTATCCCTCTAGCAATGAATGCCAACATTCCATTGGCCTTCTTAATCACTTGCTGCACCTGCATACTAACCTTTTGAGTTTCGTGCACCAGGACCCCCAGATCCCTTTGTATTGCAGTACTTTCCAGTTTCTTGCCATTAAGATAAGAACTTGCTCTACGATTTTTCCTGCCAAAGTGCATAACCTCACACTTTCCAGTATTGTATTCCATCTGCCAAATCTCTGCCCACTTACTTAGCCTGTCTATGTCCCCTTGCAGGTTTTTTATGTCCTCCTCACTCACTGCTTTCCCTCCCATCTTAGTATCATCTGCAAGCTTTGATATGTTACACTCGGTCCCCTCCTGCAAGTCGTTAATATCGATTGTAAAGAGTTAAGAGCACTGACCCCTGCGGAACACCACGAGTTACTGATTGCCAGTGAGAATGAACCATTTCTCCCAACTCTCTGCCTTCTGTTAGATAGCCAATCTTCTACCCATGGCAGAATATTACCCCAATCCTGTGATTTTTTATCTTAAGCAATAATATTTTGTGTGGCACCTTGTCAAATGCCTTTTGGAAGTCTAAATACACTACGACCACTGGTTCCCCTTTCTCCACCCTATATGTTACTTCCTCAAAGAACTCCAGCAAATTTGTTAAAAATGACTTCCCCTTCATAAAACCATGCTGACTTTGTCCTATTAAATTATGATTATCCAAATGTCCTGTTACTGTCTCCTTAATAATGGACTCCAAAATTTTACCTACCACAGATGTTAGGGTAACCGATCTATAGTTTCCAGCCTTCTGTCTACTGCCCTTTTTAAATAAGGGTGTTACATTAGCAGTTTTCCAGTCTGCCGGGACCTTTGCCGAGTCCAGGGAGTTTTGGAAAATTATTACCAATGCATCCACAATCCCTACCACCACTTCCCTCAAGACCCTAGGATGTAAGCCATCATGTCCAGGAGATTTATCTGCCTTGATTCCGATTATTTTACCGAGTACCACTTCTTTAGTGATTTTGATCGTGTTTAGCTCCTCCCCCCCTTTAGCCCCCTGTTTCTCCAGTGTTGGGATATTCTTCGTGTCTTCTACTGTAAAGACTGATAAATAATATTCATTCAGTGTTTTTGCCATCTCCATATTTCCCACCATTAATTTCCCAGTCTCATCCTCTAAGGGACCAACATTTACTTTAGCCACCCTTTTTCTTTTTATATAACTATAAAAACTCTCACTATCTGTTTTTATATTTTTTGCTAATTTACTTTCATAATCTACCTTCCCTTTTTTAATCAATCTTTTTGTTATTTTTTGCAGTCTTTTAAAGTTTTCCCAATCCTCTATCCTCCCACTAGATTTGGCTACCTTATATGCCCTTGTTTTTAGTCGAATACTATCCTTAATTTCTTTACTTAGCCGCGGATGGCTGTATTTTCTTTTACACCCTTTTCTTCTCAGTGGAATAAATTTTTTTGGAAGTTGTAAAATAGCTCCTTAAATGTACACCACTGGTCATGTATCGTCTTACCCTTTAATCTATTTTCCCAGTCCACTCTACTCAATTCCGCTCTCATACCTTCATAGTCTCCTTTATTCAAGCTTAGCAAGCTTGTTTGAGATCCAACCTTCTCATCCTCGAATTGAATATGGAATTCAACCATGTTATGGTCACTCATTCCAAGGGGATCCTTTACCAGGACATTTTTAATTAATCCTGTCTCGATACACAGGACCAGATCTAAGGTTGCTTGCCCCCTGGTCAGTTCAGTTACATACTGCTCAAGAAATCCATCCCTAATACACTCAATTAACTCATCCTCAAGGGAGCTCTGCCCAATTTGATTTGTCCAATTAATATAATAGTTAAAATCCCCCGTAATTGTAGATTCTCCCTTATTACAAGCCTCAACTATTTCCTGATTGATACTCCATCCAACAGAGTTGCAACTGTTCGGAGACCTATAGACTACGCCCACTACTGTTTTTTTCCCCTTATTATTCCTTACCTCCACCCAAACTGTTTCATTATCCTGATCTTTTGACCCAATATCATTTCTCTGTATTATAGTGATTCCTTCCTTTATTAACATAGCCACCCACCTCCCCTTCCTTCCTGCCTGTCCTTCCTGATCGTTAAATAACCTGGTATGTTTAATTCCCAGGATTTGTCACCCTGCAGCCATGTTTCTGTAATGGCCACAAGATCATACCCATATGTAGTTTTTGTGCCATTAACTCGTCTATTTTGTTACGAATGCTACGTGCATTCAGATAGACAACTTTCAAAGATGTTTTGTGACACTTAGTTCCTGCTTTTGCCCTTTTTATTACTTTACATTATACTCCATAACTTCTGCCCCTTCCTGACACGCTCTGGTTTTTAATTTCCCCACTTCTACCTAATTCTATGACCTTCTCTGTTGTCATTTTTATTATTTGCTCTCTAGGAACCTCCCCCCCACTAGTTAGTTTAAAGTCCTCTCTACAGCCCCAGTTATATGATCCGCCAGGACTCTAGTCCCAGCTCTGGCCAAGTGAAGCCCGTCCCAACGGAACAGCTCCCTTCTGCACCAGTACTGGGGCCAGTGTCCAAGGAAGCAAAACCAATTTCTCCCACACCAGTCTTTGAGCCACGCATTTAACTCTCTCATTTTATTTGTCCTAGCCAAAATCGCTCGTGGCTCAGGTAATAATCCAGAGATTATTACCCTTATGGTTCTGCTTTTTAATTTGGCCCCTAGCTGCTCAAACTCCCTCAGCAGAAACTCCTTCCTTGTGCTATCTATGTCGTTGGTACCAACATGGACCACGACAACTGTATCTTCCCCCTCCCACTCCAAGTTTCTCTCCAGTCCAGAGGAGATGTCCTTAACCCTGGCACCGGGCAGGCAACACAGCCTTCGGGAGTCTCGCTCTCAGCTGCAAAAACTCTATCTATCCCCCTAACGATACTATCCCCTACCACTACAACATTTCTATTAACTCCCCCTACTTGAATGGCCCCCCCGCTCCACGGTGCTGTGGCCAGGTTGCTCACCCTCCCCGCAGTCCCTGTTCCCATCCTCACAGGGAGTAAGAGCCTAGAACCTGTTGGACAAGTGCAAGGGCTGTGGTTCCTCCAACACTACCTCCTGGATCCCCATACCTGCCAAAATTCTAGTCACACCATCCTGACCCTGGCCACGGACTACATCTGAATTAATTAATCTAATTGGCGTGAATACCTCGTGATACACAGAGTCCAGGTAACTCTCCCCATCCATGATGTGTCTCAGTGTTTGAAGCTCGGACTCCAGCTCTTCAACACGGAGCCGGAATTCCTCGAGCAGCCAACACTTACTGCAAATGTGATCACCGTGAGCATCAATGGTGTCCACCAGCTCCCACATATTGCAGCAGCAACACATCACCTGATCTCCCATTCTATGTAATTAATTAAATTTATTAATATTAATCTTAAATACCCTCTGCCCCGATTCTAGCTGGTGAATATCACACCTTAGAAACTATAAACCAAAGAGATTTAAGCTTAAAAAGGGAGAAATACTTACCAACCAATCACTTACCCGCTTTATGGTGACGTCACACTTGGATTGCTTTTTACCTCTCTCCTTCCCTCCGAGTTCCAAGACTGGAGATTGTTAAACCTACCTGGGTCTCTGGGGCCTTTATACAGCCGCTCAGTCCGCGATTCCCGCCGATTCTTGCACTGAGGCCTTACCTGGTCTCTGGAGCCTTTATACAGCCTTTCAGCCCGCGATTCCCGCCGATTCTCCAACTGAGGCCTTACCTGGTCTCTGGAGCCTTTAAACAGCCGCTCAGCCTGCGATTCCCGCTGATTCTCAAACTGAGGCCTTACCTGGTCTCTGGAGCCTTTATACAGCCGCTCAGCCCGCGATTCCCTCCGATTCTCGCACTGAGGCCTTACCTGGGTCTCGGGAGCCTTTATACAGCCGCTCAGCCCGCGATACCCGCTGATTCTCGCACTGAGGCCTGACCTGGTCTCTGGAGCCTTTAGACAGCCGCTCGGCTCGCGATTCCCGCCGATTCTCGCACTGAGGACTTACCTGGTCTCTGGAGCCTTTATACAGCCGCTCAGCCCGCGATTCCCGCCGATTCTCGCACTGACGTCTTACCTGTGTCTCTGGAGCCTTTATACAGCCGCTCAGCCCGCGATTCCCTTCCGATTCTCGCGGGGGACATGTTGGTGTTCAGAGGGATCTGGGTGTCCTTGTGCACTAATGATTGAAAGTTAACATGCAGCTACATCAAGCAATTTGGGAAGCAAATGATATGTTGGCATTTATTACAAGAGGATTTGAGTATAAGTGTGATGACATCTTAAAGCAATTTCATCGGTCCTTGTTTAGACCACATCTAATATGTACAGTTTTGCTCTGCTTACCTATGTAGGGATATACTTGTCATAAAGGAGGTGCAACAATGGTTCACCAGACTGATTCGTGAGATGTGGTGATTGTCCAGTGAGGAGAGATTGAGGCCTATATTCCCTAGATTTTAGAAGAATGAGAGGTGATCTAATTGAAACATACACATTTTTAATGGGATTGACATGGTAGATGCAGGGAGTATGTTTCCCCTGGTTGGGGAATCTAGAATTGGGGTTACAGTCTCAGAATAAGTGGGGCACCGTTTAGGACTGAGTTGAAAAATGTCTTCTCTCAGAGTGTAGTGAATCTTTGCAGTTCTGCACCCCTGAGGGTTCTGGAGGCTCAGTCGTTGAGTATCTTCAAGGTGTGGAGATGCCGGTGTTGGACTGAGGTGGACAAATGTAGGAAGTCACCACAACACCAGGTTATAGTCCAACAGTTTTATTTGAAATCACAAGCTTTCGGAGCGCTGCTTCTTCGTCAGGTGAAGTGGAGAGATGCCTATAGACCCAGATTATATAGTCAGAGAATAATGCCAGATGATTACAGGTAATCTTTCTAACTGCCATTTATCACACCTCGGCAGAGAGATAATCACAGCAATCAAAGGTGTGAATGGTGTCCAAACAGGTCAGTCAGGTAAACATTACATCAATGATGATTGCTGTGATTATCTCTCTGCCGAGGTGTGATAAATGGCAGTTCGAAAGATTACCTGTAATCATCTGGCATTATTCTCTGACGATATAATCTGTGTCTATAGGCATCTCTCCACTTCACCTGACGAAGGAGCAGCACTCCAAATGCTTGTGATTTCAAATAAAACAGTTGGACTATAACTGGGTATATTCAAGACAGAGATCGACCGATTTTTGGATATAAAGGGAATCAATCGATATGGGTATAGTGCAGGAAAGTTGAGTTTAGGTTGAAAATCAGCTATTGAATGGCGGAGCAGGTTCGAGGGTCCGAATGGCCTACTCCTGCTCCTATTTCTCATGTTGTTATGTGTTCATTTTTAATTTATATGTGCCTCTCTTTACAAAGCCCAGCTGCCATATGATTTTATTTATCAGCCGTATCTACTTGTCCTGTCATCGTCACAATTGTCAATGTGAACTGCCAATTCTCTTTGCTACTGCACTTCCTTTAAAACAGAACCATTTAATGTGTATTGCATCTCATAGTTCTTCGCAAATGCTTCACGTCACATTTCTCTGCATTATATTTCAGATGGCATGTGCCTGCCCATTTGAAACTATGCCCTTTATAATCGAGTCCAGGTCATTAATGTATCTTAAAAAGAGCAGCGATCTCAATAACCGACGTTTGAGGAACACCACGAAGTTCTCCCCCCAAGGCTGATAAACAAGCGTGCAGCACCACTGTGCTTATTGTCCATTAGCCAATGTTGTGTGCACGCTGCTACTGCCCTACTAATAATATAATTGATGGAACGACAATAAGCAGCCACGACTATAGAAATTACAGTCACTAAATATTAATTGAAAGTCGAGGAATAACAGGAGGGATCCGGATGAAGTGTCAGGGCCAGCAGCAAGCGCAAGCACTGTACATTGCCACGTGTAAAGTTTTAAGTGAATAAACGTTTTAATCAGATGAAAACCCAGGGGCTGTGGGAAAGCAGTAGGATATTAGGATGTGTTCCGGCTAGCTGCAACAAATAGCCAGCAGAGACAGAATGAATTCAATGGCCCTGTTATGTGTTGCAAACTTCCACTGTAGGCCTGCTGATAAAGCCATATGCTTGAATGTCAGCTTTTACAATCACCTGTAATGCCTGTTTAACTACACTGCGTACTGTACAGAAGATAACTAAACAATTTTAAACCAGAGTTGACAGCATTGGAAGAAATCAAATAAAGTACAGTTCCCGTTACCGAGATGTAACAATAACTTACTGTCTGAACAGGCTAATACTCACCACTCACAGGTATCATGAAATATGGAATCTGATCAGAGGAGAAATCTTTCACTATTTCTGAAGCGGCCAGTTTCTGTTGAGGTCCACTCAGAACTGATAAATTCTGCAGCCACTGCGTTCACACAGCAAGAGCCTGCTCCTTCCTTCCTGCTTTCATGTCATTGCATTAAGAGTAGGGTTAGTGCAGCAACAGGAAGTGGGAGCTTTACAATATCTTTGAAATTTTCCTTCGCATTGCAGCGATAAGATATCACAGAAATCACAGAAATCACAGAAACCCCACAGTGCAGATAGAGGCCATTTCGGCCAATCAAGCCTGCACCGACACATATCCCACCCAATCCCCGTAACCCCTACACCAACACATATCCCACCCTATCCCCGTAACCCCACGTATTTAATCCCCGTAACACGAAGGGTCAATTTATCATAGCCAATCAACCTAACCCGCACATCTTTGGACTGTGGGAGGAAACCGGAGCACCCGGAGGAAACCCACGCAAACACGGGGAGAATGTGCAAACTCCACACAGACAGTCACCCGAGGCCGGATTCGAACCCGGGTCCCTGGCGCTGAGGCAACAGTGCTAACCACTATGCCACCATGCTGGAAGAGTTTTTTGGTATGCATCATTAAAATATGTGGGTATTCAAAGCATGCAATTTACTCTTACTGGTATTACAGATAGATTTGTTTCACTGACTCTACGTTCCATATATCAATCACAGGGTTGCAGTAAAGGGAGAAAAGGGCAACACCATTAAAGACAATTCTCAGCAAACTACACCTACAATTCAGGAAACCTGACAAAAACGAATGCTGTGCTACTGACAGGATTTTGTTACGATACATTTTACCCTCATTAAATGGTTTTGTTGGCACTTCCTTCTGCAGCTGTTGTGCTACCTACGCAACGGATTATGACCTCGGCATTGCTCTACTTCCAGATCATTACTTTTTCCGGTCCTGTCCGTCTACGTTCCGCTCCTCACTCCAATTCATTGCAACATGGCGGATGATCATATTTTCTCTCTTAGCGAATAACTCTTCTATTCTCTTTCCCTTGAAACACAACGTCATGACAACGCGATTGTACCTGAGCAAAAATCCAGTGGCGCAAACTGCTTGTAAACTCGTAATTATGAGCACGGATAATGAAGAATAATTGGATTATGTTGTGAATCAGCTCAGAAGGCTGTAGTAGATCTCTTCGATTGCCAAATTGTGTTTACAGTGGGAAGTAACTATTCGGCCAATGGTGCCTGTGGCAGTTCTTTGCAAGAGCTATCCAACTGTTCCCACTCACCTGCTCTTTCACCATAGCCCTGCCAAAGTTTCCTTTCCAAGGATGTATCCAATTCCTTATTGAAAATTTATATTAAATCAGTTTCCAGAACCTCCTCATTGTTTCCGTCTGTTCCAAATTTCGTGTCAGCTGCAAACGTTGAAATTATGCCTTTATTACCAAATCCAATCAAATCTATGTAAAAAAGAGCAGTGGCATTAATATCTATTCCTGGGGACAGAACAACATTCTGCCATATTGTCTAAAAAAATGAAAACTAATATTTACAATGCCGGTTGATTTGACAATGGAAGGGTTAAATATTCAAACACAATGTGCACATAAGAATGTCGAGATCTCAGTATTATAATATATCTCCTGCCTAACTGGCCTGCCACCACTTCCCTATTTGCAACATCCAATCTGATAACGGTTCTGTTCTACTTCCTGCCATTGGAGAAGTTATCTGGCGAGTGAGATAACAGGCATGTAGTCAATCGTTCCACAGAGGACATTTTCTGGGCATTGCAACTGAACAGGTTTGAAGATACAATCGCAGACATACATCTGTTTGCCTCAAGTGAAAACAAAATTATTCAAACATTTAAATTTTACACTCCCGAATTATTAATGTAATGCATTTCCTAAGATGAAGATTGAACCCATCTGCTTTTTTCTGAGGCACTGCAATTCATACCTTCAACAATTCATACCTTATCCATTGCAGTTTGAACATAGGAATGTAGGAACATAAGAACAGGAATAGGCCTTTCAGCCCCTCGAGCCTGTTCCACCATGCAATGAGATCATGTCTGATCTGCAACCTAAGTACAGATACGCACCCTTGCCCCATATCCCGCAATACCTTTAGTTAGCAAAACGCTACCAAGCTCAGATTTAAGATTTATAATTGACCTAGCTCCAATTGCCATTTATGGAAGAGAGTTCAAAAGTTCTCCCATCCGTTGTGTGTAGAAGTGTTTCCTAATTTCACACCTGAAATGTCTGGCTCTCATTTTTAGACTATGCCCCCTAGTCCTGGAATCCACAACAAGCGGAAATAGTTTATCTCTATCTACCCTATCTGTTTCCCTTTATATCCTGAAAATTTGGATCAGATCACCCCTTAACCTTCTAAATTCTATGGAATACAAGCCAATTTGTTTAAGCTCTACATTGAACGTAACCCTTGAAGTCCGGGTATCATTCTGGTAAACATACGCTGCACTCCCTCCAAGGTCAACATATCCTTCCTAAGATGTTCTGCCCAGAACTGCTCACAGTACACCAGGTTTGGTCTAGCCAATGTTTTGGATAGCGGTAGCATAACTTATAAACCCTTATATATTGTCCTCCAGATATAAAGACCGACATTCCTTTAGCCTTTTTGATTATTGACTCAACCTCATCATGATATTGTAATGATGGATTTGCTGTCACTTTAACATCCGACCTGCAGACGAGGTGTGAACACTTGGTGTGTTGATTATGGTATGGAAACAGCAGCCTAGAAATTACGTGTAGTGTTGGTATTTCCGAGCCACTTTCAGCAGCAAAAATACTCAGCAAAGCTGTGCGTTGTTATACAAATTACAATTGTTTCACTAAAGTCTTTCACCGAAGAGAATCTGCCTCCAATCCAGTATTGCCAACCACAATCAATGCCATGGGCAGTCTGGCCTCCAAGATGCAACGAGCAGGTTGTCCTGTGTTGAGAGGTTGTGCAGAATGAGCCTGTACTCTCTGGAGTTTAGAAGAATAAGAGGTGATCTCATGGAAATATACAAGATTCTGAAGGGATTGCCAGGGCAGATCCTGAGAGGTTGTTTTCCACCTGGCTGGGGTGTCTAGGACTTGGAGGCATAGACTCAGAATAAGGGGTCGGCCATTTAAGACCGAGCTGAGGATGAATGTCTTCACTCAGAGGGTTGTGAATCCTTGGAGTTTTCTGCCCCAGAGTTCTGTGAATGCTGAGTCTTTGATTATATACAAGGCTGATGCAAATGGAATGAAGGGATATGGAGCTCGGGTGGGAAAGTGAAGTTGAGGTCGATGATCAGCCATGATCTTTTTGAATAGAGGATCAGTCTCCAGGGTCCTTATGGCCAAAGCCTGTTCCTATTTCTGATGAACTTCCGTTCCTCTGTCCCGTAGACAGCGTCCCATAGTTGTTTACAATGAGTCATAGATATGACTTAGCATCCCACCATCAAGCTTGTAAAGTTCGAGTGTCATCCTCAGGATAGGCCAAACATGCTATATCCGGACAAAAATGCACGATCATTGGGTAATGAACATTCAATCCAGACTCAATAAATCTCATGGATTGAGGAATTGAGTCAAACAAGCTGAAGGAGTCTTCCTGACAATGAATATCTTTTCCTCGACAAGTGATGAATTAGTGCTCTTCCATGTTGACCAACAATTACTGGAAGCACCTACTGAGTTAAAGGCGCAGAATGTGAGGTGATGATTGTGACTAGTCTGATGGAGCGGCTCCCAGCACTACTTTGTCAGGCCCCATAGTTCTTTAGGTGTCCAGGGCACTCAGCAGGTTCTTGAGCTTACTTGAAGAGAATTGAATTGGCTTTATGCTGGCATCTGTTGAGGACCTCAGGAGCTGTACAATAAACTGCATGTGCACAACACTTCTGGCTGAGCATGCTTGCGAACTCATCCCCCTTGCGTTTTGCATTCGCACGTCATTATGTCGGATGGGGATGTTCTAACCGACTCCTCCTCCAGTTAGTTGCACAATTTTGCACCCACATTCACGACTGGATGTGGGAGGATGGCGGACCTCTGACCTGATTTGTTGGTTCTGGAATGGCGCTGTCATGCTACTTCCGACTTTTATCTTGCATTTAGGCTTGTGTTCCAGCTTCACCCGAGAGGCACTTCATTTTCTGGTTCACCTGGTGATGATCATCGCGTGCACTTTGACACGCATTAAACTTAAGTTGTTCATCTGACATCTTTGTGTCAGAGGAGTGAGGGTTATGCTGGTTTGTGGGCTACATATTTGTGATGGAATACAACTCTACTGCTGCTGATGTTGCACAACGACTCTTGAATGCACACTTTAGAGCTCATAGATCTGCCCTTAATCTATCCCACTTTTAATGGCGATAATGCTATACTTCACCACAGAGGGTGTCCTCAATATAAAGATAGGACCTGGTCTTTAGCAGTACTGTGAGTTGATCATCCTGCCAATCCAATCATGCCAAGTGGATCTTTTCCTTTCATTCGTTCTGGGATGTGTGCATCGCTGCCAAGGCTACCATTTATTGACCATCCCTATTTGCCCTTGAGAAGGTGGTGAAATGATGTAGTCCTTGCAATGAAGGCGCTCCCACAGTGCTGTTAGTAAGGGAGTTCCAAGATTTTATCCCAGCGACGATAAAGGAACGGCGATATATTTCTAATTCAGGATGATGTGTGACTTGGAGGGGAACTTGCAGGTCACGTTGTTCCCATGCACCTGCAGCCCTTGTCCTTGTAGGTGGCAGATGTCGCGAGTTTAGGTGGTGCTGGAGAAGAAGCCTTGGCGAGTTGCTGCCGTGCATCTTGTAGATGGTACACACTGCAGCCACAGTGCGCCGGTGGTGGAGGGACTGTAAGTTGAAGGATGGGGATGGGCTGCCAATCAAGAAGGCTGCGTTCACATGGATTTTGTAGTTTCTTGAGTGTTGTTGGTGCTGCACTCATCCAGGCAAGTGTTCCATCACACTCCTAACTGTTGCCTTGTACATGGTGGAAAATCTTTAAGGAGTCAGGAGGTGAGACACTCGACGCTGAATACGTCGCTTCTGACCCCCAGTATATTGATGTTGGGGGTTTCGGCGACGGCAATGCTATTGACTGTAAAGGGGTGGTGATTAGAATCTTGCTTGTTGGAGATTTTTATTGCCTGGAGCTTGAGTGTCATGATTGTTACCTGCCACTTATCAGCCCGAGCCTGATTGTCATCCAGGTCTTGTTGCATGGGGCATGGAATGCTTTATTTCCTGAGGAGTTCCGGAAGGACCTATACACTGTGCAATCATCAGCAAACATCCACACTTGTTAGCTTATGATGATGAAAGGCCATTAATGAAGCAGCTGGAGATGGTTGGGCTTAGATTTCCCTGAGGAACTCATGCAGCAATATCCTGGGGCTGCGCTGATTGACATCCACAGCAACAATCACCTTCCTCTTTGCTTGGTTTGATTCAAGCCAGTGGAATGTTCCCCCCCACCCGATTCCCATTGACTTCAGCTTTACTACGGCTCTTGATTCCATACTCGGTCAAAGGCGGCCTTGATGTCAAGGGCAGTCAATCTCGCCTCACCTCTGGAAGCCAGCTCCTTTGTCCATGTTTGGCCCAATGCTGTAATGAGGGCTGGAGTCACGTAGTCCTGACGGAACCCACACTTGTCATCAGTGAGCAGGTTATTGGTGAGTAAGTGTTGCTTGATACAACTGTCGATGAGACCTTCCATCTCTTCGAACCAGGGTTTGTCCCCTGACTTATCAGTAATGCTTGAGTGAGGGATATGCCAGGCCATGAGGTTACAGATTGTGGAGGAACACAATTCTGCTGCTGCTGATTGCCAACTACGCCTCATGGATGCCCAGATTTGAGCTGATTATTCTGCGACCGGTTTACTGAATAGCTTATTTGCTCATGTTGGTTCTCTCTCCACCGGCAGCAAGTCTGGTCTGGCAGCTGTGCCCTTCAGGTCCCGGCCAGTTCGGTCAATGTTGTTATTTCCGAGCCTGTTGTAGAGCTAGACATTGCTGGTGGGGCAGGACAGAACCACGGACGTTAGCTGAAAGTTATTATTCTGTGAATATGCGTACGTCAGGCTTTTACTTGACTAGGTTCGCCCAAACTGGCCAGCAGTCCACAGATACCAGTGAGGAGGACGTTGCAGGGTCTAGTGTGCGAGATAAGCCGTTGTTGTGATTTTATTCGATGTCTAGATCATAGCGTAATTATCAATTCAATGTTATTGCTTTATTCCTTTCTAGCTGTATTGATACAACTGAGTGGTTGTTTGACCAATTCAGAGGGCAGTTAGAAATCAAAAACATCGATGTGTGGCTGAAGTTATCTATAGCCCAGACCGGGTAAGGACTGTAGATTTCTTATGAGGAAAGGTTTAGCAGGTTAGAAGAACGAGAGGTGATCTTATTGAAATCTATAATATTCTGAGGGGGCTCGACAGGGTAGAGGCAGGGAGGATGTTTCCCCTCGTGGGGGAATCTAGAACTAGGGGGCATTGTTTCAGTATAAAGGGTCGCCCATTAAAAACGGAGATGAGGAGGAATGTCTGCTCTCAGAGGGTCGTGAATCTTTGGAGATCTGTACCACAAAGAGCTGTGGAGGCGGAGTCATTGAATATATTCCAGGCGGAGATAGACAGGTTTTGAAACACATTGGAATCAAGGGTTATGGGGAGCGGGCAGCAAAGTGGAGTTCAGGCCACGATCAGATCAGCCATGATCTTATTGAATGGTGGAGCAGGCTCGAGGGGCCGAATGGCATACTCCTGCTCCTATTTATTATGTTCTTGTATTCGTATGTTTCCTTCACTAAAGCACAATAAGGTATGCTTGGATTATTGCGAATAGTTTAACTGTGTGTCAGGATCAGAGAACACACTTTCAGGTTAGTGCCAAGCTAAGGATTTATCTCAGAGAGCAATATACACGAATTGAGTTAACTCGAACCGAAAGTAATACATCTCCGGAAAGATTGAGCAGACTGGGGATCCTTTCTGTAGAAAAAGGAACGCTGAGGGTGGAAGAGATTTTTAAGAATATGAGAGAAATTGAAAGGATTCCACTTGTGGGGAAACCAAAATAGGGCCATAAATATTAGAGAATAACTGGTAAGTCAAACAGGAAATTTAGGAGCAATGTATTCAGCCAGAGTGTGGTTACAATGTGGAGCTGGCTAACACATGAAGTGTTGATGCTAATAGCATAGATGCAGTTAATAGGGAAGATAGATAAATCACTAGGGATTAGCTTATGCTATAGGGTTAAATGAAAAGTGGTGGGAGGAGACTCACGTGACGCCTAAACATCGGCATGGACCAACTGGGCCGAAGGGACTCTTTCTGTGCTTTTAATTCCATCTAATTCAATGTAAAAAGAGCATTAAGGAATGAAACCATGGCCGGAGACGTTCGGATTTGAACTGTGTGTTTTTCCATCTGAAACTGTAACTTTTGGCATTGGGAGATGAACTCCTTGCATGATTTCATTCACTCTTACCACTAACCAGAGAAGGCAACCGTGTTTTCAACTAAATCAATCGTGATACAAAACCAAAATACTGCGGATGCTGGAAATCTGAAATAAAAACAGAAAATGCTGGAAATACTCAGCTGGTCAGGCAGCATCTGTGGAGAGAGAAACAGAGTTAACGTTTCAGGTCGATGACCCTTCGTCAGAACTGGCATGAGGTTGGAGATGGAAGTGTAGGGCCAGGGGGAGGGGGCAGGGGGGAGGGGAGGAAAGAACAAAAGGGAAGGTCTGTGATAGGATGGAAGGCAGGAGAGATTAAGAGACAAAAGGAAGGATGGTGCAAGGCAAAAGTAGATGACAATGGGTCAAGTTAAGAAACAAAAGATGGCTCTAGATGAAGGGTAAATGGCAATGGCAAAATGAAGGACAGCTGCCATGTGAGAGAGAGAAAAACATAAATGAAATAAAGATAGGGGCAGAGTCTATTATCTGCAATTGTTGAAAACTATGTTGAGTCCAAAAGGCTGTAAAGTGCCTTATCGAAAGATTGAGGTGCTGTTCCTCAAGCTTACGTTTAGCTTCATTGGAACAGTGCAAAAGGCGGTAAACCATGAGGTGTGAGTCGGAGTGGAGTGGAGACTTAAAGTGACAGGCGACTGAAAGCTCGCGGTCCCCCTTACGGACTGAATGGAGGTGTTCCATCAAAGCGGTCACCCAATCTGTGTTTGATCTCCCCAAGGTAGAGGAGACTGCATCGTGAGCAGCGAATACAGTATACTAAATTGCAAGAATTGCAAGGAAATCGCTGTATCACCTGCAAGGGGTGTTTGGGGCCCTGGGCAGTGGGAAGGGACTGGTATAAGGGCATGTGTTGCATTTCCTGCGCAAGGGAATTCATTTAAGGAAGCTACAACAACAACTTGTGCATATATATATATATATATATTGCGCCTTTAACTTAGTAAAACGTCCCAAGGTGCTTCACAGGAGTGCGATAAAACAAACAAAAATTGACAGCAAGCCACATAAGAAGAAATTAGGGCAGTGATTAAAAGTTTGGTCAAAGTGGTAGGTTTTAAGGAGCGTCTTAAAGGAGGAAATAGAGTTAGAGAGGCGGAGCGGTTTAGGGAGGGATCTCCAGAGATTATGGCCTAGGCAATAGAAGGCACAGCCACCATGGTTGAGCGATTGTAATCAGGGATGCTCAAGAGGGCAAAGTTAGAGGAACACATAAATCTCGCGGAGCTGTGTGGCGGTAGGAGATTACAGAGATAGGGAGGGTCGAGGGCCATTGGAGGGTTTTGAAGAAAAGGATGACAATTTTGAAATCGAGGTGTTGCTTGACCGGTAGCCAATGAAGGACAGCAAGCACAGGGGTGATGGGTGAAGGGAATTTGCTGCGTGTTAGGACACGGGGCAGCCGAGGTTTCTACATTTATCTTATTGTAATACAGCAAGTTCAATGTGTTCTGTACCAGAAAGGCATCCGTCAATCAATGGAAACACTGTTGGAAGGCAGCAGGCTCTCTGATTTTGAATGCTTCTACATCTTCAGAACTGACATGCAATTTTTGATGACTGTTACAGAGGTATCAGTAACATGCAGAAAATGAACAATCCATGACCGCATGCAGAAAGACGTGAACGACATTTAGGCTTCGGGCATAAGTGGCAGGTAACATTTGCGACACTCAAGTGACAGGCAATGACTACCTACAATACGCGAGAGTCTAACCATCTTCCCATGACACTCAACGGTATTACATGTTGGGGGGGTTACCATTGACCAGAAACTTAACAGGACCAGCCGCAAAAACATTGTGCCTGCAAGAGCGTGTCAGCAGCTGGGTAGTCTGCGGCAAGTGTCTCACCACCTCACTCCCCAACACCCTTACACCATCTACAAGGGAAAAGTCAGGATTGTGATTGAATACTCTCCCCTTGACTGGATGAATGCAGCTCCAACAACACTCAAGAAGCTCGACACCGTTAAGGGAAAAGCAGCCCGCTTGATGGGCACCCCATCCACCACCTTAAACACCACTCCCTCCACCACCAGTGCACTGTGGCAGCAGTGAGTACAATCTAAAAGATGCACTGCAGCAACTCGCCAAGGCTTTTTCGGCAGCAGTTCCCAAATCCATGACCTCAAACTCCTAGAAGGACAAG
This sequence comes from Somniosus microcephalus, assembly GCF_052327205.1. NCBI lineage: Eukaryota > Metazoa > Chordata > Chondrichthyes > Squaliformes > Somniosidae > Somniosus > Somniosus microcephalus. The sequence continues at coordinate 41,937,377 of NW_028225187.1, read as the reverse complement.
GGCAGCAGGCACATGGGAACACCATCACCTCCAAGTTCCACTGCAGGTCACACATCCTGACTTGTAAATAAATCGGGCCGGTTATTCATTGTCGCTGGATCAAAATCCTGGAACTCCCTCCCTAACAGCACTGTGGGAGTACCTTCACCACACGGACTGCAGCGGTTCAAGAAGGCGGCTCACCACCAACTTCTCACGGGCAACTAGGGATGGGCAATCAATCCTGGCATTATCAGCGACGGTCAAATCCAAATAATGAATAAAACACGTGAAATAAAAGCTGTTTGTACAGCAAAAGGCAGTGTTATTAAAAACAAATTTAAAATACGGGAAATGTGGTGATGACCCCTCGAGAAAAAAGAAATATTATTTGGTTATGTTAGAAATTTAAGAAACTGTTCTCTAATGTTCCATTGTGGGAACGGTAGCATAGTGTTAATGTTACTGGACTAGTAATCCAGAGGCCTGGGCTAATAAGTGGGGAACAAGAGTTCAAATGCAACTGGGGAATTGGAATTCAAATAATTAAATAGATCCAAAATAAAGAGTTAGTACCAGTAATGGTGACTATGTAACTGCCGGATTGTCATAAAATCCCATCTGTTTCATTAATGTCCTTTAGGGAAGGAAATCTGCCGTCCTTTCCTGGTCTGGTCTATATGACACTCAAGGTCAATTAGCGATGGGCAATACATTCTGAACTTGCCTTCAACACCAAAATCCCGTGAATGAATAAAGAACAATTTATGTGATAACTTAATGCGCCCTAGAGCTCTACACCTATTACGATTATCAATCAATCATGAATCAGTCACGTAATAGTGCACTCAGGCTTATATTAATAAATTGGGCATTAATTTAATGTCACATGCTCACTTTCTATCGCCTCTCCGACCAGCGGATGGAGAAGAACTAAACGGAAAAGCACAATGGAGCAATTGAAAAACTTTGCACATGAGCAGCTTAGTGATCTCCAGGCAAATACAACAATTGTCGAAGCTTGGATGTTGTCACTTCCTAACTTGATATAGAATCGTAGACACCGAATCATAGAATCATAGAATTTTAGAATGAAACAGCACCGACAGAGGCCATTCGGCCCACCGTGCCTGTGGCGGCTCTTTGAAAGAGCTATCCAATTCATCCCACTTCCTGCTCTTTCCCCATTGCCCTGCACGTTTTTTCATTTTACATGTGTACATCCAATTTTCTTTCAAGACTTAACATTCAATCTGCTAGCACGACCATTTCAAGTAGGACAGCCCAGAACAGAACATCTTGCTGCATAAAAAAATTCTTAACTCGCACTGTGGATCCTCTGCTATTTACCTTATGTGCCCGTGGTGCAGTTTCTGCTTATCATCGATGTATAGGGTGATTGTCAACGCGGCATCACATGGCCATGACTGAATTCTTGCCATCAGCACGGGAGGGATCGGAGGCAGTGTAACAGCGGGAGTCACTTTTGAACATAGCATTTTTTAAGCAGCTTAGTGTCATCAAACATCTCTAAACATGACTCTATTAATGTAATTAAAACTACATCTGACCGTCAACCAGAACACTGTGACATTGGAACAGTTATTCATCCCTCTCTGGCGCAAAAACACAAAAGCAAAAGAGCCACAACCACGGCTAGCAAAAGAAATTAAGGAGAGTATCAGATCGAAAGAGAAGTCATATAAAGTTGCCAGGAAAAGTAGCAAGCCTGAGGATTGGGAGCAGTTTAGAGTTCAGCTAAAAAGGGAAAAGAGATAGATTAAGAGGAGAAAAAAAGAGTATGAGAGAAAACTTGCAAGGAACATAAAATCGGATTGTAAAAACTTCTACAAGTATGTAAAAAGTAAAAAATTAGAGAAGGCAAATGGAGGTCCCTTACAGTCATAAACGGGAGTATTTATAACGGGGAACAAGGAAATGGTGCGGTGATTAAACAAATATTGTGGTTCTGTCTTCATGGAAGAGGAAACAGTTAACTTTCCAGAAATGCTATCGAACCAAGGGTCTAGTGAGAAGGAGGAATTAAAGGAAATCATTAATAGTAAAAAAATAGTGCTGGAGAAATTAATGGGAATGAAAGCTGATAAATCCCCTGCGTGACTGTATTATTCCTGTTTAACTTTCCTCTTCCTCTCTCAGTTTCTGTCTCCATTTGTACAAAAATTCCTCGCAGTTTTCTCTTGCTCACAAACTCCTATCTTTCTCTTAATTTCTGCTGCTTTTTAAATTTATATACCTGTGCCTTTACTGTTTATGGTTTTCCTCCGTGTAACTTTCCTCATTATATTTATCTCTTTCTATTTTCCTCCATCTCATCTTTTGCCGGTTTCTCTTTGTGCCTTCTCAGTGTATTTGCCCATTAATTTCTCCCTCTCTCCCTCTTTCTCTCTATTCTTTTTTCTCTCCTGTTTCTCTATCCATTTCAACATCTACATCTCTTACTCTTTGCTTCTTTACCTATTTTGATTGGTCTCTTGTGTTTACTTTATTTAACGTGTTACCTCTGCTCTCTACGCTCTGCAATCAGTTTCACTTTCGGTTGCTCTACGTTTCATTTCTGTCTCTTTCTTCCCTTCTGAGTTCTGACCTATGTTTTTTCTCTGCTTTAGGGCTCTCACTATCTGTCATTTCCACTTTCCACCTGCCACTATATCTATGTTTATCTCTCTATGTAACTCTGTATTCTTTTCTTTGCCTTTCTCTATCTATTGATAACCTATCTCTTTATCTATCTCTGTCATTCTGTGTCCCCATTTATGTGCAGAGCTCTGACCAGGCCCACAGCAGCGACTGTGATTGGCGGGTTTGCCCATGTTGCTGTCGGTGCAGGGCGGGCCTTTACTGGAACTCCAGCTGAGCACTTTAGTGCCGCCTTTTTGTGAAACAATTCAAGTGTCGTCTTCGGAGCGAGTCCCGCCTCAATAGGTCAGATGATCAACAAAGAATAATAACAGGATCAGATTTAAGATCATTTCAGGGCTCTGGGCTGTTAATAAAAATGTAGTTTCGCCCCAGTGGGGACTGAGGGAATGAAGCATGAAATGGGAATCAGTTCTACTGCTTGAAACCCTTCCGCCCCTTCAATGATTTAACGAACTTAACTAGTAGATTGAGTGGGCATTTCACCGCGTTCTTCAGCTCCTCTCTGAATGTAGTCTGGGTCACAGCATAAATACACGTGTTGGTGCAGGAACTGAGAAGCTGCAGCATTCCTGCTGTGGCTCCTGGGATATAAAGAGGGTCATTGACGGAGGAAGCATAAATCTTTGCAATTCGCTGATAGAAAATAAATATAAAATCAGGGTCACCCATAACAGTATAAAACTGCCAGATATGCTGAAGAGTAAAACGATGGATTTCCTTCGGTTCTCCATCTCTGGATCCTTGTGATTACCTTCATTGCTGCTGACACTTTCATAGCTCCTTCTCTGCTTCAGTGTGATGGACTCACTGACTGTCACTGGACTTCATTGTAATATGAAATATTTTGAGGATATGCTGTATCAGTTTGCACTGTATCTGTTGGAATCAGAAGCCCTTCCATTGATCTGGAGATTATAAGAAGCAGCTGTGATGTTGGCGTTTTGTTAACTGAACAATCGTCCCATCTAACGCTGCAATTTATAATTACAGGAGAAAGGACTTCATATACTTTTAGTTCTGTCTGGTAGAGATATTCGATTCTGTTGATTCCATGTATTACAGATGAGGGGAAGAGCACAGATGAACAGGAGGAGGCGTGGATCATCTGCAGAGATATTAAATTTTTCAGAGATCTCGCCAATGGACAAACTGACACTGAGAATAGGATCAATGAGCACGAAGCATGTGAGCAGAATTTCGGCGTTGTAGGATAGGATTGAATCGGATGTGAAAAAGCTTTGGCAAAGAGAATACAGACAGTGCGGAAAGATAGAGGAGCAATAGAGAAACAGAGAGGGAGAAGGCAAGCGAGAAGGATATGTTTTAGTGAAAGTGAGATAGAGCGAGCTACTGAAACCTCGAGTAAAATTACAAGTAGATGTGACTTCAAGGTGTTATTAGGATGTGGTCAGATTTGGTGAGATGTTATTGTTGGACCCGCTCCCTGTGTTTGTGCGTCAGATCCTCTGTCTGTTTTCGTGAATGTTATTTTTCCTTACTTTATGACTTATAAGTACACATTCTTAAAAATTAATTAACATATAGGATGCATGAATTAGTAATCGTAATCTATTATTAAAAAATGAGGCAGTTATAACGGATATATTTGAATTTGAATTTGATGTAACTGAATTGCTGAGTTAATTATTTGACCACATTTTAAACCCACAAGCTGATACCAGTAAGCACAGAAATGAATGTTTGAATTTATTATTTGAGTGGTGTTACTGTGATCTATACATTAACTTCCTCTCACTCTCTGCTGTATTCTCTCCCTGTGAATCCCAGCCTCTCCTCCCCCTGCATTGAATCCTCTGTCTCCTCACCCGTTTCTTCAGTTTGTCCGCATTCCCAAACCCTCTGCTCTTGACACCCCTCCAGCTCCCCCGTGTCCTTTTCCTGGTTTCCCTCCCAATCTCACTCAATTCAATTCAATTCAAATCGCTTTATTGGCATGACAAGGTACATCTTATGTTGCCAAAGCATCGAAAAACATTCATGGTTGAACACAAACACAGCTCTATCCATACAGTGTATAAACAGATATATCCCTGAGTGTATAAATATACATTCATATAATTTGTATACACTCTTTTCTTAGATTTACTGGTTGTCCCTCTGTTTATGGCAAGCTTTAAGATAGTGTGCCGCTAAGGTTACACAATTTCTCTCTTCCCCTAGTAGGTATGGGAGTTTTTGGTCGTCATTCAAATTTCTGAATTTCGAGCATGTTTTTGTGAATTTTGGGTAGAAATTCTCCCTTATGCCCTGATATTTTCTACAAGCTGTGAGGAAGTGCATCTCTGTCTCCACCACTCCCTGACTGCAGTGAGAGCATATCCTGTCCTCTCCTCGTAGCTGGTCTGCCTGTGTCTACCTTTTTCGATGGCCAGGCTATGTTCACTAAGTCTGCACATTGTCAAGGTTTTTCTCAGTTTGCTATCCTTTATCATGGTCAGGTAATCAGCCATTTTGTATTGTCTGTTTAGGGCCAAGTAGCAATTGAGTTTGTTTTGAGTTTTTGTTGTTTCTGCCCAATATGACAGATGTTTTTCCTTTTGCTTAGTGACGATTGTGTTGGGTCGAATTCTTTCTGTTACGCTGTCACTGTCCTGGGGCTGGTTATTGTTAGTAGTGTTAGTAGTTACTTCACTGAGTCCCAGGACTAGTTGACAGAGGGTATTCTTCTTTATGGTCCTCTCTTGGCATTTCAGGGCTTCGTAATGATAGCAGTGGGGGATGCTCATTTTTAGGTGTTTCCAAAATTTGGTGGCTCTTTTTTGGATGTTGTTTATTAATGGATATTGGCCTTGTTCTGCTGTGCATGCAATGTTTATGGTTTTCCTTTGAGTCCGGAGGATACTTTTACAGAATTCTGCATGTAGGATCTCAATTGGGTGCTTGTCCCATTTTGCAAATTCTTTTTGTGTTAGCGGTCCCCAAACCTCACTGCCATAGAGTGCAATTGGTTCAATTATTGATTTAAAAATTTTGAGCAAAATGCTAATTGGGATTTCTATTTGGATTGATTTTTTAATGGTATAGAAAGCCCTTCTCGCTTTCTCTTTCAGTTCATTCACAGCCAGATGAAAATTTTCCGTAGAACTGATTTTTAAGCCCAAGTATGTATAGTTAGTGTTTTGTTCGATTTTAGTTGTTCCGAGTGTGAAATTTATTTTGCGTCCCTGATGTCTGGATCTTTGCTGGAACACAAGGACTTTGGTTCTTTGGGGTTTTATTGTCAGGGTTCATGTCTGAAAGAACGACTCCAGCAGATCCAGGTTCTGCTGTAGACCCTCCTTAGTTGGTGACAGCAGAACCAGGTCATCTGCATTGAGGAGGAATTTAACCTTGGATTCATATAGGGTGAGGCCGGGTGCTGTAGATTTTTCAAGTAGTTTTGCCAATTCATTTATGTAATTATTAAAGAGTGTTGGTGAGATGGGCGAGCCCTGCATCACACCATGCCCCTGTGGGAAGTATTTTTTTTGTTTGTCTCCAATTTAAACTGCACATTTATTGTTGCTATACATTGATTTAATTACATCATATGTTTTTCCCCCTACACCACTTTCGATAAGTTTCAGGAATAGACTCTCGTGCCAGATGGAATCGAAAGCCTTCTGGAAATCTATAAAGCAGGCAAAAATGTTGCTTTTGTTTTGATGAACATGTTTGTCAATTAGGGTCTGTAGGGTGAAGATATGATCTGATGTTCTATAGTTTGGTTGGAATCCAATTTGGCTTTTACTCAAGACATTGTGCTCCTCAAGGAAGTTTACAAGTCTTTTGTTTATGATACTACAGAATACCTTCCCCAGGTTAATGTTTACACAGATGCCTCGATAGTTATTTGGGTCAACTTTGTCCCCACTTCTTTATATGGGCGTTATGAGTCCTTTGTTCCAGATATCAGGGAAGTAACCGACACTCAGAACCAAGTTGAAGAGTTTTAGGATAGCCAGTTTCATTTTATCGTCTGTGTGTTTAATCATCTCGCTTAGTATGACTCGGTTTCCAGCTACCTTTTCCAACAGATCCAAAGTGTCAAACTCCCTGCCGTGGCTCTCGGCCTTTCCCGTTTAGTGCCAGACACTGTCGGATCCGTTAACCCGGAGCAAACACAGCAGCAGCACCTCCCCCTGTCCCGAAATCATCCCAGCCTTAAATTTCTTTCACTCTATCTGTAGCTTAAATCCGGATTTAACACTTTGGATACCCGCTCCCTGATACCTCTCCTGCTTTGACCACTGGCACTGTGCCCTCAATAACAACAGAAAATGCTGGAAAACTCAGCAGGCCTTGCAACATCCGTGGAGAGAAATAAGAGTGACGTTTCGGGCCTATCCCTTTTGCAAATGGAAAGGAAATAAAAAAGATCGAATGCAGGGCTGCCATAGAACAAAAGAAGTAAAAGAAGTAAAAGAGACATTAAGAGGTGTTCAAAACCAGACGAGATGGTAATAGGACAGTGGAGACAAAAGACAGCAAGATTAAATGTGAAGTGTACTGGCAGGTTGGGAGACAGCTGCCGTGTGGGAGAGAGAGAAAAAAAAGGAAAGGGGGCGGGGTGAGATCCAAAACAAAGCGGTGGAAAAAAATATGTTAAAATGTAATAGGGGCCGAGGTTATGATCTGAAATTGTTGAACTCGATATTGAGTCCGGAAGGCTACAAAGTGCCTAATCGGAAGATGAGGTGCTGTTCCTCGAGTTTACGTTGAGCTTCCATGGAACAATGCAAGAGGCCAAGGACGGTGAGGTCTGAGTGGGAATGGAGTGGTGAATTAAAATAATAGGCGACCGGAAGCTCGGGGTCACCCTTACAGACTGATTGGAGGTGTTCCACAAAGCGTTCACCCAATCTGCGTTTGGTTTCCCCAATGTAGAGGAGACCACTGTGCTGTGACCTCACTCGGCCCATCCAGTGGATCCGCTGCTCACTTTATTCACTTTCTTTATCAAAGTTCCTTTTAATTAATGATAATTGTATTTAAATACATTTCTCTGCCCTGAAGCGTTGCCCAGGTCCATGAATCAGTTTCCACCGTTCAATGCAGCATCAAATCTGGCAATATCAGCGCAGTTCTTGTCAAACTGCTGCTTTGGCTCCAGCTCTGATCAGTAATTTCTCTGCTTCCTTTTCTCTCTCTTACATTTAACTTGGTGGCGGTTGTGATCCTGTCCCGAGGAAAGTGCGGTCCCTCCAAATGCTGGAATATGGGTTCTAAATGAATTTTTTGCATCTGTTTTCACTGTGGAGAAGGACGATGTAGACATAGAAATAGGGCGGGGGGACTGTGATATGCTCGAACATATTAACATCGAGAGGGAGGAGGTATTGGCGGTTTTAGCTGGCCTAAAAATGGATAAATCCCCAGGCCCGGTAGAAATGTATCCCAGGCTGCTGTGTGAGGCAAAGGAGGAGATTGCGGGGGCCCTAACACATATATTCAGGACCTCTCTGGCCACAGGGGATGTGCCAGAGGACTGGGGAACCGCTAATGTAGTACCATTATTCAAGAAGGGTAGTAGGGAAAAACCGCGGAACTACAGGCCAGTGAGCCTAACATCAGTGGTAGGAAAATTATTGGAAAAAATCCTGAGGGACAAAATTTGTCTCCACTTGGAGAGGCAAGGATTAATCAGGGATAGTCAACATGGCTTTGTCAAGGGAAGATCATGTCTGACTAATTTAATTGAATTTTTTGAGGGGGTGACTAGGTGTGTGGATGAGGGTAACGCAGTGGATGTGGTATACATGGATTTCAGTAAGGCCTTCGATAAAGTCCCGCACAGGAGACTGGTCAAGAAGGTAAGAGCCCATGGAATCCAGGGTGCCTTGGCACATTGGATACAAAACTGGCTTAGTGGCAGAAGGCAGAGGGTGATGGTCGAAGGTTGTTTTTGTGACTGGAAGCCTGTGGCCAGTGGGGTACCACAGGGATCGGTGCTGGGTCCCTTGCTGTTTGTGGTCTACATTAATGACTTGGATATGAATGTAAAGGGTATGATCAGTAAGTTCGCGGATGATACAAAAATTGGTAGGGTGGTAAATAGCGAGGAGGGTAGCCTCAGTCTGCAGGATGATATAGATGGGTTGGTCAGATGGGCGGAACAGTGGCAAATGGAATTTAACCCGGAAAAGTGCGAGGTGATGCACTTTGGGGGGACTAACAAGGCAAAGGAATACACAATGAATGGAAAGACCCTAGGCAAGACGGAGGGTCAGAGGGATCTGGGTGTGCAAGTACACAGATCCCTGAAGGCGGCGGAACAGGTGGATAAGATGGTAAAAAAGGCATATGGGATACTTGCCTTCATTAGCCGAGGCATTGAATATAAGAGCAAGGAGGTTATGATGGAGCTGTATAAAACACTGGTTAGGCCACAGCTGGAATACTGTGTGCAGTTCTGGTCGCCACACTACAGGAAGGATGTGATCGCGTTAGAGAGGGTGCAGAGGAGATTCACCAGGATGTTACCAGGGCTGGAGCGCTTCAGCTATGAAGAGAGACTGGGCAGATTGGGTTTGTTTTCCTTGGAGCAGAGGAGGCTGAGGGGGGACATGATTGAGGTGTACAAAATTATGAACGGCATAGATAGGATGGATGCTGAGGAGCTTTTTCCCTTAGTAGAGGATTCAATAACTAGGGGGCATAGATTCAAGGTAAAGGGCGGGAGGTTTAGAGGGGATTTGAGAAAGAACTTTTTCACCCAGAGGGTGGTAGGAGTCTGGAACTCACTGCCTGAAAGGGTTGTGGAGGCAGAAACCCTCACAACATTTAAGAAGCATTTGGATGTGCACTTGAAATGCCATAGCATACAAGGCTACGGGCCAAATGCTGGAATATGGGATGAGATTAGGCAGGGCTTGATGGCCGGCGCGGACACGATGGGCCGAAGGGCCTCTATCTGTGTTGTATTACTCTATGACTCTATGACTCTAAATGTATCACTGGTGGGAATGGCAATGGCCGATCTTCTGGCCGTCATCAATGATCCCATATTGAGCTGCATGTTTCTGAATTATTTCCCAAGTCATTCCTGAGAATTACTCCCGTGTTAAGTCTCGTTACCTTCCTGGTTTATCCAACCACGGCGGTTTCTGACTGGCTCACAGTCGCTTTCACCATTGATCGATTTGTGACCATTTGTTGTGAGAAGCTGAAAACAAAATATTGCACCGAGAAAACGGCCACTGTGGTTACCGGTACAGTGAGTGTGCTGGGCTATTTAGATCCTGTCCCCTGGTACTTTATTTATGAACCTAAGAATATACTTGATTATGTTTCCTGGGATTGTGTCAATCAACCGAGCTTCTTTCCATCCCACGCATGGGTCGCATTTGAGTTGTTGCACCTATTTTAACCCCGTGTGTCCCGTTCTTTCTGATTTTGTTGCTCAAAGCTCTGACGGTCAGAGGTATTTTAGCGGCCAGTAGAGTCCGCAGGGGACTCCGGCGTCGCAGCGATGGAGAGAATCACAAGGACCCAGAGATGGAGAACCGAAGGAAATCCATCATTTTGGTTTTCAGTATATCCGGCAGATTTATAGGTTTATGGACGCCCATGTTGTTTATTTTCTATCTCTCCATATCCAAGCACTCTCTTCTTCCTCATCTACCTCCTTCCCATTGAAACTTCCATCACCAGATATGGGATCCTCTTCTACATGTCCATTGAAGCCACCAGTTTTAACATCTCCTCTCTCGACCCCCCTTTCCTGTGTTATCCGACTACTTTTCCAACATCCTGCTTTGAATGAGCCATAACTTTCTCTAAACAAACATTGGCAAGGCAAAAGCCATCATCTTTAGCCAAATTTTACAAACTTTACAAACATTGTTCCCTAACCACCAGTACCAATCCCCACATTGGCCGTGAGCTGCCAATGACCCTCAGCATCTCTCTGATCCTAACTTCTGCGTTATAACCATCAGACACGCTATAACAAAGTCCACTGACTTCCGCCTCAGTAGCATCACCGCCTCCACTCTTGCCACATAGGCCCGATCTACTCAAACTCTAATCATAGGACAATCCTCCCATCTCTTGGATCAATCTAGTAAACTGTTGTTGCACTGTCTCTAAGGCAGGTATAACCTTCCTCAATTAAGGAGACCATAATTGTGCGCTGTACTCCAGGTGTGGTCTCCCCAAAGCCCTGTACAATGGTAGTAAGGCTTCCTTACTCTTGCACTCCATCCCATTGTAATAAAGACCAACAAGCTATTTGCCTTCCTAATTGTTTGCTGTACATGCATGCTGACCTTCTAAGGTTCCTGTTCGATAACACCTATATCTCTCTGAACTTCAACATTCAATATTTTGGCACCAGTTAAAACGTATTCCCTTTTTCTATTCTTCCTACCAAAGTGAATAACCTCACATTTCCTCACATTATACTGCCCAATTGCATAACCTGTCTATATCACTTTGCAGGATCTCTGTATCTTCCACACAACTTACTTTCCCACCTAGCTTTCTATCGTCATGAAAATTGAGTACATTACACTCGGCCCCTTCATGTATATCATTAATTTAGATTGTAAATAATTGAGGCCCAAACAATAATCCTTGCGGCACCCCAATAATTATAGCCTGTCAACCGGAAATATGACCTGGTTAACCCTGCTCTCTGTTTTCTGCCCGTTAATCAATCCTCTAACCATGCCAGTAATTTACCCCGACCTAATAAGTCTTTATCTTCCATAACATTCTTTAAAGTGGCTCCTTATCGAATGACTGTTGGATATCCAAATATAGTACATCCACTGCTTCCACTTCATCTACCCTGCTCGCTGCATCCTCAATATACTACAATAAATTTGCTAAACACAATTTCCCTTTCAAAAAACCATGTTGAGCCTGCCTAATCATATTATGATTTTCTAAGTGCCCTGTTATCACATCCTAAATAATGTCAAGAGAAAAAGGTAAAAAAAAGTGGTAGTTTTGATCAAATGCATATGATTGGATTAGATCTGATTAAGCCTGTAAACCGATATCGGAATTGAGTCCCTCAATTAAAACAGCAACGTTGAGTTATAGGTAATGTTAAGTGTAATTTGAACCACTATTACATGTACAATATAAGTAATGATTCTGATATACCTGGTATTAGACGTTTATGAACGTCTCCTTCATAGCTCTTATTGTTTGCATTTTCAGCACAGGCCTCTTGCCTCATCGAGCGAGCACAAGCATCTTAGTTTGCAGGTGGGTTTTTAGAGCACAACCCATGGGGAGTGAGGTTAATTCTACCTTGTCTTTGCTTTTAGGCTAGTTCTCATGATAGAAGAAAGTTGCTCGAGTGAAACTGATCAAAAATAATACGTGATATATCTCTGGATTCATAGCGCATTCATTCATTGGGTGAAAACGTGTATTGGTAACAGAAAATCTGTCACAAGAGCCTTCAACTCCGTCTTACTGGTTAAAGATATTAGGTAAAGTAAGAGTTGCTGGTGAAGGAAGTGTCTCAGAGATTGTGGAAGGCCGTAAGGCAGTACATTTCAGATATTGTTTGTTGCGTTGAGAGGAAAGTGGCTGCAATTGACAATCTTGCTTTTTACACGACACTCTTACGGGTCATGCTTGTCTCCAGTTTCTTTGGCTGGCCTGATATGGGCTGAACATGCCCAGGTGATTATTAATGTTGCACACGATGATTGATTGGATGGATTTAGTGTCTGCTGGAAGAATGATGCAGCATCGTGTATCATTAGAACAATTTTTCCCATCAGAAGAGAAGCTAAATTACCTTTTTCACAGTTAATAGCAGGAAAAGTTTTAACATAAGAATCACATCTGTGACAATACATAACACAGTGTATTAAGGAGAATATATTACAGCAAGCATCGATTTGCAACTTTGCTTAAAATGTTGTACCAATATCGATTGATCCATTAAACATGTTTTGAGCTGTATTGCAATCGCCGATAAATATTGTGTGGGAAACACTTCAGCTATTTCACTTATTTAAATACTTTTGCAATTGAATTCAGTGGATATTTTACCCCATTCTTTAGCTCCTCTCTGAATTTATCCTGGGTCAGCACATAAATACATGTGTTTGTGCAGCAATTGAGAACTTGAAGCATGAATCCCACCGATTCAATGTCCTTAACATCATCATACTCAAAGACGGTAATACGGACAAACAGAAAATAAACAACCATGGTCGTCCATAACAAAATAAAACTGCCCGATATACTGAAGAGCAAAACGATGGATTTCCTTCGGTTATCCATCTCTGGATCCTTGTGATTCTCTCCATTGCCGAGGCCCCGGAGTCCCCTGCGGACTCGACTGGACACTAAAATGTGTCTAGCGGTGAGAACATTGAGCAACAAAATCAGAACGAATGGGACACAAGGGATTACAGTAAGATTAAAGACGTCAAACGCTGCCCACGCGGGTGAAGTAAGAAAGGTGGGTTTCCAGACACAACCCCAGGGTATGTTATCCATTATATATTCAGGGTCAAATACAAAGTACCAGGGAATGTTTATTAAACAGCCCAGCGCACTCACCACCCCGATAACGACAGCCGCCGTTTTCTCAGTGCAATATTTTGTTTTCAGCTTCGGACAACAAATGGCCACAAATCGATCGAAGGTGAAAACCACTGTGAACCAGACCGAGGCCGCTGTGGCTGCCCAAATCAGGACTATATTGAGACTGCACACGGGGGTAATGGTCAAGAATGAAACTGGGAAATAAATTACAACAAAGCACCGTAATATTACATGCGTACAAACAACCAGGAGATCGGCCGTTGCCATGGCCACCAGGTAGCGAGTGATACATTTGGAGAGACCGCACTTTCCTCGGGACAGGATCACAATCGCCACCAAGTTAACTGCAAGAGATACAAAGATTAGTAAGATTTGTTTCCACTCAGAGTCGCAGTAGAACCCTCATTATTCAAATTGTTTTGAGTGAACTTTCAAGTTATTATTGCACTGATTAATAGGAAATCATTCACGCACTGGTGGCTGCCATCTGCCATCTAATCTGAACTCGCATCGTTACCCAATTTCTCTCATAGCTCCTCTCATGCCCTCTACGAGCTCAACTTGTCTATGAGACCCACCTACTGCTCGCTCGATCCTATTCCAACCAAACTGCTGACCACTCAACTTCACTTCCTGGCCCCCATGTTAGCTGATATTGTTAACAGTTCTCTCTCCCCACATACTGTCCCCTCCCCTTCAAATCCGCCGTCATCAGCACCTGCTCAAAAAACAACCTTGAAGCCTCTGTCCTTGCCAACTACCGCCCAATCTCCAACCTCCCATTCCTTACCCCGTCCTTGATCGTGCTGTCTCCTCCCAAGTCGGTGCCCATCTTTCACAGAATTCCATGTTTGAACCCCTCAAATCTGGTGTCACCCGCTGCCCCAGTGCATAAACGGCCCTTAACAAAGTCACAAGTGGCATCCTATGCGACTGTGACTGTGGTAAGCTATCCCTCCACTTCCTTCACGACCTGTCTGCATCGTTTGTCCAGACAATTCTCCTCCAATGCTTCTCCAGCGTCTGCCAGCTGCAGGGGACTGCACTCATTTGGTTCCAATCTTATCGATATAATCGGAGCCTGCAGCAGATTATCTTCCCACTCCTGCACCGTTACCCCTGGCCTCCTCCTATTTATCATCTTCATGCTGCCCATCAGCGACATCATCCGAAAACACAACGTCTGAATCAAAGACATGCCGAAGACACCCAGCTCCATCTCACCACCAGCTCACCCAACATGTCCCTTGTCCATAATTTCACACTATTTGTCATGAACTATAATTTCCTCCAACTAAATATTGGGAAGACCAAAGCCATTGTATTCGGTCCCCGCTATAACCTTCATTCCCTAGCCACTGGCTCCATCCCTCCCTTGCAACTTTCTGAGGCTGGACCAGCCTTGCCCAAACTTGGTGTTTTATTCATCCCAATATGAGCTTCCGACCAAATATCTGCTCCATCACAAAGACTGCCTGCTTCCACCTCTGTAACATCACCGACTCAGCCCCTGCCTCATCTCAACTGCTGCTGACCCCCTCATCTATGCTGCTGTGGCCTCTAGGATTGATTACCCCAACTCTTTTCTGTCCGACCTACCCTCTTCCAACCTTCATAAACTTGAGTCGTCCAAATCTCTGCTGCCCACATCCCAACTTGCACAAAGTCCCGTTCACCCAGCACCCACTGAGCTCACTGATCTTCATTGGCTCCCGGTCTGCCAAAGCCAAAATTTTAATATTCTCATTCTTGTTTTCAAATCTCATCTGGCCATTTAATGCCATCCCCAAACTTAGCATTACTGTTTGCGGGTCTGTATACAACTCCCACTAACGTTTTCTTTCCCTTGGTATTTCTCAGCTCTACCTATACAGATTCCATATCATCAGAGCTAATATCCTTCCTTACAATTGTGTTAATCTCCTCTTTAACCAGCAATGCTACCCCACCTCCTTTTCCTTTTTGCCTGTCTTTTCTGAATATTGAATACCACTGGATGATGATTTCCCAGCCTTGGTCACCCTGGAACCATGTTTCTGTAATCCCAATCATATCATATCCGTTTACATCTATTTGCACAGCTAATTCTTCCACCTTGTTACGAATGCTCCTCGCATTAAGACATGAAGCCTTCAGGCTTGTTTCTTTAGCACTCTTAATCCTTTTAAAATTATTATTTACTTTGGCCATGTTTAATATAAACCCTTGATTTCTCTGACTGCCACTTTTGCTTTTCTCCTTCCTGTCTTTTGCCTTTGGTGCGTTCCTTGTTTCCCTTTCCTCTGTCTCCCTGCACTGGTTCCCAACCCCCTGCCCTTTTAATTTAAACCCTCCCCAACAGCACTAGCAAATACTCCCCCAACGACATCGGTCCCGGTCCTGCCCATGTGCCAACCGTCCAGTTTGTACTGGTCCCACCTCCCCAGAAGCCATTCCAAAGTCCCAGGAATTTGAATCTCTCCCCCTTGCACCAGTCCTTTAGCCACGTATTCATCTGAAATATCCTTCTATTTCTACTTTGATTAGCACGTGGCACTGGTAGCAATCTTGAGATTACTACCTTTGAGGTCCTATTTTTTAATTTACCTCCAAACTCCCTGTATTCAACATTTTAGGACCTCATGCCAGGTTTCAACCTATACCGTTGTGACCTATATTCACCACGACAAATGGCTGCTCAACCACCCCCACCCAGAATGCCCTGCAGCCGCTCCGAGACATCCTTGACCCTTGCACCAGGGAGGCAACATACCATCCTGGAGTCTGGTTTGCGGCCGCAGAAATGCCTATCTATTCCCCTTACAATAGAACCTTGAGATAAGGAGGAATTTCCTCACTCAGAGGGTTGCGAACCTTTGGAAATCTCTGCTGCAGTGGGCTGTGAATGCTGAGACTTTGAATATATTCAAGGCTGTGACAGATAGATTTTTGGAATCTAGGGACCCAAGGAATATGGAGATCGGGCATGAAAGTAGAGTTGAGGTCGATGATCAGCCATGATTTTGTTGATTGGCGGGGCAGGCTTGAGGTCCCGTGTGGCCTACACCTGATCTTATTTCTTATGTTCTTCTTTCCTTAAATTAATATAAATAATTAGGAACTCAAAACAAAATACGAAATTAAATTAGCAACCAATATAAAAATAAACAGTTAAGTATTTTATAATCATAGGAATAGGAAAATAGGGATATAGCCACTAAGGAATGAACAAGACAAACTCGAAAATAAAGGCAGTGAAATGAGAAATATTGAAGAGTTATTTTACCGCAGTTTTTACCAGCGTCACAAACATGGTGCACGTGAAGTTAGCCAAAGAATTCAAAAAGGTAACCACGGCTTCTAAGATAGACAGGAGCGAGATTTTTAATGAACTAGACATTAATTAACTAGATGATAAACCTGGGGTCTGGAAAGACAGTTACCCCTCATACTCAAAGCTAAGGAAGAGATAGCAGAGGCACTATATATATATATATATTTTTTATTTATTATATGTAAAACAAATTCTGTCGTCCAGTTTGCTTAAAATCGGCGAGAGGAAAGGTATTGAAATCTTTGCTCAAACATAAAATAGAAGAAACGCTAAAATCCGAAAACATAATTGTCATAAATCGCAAACTCTACAAGAAGTAACTCAGGAAGTACTACTGAACGGCCAGCTGAGTGCGTCGCCCGAGGAGTATAAATACTAGGGTGTGGGCCCAGCTTGGCCAGAGACAGTCTGGAAACAGGAAGCTAGTGGCTACTAACTAGACCTCCATGTTTTGTTACAAGTCAATTAAAGTGTGTAGTGAGTCTTTATTATGTCAATAATAAAGACTTGTCGGCATGGATTTCGAAAGGGAAGGACATCTTTGACCAACATTATAGCATTATTTGACAAACTAGCAGAGAGAGTAGTTAAGGGTAAGTTGTGAATGTAGTATACATAGACGTTCAAAGAGCTTCCACCGCCATAGTAGACTCATGACTAAGGTCCGAGCATGTAGACTCAGTGGACATGTAGCCGCATGGATAGTAAACTGGCTGCTAAATAGAAAACAGAGGGTAAATATTAAAGGTAGTTGTTCAGATTGGCGGAAGGTGGGAAGTGTTATTCCACAGGGGCCACTTTTGGTTACAATTTATAGTGAAGGTTTGGACTTGGGAATCAGAAGTATAACATCGAAATTTGCGGATTACACCAAATTATGCGGTAAAGTTAACACTGAGGCAGTCTGTGACAAAATTCAAGAAGATATTAACAGAATGGAATCAAGGAGAGTAAATGATAAATGATTTTCAATAACTATATATGTGTGAGGTGGTGAATTTTGTTAGGTGGTATAAGGAGGCCGCATGAGACTTGGAAAATAAGATTCCAAATGGGGGAGAGAAGAAAATGGGTTTAGGGGGACAAATTCACAAATTATTAAAGTAGCTAAGAAGGTTAAGGAAGCCATAAAACGTGCTGTCAAAACAACGGAGTTCATTTCTAGAGGAATGGGTCACAATAACAGAGGAGGTATGTTAAAATTATATAGAACATTGGAGAGACCACACTTAGAGTGCAGTGCACAGTTATGATCTGCTTAGTACAACAAGTATGTAGAAGCACTGGAGAAAGTGCAAAATGGGTTAGAATTTGAAACTCGTTTGCATTCAATAAGATCATTGCTGATCTGTTTTGGCCTCAACTCCACTTTCCTGCCCGCTCTCCATCACCCTTGACTCCTCTATATTTCAAAAATCAGTCTATCTCCATCTTGTATATATTCAATGACCCAGCCTCCACAGCTGTCTGAGGTACAGAATGCAATAGCTTCCCGACCTGCTGAGAGAAGAAATTCCACCTCATCTACGTTTTAAATGGGCGACCCCTTATTCTGAAACTATGCCCCCAAGATCTGGATTCCACCCGTGGGGATATATCCTCTCTACATCTACCTAGTAAAGCCCCCTCAGAATCTTATATGTAACAATAAGATCGCCTATAATTCCTCTAAACTCCAATAAGTATTGGTACATCCTGCTCAACCTTTTTTCATAAAACAACCACCGGGGGGATTAAGTCTGACTGGATTGCTCTAAAGACAGCTGGCATGGAGTCGACGAGCCCAATGGCCTCCTTCTGTGCCGTTATGATGCTATGATTCTATGATATATAGAGGCTGCGGCGCTTAGCATAGATGCATGCAAGGGGCAGCTAGTTAAGTACAGGAGGCAAACATGAATAGAAGGAATTGTTGTTGCAGTGAGGCAAAGAAAGTTGGGAGATGACTTTCGTGGAACATAAATTCTGGCATAGATCTGTTGGGCAGAATGGCCGGTTTCTGTGATGGAAAATTGTATGTCATTCTATTCTATGTAATGGGAACCATGCGGGGTGAAGGTACAATGGAACCTGGGCAGGGGGAAAGTGTAGTGGGGTTAGGGCAGGGGGAAGGTGCAGTGGGGTTTGTGCAGGGTGAAGCTGCAGTGGGGTTTGAGCAGGGGGAAGGTGCAGTTGGGTTGGTCCGGGGGATTTTGCAGTGGGTTTTGGGCAGGGAGAAGGTGCAGTGGGTTTTGGGCAGGGTGAAGGTGCATTGGGGTTTGGGCAGGGTGAAGGTGCATTGGGGTTTGGGCAGGGTGAAGGTGCATTGAGGTTTGGGCAGGGTGAAGGAGCAGTGGTGTTTGGGCAGGGTGAAGGTGCAGTGGGGATTGGGCAGGGGGAAGGTGCAGTTGGGTTTGGGCAGGGGGAAGGTGCAGTGGGGTTTGAGCAGAGGGAAGGTGCAGTGGGGTTTGGGCAGGGAGCAGTTGCAGTTGGGTTTGAGCAGGGGGAAGCTGCAGTGGGGTTTGGGCAGGGGGAAGGGGCAGTGTTGTTTGAGCAGGGGGAAGGTGCAATGGGTTTTGGGCAGGGGGAAGTTGCAGTGGGATTTGGGCAGGGAGCAGTTGCAGTTGGGTTTGAGCAGGGGGAAGCTGCAGTGGGGTTTGGGCAGGGGGTAGGGGCAGTGTTGTTTGAGCAGGGGGAAGGTGCAGTGGGTTTTGGGCAGGGGGAAGCTGCAGTGGGATTGGGGCAGAGAGCAGTTGCAGTTGGGTTTGAGCAGCGGAAAGGTGCAGTGGGTTTTGGGCAGGGGGAAATTTCAATGGGGGCTCAGCCTGGTGACGGTTCCATGGGAACTGTGCCTGGCGAAGGAGAAATGGGGATTGGAGGGGTAAAGCTGCAATGGGGACTTGGCAGGATGAAGATCCAATTCGAACACGTGTTTCCTCCATTTCAAAATCGAGCTTGCTGTATGATAGAGAAGTGAAAAAGAAGTAATGTGTTGTTGAAAGTTCTGAATCATTGTGATATAGTTAGAGGTGGACCCAATCAGTCATTGGATGCTGCCAGAGCTCATGAACAGCGCCCTCTGGAGGGAAGCCAGGAGCAGGTATTGGGCAGAAAGCGCATGGACCGGATACGAGGATAGGCGTGTTTTCATACATAGATGTGGAGAAAGCTTCTACATTCACATGTGGGCAGGAACTGAAGATGGTTTGGGTGGAGGCTTCCCACTGCTGTCTGTCTGATATCAATTATGTTGCTGCTGTTGACCACAGAGTCTTTACATAGCAATGTTACAAACTGTGGATAAAACACTCGATAATTCAAAGCAGAATTCCCTCCCTCCCCCCAGACCCCGGCACCAGACCGAATGAAGAGATGAGTTTAAATTAACACGGATTAATTTGAAATATGAAAGTCAATATTATGATAACGAATAACAGATACATGGACAGAACTTTCATTTGATCTGCAATTTCGAGAAATTCATTCAAATGGATTATATATATATTTAACCCATAAATTATACATAATTGTCCAAACTCAAAAAACTGAAACAATCGAAGAATTGTCCTCTAAAACTTCGACACTATTATCTATGAATTAAATGTTAAAATATCCAAAGAATTACCTAAACAATTATCAACAGAATTATCAAAATAATTATTTATCGAATTATTCAACGAATTTCAACAGAATTCCGAACTCAGTTATGCACTCAATTATCTAGTGAAAGAACTACTGAAATATTGAAAGAATTATCCTCTCAATTATCCATCAAATTAAACACTGAAATATACAAAGAATTATCCTCTCACTTATACATCGAATTAAACTTTGAAATATACAATGAATTATCCTCTCAATTATCCATCGAATTAAACAATGAAATTTCGAAAAGAAATATCCACACAATTATCTATATATAATGGAACACTGAAATACCAACGAATTATCCTCACAATATCTATAAAAGTAGACATTGAAATATCCAAAGAATTACCAACACAATATTCCATCGAATTAAACACTGAATATCCAAATAATTATCCACTCAATTATCTATATAATTAAACACAATTATCTACATAAATAAACACTGAAATATACAAGGAATTAAACTATCAATTATGCACCGATTTAAACACTGAAGTATCCAAAGGATTATCTGTGAAATGAACTATATAATTAAACACTGAAATATCCAATGAATTATCCTCTCAATTTTACATCGAATTAAACAGTGAAATATCCAAAGAATAATCCACGCAATTATTCATCGAATTTAATGCTGAGATCTACAAAGAATTATCCTCTCAATTCTGTATAGAATTAAACACGGAAATATCTGAAGAATTATCCTCTCAATTATCTATAGAATTAAACACTGTAATATCTGAGGAATTATTCTCTCAATTCTGTATAGAATTAAACACTGAAATGTCTGAAGAATTATCCTCTCAATTATCTATAGAATTAAAAACTGAAATATCTGTAGAATTATCCTCTCAATTATCTATAGAATTAAACACTGAAATATCCAAAGAATTATCCTTTCAATTATCTATAGAATTAAACATTGAAATATCCAAAGAATTATCCTAACAATATCTATAGAATTGAACACTGAAATATACAAATAATAATCTACTCAATTGTCCATCGAATTAAACACTGCAATATCCAAAGAATTATCCTTACAATATCTATAACAGTAGACATTGAAATATCCAAAGAACTCCCAACACAATTTTCCAGCGAATTAAACACTGTATATCCAAATAATTATCCACTCAATTATCTATACAATTAAACACAATTATCTACAGATATAAGCACTGAAATGTACAAGGAATTATACTCTCAATTATGCACCAAATTAAACACTGAAGTATCCAAAGGTTTATCTATGCAATTAATTATATAATTAAACACTGAAATATCCAAACAATTATCCTCTCAATTTTCCATCGAATTAAACAGTGAAATATCCAAAGTATAATCCACGCAGTTATTCATCGAATTTAATGCTGAAATCGACAAATAATTATCCTCTCAATTCTGTATAGAATTAAACACTGAAATATCTGAGGAATTATCCTAACAATATCTATAGAATTAGACACAGAAATATACAATTAATTATCAACTCAATTGTCCATCGAAATTAAACACTGAAATATTCATAGAATTATCCTCTTAATTATTCATTGAATTAAACTTTGCAATATCCAATGAGGTTTCAATATAATTATCTAAAGAATTAAACACTGAACTATACAAAGAGTTATTATCTCAATTATCTATAGAATTAAACACTGAAATATCCAAAGAATTATCCAGACACTTATCTAGAGAATGAAACACTGAATGTTTCAAATAATTATCCTCAAAATATCTATATAATAAAACATTGAAATATCCAAAGAATTACAAACACAAGTTTCCATCGAATTTAACAATGAATAAACAAATAATTATCCACTCATTTATCTATATATAAATAAACACAATTCTCTACAGAATTAAACACTGAAATGTACAATGAATTATACTATCAATTCTGCATCGAATTTAGCAGTGAAATATCCAAAAAATAACCATCACAATATCTAAATAATAAAACACTGAAATATACAAAGAATAATCCAAACAATTATACATCGAATTTAACACTGAAATCTACAAAGAATTATCCACTCAATTATCCATTCAATTAAACACTGAAATATCCAAGGAATTATCCTCACAATATCTATATAATTAAACAATGAAATATACAAAGAATTATCCTCACAATTATCTGCAGATTAAAAACTGAAATGTCCAAAGAATTATCCATATAATTATCTAAAGAGTTAAACACTGAACAATGCAAAGAATTATTATCTCAACTATCTATAGAAATAAACACTGAAATATCCAAAGAATTATCCTCTCAATTACCTACAGGATTAAACACTGAAATATCCAAAGAATTATCCATTCAATTATCTATAGAATTAAACACTGAAATAGGCAAAGAATTGTCATCTCTATTATTCATCGAATTGAACACTGAAATATCCATAGAATTAGCCACACAAATATCAATCAAATTAAACACTGAAATATCCAAAGAATTATCCACTCAATTATCTATAGAATTAAACACTGAAATATGCAAGGAATTATCATCTCTGTTATTCATCGAATTGAACACTGAAATATCCAAAGAATTAACCACACAATTATCAATCGAATTAAACACTGAAATATCCAAAGAATTATCCACTCAATTATCCGTCGAATTAAACATTGAAATATCCAAAGAATAATCCACACAATTATACATCGAATTAAACACTAGAATCTACAAAGAATTCACCTCTCAATTTGGTATAGAATTAAACACTGAAATATCCAAAGAATTATCCTCACAATTATCGACCGAATCAAACACTGACATACTCAAATTATTTTGTCCTGCATTATCCACTGATCTATCCAAATATAACTTCTTTCTGGACTCCTATTCACTTACAGGATATTATTAAAATATAATTTTCAGCAGACACATGTTTCGGTTCCCCTGCGCTTCTTGCTGCAATGACCCCACTATGATGTAACCATTGAAGGATTGGTATTTCTACAAATCTCTGACATTCAGCACCCCTTGAATGACATGTTAGTTTCGTTATAGTTTTAAGTACCAGAGAGAGACTAGAACACACAACTTCCTGAAATAAATGCTGGAGCGCTGGCAACAAAGCCAAGTCAACAAAAAAACATATTGAAACGAAGTCTACTGGGAGAACCTGTAACTTCAGGGAGAGCCATTCCAATAAGCATTGAGCTTAATGTTAAATGATTGCGTTGTGCTCAATAATATGATGCACCACTTTCTAACTGGAGAGATATAGGAGCCCACCCAGAGCCGATTCTCATCTGCAATTAATGCGGTAACTTAGGTTTCCTAATGATACACAAGAACGTGACAATACATAACATCAAACAGCGCCACTTTCAAATGCATTTCGTTTATAGTTAGAAAAATGATTTACAACATAACGCAACAACAGGAATGTAGGACAAAATTAGACTGAGCTGAATCATGAGATCAATGGACGTGGTTAAGATGCAGACATGATTGAATCTTGCTTCCAACCATAAGTAAATAAGACATCGAAATTCCATTAACATTTTCAACTTTGTCGTTTGGCCAACATTGCTGATGTGCTCACTGTGCACAGTTCAAAATAAATATCGCTGTAATAGAAAGTAAGTGATTAGTAGGACGTTCGTTCCTTGCAATACTGTAACACCCAGGAAACTCATTCAATTACATTGTTAATTATTTCAATGTGAATTTTGGAGAATGCGTCAAACCCGACATTAATTATCACTATGCAATGATTGCCATTTTACACACTTCATGTCCGGCGACACCATTTCTCATTTGATGGAGTCCTTTGATCCGGAGCCCAGCTTGCAAGACAAACAGTTCAGAAAAAGCACGGTGACGTCACTAGAAACTAGAGCGTGAAAGAAGACACCACCTTAATTAAACAGGAACATTGAGGTTAAACTGACACTACAGCTTACATAACTGCAAGAGAGGAACTCAAAAAAGCAGCTGCTTTGTCAGACACGCAGCATGAGAAGCCATGTAGTTAACAGAGTTTACACGATTCGTATATTTTAATAATCTCTTACCAGGAACACCAACAGCTGCGAGAATAGGGCAGTAAATGGCTCTTATCTGTTGAAGTATCGGGACTTCCATTTAATGTGAGAAGCGACTATTCCTGTTGTGATGGATACATCAGCCCCGGTGAAAACTGTGAAGTGAGACATTGAAAGCAGCCCTCATTTATAAAGCAGGGAAATCTCCAGCATACAGTTCTGTCCCAGGGCCACTGATATTAGTTACAGTCATTTGAACAAACAGTTTGCGTCAGCCGCTTTACTCCCAGGTTAATACTGCTATGGGAATGAACGTTTCAATGTGACACATCACACTTTGGAACTGGATAACAAAGACTTTGAAAGTTAGAAAACAATGGTTAAATGTTACAGGATTTAGGGCACGGCAGGGCGGGGGAGAACTGTGTGGGCTTTGCGGGGATCGGTGTTGGGAAAAGTATTGTTGCTAATTTCCCTCTTTAACAAAGTCTAGGAAACTCAATGTCAACTGATCAAATTTTAGATATTGTCAAATCAGAAAGGGTGCTCTAGGCGGAGAACACAGCTCAGAAACAACACGACATTTTAGGCAAAATATTCAAGTGAGAACATTAATGGGCGGTGTAATTTAATGCAGGCCCGTGTAAAATACCACACAGTTAGAGGAATTAGAATTCTAGGCATTAAAATAAAAGTGTTCTTCGAGCTGAGGATAAGTTATAAAGAGCCCTGGGAAGTTAAGTGGATTGAACAGTGAACAATCCAACAAAGGCAATACAGCAATCAAAAATATCAATAAAATATTCATCTACAATCCCAAACAACAGAGTACAAGGCAGGGAAATCACCGTGCAACTGTGTGCGGCTCGGCTCCATCCAATGTTTAAGAAATCTGTTCACCATTATTCACCGAAATATAGGGGAGACATTAAGTGCGGGGCACAGAGCAGGGAACGGCCAGGAGTCTGCTCCCCAAAGCCAAAGCTCTGGTTTATGAGGAAAGAGTGGAGGAAATTGGACATTTTAATCTCGAAAACAATCGACTGGGCTGATTTATTCTTTATTTGTTCATGGGATAAGGGCGTCGCTGGAAAGGCCGTATTTATTTCCCATCCCCAGCCACCATTCAAGGCTGGATGTGGCAGGACTGCAGAGCTTTGATCTGATCCGTTCTTTGTGGGATCGGTTAGCTCTGTCTATATCACGATGCTTCCGCTGTTTCTCATGCATGGATTCCAGACTTGTAGCTTCACCAGATTGGCAGCTCTTTATATCTAGGCCTAGTGAAGTTCATGGCATGCTCTTCCACGCTTCTCATTGAACAAGAGGTAGTCCGCTGGCTTGATAGTACTAGTAAAGTGAGGGATATGCCGGCCATCCCATGAGGTTACAATTGTACAGATTACATTTCTGCTTCTGCTGATGGCCCACAGCCCCTAATGGATACCCAGTTATAATGGCTAGATTTGTTCTGAATCTACCCCATTTAGCACGATGGTAGTGCCACACAACACGGAAAAGGGTGCCCTCAATGTGAAAACTGGATGTGGTCTCCACAAGGACTGTGTGGCGGTCATATCTCCACAGTACTGTCATGGACAGATGCATCTGCGACACGTGGATTGGCGTGGATGAGGTCAAGTTGTTTTCTTTTCTCTTCATGTTGATTGTATCATCACATGCGGCAAGCCTTTCCTGACTTTTATATCCTTCAGGGCTCTGATAGCTTGGTCAGTACTGGTGCTGGCGAGTCACTCTTGGTGATGGACATTGAAGTCCCCCACCCAGAGTATATTTTGTACCGTTGCAACCTCAGTCCTTCTTCGAAGTTGTGTTAAACATGAAGGAATACAGATTCATCAGCTGAGGGAGGGTGATAGGTGACAAACAGCAGGAGGTTTCCTTGCCCATCTTTGACCTGTAGCCATGTGACTTCATGGGGTCCGGTGTCAATTTTGATGACTTAGAGTTCCATTCCCTCCCGACTGTGCAGCAACCACTGGTGTGTCGGTCCTGCCGGTAAGACAGTACATATCCAGGGATGGTGATGGAGGATTCTGGGATGTTTGCTGAATGCTATGATGCTGTGAGTATGACTAGGTCAGGCTATTGCTTGTCTAGTCTGTGGGACAAGTCTACCAATTTTGGGCAGATTCCCCAGGTTTTAGTGAGCAGCAATTTTCAGGGTCGACTGGGCTGGGTGTAACTTTGTCGTGTCCGAATCCAATGCCTTGTTCGATGCAGAGTTGTCCATTCAGTTTTATTCTTCTTAAAGTCTGTCGTAGCGGTTTGGAACAACTGTGTGGCTTGCTAAGCCAATTCTGAGGGGAGTTAAGATTCGACAACATTGCACGTGAGATATGGGCTCGTGAGGTTGGGGGTAATATAATAGCATGGATATAGCATTGGCTAACGGACAGAAACAGATAGGGATAAACGGGGCATTTTCAGGTTGGCAGGCTGTAACTAGTGGGGTGTTGCAAGGATCATTGCTGGAGCCTCAGACAATTACAATCTATATTAATGAATTAGAAGAAGGGACAGCCATTTAGGTCTGAATGAGGATGAATTTCTTCACTCAGAAGGTTGTGAATCTTTGTAATTCTCTACCCCAAAGGACTGTGAATGCTCAGTCATTGAATATATTCAAGGCTGAGATAGATTGATTTTTGGACTTTCGGGGAATAAAGGTCTATGGAGATCAGGCAGGAAAGTAGAGCTGAGTTCCATGATTAGCCATGATCTTATTGAATGGTGCAGCAGGCTCGAAGGGCTGTATGGCCTACATCCTGCTCCCAATTCGTATATTACCTCAAACAACACCCAGCACTTCAATCTGAGGACAGAGACCTGTATGGCTGCAGCTCGGTTTTCTTTAAGAAAACAGTCCTTTATAATAACGGCCCCTGCACTTTATGTACACGTACCTTTAAAAATCTGCTGGCACTGCACTGCAAGGACATAGACCTTTACAACAACCAGCACTGTAATGTAAGGACACAGACTTGCACAAAGCCCAGCACGGCACTGTAAGGACACTGTGGAGCGGCTGTCTTTCAGAGGAGACGTTAAACCAAGGACCCATCTGCTGCCAGGTGGATGTAAAATCTCATAGGACAATATTGCAAAGAAGAGCAGGGGACTTATTCCCTGGGCCCAGGCCAATATTTATCCCACATTTAAGACAACTAAAAACATAATATCTGGTCATTATCACATTGCTGTTTGTAGGAGCTTATTTGCAAAAATTGGCTGCTCCGTTTCTGACATTACAATCAGTGATTTCAAAAGGCTGGATTTCGTAGTGGCAGGAAAAATTAATTTTCTCTTTACTCAATTGGTCCCACAAATTGATCACAGATATTTCTTTAATTAGTTTCAATATTATCAGAGAGACAATAATTTTAATAAACTAATGAAGGAAATAACAACTGAAAATGTTGGAAACACTCAGGCCACATCCGTGGAGCAAGAAACAGAATTAACTTTTCATTTCTGTGAAACTTCGCCAGAACTGAATAAAGTTAGAGATATAGCAGTTTTTAAGCAAGTGCAGAGGCAGAGAAAACAGGAGGATAGGAAAGAACAAAAGGAAAGGCCTGTGATAGGGTGGAAGCCAGGAGTGGTTGAATGCTGCAAATTGGGATGGCAGAATCATCAGAAATAGGGGCAGGGGTTATTGTCTGGAATTGTTGAACTTAATGTTGAGTCCAGAAGGCTTTAAAGTGCCTTATCGAAAGGCCAGGTGCGGTTCCTCGAGCTTGCATTGAGTTTCTTTAAAACAGTGTAAGATGGTCAGAATGGGAGTGGAGTGGAGAATTAAAGTGTAAAGCGACCGGAGCGCCGGTTTACCCTTGTGGACTGCACGGAGATGTTCCGCAAAGTGGTCACCCAATCTGCATTTTGTCTATCAATGTAGAGGAGCCCGCATCGTGAGCAGCGAGTACAGTATACTAAATTGCAAGAATTACAAGTAAATTGACGTTTCAAATGGAAGAGGTGTTTGGGGCCCTAGACGGTGGGAATTAATGAGGTAAAGGAGCAGGTGTTGCATCTCCTGCTTGCACGAGACGGTCCCATGCAGAGGGGAGGGGATTTTGTGGGTGGTTGAGGAATGGACAAGGGTGTTTCCGAGGGAGCAGTCCCTATGGAATGCTGAAAGCAGAGGGGAGGGGAAGATAGCTTTGGTGGTGGGATCATGCTGGAGGTGGAGGAAATGGCAGGGGATGTTCAATTGACTGTGGAGTTGTGGGGTGAAAGGTGAGGTCATGAGGAACCCTATTATGGATTCGGGATGGAGGGGAAGTGGTGAGATCAGAAGTGCGGGAGATAGAAAGGACACAGTCCAGGGCCGTGTCTACCACACTTAAGGGGAATCCTTAACTGAGATAAAAGGAAGACATATCAGAAGCACTTGTATAGAAGGTGGCATCGTCAGAGCAGATGTGGCGGAGAAACTGGGAGAATGGAATATAGTCCTTACAGGAAGCGGTGTGGGAGGAAGTGTCGTCCAGGTAGCTGTGGGAGTCAGTGGGCTTATAGTGGTTGCTGGTCGATAAATTTTCCCCAGAAATGGAGACAGAGAAGTCGAGGAAAGGATGGGAAGAGTCGGAAATGGACCATGTGAAGGTGAGGGAAGGGTAGAAATTGAAAGCTAAGTGATTAAAATTTTCAAGTCCAGGGCGAGAACAGTAAACGGCACCAATGTAATCATCAATGTACCAGAATAATAGGTGAGGGAGGGGGCCTGAGTAGGATTGGAACAAAGAATGTTCCATAATCCCACGGAAAGGCAGGCATAGCTCAGACCCATCGGGTTCCCATATGAACAGCTTTAATTTGGAGGAAATGATTCGAGTCAAAGGAAAAGTTGTTCAATGTGAGAACAAGTTCACCCAGGTGGAGTAGGGTGGTAAAGAATGGGAACTGGTTGGACCTCTGTTCAATGAAGAAACATAGCGCCCTAAGGCAGTCCAGGTGTGGGATGGAGTTGTAGAGGGATTGTACGTAAAGTCTGATTCAAAGTGCTGCTTCAAATGTCGCTTGGCCAAATTGAGGCAATTCGACACCACGGACAGAATTCAAATCGGCTTTTCCCTTGTGTCCTGCTTTTTTTCCCATTTCGGCAGCAGTTTGTGATTCACAGAAAGTGGAAGAGAATAAATCTGCGGCTGCATTGCATTTCCTGCTGCGTGTCCACCCAGTTAAACATTGTTTTTTCTGTGGAGAAAAGAAATCAGCACAATGTACAAAGAAAGAATAGATAAATTCTTGCAGGGCTTGACAGGTCACATGTTGAGAGGCCGTTTCCTTTGGCTGTGGAGTCCAGAAATAGGGATCAAAGATTCAGAACAAGCGGCAAGCCATGTCGGATGGAGAGGAAGAGAAATTTCTTCAAAGTAATGGTTGTGAATCTTTGGAATTCTCTACCGCAGAGGCCTGTGGATGTTCAGTACATTCCTAACCAAGAAGGATTTGGACATTACCAAAAGGAAGGGATATGGGGCTAGGTCGGGAAGTTTCAGTTGAGGTACAGGATCAGCCATGATCTTATTGAATGGTGGAGTAGGCTCGAGGGCCGCATGACCAAATCCTGCTCCTTATTCTTATGTCCTCATGTACAGATCTTGGATAAAAGAGTACCAGTGGATGTAGTATATTTAGATTTCCAAAAGGCATTCGATAAAGTAGCACATGAATGGCTAGTACACGAGATTAGGGCTCACAGGGTTGGAGGTTATATAGTAGCATGGATAGAGGATTGGTTGACGGGCAGAAAACAGAGAGTAGTGCTAAACGGATCTTTTTCAGGTGGGCAGGCTGTAACAAGTGGGGTTCCGCAAGGATCAGTGTTGGTGCCTCAGTGATTTACAATCTATATTAATGACCTAGATGAAGGGAATGAGTGTCATGCATCCAAGTTTGCTGATGATACAATGCTAGGTGGGACAGTAAGCTGTGAGGAGAACACAAAGATTCTGCAAAGGAATATAGATAGACTAAGTGAGTGGGCAGTAAGGTGGCAGATGGTGTCTAATGTAGGGAAATGTCAGGTTATTCACTTTGGTAAGAGGAATAGAAAAACAGATTTGTTTTAAACGTTGAGAATCTTTCAAATGTTGCTATTCAGAGAGAATTGCATGTCATCGTGCAAGAAACACAGAAAGCTAGCACGCAGGTACAGCAAGCAGTAAAGAAGTCAAATGCTATGTTGGCCTTTATTGCAAGGGGGTTGGAATATAAAAGTAGGGAAGTCTTGCTACAATTGTACAGGGCCTTGTTGAGACCACAACCAGAGTACTGTGCACAGATTTGATTTCCTTATCTAAGGAAGGATATACTTGTCTTGGAGGTGGTGCAAAGAAGGATCACTAGATTGATTCCTGGGATGAGAGGGCTGTCCTATGATGAGAGATTTAGTAGCATGCGCCTATACTCTCTGGAGTTTAGAAGAATGAGAGGTTATCTCTTTGAAATATACAAGATTCTGAAGTGGATTGACAGGGTAGATGCTGCGAGCGTGTTTCCCCTGGCTGGATTGTCTAGAACTAGGGGGCATCATCTCAGAATAAGGGGTCGGCAATTTAAGACTGAGATGAGTCAGAATTTCGTCACTCAGAGGGTTGTGAATCTTTGGAATTCTCTGCCCCAGAGGGCTGTACATGCTGAATCATTGAGTATATTCAAGACTGAGATAGATAGATTTTTGGACTCTAGGGGAATCAAGGGGTATGCAGATCGGGCGGGAAAGTGGAGTTGAGGTCGATGATCAGCCATGAACTTATTGAATGGCGGAGCAGGCTCGTGGGGCCATATGCCCTAATCCTGCTCTTATTTCTTATGTTCTAAGAGTGTGCTGGCAGAAAGGGAATGGATGGCTGCCATACAGAAGCGAAGGACCAGGCAGGTACTGCAGGAGTCCCCTGAGTGCATCTGGCTCAATATTCAGTTCCGGATACTGGTTTGGGCGCTGTTCCTCTGGGATTGCAGCAAGAGCCAAGTCCACGGCACCATGGGTGGCTCCGCTGCCCAGGTTGGGAGGAGGAAGAGCGTAAGAGCAATAGTTGTAGGGTATTTTATAATTAGGAGAATAGACAGACCTTTCTGCAGCTGCGGACGTGACTCCAGGATGATATGTTGCCTCCCTGCTGCCAGGGTCAAGGATGTCACTGAGCGGCTGCAGTGCATTCTGAGGGGGAAGGTGAAAATCCAGAGATCGTGGTCCCCATCGGTACCAACGACATAGGTAGAAAGAGAAATGAGGTCCTGCAGGCAGATTTCAGGGAGCTAGGAGAAAGATTAAAAAGCAGGACCTCAAAGGTAGCAATCTCCGGATTACCCCTGGTGCCACGTGCTAATGACTGCAGAAGCAGGAGGATAGAACATATGAATGCATGGCTGGAGTGATGGCGCATGCAGGTGGGATCTAGAATCCTGAGGCAGTGGGACCATTTCTGGGGGAGGTGGGACCTGTACAAGCCAGACTGGTTGGTTAAGAAGGCACATGGGATACGTGCATTTATTAGCTGAAGCATAGAATAAAAGAGCAGGGAGGTTATGCTTGAATAGAATAAAACACCAGTTCGGCCACAGCTAGAATACTGCATGCAGTTCTGGTCACCACATTAGAGGAAGGATGTGGTTGCACTAGAGAGGGTGCAGAGGAGATTTACGAGGATGTTGCTTGGGCTGGGGAATTTTAGCTATGAGGAAAAATTCGATAGGCTGGGCTTGTGTTTTTTGGAACAGAGGATGCTGAGGGGAGACCTAATTGATGTGTAGTACTTTATGAGGGTCCAAGATAGAGTGGATAGGAAGGACCAAGTTCCCTTAGCAGTAGTGTCAATAACCAGGGGGCATTGATTTAAAGTACTTGTTTGGAAGTTTAGAGGGGATTCGAGGAGAGTTTGTTTTCACCCAGAGGATGGTGGGGGTCTGGAAATCAGTGCCTAAAGGGTAGTGGAGGCAGAGACCCTCATCACATTTAAAAAGTACTTGGATAAACACTTGATGTGCCGTAACCTACAAGGTTACAGACCAAGTGCTGGAAAGTGGGATTAGGCTGGAATAGCTCTTTGTTGGCCGGCATGGAAAAGATCGGCCGAAAGGCCTCCTTCTGTGCTGTAATTTTCTATGATTCTGTGATAATTCTATGCAGCTTTGAATGTGCCTCGGCGCAGGAACTGAAAGGCAGCAGAAAAATTAAGTAAAACTGTATCACTTTGGATGACATCATCGACAGGATTCAAAGTTATGCGGGTAAACCGCAATGGGTTGCTATTGACCATTGACTTAACCACTCGGTCATGACTAGTATGCCGTTCGCTCTGCCTCATGCAGCTTCTCAGTTGCTGCAAAGCTGGTGCCTCCAGGCTGAACACGGTGTCAGCCTTTTGTCCCATTATTTTATCTTGTAGATTTTCTCTAGTGACAGTGATTGTTTTAAGTCCCTCCCTTTTGCCACTTGATTTTCCACTAACATTGGGAGACTTTTACATCTCTCTTGAAGCCAAATACAAAATATTTGTTGAAAGTCTTTGCAATTTCCTTCTTTCCCATTATTAATTCCCCAGACTCATCCACTGTGGACCAACGTTTCCTTTCGCTACTCTCTTCTTTGTTATACACTTGTAGAAGCTCTTACTGCCTGTTTTTTATATTTCTTGCTCTTTTACTCTCATAATTTATTTTCATCCTCTTTATTTGTTTACAGTCATCCTTTGCAAGTTTCTAAATATTTCCCAATCTTCTGGCCTACCAATAATATCTGCAAAATGTCATGCCTTTTCGTTCAATTTGATACCATCTTTAACTTCCTTAGTTAGCCGTGGATTGTTCATCTTTCTCATCGAGTCTTTCTTTCTCACTGGAATATATCTTTGTCGAGAGTTATGAAATTTCTCCTTAAAGTTCTGCCACTGCTTATCTACCGTTTTACATTTCAATCTATTTTCCCAGTCCACTTTAGCCAAATCTGTCTTCATACCATTATAATTGCCTTTATTTAAGTTTAAGACACTCGTTTCATATCCAAGGTTCTCACCCTCAAACTGAATGTGAAATTCTATCATGTTATGATCACACTTCCCTACAGGATCCTTTACTATGAGATAATTAATTAATTATGTCTCATTACAAACTACCATATATAAAATAGCATGTTCACTGCTTGGTTCCACAACGTATTGTTCTTTAGAAACTGTCCTGAATAAACTCTATAAACTAGTCCTCAAGGCTACCTTTGGCAATTTGATTTGCCTAATCTATATGAAGATTAAAATCGCCCACGATTATTGCAGTTCCTTTCTTACAAGCCCCCATTAATTCCTGACTGATAATCTGTCCTCGAGTGTAACAAATGTTAGGGTGCCTATAGATTATTCCCAGCAGTTACTTATTTCCATTATTATTTCTTAACTCCAGCCAAACTGATTCTACATCTTGATTTCCCGTGCCAAGATCATTTCTCACTATGTACTGATCACATCCTTTACTAACAGAAGAACCCCAACCTTTTCCTTTCTGGCTATCCTTATGAAATGACAAAGATCACAGTATATTCAATTCCCAGCCCTGCTCACCTTACAAGCACGTCTCTGTAATGGCTAGTAGATCATAGAAACAAATAAGATAGGAGCAGGAGTAGGATAAGGGGTAAGCCATTTAGGACAGAGCTGAGGAGGAATGTCTTCACCCAGAGAGTGGTGAAGCTGTGGAATTGTCTACCACAGAAGGCAGTTGAGGCCAATTCATTAAATATATTCAAGAAAGAGTTAGATATATTTGTTAAGGCTAAAGGGATCAAGTGATATGAGGAGAAGGCAGGGACAGGGTGCTGAGTTTGGATGATCCGCCATGAACTCATTGAATGGCAGAGCCACCTCGAGGGGCCGTATGGCCTATTTTAGCTCCTAATTTTATGTTCGTCTGTTTGTGATTGCCTACAAATACTGATTTCTTTCAGTTCCTCCCTCTCATTAGACCCTATGTTCCCTGACATCTCTGGGAGATTATATGTGTCCTCCTTTGTGAAGACAGAACCAAAGTATGTATTTTATTGGTCTGCCATCTCTTTGTTCCCCATTATGAATTCCACTGATACTGAATGCAAGGGACCTGCGCTTGAGTTCAACAATCGTTTTCTCTTCACATATCGATAGAAGATTTTACAGTCAGTTTTTATGTTCGCTTCAAGCTTACTCTCATACTTCATTTTCCCCCTCTTAATAAATCCCTTTGTCCTCCTTTGTTGAATCCTAAAGAGCTCCCAATCCTCAGGTGCACTGCTTTTTCTGGCCACTTTTTGTGTCCTCTCCTTGCATCTTATGATATCGCTAATTTCCCTTGTTAGACACGGTTGAGTCAACATTTTTGTTCTATTTTTTATGCCAAGCATAGATGAACGAATTCTTTAGTTCATCCAAGCGATCTTTAAAAGTTTGCCATTGCCTATCCACCATCAACCCTTTGAGTAACATTCCACAATCAATCCTACCGAGCTCGCACCTCATACCATCGTAGTTTCCTTTATTTAAGTTCAGGACCCTAGCCTGTGCGTCTAATACTTCATTCTCTATGTTAATGAAGAATTCTATCACATTATGATCGTTCCGCCCCAAGCGGTCTCGAACAACAAGATTGCTAATTAATCCTTTCTCATTACATAATACCCAGTCTAAGATGGCCTGATCTCCAGTTGGTTCCTCGACATAATGGTCCAGGACACCATCCTGTATACACTCCAGGAATTCCTCCTACACATTATTGTTACTATTTTGGTTAGCCCAATCTATATGTAGATTAAAGTCAACCATGATATCTGCTGTGCCCTTATTGCCCGCATCTTTATTTTCCCGTTCAATGCCATCCCCAACCTCCACATGACTGTTTGGGGGTCTGTATACAGCTCCCACTAACGTTTTCTGTCCCATGGTTTTTCTCAGCTCTACCCATAGAGACTCTACATCATCAGAGCTAATATCCTTCCTTACAATTATGTTAATCTCCTCTTTACCCAGCAATGCTACCCCACCTGCTTTTCATTTTTGCCTGTCTTTCCTGAATATTGAATACCCCTGGATGTTGAGTTCCCAGCCCTGGTCACTCTGGAGCCATGTTTCCGTAATCCAAATCATATCATATCCGTTTACATCTATTTACACATCTAATTAGTCCATCTTATTATGAATGCTCCTCGCATTAAGACACAAAGCCTGCAGGCTTGTTCTTTAACACTCTCAGACCTAACTTATTATTTCTATTTCTGCCGTTAATTCATCTATCTTGTTCTGAATGTTGCGTGCATTCAGATAATGAGCCTTTAGTGTTGTCTTTTTGCTATTTTCCCTACTCTGACCCTGTTTGCTGGTGCACTCTTATGTTTGTACGCTTTGTCCCTTCCTCGCACACTCTGATTCTCATTACCCCTAAGCTACCTTGCATTTTGGCCTTCTCCTTTCTATTTAACTTTTTAAGTTTCCCCTCACCTGAACCAGCCCCCCCCACCCCGCCCCGCTATTTAGTTTAAAGCCCTATCTACATCCCAGGTTATTCAATTCACCAGGACACTGGTCCCAGCATGGTTCAAGTGAAGCCCGTTACAATGGAAGAAGCCCCTCTTTCCCCAGTACTGGTGCTTGTTCCCCATGAATCGAAACTCATTTCTCCCACACCAATCCTTGAGCCAGGCGTTCAAATCTCTGATCTGATTGACCCTATGCCAATTTGATCGTGGATGAGGTAGTAATGCAGAGATAATTACCATCGTGGTTTTGCTTTTTAATTAGGATCCAGCTCCTGAAACTCACTTAGCAGAACCTCTTTCTTAGACCTACCTATGCCATTGGTATCTACGTGGGAACTGGCAACTGGATCATTCCTCTCTCACTTCAAGTTCCTCTCCTGCCCCAACGAGATGTCCTTAAAATTGGCAATGGGCAGGCAACGCAGCCTTCTATAGTCACGCTCTCGGCTGCAGAGAACAGTGTCTATCCGCCTAACTTTACTGTTCCCTTCCACTACTTCATTCGTTTTTACTCCCCCAACATGAATATCCCCCTGTACAACCATGCTGTGTTCAGTTTACTCAACCTTGCTGCAGTCCCTGCTCTCGTCCACACAGGCAGCAAGAACGTCGTACCGGTTCGACAAGTGCAAGGGCTGAGACTTCTCCAATGCTATTCACAATATATATTAAAGGTCTAGACAAGGGAACTAGATGTAATATCTCCAAATTTGCAGATGACACAAAACTGGTTGGGCGTGTGTGCTGGTAGGAGGATGCCGAGAAACTCCAGGATGATTAGACAGGTTGGGTGATTTGGCAAAAGCATGGCAGATGCAATATAACGTGGATAAATGCGAGGTTATTCACTTTGGTGGCAAAAACAGGAAGGCAGATTATTATCTGAATGGCAATAGATTGGGAGAGGGGGAAGTGAAACGAGACCTGGGTGTCCTTGTGCGCCAATTGCTCAAGGTAAGCATGCAGGTGCAGCAGTTGGTTAAGAAGGCAAGTGGCATGATGGCCTTTGTAGCGAGAGGGTTTGAGTAAAGGAACAAGGATGTCTTGCTGCAGTTGTACAGGGCCTTGGTGAGACCACATCTTGAGTATTGTGTTCAGTTTTCATCGCCTTATCTGAGGAAGGATGTTCTTGCCATGGAAGAAATTCAGCGAAGATTCACCAGGCTGATACGTGTGATGTCAGGAATGATGTAAGAGGACAGATTGGATTGATTGGGCTTGTACTCGCTGGAGTTTAGAAGAATGAGAGGGGATCTCATTGAAGCTTATAAAATTCTGACAGGATGCAGGAAGGATGTTCCCGATGGTCGGGGAGTCCAGAACCAGGGGTCACAGTCTAAGGATAAGGGGTAAGCCATTTAGGACAGAAATGAGGAGGAATTTCTTCACCCAGAGAGTGGTGAACTTGTGGAATTCTCTACCACAGAAGGCAGTAGAGGCCAATTCATTAAATATATTCAAGAAGGAGTTGTATATATTTCTTAAGGCTAAAGGGATCAAGGGTATGGGCAGAAAGCAGGGACAGGGTACTGAATTTGGAAGATCAGCCATGATCGCATTTAATGGCAGAGCAGGCTCAAGGGGCCAAATGGCCTACTCCTGCTGCTATCTTCTATGTTTCTATGTTTCTATGTTTACCTTCTGCATCCCTATACTTGCCTCAATCGTAGTCAGACCCTCCTGTTGTTGACCACGTACCAAATCTGAAAAATTAAAATGAAGGTTGTGACTGCCTCCTGGAACAAAGCTTCCAAGTAACCTTCTCCCTCCCTGAGGTATTGCAGTGTCAGATGTTCGGACTCCAGCTCATCAATTTACAGCTGAATTTGTTCGGGCTGCAGATACTTACTGCAGACGTGATTGCTGTGGACCTCACTGGGGTCCACCAGCTTCCACTTGCTACAGCTGCAGCACCTCACCTGCCCTGCCAACTCTATTGTATTTTCCTTAAATAATGAAATTGACAATTTTTGAAATACTCATTTGACTATATATATTTTCTAATGCAAGCAATAAACTTGGATGAGATAATGAGGTTACCTGGTAATTCCTGTCAGCAGGGGCTGTCTCAGGGGTTTGGAATTTCTGCTATAATAACAAAAGGCTTTTGCTAATGCCCGGAGGTTAGTGGCACCGAGTCCAGTTCTATGGATTACTGCTTCTACAGAGTAGTACAGTCGGAAATTCATTAACTCATCCAAGGCTATTACTTGGATTAGAAAATATTAATAGTCAATTGAGTATATTAAAATTAGTTATATGCATTAGGTCTTTACTGTAACTTAGCCCACAGTCATAATTAAACCTTTTTGTTTATTTTTGTTATGCATCAAGCAGAACCTTTTACTCTCCCCCCCACCCCCGGCACCTCACCAAATTCCCTCACTCAGCAAATTTCCGAGTTTATTACTCTGTAGAAGCAATAATCCATAGACCTGGACTCGGTGCTACTTACCTCCGTGCATTATTACACTAGCAGAAATTCAAACCCTCTGATTCAGCCCCTGCTGACAAGAATTACCGGGTAACCAGTTCTAGCTAGATACCTCATTAACTGTGCAACTGGCACTAGCAGGCAGTTTGTTTACCGCTGTGAAATAAAGTACAAGTTAAGGTTGAAGTTAAGTTAAACGCCAAATGTTAAATGCTAAATGTAATGACATTTTAGAAAGAGATCAACACTTAACAACCCCTTCACTCACCAAATTCCCGAGTATAGTACTCTGCAGATGTAGTACTCCGTAGAACTGCAATAAGTGCAACAAAAATAAAGCCTAACTCTACTTAAAGCTGCACAATGTGCTCCTACACAACCATTACTACAGGTGTGGACCTCAGATTGTCCAGGTTCTGTGCAGTCACCGCTGGCCTGGTGGCAGGTGCGATTGTGCTTTTTCGCATATGTGTTGCCTGCAGCCCGCCCCCATCTCCATTCTCCAAACCCGTGATTGAGAGAGATGTGAAATATATACATTCTGCATATAAAGCAATTCATGTGCGTGTGTGTGTGTGTGTCTTTATGTATTCTTACAATCTATATTAATGATGGGACCGAGTGCAATATATCCAAGTTTGCTGATGATACAAAGCTAGGTGGGGAAGTAAGCTGTGAGGAGAACACAAAGAGCCTCCAAAGGGATATAGAGAGTTTAAGTGAGTGGGCACAAATGTAGTAGATGGACTATAATGTGGAGAAGTGTGATTTTATCCACTTTGGTAGCAAGAATAGAAGAGCAGATTAATTTGAATGATGATAAATTTTTAAATGTCGGTGTTCAGAGAGATTTAGTTGCCCTCGGTCAGGAAACACAGAAAGTTAGCATGCAGGCACAGCGAGCAATGCAGAAGGCAAATGGCTTGTTGTCCTTTATTGCAAGTGGGTTGGTGAATACCAGTATGGAAGTCTTACTACAATTGTACAGAGCTTTGGGGAGACCACACCTGGAGTACTGAGCACAGTTTTGGTCTCCTTATCTAAGATAGTGCATACATGCCTTAGAGGGAGTGCAGAGAAGGTTCACTAGACTGATTCCTTGGATGAGGGCTTTTTCTTATGCGAGTTTGAGTAGATTGTGCCTTTACTCTATGGAGTTAGCAAAATGAGAGGTGATCTCATTGAAACATATAAGATTCTGAGAGGGATTAACACGGTAGATGCTGACAGTTTATTTCCCCTGGCTGGAGAGTCGAAAAATAGGAGGAACAGTCTCAGGATAAGGGGTATAACACTGAGATGAAAAGGAATTTCTTCACTGAGAGGATTGTGAATCTTCGGGATTCACTACCCCAAAGGGTAGATGCTGGGTCATTGAATATATTCAAGGCTGAGATCGAGAGATGTTTGGAAGCTAGGAGAATCAAGGGATATGGAAAACTGGCGGGAAAGTGGAGTTGAGGTCGATGATCAGTCATGATCTTATTGAATGTCTGAGCAGGCTCGAATGGCTGTGTGGCCGATTTCTGCTACTAGTTGTATATTTGTGATTGTGTGGGAGTGTGTGTGCTTACGTTTATTTGTGTGTGTGTGTGTTTTTTTGAGTGAATGCGTTGTATATGTGTATGTTTATATATGTGTGTGTGGCCGTGTTTTGTCCACAGGTCTCGGTCTATGGGTATGCATTTGTGTCTGTGCATGAAGTTATGTGTAGGTGTATCTCTGTGTGTGTGTGCGTGTGTGCATGACGTTATGTGTATCTGTGTGCGTGTATATCTGTGTTTGTGTATCTGTGTGTGTGTGTGTCTGTGCATGACATTATTTGTATCTGTGTTTGTGTATCTGTGTGTGTCTGTGCATGACGTTATGCGTTTCTGTATCTGTGTGTGTGTGTGTGTATCTGTGTTTGTCTATCTGTGTGTGTGTGTCTGTGCATGACGTTATGTGTATCTGTGTGTGTGTGTCTCTGTGTTTGTGTATCTGTGTGTGTGTTTGTCTGTGCATGACGTTATTTGCATCTGTGTGTGTATCTGTGTTTGTGTATCTGTGTGTGTGTCTGTGCATGATGTTATGCGTATCTGTATCTGTGTGTTTGTGTGCATCTGTGTTTGTGTATCTGTGTGTGTGTGTGTGTGTGTGTCTGTGCATTACGTTATGTGTGTGTGTGTGTGTGTGTGTGTGTGTGTGTGGTATCTTAAATCATGATGCTTTTGCATTGGCTGACAATCTTCAGCATTCTGAGTCATGACAAAATTTGTACCAGTAATGGCATTTCAAAAATAAAGATTTATTAATCCAATACGTTAATCTCATATATTGATCACATCTATTAACCATATTTAAGAAAAACAGAATGAAATCAGTTAAGTGAACTTACAGAAGGAACACAAATTGAATGCAACTGGACAACCTGCCAATTATTGCAAAAGTAATTCTGTTAATTCCGATAGGAAACCAGTAAAATTAACCATTAATATATTGTAATGAATTAAGCGCATTATATAAAATATGTTAAAACATCATTTGAATACAACTTCATGTTACGTGTTTTGTCTTCTGTTTGATATGAATGATAGAAGAGACTTCCATTCATATAAAAACAGTGAGGTTGCTAATGATAGTCTGAAAACACATTGTACAAAATAACGTCCCTGTTGCTATAAAGACAAATAAACGATGGCTATTCC
Source organism: Somniosus microcephalus (assembly GCF_052327205.1). Taxonomy (NCBI): domain Eukaryota; kingdom Metazoa; phylum Chordata; class Chondrichthyes; order Squaliformes; family Somniosidae; genus Somniosus; species Somniosus microcephalus. Next base: position 41,896,617 of record NW_028225187.1, on the reverse strand, counting down.
AAAAGCGAAATCGGAAACTTGCAGTTATCATTGATATACGTTTTTCTCATGGCCGAATTCACTATGAAAAACCTACACCAGGTTAGATGTGAGAGGAGAGCGGAATCCTTTATTATTATGGGGAGTGCTTCCGATTTAGAATGATAACCGTCTAAATAAGAAAACAATATAAAGTATCACATCATATGTTGCATCGTGGTTTCTTTCCGTTCTCAAAACGTGGCCTCTGCGTTGAAGGTAGGATTCATTTCATTTAAGTTGGCGGCAGCTGTTAACAAACTGGCATGTCCTGCGAATTTCAGAACAAAAATTGTTGTATTCCATGAGACAGGTTAGACCATGATGCTCAATTTACCGATCTCTATCATTGATTCATTTCAATGTAAGTTCTGTTAACCAATCATTACACAAGCCAGGTACACAGAAGTCTCATTGGAGTCGAGGTTCAGCTTGGACGGTCGGCCTCCTGCTACACACGCTGCTCAATATTCAATTCCATTAGTGTCAATGGAATTAAATATCTGTAGCGGGGCGTGGACTGAGCAACCATTCCAGTAACTCCCTCTTCCGCTACCACCCGGGACAGATTTCTACCCGGATAAACTTAGAATTCCACTTTTTATAAATTTAGGATTGATCTTTATCTCTCTCCCTTTCTCTTTCTTTCCTCCCTCTTTGTGATGCCGCATATGATGTCTTTGTGTTCTTTATCTGAGGAAGGATATTCTTGCCATGGAAGGAGTTCAGCGAAGTTTCATCAGGCTGATACCTGGGATGGCAGGAATGACGTATGAGGAGAGATTAGATCGATTGGGCTTGTACTCTCTGGAGTTTAGAAGAATGAGAGGGAATCTCATCGAAACTTATAAAATTCTAACAGGACTAGACAGACTAGAAGCTGGAAGGATGTTCCCGATGGTCGGGGAGTCCAGAACCAGTGGTCACAGTCTAAGGATAAGGGGTAGGCCATTTAGGACAGAAATTAGGAGGAATGTCTTCACCCAGAAAGTGTTGAACCTGTGGAATTCTCTACCACAGAAGGCAGTAGAGGCCAATTCATTAAATATATCCAAGAAGGAGTTGGATATATTTCTTAAGGCTGAAGGGGTCAAGGGGTATGGGGAGAAAGCAGGGACAGGGTACTGAATTTGGATGATCAGCCATGATTGCATTGAATGGCAGAGCAGGCTCGAGGGGCCGAATGGCCTACTCCTGCTCCTATCTTCTATGTTTCTATGTTTGGGGCTTACTAGCAAGTTGACTGGAGTCGGCCGGGAGTTTATTATTCCCCATTGTAGAAATACATATAATCATGATTTAACACAATGTGTATATCAAACACATGTGGTTGTGTCATCATAGCAATGATACACTTGGTCTGTTTAAGTTGAAGATAGTTCAATGATGATAAATTCTTTATTTTACCTTTTCTTTTCTGGTTCCTAATGGCGGTCGCTACAGCGACTGCTCCAACACCACCACCGCAATCAAACAAATATTGCGAACCATCATTTCAATCGTTGATTTGGCTGTGAAATAACAAGCAGCTGCATTAGACAGATAGGTTCGTGACTCAATTTTACCACTAACTCATTTTACATTTAGTTACTTTTCGCAATGCTTGAGATCTAACAGGTCTTCGAAGATTGGTTTCGCATTAAACGGCACTTTAAAAAAACTCAACCGCAGCAAATTTGAAGCCCTCGTGTTTAATGGGGATTGGCAGAATGGACTCGCTATTGGCTGAGAGGGAGGAGGTGGAGAGCAGTGGTGAATGGCTGTTTTTCAGAATGCAGGGATGTATAAATCGGTGTTCCCTAGAGTTGATATTAGGACCATTGCTCTTTCTGATATATATTAATGAACTGCACGGTGTATCGGCTGAATAATTGCCAAGTTCGCAAATGACACAAAGCATAGAAATATAGTGAGCAGCGAGGAGCATAGTAGCAGACTTTAGGAGGAAAGAGAAAGAATGGTGAATTGGGCAGAACAATGGTAGATATATTTGATGCAGAGATTTGTGAAGTGATGCATTTTAGCAGGGAAAAAAATGAGGAGCCGCAGAATAGTCTCAATGGAAAACATTTACACAGGGTGCGGGAACAGAGAGAACTGTCCATTCACATATACACATTTTTGATGGTCGCAGGACAAGTTGAGAAGGCTGCGAAAAATGTATCCGGGACACGTTGGTTTCAAAATAGAGGCAAAAATAAGGAAGTTATGGTAAAGCTTTATATATCACTCCTTACGCCTCAGCTAGAGTATTGTGTACTATTATGTTCACCACACTCTAGAAAGAATGTCACGGCCTTGAAGCAGGTACAGAAGAGCTATACCAGAATTAGGGAATTCAGTCATGTGGAGAGACTAGAAAAGCTGGGATTGCTCTCCTTGGAGGAAAGATTAAGAAGAGATTTGTTCAAAATTATGAGGGTTTTTTATAGAGTACATAGGGAGCAATTGTTTCCACTAGCAGGAGCGTTGTTAAGCAAAAGCTGCAGATTTTAATTTATTTGTAAAAAAAAACAGAGGAAGGGTGAGGAGGTTTTTTTTTAACTCAGCGATTTATGATCTGGACTGCAATGCCTGAAAAAGTGGCATAAGCATCTTCGACAGTAACTTGCATGGCTAACGGGAAGGAGTAGGAGAGTTGGACTATCTGGAGAGCTCTTTCAGAGCGCTAGCACAGGCACCATGGGCCGAATAGCCTCCTTCTGGGCTGCATGATTCAACGAATATTAGCTGTGCTGAATTTTCTTCGATGTGAATATTTTTTGTCAGAAACAACCTGATGGTATTTATATTCCGTAATAGTTTTAGAAGGGCGTACAATGGTTCTTATTTATACACAAACCGCATTAAACTATTTTTGGCATTTACCAGCGCTCAGTTTTTGTGAATTCTTCATGGTCTATCAATATTTCCTCCTCGCAAGACGAAGGGTGAAATCAGAATTCGGGAGATTTACCAAAAGGGGGGAGCGGATCGGCTGACCGTTATACACGCAACTCATTTTACTTTCTATTTGGGATTTATTGGAACTCCTGGCACAGGTGAACAACGGGCGACAGTGAATTAGCCGTTGAATGTGCAACTCTCCCGATTTTAAATTCCATCACCTTCAGTGGAAAGGGAAATCCGGTGTGGTTTTTAATGGGGTTCTATTTCAATACTGCACATTCTGCGCCATCAGCAAACTGTAAGGTTCACCTATTAAATTCAATGGGAACTAAATTCGGGCCGGGTGTATAACAGGTGACGTATCCGCACCTGCCCTCTTTTCACCCTTGCCATTGAATCCCCCGTCTCCCAGTTGAGGCCTTGCTCAAATTGTTTACTGTCCAAGGAGCGCCCTCGTGTACTTCGTGAAATGTGACTATTATTCTTGTTCCGGTTGTTAAAAGGCCAGTGGCCAATGCTCAGTGCCTCATTGCTTGAACCCACTGAGACACTGGGTGAAGCAGCACCCATTTGTGTTGTTCATTGTTTGATAACAATATCTTCCTGGACCTTACTCTTACCTTTTCTATATCGATGGTGGAATCACATTTGGGAAGTAAGAGCGAATATTAGACGTGCTGGGACAAATTTTCAACATAATTGTTTAGGAGGTAATTTGGTGTCGCATATTGTCTGTACTTGATAGAACCCAGCAATTTACATTCAATTTCGAGCGGTTTTATAACTGGAAGCCGATGTGATTCCGCAGGTGTTCCAACCCCGGACATGTGGAACTTCACCACCTCGAATCTAGGTCAAGGGCTACATTCGATTAAACTACATTTTACCCACAGATCTCTTGGGTCTAATGCACCTTTCTTTCTTTCCATGTGTTATTTGTCTGTTTGTCAGGATGAACTGATTCATTTATACAGTGTGGCTCCAGAAATCTCACAATGTATTTACTGCCACGAGCCCTGTAGTCAATCATTACCTTTACCCACATGTCACTGTATAAATCGCTCTCCCCCTTTACAGTCACCTGCACAAGTTGACTGTTAGCTGATGTTAACACTGTTCCATTGACCATTGCTTTATAGCAATAGGAGTAGGCTCCTTCATCATCCTGAGTCACATTGGTGAAGGTGACGGTAACAGAATGATCCTCTGCTGACACAGTCCGGGAGGCAGAGAAATTGGCATCGCCAGCTCTCTGCAAGAAGAATATGATGCTGCGATAGACAGTCCATCTGGTGCAGGTAATAGAGACGTTTCCACCGATTTCAACATTTCCTGAATGTGTAGATATAACTGGTTTAAAAATCTCTGAAAAGAAAACGTATTGAGGGAAGTTGACTAAATTTCATATGCTGGAGGCATTGCCATCAATTCAGTGTAGAGTTGCACGAAGTACAATTGAGCAAGTTGCTGATGATATGATTGAGTCGTTAGAAGTCAATATTTTTGGGTGAGAAATTGGACTCGGATGGTGGTGAAAACCGGACGGTGTCGGATCGGCCGCCCGCTCTATGTAGCGACTGATATTCAGTTCATTGACAGCATATTACTCGGTGGCTGAATTGAATATTAGGCGCAGCATATCCCAGGCCACTAATGTGCTACCATCAGTTTTACAACCACGCTCCCTACCCCCTGCCCCGCCATGACCAATTCCATCACAGTCATTCTTCGCACTTCGTCTTCACGTTTGTCATTAATGTGCTAAATGTTAGATCCATTTCAGTTTCAGCGTGTTTTGGAAATTGATGAGGGGAACCTATATCTAGGGAGCTAAGTAACAAATTGTCCCGATAGAAAGTGAAGTTGTTGACATTGATCTGATCGGAATCGGCACAGGTAATGGGAGCTGAATCTCCATTCATATACTCACCCGACTGGTGGTACAAAGAAACACTGGTGATCATCTTTTGTCCTGGAACAGGAGATTAAAAATAATAGATTTGAAAGAATTTATATTCGTATCACAACATAAATCACAGCTTTCTCATTATACATAAAGTCAATGGAGGGAAAAGCAGGCTTGCAAGTATTACAGGCGGCCAATGGACATCACCCAATTTACACCATCGCAGAAATGTAAAACTAGCTCTGTTATCATGGGCCACAATTACAGAGATATGCGCCAGAACTCTCAACTTCCCTAGGGGCGTAAAACGACGATTTCCAATCATCCTTCCATCATACCCACCGCCCGCCCCACATTATTTTATTTTCCATTGAAGAAATTGCAAAGCAAAAGCGAGCGGGTTATATAACGGGCAGCATTCCCATATTGCCCATGTTATCCAGCTGAAGTTGAGGCAGCCACACACAGGCAGCCAACATCAATAGAGACGCCAACGGCATCATTCAGATGCTTTGCTATTTATTTCGTCTAGCAATTCTTATATCACATTACTGGTTTTTAGCCTGCTGCCTTAGCTCGGGTTAATTCATTATAAATTTCTTTCCTGAAGATGTTGCTGTACTAAATCATATCGGGTGTAACACAAAACATGAGCAATGCAATCGGCCTCCCATTATACGCACCGGGGTGTGGAACAGGCAGACGAAGCGATGCCGCCCACTGTACCATTGCTGCCCAGGAGGAAGTTCTACCCCATAAAGACACAGCAGGAGAACAATTCTAGAGGTCGCTACAATTTAACGTGGTAACTCAGTAAAAGCATATTTTTGCGGTGAAATTTGTGTTCTACGGAAGCAACAAAATGGTGGGAATTAATCGGTCGCCCCTTTTGCACACTGCTGTAGAAGTGCATTAGCGTAGAAATATATATTCACATATAATCTCTTATATTAAAATGGAGTCTGCAACTTTCAGAAGGCCAAAATGGCTTCACACAGGGAAACAGGCAGGTCCATATTAGGAAGCGGTGGAAGGAAGATGATATGACTGTCTTCAGCTTGCAGCCTAGGCAGTTCCACAAACAAGATAAGCATGGCAGAACAAAAGCATGATTACTGAAGGACATTTACTGTAAACATTGTATGAATGTCCAGAACCAAAATGAGAGACAAACTGTCTCCATTGTATAAGATTAGTTAGCTCTATCTAAAGGTATTCCTACATCATGACTATTGATTATCTGTTGGCTAACCTTATCTTAAGACACTGAGGCTCCGCTGACCCTCTAGTCATCTTCTTGTTGACCTTAAACATTCCTTGCTCAACCCTTTATTTGATGTTTACTTCGTTATTAATTATGTCTCACTACCATGTCATGTGCTAGAAGGTTTTGATCTTTGTGTATAAAAAGAGGTGTTATTGTCCATATATTTGGAGAAGTCACGATAGCCTTTGTCTATGTGAAGCTCCCCTTGCTAGCAAGTAGAATAAATAAAAGTCTGCCTTTGACGATCACTTTGTTTCACAGAGTCTTATTGAACAGTCGAAACTTCGACAGTTTCTTGGGGGCTTGTCCGGGATCGCTTGCTGCCTTTCGGTAAGTCACGGACGAGGACACCATGCTTTGCTAACGACAAATCCTGAATGGCCATAAGTGAAGATTTCTCACAGAAAAGGATTTCTCCTTAGATACGTAGTTGGTGTAGTCTGTTACTTCCGACGGGAGCACTGCGATCTGTTAAGACTCATGTGTGTTTGGAACTTGAGTTAACTTGTGTAACCTTTGCTTCTTTTATCTTGACATTAAAAGGAGGAGGATACTGCCGGTTCAGGTTTCAAAACTGTCGGACAAAGGGAGACAGCAGAAAGGTCGCGACCAGGTTGAGTTCCGGAATATGTGAGTGTACTGTGAAGGGATTAGCCTGAAGGATAGACACAGAAAGGGTACCAGAAGACCTGTGAAGAGACTAGATCGAAGGATAGGCAGAGAGTGCACAGTGACGTAAATCTGTGAAGGGACTACCTAGTAATCCCGAAGGATAGATTGGTAGTTAAAATAAGGATAAGCATAGCATAAGGATTCAGAAATAGAATGCAATTGTTTTGTAAGATAACGTTTATATGTTATATGCATATGTAAAATTGTTAAAAAAAAACTGTTGGTGACTGAGTTGATCGACTAGGACAAGGAAGTGTCTGTCTCAAACGCGCAGCCTTAGACCGGTTGTTAAGAGGGGAAATCCCCCACGCGAAGGTCAGGACCCTGAAGTGGGCGGAGAGGCATAAAGGCACTTAGGATCGTGATACTCAGTCATTAGTTGTTAAAAGCTTGTAAAATAAGGCCTTGATCTGTAGAGCGTACCACGCAGATCGAGAAAACTGTCGGATTGTAATTTAGCTGCTGTAAAAAGCCTGCATAACTGTAACCACGCTATTCTTTATGTCTGAGTATTTTTGTTTCCCTGTTTGGGCCTGGTTACTACTCCCTATTATTTTCTTGAGTGTTATTATTTCATGTTATTGTTCATTGCTGTTAGTACTTTGGTCAGACAGTAGTAGTCATAAGAAGGTTGAGGGCAAAACTTGCGACCCAGAACAAGTACACCTAGTGGAAATTGAGAACTAACTAGGATGGGAGCTACAAAAAGCAAGGTCCCCGAAAGAGGAACCCCCGCTTTCTATATTTTTCAAAATTCTGGCCGATCGTCCACAAACGATTTACCTGAATGGTCTAAATGGACCAAGAATGACAAATACCCATTTCCTATAGATGGAACTTTTAATTTAGACAGAATAACATGCCTAGAGAATTGCCTCTTAACTAGAGACCCACAGAGAAAAGGAAAAAAAGCAGTAAATTGGTCAGCTTTTTCAGATTGGAAAAAGGAAGCACAGAAGCGTAGGGATCGTAGTATACAAGCCAGTAGATTGGCTACTACAAACACCACCAAAAACAACAAAAAAGAACCTACAAATAAGTTAACTAAACACGAGGAATACATTCAGAGGGATTCAAAACCTAACCTGAAGCATTTGACCTCACTCCCCATTTACCCTCTCTTGTCTGATACGTCACACATAAGTGATGACGAAGATCAGGGATGGTATAGGATCCCACCCAGGCCACCTCCCGCATATGTAGCAGAACAAGCAGGAGAGGTAGCCGCGGCAGAACCCCACAATCAGGAACCTGACCTAAATTCTGGTGCCAGTGGTGCCAGCGGCTCAGGGGCCAATTATATGACTAGATCCCAAACAACTGACCACCTGCCACTACGGCAGGGTTAGCTTTACCACTAAGACGATTTCCCAATGTCCACCAAGCAGACGGAGCCCCAAGTACTGTTCATCGCCCTTGGACAGCTTCCGAATTACGGACAATAATCCACGAATTACCAGACCCCGCAGAGAATTTGGAAAAGGCAATTAGTGAACTTAAAAGCATCGTTGTTTGCCATCAACCCACTATTGTGGATGTTGATCAGTTGTTTAGAGCTTGGCTGAAAGATTCAAAGTATCGCCTGTTAACTGAAGGCGAAGGAGGGTTTAAGAATTTTAGTGATCATAGAAACAACAACGCTGGGAATCCAGAAACAGTACCAACCGACCAGTTCTGGACTGAGTTATACGGTGTAATGCATACTAAGTTTCCAAAAAGAATTAATTGGTCAAAAATAATTGAAACAACACAAAAAAAGGACGAGGATGTTGAGGATTATATTGAAAGAATAGAATTAATCATGGGACAACATTCCGGAATGACTAAGGAAAATTATCAAATTCCACTGATTAACGCCCTTGTACATGGACTCAGATCCGAACTTAGGGAACCATTGACTCTAGTCTGCTTAGACTGGAGACATAAAACAACCCCCGAATTAACACAAATTCTGAAAGGAATTCAGGAGAGAAATAGAGAACAAAAGAATAAGGCTTCTCTCTTTATGGAACAATCGGCTGTGGAAACCCCGACCGCCAAAACCACTATCTGTTATCAAGGTCAGCAAGGCGGTCGGGGCAGAGGGGGAAACAGGGGAGGATTTGGAGGACATAACAAGAGAGGCTTTGGCAGAGGACAGTGGAATGGAAGAGTCGCAAACTCTGCGTGTTATAACTGCGGTCAGATCGGACACTGGAAATCTGACTGCCCGCTTCCAAAACAGTCAAACCAAGGCTGGGGAAGCGTACCTAATAATATAAATACCCAAGCCCAGGTTTACACTCGTCCGCAACCAAATTTTACAACAGGGAATCCTTGGGGAGGTCAAATTATTGGAGAACAATTCGGACCCCCAGGCCAAAACTATGCATGATGCAGAGACAAAGTCCCGACCGTTACCCACTCGACACAGTTACCTTCAGTTTCAGTAAATTCTAGGGAAGAGCCAGTTTTATCCATAAAAGTAGAAGGTAGGAAAGTCCCATTCTTAGTTGACACCGGTGCCACAACCTCGCTGCTAACAAAGCAACACGCAAGAGGAACCCCGTGCACTGAAACAGAGGTCACGTGCGTGGGACTCTCCGGTGCCGTACAAAAAATGACGTGGTCAGAGCCACTAGAAGTAGAGACAGACAGTTTTTCTGGTCAACATGCCTTTCTTTTATCAGAAGATACCCCTATGAACCTATTGGGAAGAGATTTACTGTGCAAAATGCAAGCAACAATAGTTTGTTCAAAAAAGGGACTGCAAGTATACATTCCTGCCGAAAGATGCATTATGTGTCCTTTATATGAAGTTACACAAGAAAATCCACCTCTAAGTATCCCAAGGGAGACACAACAATTGCTTGATCAGGTTCCGCCGCAAGTCTGGTCTAACCATCCAAACGAGGTCGGCAAGATGTTAACTGCTAAGCCATATAAAGTTACACTAAAACCATCCATTCAACTGCCTCGGCGTTCCCAGTACCCACTGTCAGCGGCAGCTGAGCAAGGAATTCAGCCTGTCATTAACTCTTTGTTGCAACAGGGAATAATCGTCCCGACACAGAGTCCATGCAACACACCGATTCTTCCTGTCGAAAAGAAAGAAAGTGGGAAATGGAGACTAGTGCAGGATTTAAGAGCAGTTAATGAATCAGTACTCCCAGTTTATCCAGTTGTGCCAAATCCTGCCACAATTCTAACTAGCATTCCTTCTGGATCAAAATACTACACTGTTATTGATTTATGCTCAGCATTCTTCAGCATTCCTATCCACCAAGATTCGCAGTTTCTGTTTGCTTTTACGTTTAAGGGAACACAGTATACTTGGACAAGGCTACCGCAAGGATATACAGAAAGTCCCACAATCTTTTCTCAAAGTCTCAGGCATGATCTAGAGGACGTTACCTTTACAGGAGGGTCCACATTAATCCAATATGTCGATGATTTACTAATAGCCTCGCCTGACAAACAGTCATGTCAAACCGACTCGCTTATTATGCTGCATGCCTTGGCCGCAAAGGGACATAAAATATCACGGTCCAAGATGCAGTTTGTATCAGAGAAAGTGCAGTATTTGGGACATGAACTCCGTGGAGATAGTCGCTGTCTGACACAGAGCAGGGTAAAAGCAATTTACGAAGCACCGTTGCCTGTCACTAAACAACAACTGAAACATTTTCTTGGCATAACAGGATACTGTCGACAATGGATTATGGGGTATTCAGATCTAGTCAGACCATTGCTAGATATCTCTATGCCACTACAGGAAGATCCTCTCGTTTGGAATCAAAAGGCAAGGGACGCTTTTAAAAACGTAAAACAAGCCTTGTTGTCAGCTCCGGCATTGGGACTACCAAATTATCAGAAACAGTTCAATCTTTTTGTCCATAATAAAGCGGGATTCGCCCAGTCTGTTTTGACCCAAACCCACGGAGATAAACAGAGACCTTAGCCTATTTTAGAACTCAGTTAGACCCCGTAGCACGTAGTCTGCCTGGATGCTTGCCAATTTTGGCAGCCGCTTATTATGCTGCACAACAAGCACAGAGTATTACGCTTAATCATCCAACTGTTTTGTTTGTGCCACATTCAGTTGAAGTACTTTTGACGAAATGTGCAACCCAACATTTGACGTCAGCCCGCAGCAGTAAATATGAGGTTGAATTACTATCTAACCCCAACCTCGTACTTCAGAGATGTTCAGTTCTCAATCCTGCCACATTGTTACCCACAGAAGATGGAATCCCACATTGCTGCGAAACAGTCACCCAATTAGTGACCAAGCCTCGGGCAGACTTAACAGAGACTCCCATTCCTAACAGCGACCTGACATACTATGTAGATGGGTCGGCTCTTAGAGATGAAATGGGATCACCTAAAGCCGGATACGCCATATCAGACGACCACACAACCATAGAAGCACACTCACTACCTCCGTCCTTTTCAGCACAACAAGCAGAACTATTTGCCCTTACAAGAGCGTGTATACTAGCAACAGACCAATCAGTCAACATTTACACTGATTCCAGGTATGCCTTTGGAGTCGCTCATGACTACGGACAGATTTGGAAATTGAGGGGATTCTTAACCTCTTCAGGATCAACCATTAAAAATGCGGAACAAATCAATAATCTTCTGAAAGCTTTGATGTGTCCCGCTAGAATTTCAGTTATAAAATGTCAGGCTCACACAGGTAGCCAGGATCAGATATCATTGGGTAACGATCGGGCAGACAAAGCTGCTAAATCAGCAGCTCTGTCCAATACAGGGCTGCAAGTATCAGTCTTTGCACTGCGTCAGCAAAAACCAGATAATGACCCACCTTCGATTAAAGATGTTTTAGCCTTCCAGTCACAGGCTGATTCGGACGAAGTGTTAGGTTGGGCAAGGGATTTCTGTTTTAAAACACCCGAAGGGGTATGGGTTCATCAGGATGGCCGTATGGTGGCTCCTAAATCTTTAATTCCATGGATTGCCCGATGCGTTCACATGTTCACGCATGCGGGCAAAGGGGGGATGGCAGACTATATTAACCAAACATGGTATGCACCAGGAATTACGACAGTCGTAAAGCAAATTAGTGAAAGGTGCACCACTTGCCAGAAAATGAATCCAGGCAAGACAGAGAAAGTACAGGCTGCCTCCCACCCAAATCCATCAGGCCCTTTTGAAAATTTGCAAATGGATTTTATTCAACTACCTGTATGTCTCGGATTCAAATATCTATTAGTAATCATAGACATGTTTTCAAGATGGGTGGAAGCTTTTCCATGTAGGAAAAATGATGCCGTAACGGTTGCGAAATGTTTACTGAAAGAAGTTATACCAAGGTTTGGAATACCTACGCAACTTTCATGCGACAACGGATCACACTTTACTGGAACCATTATAAAGGAATTATGTAAAGCTTTACAGGTCTACCAACATTTTCACTGCAGCTACCACCCGCAATCTGCAGGATTAGTAGAAAGGTACAACGGGGTACTGAAGAATAAACCTTCTAAACTTTGCAATGAAACTGGACTTAAATGGGTCGAACTATTACCCATAGCATTGATGATAATGCGAGCAGCAACTAACAGGACAACCAGACTATCGCCACATGAGATTGTTATGGGACGACCCCTAAGACTGTCATTTTCAGCGCCACTTACGGTTAAGCAAATGGACATCCATAAAATGGATGGGAACATGTTAAATTATTGTATTGCATTAACTAGATGTATTTCCAGCTTTCACCAGCAGGTAAAAGAGGCGCAAACGGAACCAGCAGAAGGAAAGTGCCATAACTTGGAACCAGGAGATAACGTATACGTAAAGGTCTTCAAAAGAAAGAACGGACTACAGCCACGCTTTGAAGGGCCATACCAAGTACTCCTGACAACGAACACAGCTGTTAAAAACAAGGAGAGACCGACCTGGATACACGCATCCCATTGCAAGAAGGCACCAGACGGGGACATTTAAAAAAAAAGGACTTGAGACGATGAAACTATTGCTTACGCTGTATGTATTTATCGAGATGATATGCGTAAGCTGCCAGAGAGACAATGAAGAACCCTGAAAGAAACGAGAATTACATGTTAACACTTTTCTGTACATGTCTTACGAGCATGCTAGAGATAGTGGTAGATCTAGCTGCTGGGTCTGCGCCCATATACCCATTCACACCACAGGAGGAATCCCACTAAGATCTATTCCCTTTAATATTTCCGAAACAGCAGAATGGATCATAAGGCGAAATAGTTCGGGCAACCCAGACAGAACCATGGATATGATTCAGTGGAGATCAGCAGGTTATAACCTGACCACCTTCCAGGGATGGTACCAACCCAATTATAACCATACTCGAGCGCCCCCCTTCCTCTCCTTAACTAACACCTCAGGAGTTGGCAGACCGCAAGGGTCGTTATGCCTTGCAAAGGAGAACAAGGTAGGGAGGAAGGTTGGACAGAGAATAGGAGAGAGTTCTTGCAATCAAACAGTCACGTGGCAACCACCTATTCCTGGTCTGACCAAGCAGGGAACGTTTTTACTAGAATGGACCAAGGTGTTTAATAAAACCAGTAAGTCGCTATGGGCTGGCGATGCTTTCCGCCTATGGATGGGAGGTGAAGGAAATCTTACAGCCTATAACTGTACTTATTTTATATGTGGAAACCGAGCCTACCCATGGTTGCCGCGTGATTGGGTAGGATCCTGCTATTTGGGTTACGTAGTACCTTATATCCACATCCTAGATGATATAGGAGAACATTACGAATTCAGCAGGACTAAAAGAGAGATAGCGACCTATGAGAGAGATTTCGGAGTATTAATAGCCCCTTACGGAATAGGGAAGCTAATGGGAGAGGTACAAGACCTAGCTAATCTAATAGAAAAGGTAGCAAACGAAACTGAGGAAGGATTGTCCGAAATGAGCGCCGAAATGATAGCGATAAGAGTAATGACACTACAGAATCGAATGGCATTAGATTATCTGTTAGCAAACGAAGGAGGAACTTGTGCAGTAATAGGGAGTGAATGTTGTACATACATCCCAGATAGTTCAGAAAATATAACTAACATCGTTGAACACATAAGGGAGGCAGTAAGCCGATATAAGAATCCAATAAGCCAAGACTGGTTCGACTGGATAATGGGGGGATGGCTAGGATCCATGGGACAAACACTGTTGCATGGAATGGCAATAGTAGTAGCTGTAATTGTGTCTATCAGTTTGATAGTCACACTAATTAAGTGTTGTTGTAATAGACTAGGTAACGCAGTCATTCCGGGAAGAAGCATGATGATACAGGAAGAAATAAGCATAAAGGGAGATCAGGATGATCCCTTTTATAAAGAGATGATACGATTGGAGAGGATACAATTTTCACAATTAGGATAGACAAGAGAAGAGAGACGATCTTACATAAGACCAGCCATCAATACAGGTTTTATTCCCGGGGATGGTTAAAACGGAAATGAAGTCGTTATCCTTGGGCCAAAATCTAAATTTGGCACAGAGACCGACAAGAGAGACTGAAAGAATTAGTGTTAGCTATATTGTCCTAGGTAGGACAAAAGGGGGGAATGTAGAAGTGCATTAGCGTAGAAATATATATTCACATATATTCTCTTATATTAAAATGGAGTCTGCAACTTTCAGAAGGCCAAAATGGCTTCACACAGGGAAACAGGCAGGTCCATATTAGGAAGCGGTGGAAGGAAGATGATATGACTGTCTTCAGCTTGCAGGCTAGGCAGTTCCACAAACAAGATAAGCATGGCAGAACAAAAGCATGATTACTGAAGGACATTTACTGTAAACATTGTATGAATGTCCAGAACCAAAATGAGAGACAAACTGTCTCCATTGTATAAGATTAGTTAGCTCTATCTAAAGGTATTCCTACATCATGACTATTGATTATCTGTTGGCTAACCTTATCTTAAGACACTGAGGCTCCGCTGACCCTCTAGTCATCTTCTTGTTGACCTTAAACATTCCTTGCTCATCCCATTATTTGATGTTTACTTCGTTATTAATTATGTCTCACTACCATGTCATGTGCTAGAAGGTTTTGATCTTTGTGTATAAAAAGAGGTGTTATTGTCCATATATTTGGAGAAGTCACGATAGCCTTTGTCTATGTGAAGCTCCCCTTGCTAGCAAGTAGAATAAATAAAAGTCTGCCTTTGACGATCACTTTGTTTCACAGAGTCTTATTGAACAGTCGAAACTTCGACACTGCCCAGTTTCCATTTCCACAGAGGGTTGAGCACACACAATAAGATTTATACCAGTTATCAGAGCCAAGTTTTACAGGTAGATATTCAGTTCCATTGCGGTCAATCAATGTCAACATCAGGCGGGACCAAAAACGTGCAGCAGATTGGATAGCGCCCATTTGTGCACCAGCCCAAGACCAATATCTACTTTTCTTCAACTGAAGGTGTTGCTGATCTCTGGAAGCCGTTATACAAAATTGGAATGACATAAAATATCAGAAAGTATAACTCACTTTGGACAGTCACAGCATCACTGGGAATAGAGTTAATGCGGCGTCCGGGCACTTGTTTCTCATAAAGGCATTTGGAGCATCCGTCACTATTGTTATTTACATTTATGAATGAGTTAGTAAACGATTGTTGTTCCTTGTATATTTCATTGGATGTATTGCCAACCGGCCACCTGAGTAACCACTGAAGCTGACCGAAAGTGTAACCATTGGCAGCATCGCAGATAATGATGAGTTCTTCTCTGACCAGATATACCGGATAACTGGGCCTTGTTGGAGGAGGTGGGGGGTCTGAAACGACAGAATTCATTGCTGATGTTACACTCAGGCTCTGAACGATGAATGGGCAAATTAACATTGCATTAACACATATGATCTGGTGCGCGTTCAGTGTCACAATGTTGCTGCTGTGTTAGAACAAATGTAAATTTCATTACATAAAGGACAGAAAATAACAGGTTTCTGTCAAAGTTTGTTTTACAATAAACGGACCAACACAATTATAATAATATACACCAGTGAATATCACACACTTATTTTACAAACTATCGTTGTATTCCTTGGTATTTAGATGATTAAGATGTGACTTTATTGAACTTTTCAAGATATTATGGGTAACATAGGGTCCTAAATTTAAATAAAGGAAACTACGAAGATCTGAGGCTGGAGTTGGGTAGGATTGATTGGGGAATGTCACTCAAAGGGTTGACGGTGGATAGGCAATGGCAAACATTCAAAGACCGCATGGAAGAACTACAGAATTTGTTCCTCACAGTTTGGCATGAAAATAAAACAAAAAAGGTGACTCAACCGTGGCTAACAAGGGAAATTAGTGGTAGCATAAGATCCAAGGAGAGGACATATAAATTGGCCAGAAAAAGCAGTAAACCTGAGGATTGGGAGCAGTTTACGATTCAACAAATGAGGACAAAGGGATTAATTAAGAAAGGGAAAATAGAATATGAGAGTAAGCTTGTGGTTACATAAAAACTGAATGTAAATGCTTTTATAGATATGTGAAGTGAAAAAGATTGGCGAAGTCCAGCGTAGGTCCCTTGCAGTCAAAATCAGGGGAATTTATAATGGGGAACAAAGAAATGGCAGACCAATTAAATACATATTTTGTTTTGGTCTTCACAAAGGAGGACACAAATAACCTCCCAGAGATGTCGGGGAACATACAGTCTGATGAAAGGGAGGAACTGTAAGAAATCGGTATTTGTAGGGAAATGTGGTTAGGGAAATTGATGGGATTGAAGGCCAATAAATTCCCAGTGCCTGATAATCTACCTCCTTAGGGTACTTAAGGAAGTGGCCCTAGAAATAGTTGATGCTTTGCTGATCATCTCCCAGCATTCGATGGAATCTGGAACAGTACCCATGGATTGGAGGGTAGCTAATTTTACCCCACTATTCAAAAAAGGAGGTAGAGAGAAAACAGGGAATTACAGACCGGTAAGCTTGATATCGGTAGTGGGGAAAATGCTAGAGTCCATTATAAAAGATGTAATAGCAGAGCACTTGGAAAACAGCGACTGGATCGGACAAAGTCAACATGGATATACAAAAGGTAAATCGTGCTTGACTAATCTACTGGAATTTTTTGAGGATGCAACTGGTAAAATAGATAAGGGAGAACAAGTAGATGTGGTGTATTTGAACTTTCAGAAGGCTTTCGAAAAGGTCCCGCATAAGAGATTAGCGTGTAAAGTTAAGGCACATGGGATTGGGGTCAAGGTATTGACTTGGATAGAGAACGGGTTGGCAGACAGAAAGCACAGATTTGGAATAAACGGCTCTTTTTCCGAGTGGAAGGCAGTGACTAGTGGGGTAATGCAGGGATTGTTCCTTGGGCACAAGAAATTCACAATATATTTTAATGATCTAGACAAGGGAACTAGATGTAATATCTCCAAATTTGCAGATGACACAAAGCTGGGTGGGCGTGTGTGCTGTGAGGAGGATGCCGAGACTCTCCAGGATGATTTGGACAGGTTGGGTGATTGGGCAAAAGCATGGCAGATGCAATATAACGTGGATAAAAGCGAGGTTATCCACTTTGGTGGCAAAAATAGGAAGGCAGATTATTATCTGAATGTCAATAGATTGGGAGAATGGGAAGTGCAACGAGACCTGGGTGTCCTTGTGCACCAGTCGCTGAAGGTAAGCATGCAGGTGCAGCAGGCAGTTAAGCAGCCAAATGGCATGTTGGCCTTCGTAGCGAGAGGGTTTGTGCACAGGAACAAGGATGTTTGCTGCAGTTGTACAGGGCCTTAGTGAGACCACATCTTGAGTATTGTGTGCAGTTTTGATCGCCTTATCTGAGGAAGAATGTTCTTGCCATGGAGGGGGTGCAGCGAAGATTCACCAGCCTGATACCTGGGATGGCAGGAATGAAGTATGAGGAGAGTTTGGGTCGATTGGAGTTTAGAAGAATGAGAGAGGATCTCATTGAAACTTATAAAATTCTAACAGGACTAGACAGACTAGATGCAGTAAGGATGTTCCCGATGGCGGGGGTGTCAATAACCAGGGGTCACAGTCTAATGGGTAAGCCATTTAGGACAGAGATGAGGAGGAATTTCTTCACCCAGAGAGTGGTGAACCTGTGGAATTCTCTACCACAGAAGGCAGTGGAGGCCAATTCATTAAAAATATTCAAGAAGGAGTTGGATATATTTCTTAAGGCTAAAGGGATCAAGGGCTATGGAGAGAAGGCAGGGACAGGTTACTGAGTTTGAATGATCAGCCATGATCTCATTGAATGGTGGAGCAGGTTCGAGGGTCCGAATGGCCTACTTCTGCTTGCTATCTTTTATGCATCTATGAAAACGCTTATTTCCTTCACTAAAATTGGCGGGCATTTTGAAATGTGTGATCAATCCCAGCTCAGTCAATCGGGGACTGAGTTTCTAGCATTTCATTGGTTGGTCAGAGTTGGGTTTAAACTGCCTGGCTGTCGGTCTGCAGCCAATCAGTGCTCGGGGCGGTCCGTCACTGAGTATAACAAGGCGGACACACTGCAGATTCCGCATTGACAGTCCCTTTGTTCCAGATTTTGCTGAGATCAGTTCAGAAAATGGCCAGGGCCAATGAGACAGCACGCAAATCGACCGGACGGAAAGCTCCTCACAAACAGCTGGCGACCAAAGCGGCCCGGAAGGGCGCTCCAGCCACGGGCAGAGTGAAGAAGTCTCATCGCTACAGACCCGGCACTGTGGCTCTGAGGGAGATCCGCCACTACCAGAAATCCACCGAGCTGCTGATCCGCAAACTGCCCTTCCAGTGCTTGGTGTGTGAGATCGCTCAGGACTTCAAGACCGACCTGCGCTTCCAGAGCTCGGCTGTCGTGGCCCTGCAGGAGGCCAGTGAGGCTTACCTGGTGGGAATCTTTGAGGACACCAATCTGTGCGCCATCCACGCTAAGCGAGTCACCATCATGATCAAAGGCATCCAGCTGGCCCAACGCATCCACAGGGAGCGCGCCTGAACTCCCCCTGCCCGGCTCCAGACTTTAGCACCAAATGCAACAACGGCTCTTTTATGAGCCAACAAATGAGCAAAGGAAAGTGCTGCAATCTGTGCAAGGCAAATTGGTCTGCACACACCGTGCAGGTCTTGTAGTGTTACCTTAACTGGGGATTTACAAATTGGGGGCAGTGAATATCTGACGGAGCGTTTATGATCTCGGTTGAAATGTGAGTGAGCTGCCCAGTAGACTGAATGAACTCGCACAGTGTGAGTCGGAAACTTTAATTGGCAGTTCTGATTGTGAGTTGATACAACTCCACATACCGGGATAGATCCGCGCGAAAGAGAGAACGAGGTGTCTGAATATTGAATCTCACCTTTAAAACCAGCTCTTAATGCGGGACAGGTGGGAACTTTAGTTACTATTTGAAATATTTTAAATTAACCAAAGCTGCAATTCTGGTTCGATCCTGTCTGCTAATTAAAAGGGGAAATGTTTGTATGGTTCCGGATGTACATATTTCTCCATTTGGAATTATTGTCCCAATAAGGAACAGTAAGCCCAGCAACTGCTCACTCACTTTATACTCGGTTCTTAACATCCGTTCATATTCGGCTCTCCCAACAACGTGTTTATTGATTGTCAGTCTCACGTTAGTGTCCGTGTGTTTTGTTTTACTCTGAAGCCAGTCCTTCTCTATATCGATTCACTGATCAGAATATTCTCTCACAGCATGCCCGCTGCACTGTTTGTAGATCTAGATTTCTACATGTTCCACAGTCAGTGTCCTGTTTATAACCGAAAATGGCTAAATAGTAAGCAACCTTTTCCCAGATACAGTGGGTGGCTCTGAAAAGAGCCTTTGGGTTATTAGATTGAATCCTGTCCACTTTACTTGCTCTTGGAGCTGGCAGTGCTGGTTTTCTTGGGTAGCAGCACCGCCTGGATATTAGGCAGCACCCCGCCCTGAGCGATGGTCACCTTTCCCAGCAGCTTGTTGAGCTCCTCATCGTTGCAGATGGCCAGCTGCAGGTGTCTGGGGATGATGCGGGTTTTCTTGTTGTCGCGGACCGCGTTGCCAGCCAGCTCCAGGATTTCAGTGGTCAGATACTCGAGCATAGCAGCCATGTAGACCGGGGCTCCGGCACCCACACGCTCAGCGTAGTTGCCCTTTCGCAGGAGCCTGTGATAACGGCCCACAGGGAACTGCAATCCAGCCCGGGAGGAGCGAGATTTGGCCCTGGCCCGAGCTTTACCGCCGGTTTTTCCTCTTCCAGACATTTCCACATTACACTCGTTCAGAGAAAGAATGAAAATCTCCTCCCACATCTGCCCTTCTTATAGCTTCTGGAGGAATGCAGATAGCGTACTTGTGATTGGTCGCTCTATGGTCAACTGCATTGGTGTTTTCTGGTGACCAATCACAGTCTGTTTTTTCCCGCCAATGAAAAGTGTGTGGAAATAACTGCCTCAACTGTCAATACACCAACCATTTTTTAATTTCAAAAAGGCCGCCAATATTTTCCTAAACCAGCGAATTAAGTTAATAAATTGACGATCAGCCAAAGATTTCCGGATATTTTATTATTCCTTTTGTCTTATTCCAACTCTCCCTTGCAAATTCTAGGCTGTTACAATTAGGATTAATGTTGGGTTCAAGTTCAAACTCTATCGGGCGGGCATCAATTTGCATTGATTCTGTAACGGGACACATTCCAGCTCAATCTTTGTGAGGTTTCACAGATTATCGATCGATCATTTACACAGGCGCTGCTGCGGGAGTGAAACCAGAACTGGGAGTCCTGCTGTGAGAAGAGAAGAGGGCCAGAGGGTTCAAACTGCCCCCTTTCTGGTCTCTGTACGAACCCCCATTCTGCGTTGTAACACTGCAGGTATTCCCGGGTTAACAAACGGATTGACTCCCAACTGGCTTTACAAAAAGATTGAAAAGGCCTTGACAGAGAACGAGGTGACTAAAATCCGAATCTCATCCCTAGAACAAGCTTTTAATTCATCCTGTCTGACTGCAAAGGGAAAGAGCGAGCAGGGACCGTGTTTATAATTTACTGGGCAGGAAATTCAACAGCGACTCTCAGGTCGAAACGGATAATGGAACTGCTTATCTGAGAATTCTCAACTAAAGCTACAGCTGGAAATTCAAAAATTGTTCTCAAAAACATTTGATCAGCAAATAATTAGAGTAAACTGAGGAAAAACACAGCCAATTGCGTCGAAAGGAACACGCGTTTGTGTAGCTCTTTCGGAGAGATTGTGGGAGGCTCTTAAAAGAGCCGTTGTGTTTTGGGTTTGTTCTTTCAGGGCAGCATGGAGTTTTACTTGGAGCTGCTGTATTTGGTCACTGCCTTTGTCCCTTCCAACACGGCGTGCTTGGCCAGCTCCCCGGGCAGCAACAGGCGCACGGTGGTCTGGATCTCCCAGGAGCTGATGGTGTGCCCCTTGTTGTAATGGGCCAGGTGGGAAGCCTCACCCGCGATGCGCTCGAAAATATCGTTCACAAATGAGTTCATGACGCCCATGGCCTTGGAGGAGATGCTGGTGTTGGGGTGAACCTGCTTCATCACTTTGTAGATGTAGATGGAGTAACTCTCCTTCCTCGACTTTCTGCGTTTCTTGCCGCTTTTTCATGCCGCTTTCTTCACCATTTTCTTGGTGCCCTTCTTGGCGACGGATTTCTTATCGTCAACCATCGTCTCGTTCAGGATCAGGAAACAATTTAAGAGAACAATGCTCCGAGCTCGTATTATATAGGCTGTCCCACACTCCGTCCACAGAGCTATGCTAATGAGGGATGGGTGAAGGCAAGGATTGCGATTGGTTTATTGGCAACGCTGTCAATTTCCTTTGTTCTCTATCTCTCCGATTGGCTTCCTTACGCATCCAATCAGATTCTGCGTTCACCACAATCTCATAACTGGAATGCCTTCACGCATTAAAACCACTTCCATATTTATACTGTCCTCTAATCCCATTTCTATTCTGCTCCGTCAAACCTCTTCAACAACGGCCGGCGTTACGTTGAAGGTTATCTGTGGTTTTTTCCTATGCATATATACTTGTGTGTGTAAAGAATCTTAACAGCCAACGCGCGGTAGTGATTGTTGATCTAGATTTCTAAATGTTCGACAGACAGCGACCGGGATATAAACGAATGATCTCAGATCAGGACATTTCCAGGGCATCGACTGTAAAGTTTTAATATAAAACTAACTCTAGGACACTTGCTGTTACATCCGTGTATCTTAATGTTGTGTCCTTCAATAATCAGACAACGACTGCAGGGAACGATTCAACAGGTGTTTACTGAATGAGGGTTAGTCTAGAACCAACTATACAGATCACTACTCAGGGTTTATATACAGGTGTGGTCACTGCCGGTACTACAGTATAGAGGAGCTGTAAAAAGTAATTCTCTCCCTTAAAGGTACATACATTACCATTCCTCCGCTTTTAGATTAACAGTACCATAACACTCATTTAACAATTAAATATCAAACTAATTACAATTAACACTTTTAACATGCAACATTAGCTGAAAATAGTCTATTTTTAAATTCAGTCTTTGGGGAGGCTTCCTGATCCTTTCTGGATAGCGCCTTTCCCGAGTGTCTTGCTCTTGGGGCGGAGGCGATTCTGTCCCCCTGTCATCGGTTGGTTCATCAGCTTCCGATGCGACTGTTTCTGGGGTAGATGCAACCTGTACGTTGGGTTCATCACCAGGTACGTATGGGCGAGGCATGGGGTTGACTTGTTCCTGTGACTCTAGGATCTGGTCAGCATGGCATCTCACGATGCTCTCACCAACGTCCACTGTGTACATTAGTGGGCCCTTCCGTGTGCATATCGTTCCAGGCTGCCATTTTTCTGTTCGGTAGTCGCGGGCCAAGACTGGTTGCCCTACATTGAAGCTCCTTGTTGGCTTCTCATGGATGTGCTGGAATTGCTTACTCTCAACATCTCTTCTTACGTTTGGTCTGAGCAATTCCAGGAGAGATCTTAACCTTCGGTTAAAGTACATCATGGCTGGGGCCTGGTTGGTGACTGCATGTGTCGCATTCCGGTAGGCGAACAGGAAATTGTCCACCTTGTGCTGCAGTGGAATGTTGTCATTGTACATAGCCTTTATTCCTTCTTAAAAGTTTGTACGAACCTCTCAGCCAATCCATTTGTGGCTGGATGATACGGGGCGGATGTGTAATGCCTTACCCCATTCTTTTTCAAGAACCTCCGGAACTCTTCGGACACAAACTGTGGTCCATTGTCGGAGCAAATCTGTTCTGGCAAGCCATTCCTGGCAAAAATGGTCCGTAGGACTGCAATAGTTTTCTCCGTGTTGGTGGAGGACATTTTGATGACCTCAGGCCATTTCGAGTACGCATCCACGGCTATTAAAAACATTGAGTCCATGAATGGACCAGCAAAATCAATATGCACCCTTTGCCATGGAGTTGAGGGCCACTCCCGTGGGTGTAGAGGGGCATGTGGTGGTGCATTTTGGACCTTCTGGCATCCTGAGCAGCTCTTTATCAGGTCCTCGATTTGCTGATCGATCCCCGGCCACCACACATAAGCCCTAGCAAGGCTTTTCATTTTCACCCCTCCCAGATGACCTTCGTGAAGCTCATTGAGCACTCTCTCCCTTAACTTGGGTGGAATTACCACGAGTGATCCACACATCAAGGTCCCCTGGCATACTGACAGCTGTTCTCTTCTGGTTGAGAATGCTGGCAACAGTGAGTCGCCATGTGCTGACCATCCCTTCACCGTCAAATCATATACCTGAGACAGTGTCGGGTCATTTCGGGTTTCCTTCTCTATACCAGCGTTAGTTACTGGCAAGCATTCAATTATAGTCGAATGAAATATTTCGACAGGATCCACTGCTGGTGCTTCCTCCGCAGTAGGCAGTGGCAGGCATGATAGCCCATCAGCATTTACATGCTGTTTCGTGCCCTTATACTCGATTTCATATTGGTGCGCCCCTAGAAAAAGTGACCATCTTTGTAGCCATTGTGCAGTCATCACCGGAACGCCCTTCTTTGGATTAAAGATGGAGACAAGTGGTTGGTGGTCAGTCAGCAAGGTGAACTTCTGCCCGCGCAGATAGTGATTGAACTTTTTCACTCCCCACACTAGGCTGAGGGCCTCCGTGTCAATCTGGGTGTAGTTACGCTCGGCTGAGGTTAGTGATCGTGACGCAAAGGCTATTGGCCTCTGAGCCATCCAAGAATTTCTGCGACAGCACCGCTCCAATGCCGTAGGGTGACGCATCACATGCCAACCGAATTGGTAATGCCGGGTTGTAATGGGCCAATACCTCTTTCGATGTGATTAGTGTTTTGCTCTTCTGGAAAGCTCATCTACATTCGTCACTCCAATTCCATGGCACCCCAGTTTGCAGTAAGGTGTTCAGTGGGTGTAGTATTGTAGATAAATTTGGCTAGATCTTATGGCAGTAGTTTACCAGCCCGAGGAACGAACTCAGTTGTGACACATTTTCCGGTGCTGGAGCCTTGACTACTGCCTCAATATTCACTGGGGACTTATGTAACCCCTTTTTATCGATAACGTGGCCACAATACGAGATCTGCTTTATAAATACTCGCATTTGGGGTGGTTAGCTCGGAGCCGATATTCCTGCAATCTAGTGAGCACCTGCTCCAGGTTGGCAAGGTGATCACTGGCATTTTCGCCCGTGACCAGGATGTCGTCCAAATAACACTGAGTCCCTGTGATCCCTTGCAGGACTTGTTCCATTGCCCTCTGCCAAATAGCCAGAGCTGATGCTACCCCGAATACCAGCCGGTTGTATTGGTAGTGACCTTTATGGGTGTTGATTGTGAGGTATTTTTTGGTGCTTCTTCTACCTCCATTTGCAGATATGCCTGGGCCAGATCAATCTTAGTGAAGCTTTTCCCTCCAGATAGCGAGGCGAAAATATCTTCAATCCGCGGAAGTGGACATTGCACGGTGTGAAGGACCGGTTTCACTGTTACCTTAAAGTCCCCACAGATGCGAACCTTCCTTGGTTCCCCAGGCGTGCTGCTCAACGACTTTTTCATCACAGCAACGATGGGTGTAGCCCACTCGATCCAGTCTACCTTGGACAGTACACCTGAACGTTCCAGACTCTCCAGCTCTGCTTCGGCAGCTGGGCTTAAAAAATTTTGGGCTTGCGTTTTCTTAAATTATAATCATCGCTGTCATGCCTTTTAGTGTTCCGAGTCCTTGCTGGAACACTTCTTTCACATCAGTTAGGATCTTTGACAGTCACCCAGGTATGACGTCGTCATCCTTTTTGTCAGCCACAGTCAGTGCCTGTATGGAATGCCAAACTAGCTGTATCTTCCGGATCCATTTACGTCCTAGTAGTGGTGGTCCTCCATCTGGCAATACATATAGGTCCATTTTTGGTGTTTCCTTGCTGTTATATATAACGTTCACCCTTATTTTTCCTTTGGGGTAGACTTTTTGCACCATGTACGTCTTCAAGACAATCTTCGTATCTCTCAAGGGTATATGGGTATATGTGAGAATAGCCGCTTGTAGTCCCTTCGGTTTATGACTGTTAGGGCTGATCCTGTGTCCAATTCCATTTTCACTTGGACTCCTGCTGTCTTGAGAGTGTGACTCAGATAGTTTGGTGATCCTCCATTTTGATCACATTATCTGGTTTCAGGCAACCCAGCTCCTTGCTTCCGGAGTCTGTATCATTCTCCTGTTCGTCTGAACTACTCTCCGTCACTTTATGTACCTTCTTGTATTTCTCCTGTGGAGATTTCTTGCTGCTGGTTTGCTTTCCCGACCTGCAGACTCTTGCTATATGTCCTACTTTTCCACACAATCTGCACACTTTGTCCTTGAAACAGCAATCATTATGGTCGTGTGTTGTTCTGCTGCAGCGATAGCACTTCACTGTTCCGTATGACATTTTATATGTGCCATATTCTTGCGGTCTCCGTTGTATCTCTGCAGCGCCCTGTGCTGCTGCTTCGTGTGATACTGCAATGCTGAAAGCATTGTCCAGCGTAAGATCCTTTTCTGATAAGCCATTTCTGGGTTCCTTCACTTTGAAGCCCACACACAAACTTGTCCCTTAAAGTATCTGCTAGTCCCGTTCCAAACTGGCAGCGTTTCGATAGCTTGCGCAGTTCTGTTAAATGCTCAGCATTACTTTCATCTTTATGCTGGTTCCTTTTGTGAAACTTAAATCTTTCTGCTATCAGCAGCGGTGTGGAGTTTAAGTGGTCCTGTAGGATTGACACTGTTTTCAAAATCCTTTTCTACTGGCTTCTCTGGGGTTACTAGGTTTCATAGTAAGCCGTACGTTTTTGCACCCATTGAAATCAACAATACCAGCGCTTTCTTGTCATCTGGCACTTCATTCGCCTTGCAGTATATTTCTTTGCGTTCGACATATGTCGTCCAATCTTCGAGTTCATTGTCGAACGCTGTGATACTGGCACTCTTCGGCATTTTTGGGTGTGGGTAGACTGGCTTAAAATGGCATCTCCCGCGCTTTCCCTTCTTCCCCGCTGCAGCTTAAAATGGCGTCTCCCACACTGCTGCCAACACCACTCTCGGCAGTCCTCGTGGCAAATGGCGACGCCCTGTGGGTTTTGTGCACTGCTCCTGCGCTGCTGCCAACGCCGCTCTCTGCGGTCCTCGTGGCAATGGCAGTGCCTCGCATTTTCCTGTGTGCCTCTCTCCCTAATTGACGCTGCTCGGCCCTTGAACACCGGCTGCGCTCTGCACATTTTCCTGCACGCCTCTCTCCCCCGTTGATGCTGCTCGGCCCTTGAACACCGGCTGCGCTCTGCTCTCTCTCGCCTCTCTCCCCCATTGAGGCCGCTCGGTCCTGAACACCGGCTGCGCCCTGTGCGCTCTGCCCTCTGTGGAAGTACAGATTCTCACTTAGACACAAAATGGCTTCCTGGGCATAGAATAAATACTCAAATGGCCGACAGAATGATTCACTAATCAGTTTCAAGGGGATGAGACAATTTAGGAATGCTACATACATACTCCTTATCTGTGACAAGCTTAACAAGGAGCCTCATTTACCAAACAAATAGCCAAGGACAGGATAAGGTAAACATCGGCCCAGAGGCTCAGTTGCTACAGTGGGAGAACAGAAGGATCCCATAATAAAGGATTAGTTAATCTTATCTCAAGGTATTTCTGTTCGTTATTCTAACGAAGCCTGGAATACCTTGTTTCAGTAATTTGCAAGGTCTGTGCCTTTGTAATCAGGTATGATTCAATACTATGTCATGTGGCATAGAAAGCCTGTTTTGTTTCTGTACTGTATAAATATGTTACAAATTCTGTATTACTTCGAAGAGGTCTGATGTAGCCTTTGACTACACAACCCTTCCCTTGCAAGCAAATAAAGCCTGTCTTTAATGATACTTTGTGTTTAAAGAGTCTTACTCGGGAATCGAGACTTCGACAGTATTACTTGGAGGTTCCACCGAGATCGCTTGCTGCCTTTCGGTAAGTCACGGACAAGGACATTGTGAATCTCTAATGACAGGTCCTGAATGGCCACAGTGATGTTTTATCACATAAAAGGATTTCTCATTAGATATTGAATTGGTGTGGTCTGTTTCTTCCGACGTGAGTACTGCGATCAAGTTAAGACTCGTGTTTCAGATTTGAGTTGAATCCTGCAACTTTTGCTTCTTTTATTGTTGACCACTGAAAGGAGGAGAATACTGACTACACAAGTCTTTGAAAAAAAAAGTATCGGGCAAAGAAGGCAAGTGGAAAGTCGACAGGGCTGAGTCCCAGACAGATAATGTACCAAGTTAAAACTGCAGTATCAAGGGTGGGTCCCTTGAACCGGGGTTAAAGTCCCACGGCAGAAAGTATCGTTTGAGGATTGTCACTGTGTTTTAATGACCTGTATTACCAGGCTCAGGACTATTCTCCGTTGAGATACCTTCTGTGAGGGTTCAAGCCCCTCGCTTTAAAGCATAAGGATTTTATATGAATATAGAGGTTAAGAATTATCGCAACCATTGTTTTCCGTTTTGTTTGTTGATTATTGACAACGTTAAGGCAGAAGACTCTCACATAAAGTATAAGTTAAATGTTAAGGACTCAGCTTGTAGTGGCATACAACGCAAACTGAGAATTGACTATTTGTTTAGTTTAGAGTATAAGATAAATGTCTGAATATTTGGTCTGTTTGCCTGTTTGGGCGGCTGCATTACTTGTCATTTCTTTGACTGTTGTTATTACTTGTTATTTTTCATCACTTAGGGTCCTTTGGACAGTCAGTAATAGTCGTAAGGGGGTAAAGGGGCAAAACCTGCGATCTAGAAGAGAGCCTAGTTTAAAAAAAAAAAAAACTAAGATGGGAGCTGCACAGAGCAAGATCCCAGAAAAAGGAACTCCCGCTTCTTATGTCTTTACCTACTATGGTCAGATATCCATAAATGATTTACCTAAGTGGGCTAGATGGACCAAGAAAGACAGACACCCTTTCCCCATGGATGGTACATTTAACCTAGATAGAATCAGGTGTCTAGAAAACTGCCTAGCAGGCAGAGACCCAAGGAGAAGGGGTGCAAAGTCCGTAAATTGGTCTGCCTTCTCAGATTGGAAAAGGGAAGCAGAAAAACGTAAGGAATGCAGCATATTAGCTAGTAAAATTGAGAACAAAAATAAGAAAATAGATCTAATGAATACATTGATTAAACAAGAAAAGGTTATGCTAATGCCTTTAAGACAAAACCCGAAGCCTACCGCTCCTCCCTGTGAATATCCTCCCATGCCCACGACTCATTCCAGTGATGACGAGGATCAGGGATGGTTCAGAAGACCAGCCCCGCCTCCTGAATACGAAGTGCAACAACAAGGCGCAGCGGGTGGTGAATCACCCGACCGCAGTGCTGTAAGTCAGGAAAATATAATCAACACTAGATAAGATAATTGAGACAACTCAGAAAAGGGATGAAGATGTTGAGGATTATATAGAAAGAATGGAAACAGTTGTGGGACAGCATTCGGGTATGACAAAAGAAAATGACCAAATCCCTTTAATTAACGCCCTTGTAAATGGCCTCAGAACAGAACTTCAGGAACCGTTGACTTTAGTTTGCCTTGACTGGAGACATAAAACCATTCCTGAATTGACACAAATCTTGAAAGGAATACAGGAAAGGAATAAAGATCAAAAGAGTAAAATTTCTTTGTTAATGGAGCAGGCAGATTCTCCAGCCCCGACCGCCCAGACTACTATTTATTACCAGGGTCAAAACAGGGGATGAGGTAGAGGGTATAACAGAGGCAGATTCAGAGGCAGGGGTAGAGGAGGTGGTGGCAGGGGCCAGTGGAACGGAGGAGGAAATACAAGCTCATGTTTTAATTGTGGTCTGATCGGCTACTGGAAAGCCAATTGCCCTTACCCAAAACCGCATAATCAAGGTTGGGAAGGTGCACCCGACAATATGAATACCCAAGCCCAGGTTCACAATCGTCCGCAGGCAAATTTCACAACAGGGAACCCCTGGGAAACTCGAAATACGGAAGGACAATCCGGAATGCCAGTGCAAAATTATTCAGCATGACGCAGAGACGCAGCCTCCGACGTTACCCACCTCCTGCAGTTACCCTTAGTATCACTAAATTTTAGCGATGAGCCATATTTATCCATAGAAATGCAGGGCATTAGAGTCCCTTTTCTCGTTGACACAGGAGCCACAACCTCACTATTAACAAAGCAATACGCTGGAGGAACTCCGTGTACTGGAAAGAATGTCACATGTGTAGGACTTTCCGGCGTCTC
The DNA here is from genome assembly GCF_052327205.1 of Somniosus microcephalus. Taxonomy (NCBI): domain Eukaryota; kingdom Metazoa; phylum Chordata; class Chondrichthyes; order Squaliformes; family Somniosidae; genus Somniosus; species Somniosus microcephalus. The sequence goes on along the minus strand of NW_028225187.1, from coordinate 41,867,091 downwards.
ACAGACTATGACGTGGTCACAACCATTAGAAATACAAGCAGACAATTTCTCTGGCCAGCATGCCTTTCTTCTGTCAGATGAAGCCCCCATGAACCTTTTAGGGAGAGATTTGCTGTGCAAAATGCAGGCAACAATAATTTGTTCAGAAAAAGGACTGCAGGCGCACATCCCTACCGATAGATGTACTATGTGCCCTTTACAAGAATGCTCCCCTCCCATCGTCTACCAGTGGACAACCAAAAACCAAGAATTAAGCCACACATTAATGATGATTGTAGGAGCACTGCAATGTGCCTCAAGAACAGTCTCAGAGTACCAGAAGGATTTGAAATTAGACAGTTGGCACATGAATCTGCATTGCACTGCCTTTTATGAAGGCACGGGAAAAGACACGACTATAAAAGACAGTTACTCAATTGGATCCCGTTGCATGCGGCCTGCCTGGATGCCTGCCAATTCTAGCTGCTGCCTATTATGCTGTACAACAAGCTCACAGTATCACGCTCAATCACCGGGCTATTTTATTTGTGCCACATTCAGTTGAGGTGCTATTGACAAAATGTGCCACTCAACATCTGACGTCAGCCCGCAGCAGTAAATATGAGGTTGAGTTATTATCCAACTCTAATCTCCTAATTCAAAGATGTTCGGCCTTGAATCCAGCCACGCTGCTACCCACAGAAGAAGACGGAACTCCACATTGCTGCGAAATGATCACCCAATTGGTGACTAAGCCCCGAACAGATTTATCAGAAACTCCTATCTCCAATAGCGACTTAGCGTACTATGTAGATGGGTCAGCCCTTAGGGATGACAAGGGATCACCTAGGGCTGAATATGCCATATCAGATGATCACTCGATTGTGGAGGCACTCTCACTACCTCAATCCTTTTCAGCGCAACAAGCAGAACTCTTCGCTCTTACCAGAGCTTGTATATTGGCTACTGATCAAACTGTTAACATTTATACCGTTTCCAGGTATGCTTTTGGAGTTGCTCACGATTACGGACAGATCTGGATATTAAGGGGGTTTCTAACTTCCTCAGGATCAACTATTAAGAATGCTGAGCAAATCAATAATCTTTTAAAGGCTCTAGTGTGCCCCACTAAGATTTCAGTCATTAAATGTCAGGCTCATACAGGCAGTCAGGATCAGATCTCCTTGGGTAGCGAGCGATCAGATAGAGCTGCTAAATCAGCCGCTCTGTCAGATACAGGGCCACAGGTCTCAGCCTTTGTATTTCATCAACAAAAATCAGATAATGACCCACCTTCTATTAATGATGTTTTAGCCTTTCAGTCACAGGCTAACCCGGACAAAATGTTAAGTTGGGCAAGGGATTTTTGCTTTAAAATGCCTGAAGGAGTATGGGTTCACCATGACGGCCGCATGTTGGCTCCAAAGTCTTTACTTCCATGGATTGCCTGATGCGTTCATGTTTTCACGCATGCGGACAAAGGGGGGATGGCAGACTATATTAATCAAACATGGTATGCACCAGGTATTTCGGCAATTGCAAAACAAATTAGTGAAAGGTGCACCATTTGCCAGGAAATGAATCCAGGCAAGACAGAGAAAGTACAGGCTTCCTCCCACCCAAATCCATCAGGCCCTTTCGTACATTTACAAATGGATTTTATTGAATTACCTCCATGTTTAGGATTTAAGTATGTGTTAGAAATTATAGATATGTTTTCAAGATGGGTCGAAGCTTTCCCATGTAAAAAGAATGATGCTGTAACAGTAGCAAAGTGCTTGTTAAAAGAAATCATACCAAGGTTTGGAATACCTATGCAGCTTTCAAGCGACAGAGGATCGCACTTCACTGGAGCGATTATAAAAGAACTATGTAAAGCTTTGCAGATTAACCAGCATTTTCACTGCAGTTATCATCCGCAATCCGCAGGACTGGTGGAAAGACATAACGGAGTACTGAAGAATAACATTTCTAAACTTTGCAGTGAAACTGGACTTAAATGGGTCGAACTATTACCCTTAGCATTGATGATAATGCGAGCAGCAACTAACAGGACAAATGGACTGTCTCCACATGAGATTGTTATGGGACGATCCCTAAGGCTGCCATTTTCAGCACCATTTACGGTGAAACAAATGGACATTCATAAAATGGACGAGGCTATGCTAAACTATTGCATCGCATTAACTAAATGTATTTCCAGCTTTCACCAACAGGTAAAGGAAGCTCAAACGAGTCCAGCAGAGGGAAAGTGCCACGACTTGAAACCTGGAGATGACGTCTACATGAAGGTTTTTAAAAGGAAGAACGGTCTGCAACCACGCTTCGAAGGACCATATCAAGTGCTCCTGACTACAAACACAGCTGTAAAAGTCAAGGAAAGATCTTCCTGGATTCACGCATCCCACTGCAAGAAGGCACCGAATAGAGACAATAGAATTTTGAAAGACTCTAACAATGAAGACGTTACTTATGTTTTGTATACTAGTCGGACTACTGAGTCTAATATGCCAAGGAGATGGGGAAAGATCCCGAAAGAAACGAGAATTAAACGTGCATACTTTTTTGTACATGCCTTACGAATATGCTAGATGCAGTAAGTCAGTATGAAAACCCAAAGAACCAAGGCTGGGCTGACTGGATATTGGGAGGATGGCTGGGATCAGCAGGACAAATATTATTGCATGAACTGGTAGTAGTAATAGCCCTGATTGTATGCATTGCTCTGTTTGTCACAACAATTAAGTGTTGTTGCAATAGGTTAGGCAAGGCAGTCTTGCCTGCAATGAATATGATGATACAGAGAGAAGTAAAGTCAGTAGAGGAAAAGAATGGTCCCCTAGATGAGGAACTGAGACGATTGAATAATATACAATTATAAGGATTAGAAGACTTAGACAAAATATATACATATATATTCTACATGCCCTCCTCTTTCTGTAAAACATATTTATCCACTCAAATGGGAACTGCAGGCTAGGAAAAAGAGAGAGGACTCCTTTCAACAACAAGCCAGTGACGTCGACCTTGTATATCACTTGGTCCGCACTTTGGGGGCTTACATAGAAGCACTTGTGCTTAGGAGAACCCCACAGGTTAGGTATAAACTGTGTGGGCCATGAATTAGTCCTCCTCTATAAGCTGCTGTTCTATATCCTTTTAGAAGGTGTGTAGTGGCACCCGAACTGCAGGCTAATATAAGCTGCAGGAAAATTAGAACACTGCAGGCTAACATAAGCTGCAGAACTATACAAAGACATAAACCTGAAATCAAATCAAACATAATTAAACCCCAGCAAGAACACACACCCAAACACTAAGAATAAACAAAGAAGAAAGACGATCTTAGATAAGGTCAACCATCAATACAGGTATATCCCAAGGATGGTTCAAAACGGCAAAGAAGTCGGTATCCTTGGCTAAAATCTAAATTTGGTATGAGGACCAATAGGAAGAGGTTAATTTCAGTTATGTTGTCCTAGTAAGGACAAAAGGGAAGAATGTGGAAGTACAGTTTCTCACTTAGACACAAAATGGCTTTCTGGGCATAGAATAAAAACTCAAATGGCCGACAGAATGATTCACTGATCAGTTTCAAGGGGATGAGACAATTTAGGAATGCTACATATGTACTCCTTATCTGTGACAAGCTGAACAAGGAGCCTCATTTACCAAACAAATAGCCAAGGACAGGATAAGGTAAACATTGGCCCACAGGCTCAGTTGGTACAGTGGGAGAACAGAAGGATCCCATAATAAAGGATTAGTTAATCTTATCTCAAGGTATTTCTGTTTGTTATTCTAACAAAGCCTGGAATACCTTGTTTCAGTAATTTGCAAGGTCTGTGCCTTTGTAATCATGTATGATTCAATACTATGTCATGTGGCATAGAAAGCCTGTTTTGTTTCTGTACTGTATAAATATGTTACAAATTCTGTATTACTTCGAAGAGGTCTGATGTAGCCTTTGCCTACACAACCCTTCCCTTGCAAGCAAATAAAGCCTGTCTTTAACGATACTTTGTGTTTAAAGAGTCTTACTCGGGAGTCGAGACTTCGACACCTCTCTCCCCCGTCGATGCTGCTCGGCCTTTTTCTGTGCCGCTCGGTCGGGCTCTAGCCTGTCGCTGTCCGGGAAGGGTCTGCGCAGTACCTGATGCCAGCCCGTTTCGCTGGACCACCGTGACTGGAAAGCCAAGCCTGGCTCTCGACAGCCTCCCCTGCGATGCTCAAATCTCCGCTGGATGACTGGGCAGTTGCCCATGGTCGACACCCGTGCTTCTGGACTCGACCTTCTTCCACTGTTCTGCAGGAGCGAATCCCTGGGATGTGATGCAGAGTTGCAGGTAGTTTCGAACTTGCTCGTCGCCACTGTTAGATCCGTGTATCTTAATGTTGTGTCCTTCATTAATCAGACAACGACTGCAGGGAACGATTCAACAGGTATTTACTGAATGAGGGTTACTCTAGAACTAACTGTACAGATCATTACTCAGGGTATATATACAGGAGTGGTCACTGCCGGTACTACAGTATACAGGAGCTGTAAAAAGTAGTTCTCTCCCTTAAAGGTTCATACATTACAATTGCGATCAATTGATCGACAGTAACCAACCCTTTCCTAGATACAGTTGCTGGCTCTGAAAAGAGCCTTTGGGTTATTAGATTAAATCTTGTCCGCTTTACTTGCTCTTGGAGCTGGCAGTGCTGGTTTTCTTGGGCAGCAGCACCACCTGGATATTAGGCAGCACCCCGCCCTGAGCGATGGGCACCTTTCCCACCAGTTTGTTGAGCTCTTCGTCGTTGCAGATGGCCAGCTGCAAGTGTCTGGGGATAACAGAAATCACAGAAACCGCACAGTGCAGATAGAGGCCATTTCGGCCCATCGAGCCTGCACCGACACATATTCCACCCGATTCCCGTAACCCCTACACCAACACATATCCCACCCTATCCTTGTAACCCCACGTGTTTAATCCCCCTAACACGAAGGGTCAATTTATCACAGCCAATCAACCTAAACTGCACATCTTTGGACTGTGGGAGGAAACCGGAGCACCCGGAGAAAACCCACGCAAACACGGGGAGAATGTGCAAACTCCACACAGACAGTCACCCGAGGCCGGATTCGAACCCGGGTCTCTGGCGCTGTGAGGCAACAGTGCTAACCACTATGCCACCGTGCAGCCCACGGGATGATGCGGGTTTTCTTGTTGTCGCAGGCCACGTTGCCGGCCAGCTCCAGGATTTCAGTGGTCAGATACTCGAGCACAGCAGCCATGTAGACCGGGGCTCCAGCACCCACATGCTCACCGTAGTTGCCCTTTCGCAGGAGCCTGTGAACACGGCCCACAGGGAACTGCAATCCGGCCCGGGATGAGCGAGACTTGGCCCTGGCCCAAGCATTACCGCTGGTTTTTCCTCTTCCAGTTATTTCCACAATACACTCATTCAGAGAAAGAATGAAAATCTCCTCCCACATCTGCCCTTCTTATAGCTTCTGGAGGAATGCAGATAGCGTACTTGTGATTGGTCGCTCTATGGTCAACTTCATTGGTGTTTTCTGGTGACCAATCACAGTCTGTTTTTTCCCTCCAATGAGAAGTGTGTGGAAATAACTGCCTCAGCAGTGAAACTGCCAACCATTACTTAATTTCAAAAAGGCCACCAATATTTTCCTAAACCAGCGAATTAAGTTAATAAATTCTCCATTAGCCAAAGATTTCTGGAAATTTTTATTCTGCCTTCTGTCTTATTCCATCTCTCCCTTGCAAATTCCAGGCTATTATTTTCAGGATTAATTCCGCGTTCAATTTGAAACTGCAACGGGCGGGATTCAATTTCCATTGACTTTGAAACAGGACAATTTCCAGCTCAATCTTTGTAAAAGTGAGGTTTCACAGATTATCGCTCGATCATTTGCACAGGCGGGAGGGAAAGCAGAACTGGGAGTCCTTCTGTGAAAAGGGATGATGGATATAGCGATCAAACTGACCCCGTTCTGTTCTCTAAAATAACTCCCATTCTGGATTGTTACACTGCACGAAGTCTCAATTAATAAACGGATGATTCACAAATGGCATTAAAAAAATTGGAAAGGTCTTGACAGAGAACGAGGTGACTCAAATCAGAGTTTCATCCCTTAACATAGAAACATAGAAGATAGGAGCAGGAGCAGGCCATTCGGCCCCTCGAGCCTGCTCCACCATTCAATGAGATAATGGCTGATCATCCAAATTCAGTACCCTGCCCCTGCGTTCTCCCCATATCCCTTGATCCCTTTAGACTTAAGAAATATATTCAACTCCTTCGTTAATATATTTAATGAACTGGCCTCCACCGCCCTCTGTGGCAGAGAATTCCACAGGTTCACCACTCTCTGGGTGAAGAAATTCCTCCTCATCTCAGTCCTAAATGGCTTACCCCTTATCCTTAGACTATGATCCCTAGTTCTGGACTCCCCGGCCATCGGGAACATCCTTCCTGCATCTAGTCTGTCCAGGCCTGAAATAATTTTATAGGTTTCGATGAGATCCCCTCTCAATCATCTAAACTCCAGTGAGTATAAGCCCAATCGATGCAATCTTTCCTCATACGTCATTCCTGCCATCTCAGGTATCAGCCTGGTAAATCTTCGCTGCACTCCCTTATGGCAAGAACATCCTTCCTCAGATAAGGCGACCAAAACTGCGCACAATACTCAAGATGTGGTCTCACCAAGGCCCTGTACAACTGCAGCAAGACATCCTTGTTCTTGTACTCGAACCCTCTTGCTACGAAGGCCAACATACCATTTGCCTTCTTAACCACCTGCTGCACCTGCATGCTTATCTTCAGCGACTGGTGCACAAGAAGCTTTTAATTCATCGGCAGGCGCTGTAAATGAACGGGACTGAGAGCAAAGGGAAAGAGCGACCACGACCGTGTTTGTAGTTCTTATCAGCCGAGCACGGAGCAAACGGCATCCGCTGGGGGAGCGGCGCTCGCATGGGCCCTTCCCATGGGTTTAAAAAGTGTGGGGGAGGCCGAGGCGAGGGTTGTATTTTAGCGCATGAACAGACTTCTTTTTATCACACTTAAACCAGCCAAAATGTGATTTGTGAAACAATCACTTTTATCATTCATTAAATGGGCCACATGGAGATGATGTTAATTCTCATCCAAATTACTGATAAACCAAGTGTGTGACCCGCAAACTGGAGTGGGAGTTCCTGAAGAGATTTACACATTCCCTCAGTTGAGATTTTATTTTCATCCACAGGGTGGTGGTATTCTGGAACTATTTTGCCTGAATGGGTGGTAGAGGCAGATACCCTCATCGCATTTAATAAAAGTACTTGGATATGACCATAAGTGCGCGGTATTGGGCAGCGCGTGCGACTTGGATTTCCTCTATTTTTAGAGAGTTGCGCATGTGTAAATTCTCCGGTATTTACGCATTAAAAAACCACACGTAAGTACTTAGTTTTACAGGTAAGTGGTCTATTAATGCAATTGAGAATTTTTTTTTCCACAGGTTTGCTATTTTTTAAGAATTTACAGTAAGGTAAGTTTAGTTTTAGCCCCGATTTTTTATATAATTTTTTTTTCCAAATTTTAAAATGATTGTTTAAAGTAGTTTTTCAGAGTTCTTTGTGGTTCATTTAAGTAGTGCAATGTTTTTTTAAATTTTCTTTCAGGTTTAAGTAGTGTTTTGGAGCCAGGAGTTTTCATGAGTTTGACAGCTCTTACTGTCAATCTCATGAATGAACTTTTGCAACCTCCCATTGGTTGCCCTGTGCTCACGTGCTCCCAGCCGGTTCATCGCACTAAGTACGCCGCTGGGTCACGCATGCACAGCGCGGCAGGACCTCAAGCGGTCCAGTGAGAGGAAATGCAATGCGGGCCAGGATTAAAATGTCAGCGCGCCAGGTAAGTGCACATCGGCGGCTTGCACGCACAGCAAGCTCCCGATCCTAATTTCAGGGCCATAGATTTAAAACACACACATAAATCCCAGACCAGAAATTGACAGGTACTGAAGTGCCGCTACCGACAAGGCTATGGCTGGCAGAGACGAAGGGCCGAATAGCCTCCTTCTGTGCCGTAAATGTCTACCATTCTATGAGTAAATGCCATTCTGCCCATCATCCGTATAGTGATTTAAATCACCTCCGCACCTAAATTTGATGTTGGGATAAAATATACATCTTCACCGATCACAATCTATCTCCACTCCCAGGTCACTGCACTCTCAGTGAGGTGGTGAGTGGCTCTTAAAAGAGCTATTGTGTTGTGTTTGGTTGAAAGGGTCGAGATGTTCAGCCGCCGAATCCATAGAGAGTGCGGCCCTGCCATTTCAGAGCGTACACCACATCCATGGCAGTGACCGTCTTGCGCTTGGCGTGCTCAGTGTAGGTGACCGCATCCCTGATCACATTCTCCAGGAAAACCTTCAGCACCCCCGCGGGTCTCCTCGTAGATCAGACCCGAGATCCGCTTGACACCGCCACGGCGAGCCAGGCGGCGGATGGCTGGTTTGGTGATGCCCTGGATGTTGTGACGGAGCACTTTACGGTGGCGCTTGGCTCCGCCTTTGCCCAAATCCTTTGCCTCCTTTACCTCATCCAGTCATGATGATTCTGCACTTAAATCGTCGCTGAATGAGATTCCCTCGCCTTAGAATTTTATTTATGGAGCCTGAGCGGACCTGGCTGAGAAAGGCAGACTGTACCTGAGGCGGATAAGGGGGTTTGAAAGAGAGAGAGCGGGAAGGAAGAAAACAGATTCAGAGTGAGAGTGACAAAGGGCTCTGAGCTACCAGCAACCTCTCCACGTTGACGTTACAATCCTCTGTAAAATCTTCACAAAAGCTATATACACATTCAGAGAAATCCTGATAATCAAGGATTCCTAGAAAAGCAATAAACACAATATATAATAAAAATTCAACAAATGGGGCATGCTGCACCTCAAATCGATTACAGAATCGTTACAGCACAGTAGGAGGCAATTCGGCCCATGGAGCCCGTGACGGCTCTCTGCAAGAACACTTCAGCTAGTCCCACACTCCCGCCCTTTCTCCGTAGCCCTGCATTTTTCCCCCTACAGGTACTTATAGAATTCTCTGTTGAACACTACGATTGAGTCTGCCTCCATCGCGCTCTCAGTCAGTTCATTCCAGACCCTGACCACTCGCTTCCCAGAAAAGCAACAGGTGGACAATATAATTAAAATTCTTTAAAAGAGGCACTCTGCACTTTAAATCTATTACAGATTCATTACAGCACATTGGCGGCCATTCGGCCCATCTGAAATCAGAGTCTCATCCCAAAAACAAGCTTTTAATTCTTCGGCAGATAGAGTCTGAGTGCAAAGGGAACTAGCGACCACGGATCGTGTTTGTAGTTTACTGGGCAGGAAATACAACAGAGACACTAAGGTCGATCCGGTCAGTGAAACTGCTTATCTGAGAATTCAAACCTAAATCTACAGCTGGATCTTCAAACGTTCTCAAACACACTTGTTAAGGGAAAAATTACAGTAAATTGAGTCTAAAGGGAAATGCGTTTGTGTAGCTCTTTTGGAGAGATGGTGGGTGGCTCTTAAAAGAGCCATTGTGTTTTGGGTTTGTTCTTTCAGGACAGCGTGGAGTTTACTTGGAGTTGGTGTATTTAGTCACTGCCTTTGAAAAAAAAAGGTGACTCAACCGTGGCTAACAAGGTAAATTACGGACAGCATAAGATCCAAGGAGATGACATATAAATTGGCTGGAGAAAGCAATAATCCTGAAGATTGGGAGCAGTTTAGGAGTCAACAAAGGAGGACAAAGGGATTAATTAAGAAAGGGAAAATAGAATATGAGAGTAAGCTATCAGGGAACATAACAACTGACTGTAAAAGCTTTTATAGATATGTGAAGAGAAAAAGATTGGTGAAGTCAAGCGTAGGTCCCATACAGTCAGAATCAGGGGAATTTATAATGGGGAAACAAGGAAATGGCAGAACAATTAAATACATACTTTGGTTCGGTCTTCACAAAGGAGGACACAAATAACCTCCCAGAGATGCCAGGGAACATAGGGTCTGATGAAAGGGAGGAACTGAAAGGTATCAGCATTTGTAGGGAAATGGTGTTAGGAAAATTGATGGGACTGAAGGCCGATAAATCCCCAGGGCCTGATGGTCTACATCCCAGGGTATTTATGGAAGTGACCCTAGGGATAGTAGATGCATTGCTGGTCATCCTCCAGAACTCGATAGACTCTGGAACAGTACCCATGGATTGGAGAGTAGCTAATGTTATCCCACTATTCAAAAAAGATGGCAGAGAAAATGCAGGGAATTATAAGCCTGACATCTGTAGTGGGGAAAATGCTAGAGTCTATTATAAAAGATGTAACAGCAGAGCACTTGGAAAGCAATGATAGGATCGGACAAAGTCAACATGGATTTACAAAAGGTAAATCATGCTTGACTAATCTACTGGAATTTTTTGAGGATGTAACTGGTAAAATAGATAAGGGAGAACCAGTGGATGTGGTGTATTTGGACTTTCAGAAGGCTTTCGATAAGGTCCCACATAAGAGATTAGCATGCAAAATTAAGGCACATGGGATTAGGGGCAAGGTATTGACTTGGATAGAGAACTGGTTGGCGACAGAAAGCAAAGAGTTGGAATAAACGGGTCATTTTCTGAGTGGCAGGCAGTGACTAGTGGGGTACCGCAAGGATCGGTCCTTGGACCCCAGCTGTTCACAATATATATTGATGATCTGGACGAGGGAATTGGGTGAAATATCTCCAAATTTGCAGACGACACAAAGCTGGGTGGGAGGGTAAGCTGTGAGGAGGATGTCGTGAAACTCCAGCATGATTTGGACAGGTTGGGTGATTGGGCAGAAACATGACAAATGCACTATAATGTGGATAAATGTGAGGTTATCCACTTTGATGGCAAAAACAGGAAGGCAGATTATTATTTGAATGGCAATAGATTGAGAGAAGGGGAAGTGCAGAGAGACCTGGGTGTTATTGTGCACCAGTCGCTGAAGGTAAGCATGCAGGTGCAGCAGGCAGTAAAGAAGGCAAATGGTATGTTGGCCTACGTAGCAAGAGGGTTCGAGTACAGGAACAAGGATGTCTTGCTACAGTTGTACAGGGCCTTGGTGAGACCGCACCTCGTGTATTGTGTGCAGTTTTGGTCACCTTACCTGAGGAAAGACGTTCTTGCCATGGAGGGAGTGCAGCGAAGATTCACCAGGCTGATACCTGGGATGGCAGGAATGAAGTATGAGGAGAGATTGTGTCGATGGGGCTTATACTCACTGGAGTTTAGAGGATTGAGAGGGGATCTCATCGAAATCGATAAAATTCTGTCAGGTCTGGACAGACTAGATGCTGGAAGGGTGTTTCTGATGGCTGGGGAGTCCAGAACCATGGGTCATAGTCTAAGGATAAGGGGTAAGCCATTTAGGACTGAAATGAGGAGGAATTTCTTCACCCAGAGAGTGATGAACCTGTGGAATTCTCTGCCACAGAGGGCGGTGGAGGCCAGTTCATTAAATATATTCAAGAAAGAGTTGGCTATATTTCTTGAAGCTAAAGGGTTCATGGGATATGGGGAAAAGGCAGGGACAGGGTACTGATATTGGATGATCAGCCACGATCTCATTGAATGGCGGAGCAGGCTCGAAGGGCCGAATGGCCTAGTCCTGCTCCTATCTTCTATGTTTCTTCCGACACGGCGTGCTTGGCCAGCTCCCCAGGCAGCAGCAGGCGCACGGCAGTCTGGATCTCCCGGGAGCTGATGGTGTGCCGCTTGTTGTAATGGGCCAGGCGGGAAGCCTCACCCGCGATGCACTCGAAAACATCGTTCGCAAACGAGTTCATGATGCTCATGGCCTTGGAGGAGATGCCGGTGTCGGAATGAACCTGCTTCATCACTTTGTAGATGTAGATGGAGTAACTCTCCTTCCGCGACTTTCTGCGCTTCTTTCCGCCCTTCGCTGCCGGTTTAGTGATGCTTTTCTTGGCTCACTTCTTGGCAACTGGTTTCTTTTCCTCAATCATTCTCAAACTCGATTTCAGAAACAAAATGATGAGAATCCGCTCCGGGCCCATCTTAAATAGGCTGCCCCCACAGCCCTATGCTAATGAGGGATGGGTGAAGGCAATGATTGTGATTGGCTGCTGAAGAGTGATGTCAATTTCCATTGTTCTGCATCTCACTGATTGGCTTCTTTGTGTATCCAATCAGATTGAGTATTTGTCACCAGCACGCCCCCTGCAGTCAGAAATGTCATTGCAAGAGCATCTGTCCATTCACCATTTCCCAGATCATTATCCAGTGTCCCAAACACTTCTTCCGGCCGAGACAGCAATTTAGATGTACTTCCTTCAACCAGTGCACTATATTCACGTCTTGCGGTATGGTCTTCGCCATTTTAGTCCAGTATCTGCCAATCTCTAGTACTGTGAGTGTGTGTATTGGAATAGTTCTGTATTATTCAGTTTCTGGTGATTTATGTATGTGTGGGAATCATTCTGAATCTCAGTCTCTGTTACAGTATGTGAATGTGGGATCTATTCGCTTCCTGTCCGTCACTGATACCATGTGTCAGGGTGGGATTCCATCTGTTACTGTCAAACTCGGGTACTGTGTGTCAGTGTTGAGATTCATTCGGAATCTGTCATTCTCTGGTAGTGTACGTGTGTGTGACATTAATTCTGTGTCAGTCTCTCACTGGGATGTGCGAGTCTGAGATTCATTCTGCATCTGTCATTCACGGGGATGGTGTGCAAGGCTAAGTCTAAGATGTCAGTCACTGGTACTGAGTGTGTGGGTGAGATTCATTCTGTATCTTTCAGTCTCTGGTACTGGGTGTGAGTGTGAGATTAATTCTGTATTTGTGCACCAGTCGCTGAAGGTAAGCATGCAGGTGCAGCAGGCGGTTAAGAAGGCAAATGGTATGTTGGCCGTCGTAGCAAGAGGGTTCGAGTACAGGAACAAGGATGTCTTGCTACAGCTGTACAGGGCCTTGGTGAGACCGCACCTTGAGTATTGTGTGCAGTTTTGGTCGACTTACCTGAGGAAGGACGTTCTTGCCGTGGAAGGAGTACAGCGAAGATTCACCAGGCTGATACCTGGGATGGCAGGAATGACGTATGAGGAGAGATTGTGTCGATTGGGCTTATACTCCCTGGAGTTTAGAAGATTGAGAGGGGTTCTCATCGAAACCTATAAAATTCTGTCAGGCCTGGACAGACTAGATGCAGGAAGGATGTTTATGATGGCCGGGGAGTCCAGAACCAGGGGTCATAGTCTAAGGATAAGGGGTAAGCCATTTAGGACTGAAATGAGGAGGAATTTCTTCACCCAGAGAGTGATGAACCTGTGGAATTCTCTGCCATAGAGGGTGGTGGAGGCCAGTTCATTAAATATATTCAAAAAGGAGTTGGATATATTTCTTAAGGCTAAGGGGATCAAGGGATATGGGGAGAAGGCAGGGACAGGATACTGAATTTGGATGATCAGCCATGATCTCATTGAATGGCGGAGCAGGCTCGAAGGGCCGAATGGCCTACTCCTGCTCCTATCTTCTATATTTCTACGTTTCTGTGTATCTGTCAGTCTCTGGTATGAATCAGTGGGGGAGAAATTGGGTGAGTAGCGCCAGCTGTTAGCGCCTAAAGAGGCAGTCAGTGGCTGTAGCGCCACTGGCTGCGTCTGCGGCGATATTCAGTAGGGGAGCTAATGGTGGCGTTAGGCATTTGCACTGCGCCACCACCGATGACGTCATCGGTGTGCGCAGCGCCCCATTTGTGCCCCGTTCGCGATATTTGGTAGTGAACGCCGCAGTTGAGCAGCTCGCTACCCGCGCCCGGTTCACGGGGCCTTACTGTGCTGGCAGCGGCGTTAGTTAAGGTGGAGGTGCGGGGCGGCCGCTTTTTCGGCGGCCGCCTACCAGCACCTCCGTCCCCGGCCTCCTAAGCCCCCCCCGCCCGCAGCATTGCCGGCTGTTTCCCGAGAGCCCGGCCCTTCTCCTTGGTGCCGGGCTCATTTGCCGGCACTCGCGATCGGGGATCGCGCTGTTGCAGGCACCTCCCCCTTAACAGTGGGAGGAAGGCCTGCAGTACCGCAACGTGCCGTGCCGCAGCATGTGGCGCTGCGGCACGTTGCGCTGCGATAATCAGTTTCAGTGCCCTAAGAGGGACGCTGAGCGCCTCGAGCCTTGCCCTGTGTCCCTCGACGGGCAATGAAACTGAATATCTGGCGATCGGTATCACTCCGATCGGCGCGCTAAAGCTCTGCTGACTTTTGCGCCACTTTGGCGCCCCAATCCAATTTCTAGGCCAATTCGTACTGTCTTACACCAAAGAATTCTGCATGTATCTGCTACTTACTCAGTTTATGAAAGTGGGATCCTTATTGCATCTATCAGATTCTGGCACTTGATGTTAGTTTGAGATTCATTCCATTTCTGCTAGTATCTGCTACTGTATCTGAGTGTGGGACTGAATCTATCTGTAAATCAATTATACTGCATGTGATTGTGTACTCATTCTGTATCTGCTAAGCCCTCTGATGCTCTGTGTTACTGTAAGATTCATTCTCTGTCTGTCAGCCTCTGTTCTGTAATTGCGAGTTAGTGTCATTATATATCTGTCAATCTCTGGTGCTGTATATGAGAGGGAGATTCATTCTGTACCAATCAGTCTTTAATGTGGGGTTAATATTGTTTCTATCATTTTCTTGTGCCGTGTGCGAGTGTGTCTTAATTCTGGGTCTGTCACCATCTGATACTCTGAGTCAGTGTGAGTTTCATTCCTCTCTCTGCCAATCTGATATAATTTATGTGAGATTGAGATTTATTCTATATCTGTCTGTTCCTGGTATGGCATGTGAGTTTGGGATTGATTCTGTACCTGTCAGTCTCTGATACTGTATGTGAGAGTTAGATTAATTCTGTCTCTGTCACTATCTGGTACAGTATGTGCGTGTGAGATTCGTCCTATGTGTCTGCCAGTTTCAGATACCATATGTGAGCATGAGATTTATTCTATAGCTGTCAGTCCCTGATAATCTGTGTCAGTGTGGGATTAATTCTGTGTTAGTCAGTTTCTGATAATCTATGCGTCAGTGAGATACATTCTGTATCTGTCAGTTTTTGGTAATATGTTTGGCAGTGAGATTAATTCTGTATCAGTCAGTATTTAATACTCTGTATCAGAGTGGGGACATATTGTCTCTATCATTATCTGGTACTGCATATGATTGTGGGAATCATTCTGTACCTGGTTGACTCTGATATTCTGCTAGTGTGAGATTCATTCTAATCTGTCAGTCTCTGATACTGTATGTGAGACTGAGATGTATTCAAAAAAGTCAGTTCTGGCACGGCATAAGAATTTGGGAATCATTCAATAACTGCCTGTCTCTGACACATTATGGGAGAGATAGATTAATTTTCTGTCTGTTAATCTTTGGTATTGTATGTGATTGTTATATGCAATCTTTATCTCTCAGACCTTGATACATTTTATCAGTGTTTGATTAATTCTGGATTTGTCAGTTTCTGGTTCAGTATGTGACAATGAGGTGCATTCAGTATCTGTCAATCTCAGGTAATGAGTGAGAATGAGAATAATTTGTTACTTCAATCTCTGATGCTGTGTGTCGGTGTGTGATTGATTCTGTATCATCAATGTCTGGTACTGTATGTGACTGAGGTAGATTTTGTATCTGTCTGTGCCTGATACTATGTGTTAGAGTGAGATTCATTCTGTATCAGTCAGTCTTTAATATTCTGCATCAGTGTGGAATTCATTTAGTCTCTATTATTTTCTGATACTCTATGTGAGTGTGAGATTCATTCTTTGTCTGTCAGGCCCTGTCACTTAGTTAGTGTGTATTTAATTTGGTTTCTGTCACTCTCTAATACTATGTGTCAGTGTGAGATTCATTCTCTCTGTCAGTCTCTGGTACTGTATGTGAGATTGAGATTAATTCCATGTCTGTCAGTTTTTGGTACAGTTTGTTAGATTGGGATTTATTATGCACCTGTCAGTCTGATACTGTATGCCAGATATAGATTAATTCTGGAACTGTCAATCTCTGGCTAAAATTTGAGATTTAGTTTAAATCTGTATCTGTCAGTCTGAGAATCTATCTGTATTTCAGTCTCTGAAAATTTGTGTAGGTGTCTGATTGATTATGTATTGTTAGTGTCTGGTACTCTACGTGAAAATTAGGTAGATTTGTTTTTTATCTGGCAATGCCTGATACTAAGTGAGAGTGTGAGAATCATTGATTATCAGTCAGTTCTATTCTGTGTCAGGGTGAGATTTCTTTTGTCTTGGTCATTTACTAAGTTAGCGTTACGTTCTTGATTCTGTATGTGAGAGTTAGACTAATTCAGTATCTGTCAGTCGCTGGTGTTGTATGAAAGTGTGGGTTTCATTCTGTATACGTCAGTCTCAGATACAGTGTGTGAGAGGTAAATTAATTCTGTATCTGTCAGTCTCTGGTACTGTGTGGGAGTCATTCTGTATGTGTCATTGTCTGATACTGTAAGTATGAGTGAGATTTATGCTATATATGTGAGTCTCTTGTGGTCTATTTTGGAATTAGATTAACTATGTGTCTGTCAGTCTTTGGTACTTTGTGTGAGAATACTTTGAGGATCATTCTGTATATCTGTCTCTGATACTCTTGTCATTGTGTATTTGATTCTGTATTTGTCAGTGTCTAGTACTGTATTTGACAGTGAGGTACATTCTCTGGACTTTGTGTGAGAGTGAGATTAATTCTGCACCAGTCTTTAATAATCGGTGTCAGTGTGGGATTCATTGTGTCTCTGTCATTTTCTGATATTGCATGTGTGTGTGGGGGACTCATTTTGTGCCTGTCACACTCTGATACTCTGTGTCAGTGTGTGATTCAACCTGTACCTGTCAGTCTCTGGATGGTGAATGTGGGTTTTACTCTGTACCTGTCAGTCTCTGATGAGAGAGTATGGGTTTTACACTGTAACTGTCAGTTTCTGATATGTGAATTTTAGGTTTTACTCTACCAGTCAGTCTCTGATATGCGAGTGTGGGTTTTATTCTGCGTCTTCCAATTTCTGTTCTGTGAGAATGGATTTTTCTCTGCATCAATCAGTCTCTGGTTTGTGAATGTGGGTTCTATTCAGTACCCATCGATCTCTTGTATGGTAGTACTGGTTTTATGTAGTACCAGTCAGTTTCTGATACATGAGTGTGTGTTTTCATTTCTACCTGTCAATTTCTGCTTTGGAAGAAAGGGTTTACTCTGAATCTGTAAGTTTCTGGTTCGTGAGTCTGGGTTTTCGTCTTTATCTGTCAGTCTGTGCTAGGTGAGTGTCTTTTTCACTATGTACTTTTCCTGCTATGCAGTTGTGTTTTTTTATGTACCTATCAGCTTCTGGTACGTGAGTGTGGGTTTCTTCTGTATCAGTCAGTCACAGCTGAGTGAGTGTGAGATTATTCTCTCTCTGTCAGTTTCTGCTATCTGAGTGTGCGTTTTTCTTTGTACCTGTCAGTGTCTGCTTTGTGAGGACAGGCTTTATTCTGTACATTTTTGTTTCTTGTATGTGTGACTGGGTTGTATTATGTACTTGTTAGTCACTGCTGAATGTGTGAGGATTTGAATCAATACTGCTAGTTTCTGCAATGTGAGTGCGAGTTTTACTCTGTATCTATTCGTCTCTGGTTTGTGAATGTGGGACTTACTGTGTATCTCAGTCTTTGGTGTGAGTGTGGGTTTTTCCCTTGTATCTGTTTGTCTCTGTGAGTTGAGTGTGGGTTTTACTCTGTAAATGTTATACTATGGGATGTGTGTTAGGTTTTTCCCGGAAATGTCGTTATCTTTGATGTGTGGTGGGGTGTTTACTCTGTATATGTCATACTCTGGGATGTGAGTGTGTGTTTTACTCTGTAAATTTTATAATCTGGGATGTGTGGTGGGGGGTTTACTCTGTATATGTCATACTCTGTGATGTGAGTGTGTGTTTTACACTGTAATGTTATACTCTGGGATGTGTGTCAGTGTATTACTCTGTTAATGTCATACTCTGGGATGTGTTTCTGGGTTTTACTCTGTATCTGTCATACTCTGGGATGTGTGTGTTGGTTTTATACTATATCTGTCATACTCTGAGATGTGCTTACGCATTTTACTCTCTCTCTGTTTGTCTTTGGTGTGTGAGGGTGGGTTTTACTCTATATGCTATTTTCTGTTTTCTGAGTGCTAGGTTTTAATCTTTACCTGTCTGTTTCTGGCATGTAAGAGTGGGTGGTCATTCTGTACCTGACAGTCTCTGGTGGGTGAGTGTTGCTTTATTCTGTATCTGTGAGGCTCGATGTGCCGTATGGTCTACTCCTGCTTCTAATTCTTATATCTCTGGGATATGAGTGTGGGTTTTTGACTGTAATATTCAGTTTGTGCAACGTGAGTGTATCTTTTACTCTGTACCTCTCTGTCTCCGCGATGTGAGTGTGGGTTTTTCTTTGTACCTGTAATTTCTGCTATGTGTCGGTATGTTGTATTATACATCGGTCAGTTTGTGTTATATGATTGAGGATTTCACTCAATTCCTGACAGTCTCTGGTATGTGAGTGTGGTATTCCTCTGCCCCTATTCAGGGGGATTTGAGTGTCCTTTTACAAGAATCGCAGAAAGTTAACACACAGGTACAATTACAATGGTAAAAGGTATGTCTGCATTTATTGCAAAGGGGTTGCAGTAAAAGTATAAGTAAGTGTTGCTGCAATTTTATAGGCCTTTAGTTAAACCATAACTGGAGTACTTTGCACATTTTGGTCTCCTTATCGAAGGCAGGATACACATGCTTTAGATGGGGTGTATCAAATGTTCACGAGGTTGATTCCGAGGTTGTCCTATGAGGAGAGATTGTTTATAATGGGCATATAGTCTCTGGAGTTTAGAAGAATGAGAGGTGATCTGATTGAAACATTTCAAAGTCTTTTTGTGCTTGACAGGGGTAAATGTGGCGAGGCTGTTTCCCCTGGCAGGAGAGTCTAGAACTCGGGGCCATAGTCTCACAATAAGTCATCGGACAATTAGGAATGAGTTGATGAGAAATGTATCCACTCAGAGTGTTGTGAATCTTTGGAATTCTCTACTGCATGGGGCTGTGGATGCTCAGCCGATGAGTGTATTCAAGATTGAGATTATAGATTTTTGGGCACTAATAGAATCAAGGGATATCGGGATAGGATGGGAAATTGTAGTTGTGGTAGGAGTTCAGATATGATCTTATTGAATGTCGGAGCAAGCTTGTGGGGCTTTATAACTGTTTCTTATTCTCTTATAGCTGACAGTCTCTTGGATGTGATTGGGGATTTTATTCTGTATCTGTCAGTCTCTTGAATGTGAGTTGTGTTATTTCACTGTCTTCAGTTTCTGGTATGCAAATGTTGGATTTATTATGTACCTGTGATCTTCTGGTATGTGAGGTTCACTCTGTATCTGATAGTCCCTGGTATGTGAGTGTGTGTTTTACTCTGTATCTGACAGTCTCTGGTATGTGCGTGTGAGGTTCACTCTGTACCTGACAGTCTCTGGTATGTGAGTGTGAGTTTCACTCTATCTGACAGTCTCTGGTATGTGAGTGTGAGGTTCACTCTGTACCTGACAGTCTCTGGTATGTGAGTTTGAGTTTCACTCTGTATCTGACAGTCTCTGGTATGTGAGTTTGAGTTTCACTCTGTATCTGACAGTCTCTGGTATGTGAGTGTGAGTTTCACTCTGTATCTGACAGTCTCTGGTATGTGAGTGTGTGTTTTACTCTGTATCTGATAGTCTCTGGTATGTGAGTGTGTTTTTCACTCTGTATCTGATAGTCCCTGGTATGTCAGTTTGAGTTTCACTCTGTATCTGACTGTGTCTGGTATGTGAGTATGTGCTTTACTCTGTATCTGACAGTCTCTGGTATGTGAGTGTGAGTTTCACTCTGTATCTGACACTCTCTGGTATGTGAGTGTGAGCTTCACTCTGTATCTGACAGTCCCTGGTATGTGAGTGTGGATTTCACACTGTATCTGACAGTCTCTGGTATGTGAGTGTGTGTTTTACTCTGTATCTGACAGTCTCTGGTATGTGAGTGTGAGTTTCACCCTGTATCTGACACTCTCTGGTATGTGAGTGTGAGTTTCACTCTGTATCTGACAGTCTCTGGAATGTGAGTGAGTTTCACTCAGTATCTGACAGTCTCTGGTATGTGGGTGTGGGTTTTGTGCTGTACCTGGCAATTTCTGTTGTAAGAATATGGAATATTCTGCCCCAAAAAGCTGTAGGAGCTATATCATTATATAAATTTAAAACAGAAATAGACAGTTTCCTAGAAGTAAAGGGAATTAAGGTTTACGGGGAGCGGGCAGGAATTTGGACATGAGTCTAGGTTCGGATCAGTCGTGGCTCTGTGGGTAGCGGAGTGGGCCCAAGGGCCGTGTAGCCTGATCCTGCTCCTATTTCGTATGTCTAATTCTGTTAGATTCAAGAGATGGTTCTGTGATAGTAGATTGGCGGTTAGAATCAGATCAGCCATGATCTTATTGAATGGCGGAGCAGGCTCGAGGGGCCGATTGGCCTACTCCTGCTCCTATTTCTTATGTTCTTATGTAAGAGTAAGGATTTTATTCAGTACCTGACAGTTTCTGGGATGGGAGGGTGGAATTTAGTCTGTGTCTGTAATTCACTGGTTTATGAGTAATGGCATTAATCCCTATCTGTTATTCTCTGGTGCCTGAGTTTTGTTTTCCTCTTTATCATTCAGAGTCTGGAATGTGAATGTGGACTTTACTCTGTACCTGACAGTCTCTGGGATTTTATTCTGTATCTGTCTACTTCTGGTGTGCGAGTGTGGATTTCGCTCTATACCTTTCTGTCTCTTGTATGTAAGTGTGGTGTTACCTCTGTAAATGTCAGTTTCTAGTACCTGAGTGGAGTTGTTTGCTGTACCTGTCAGTATCTGTTATATAATTAAGGGTTTAATCAGTCTTTGCCTGTTTCTGGTATGTGAGTGTGGATTGTAGTCTGTATCTGACATTCTATGCCTGTGAGTGTGGGTTTCACCCTGTACCTGTCACTCTATGGGATGTGAGTGCAAGATTCACTCTGTGTCTGTCAGACTCTTTTAATTGAGTGTTGATTTTATCTATAGCTGTCAACCTGGTATATGAGTGTGGGTTTTACTCTATAGCTACCCGTCTCTAGGCTGTTAGTGTGGATTATCCTCTAACTCCGTTTCTATTATATGGATGTAATGTTTTGTCTGTAACTGCCAGTTTGTGGTGTGATTGTGGATTTTACTTTGTTCCTGTCTGTCTCTGCGTTGTGAATGTGGGCTTTATTCTGTAGCTGTCCTTGCCTGGTACTGTTTGTGAGAGTGGGATTGATTCTTCACCCGTTAGACTGGAAATGTGTGTGACTGAGAGAATTATTATTTAATTGACAGTCTCTTGTACTGTTCTATTCTTGCTCTGTGTGATTGGTGGATTCCATTCCTTCCCCACCTAGTGTAGGCCAAAGCTAGTTTGAGAGTATGTGTGACTGTCTCAGGAGGAGGTATGGTTCAGTCCATTACCTCCGATTCTCTGCTCTTGTCTGGAAGTTGTTGGGTTTGAAAGTCCGTGTACTGCCAGCAGCGAGCATTGACTCCATATCAGTGTCTATTTGTTCCTGTGTGTGAGTCAGGGAGTGAAAATTGATCTGCCTGTCAGTTGGGCTTTAAAACAGCATCTTATTCTGCTGCTCCAAGTGACTGCGGGATTGATAATGAAATTCAGGAAATTCGGATCACTGTGGGACTGATTGCTTCTGCAGCCTGTGATAATAGTATTGAGGCCAGTTCTGTGTCTCTGCGCTCTGTGAGTGATTTTGGCCCCGAAATTCGGGTCGGGGTCTTCCTGCGGGTGCAAGCCCCCGACCTACACTTACATATCGCGCTGACATTTGAAGACTGGGCCTGCTTGGGTTTCCGGTCTGAGGCCCGGTTCAGCTCCCGGCGCGCTGTGCGTGCGTGATCCAGCGGCGTACTTAGTGCGATGAGCCGGCTGGGATCACGTGAGCACTGGGCAACTAATGGGAGTTTACAAAAGTCCATTCATGAGTTAGACATAAGACCTGTCAAACTCATGAAAAGTACGGGCACCCAAAACATTACTTAAACTTTAAATAAAAGTTAAAAAAACATTCCAATAATTAAATTAACTATTAATAACTTAAAAAAACTAATTCAATTACTCAAATTTCTGCCAATTTTTTTTTTCAAGAAATCGGGTCCAAAAATACACTTACCTTACTGTAAATTCTTTAAAAATAATAAACCTGTGGAAAAAAATTTCTAACTTTAATTATTAGACCACTTACCTTACGTCTGCTTTTTACATTCGTGAAAAGTGGAGGCCTTCACGCACAGACAACCCTGTCAAAAAAAACGAAGTTCAACACGTCCGCGCTGCCTCAAACGTCGCTAGGGAACCGCCTCTTAACCCCTTGGTTCAGCGGAGAGGAAATGCCGGTTTTCCGCGCATGCGCTGTGCATGCTGAGATCCGGCACTTCCAACGGGCCCACGCCGTCCGTACTCACACGTTGGGACCGGAATTACTGGGCCAAATGTACTTACTGTGTGTGAGAAGGAACTGCCTGCACTGTTCCTTGTGTTACAGTTGGAGGAAAGATACATTTATTCTGGCTCGTGAATGTATTTTACTCTGATTACAAGAAAAACAATATTAGATATTAGATATGGACAGGTGCTGGGAGAACATAAAAATAAAGTTATCATTAATGCGTTTGTTCATATAAAGCTAAAGTATCTGGAGAGGGGAAACCGCGATACAAACTGTGTCTTTGTCTGACCTCACTGCGGTACAGCGGCACTCAGTTTCTCCACACCAGGTGTGTAGGATGGTTCTACAGTAAGTTATCAGCATCCAGACACAACCTAAACCCAGCTCTGGACTATAAATGGGACCACCCGGTTGGCAAAGTCCAGATTTATATCTCCCACTCCCACAGGAGCAGGTGTAAAATGCAGAATCGCTTCCTGCAATAATTCCATCGGTAGCTGGGCTGCACATCAATTATTTGCAGCATATCGAAACCGAGTTGAGGGCCTGAATAGTTAACAGAATGTCTTAGAGCCCGGATCCTGATGTATCTGAGGGAGTGACAATGTATCTCTCGATCACCAGCAACACGGTTCTGGAGAACGCAATGCATCAAAAGGAAATAACCGATTTTTGAATTTTGTTCTTTCACACATTACACCTGCTGCCTATCGAGGCGGCTCAAGCACGTGGGGCGATCCCGTCTGAGCTTTCCCCCGTTCGGACGGAATTCCTCATCGGCGCCCGGCCCCGAAACTCCCCTCGGGAACCGGCGCCTCACAACTTGAGCCGTCTCAAGGAAATACCCTCCGTGCCTTTTCATTCCGCGCGGAGGGGTTTCCTGTACGGGCTGCTCCTGCACACTCGCCACTTTGCCATCTTCGCCCGCTGTCCGGACACGCCTTGGCGTGCCGTCTTGCTTTCTGGTGGGGGCGGAGGTCCCCAATGGAGGGCTCTCTATGCGGGAGTCCTCCCTTGTTCTATTGGGGACTTGGCCTGGAGGGTGTTGCACGGAGCGGTCCCGTGTTTAAAGGCCCACTCAGATTAGCAATGTGAAATGGCTGGAATGAGAATAATTCACGGCATTTAAAGAACTCCTAATTGAATTGATGATGACCTCAGCAATCTCCTCAACGAGGTGGAGGCGCAGCGCCTGCTCATCATTGGTAATGAGAAGTCAAAGGCGCCGCAAAAATGACAGATGATAGCTTGGTCTTTCAAGTGGCAGCATAGGGCTCCAGTCACTGGGAGGGAAAAGGCGCAGGAAACGTATGGGTGTCACCTTTTGCGTGGAGTGGGCCTTTTGCATAGCGGTAAGCATCTCCGCCGCTGGGCCAGAAGGAGTAGGGTTTCGAACCCCGCTCCAGATAGTCCCGGCAAGTGGAGTCGGAGCTCCGGCTCTAAATTCTGGGTTGACATCCAGTGGGATATTTGCATCCGTGGGTGTGGGTTAGCCCCCCCCCTCCCTCGTATAGGTTGTGGGAGCCCGTAAAACCCTCCCGCCATAGGACTAACCACCCTAATGGCTGGTATGAAGATGGTTATGGTCACGGAAGGAGCGTTAACGTGGCCAGAAATCCTTCCACCACTTCATACAGTTCCCCAAAGGGAACAGTGTGAGGATACGTACGATGATGACCTCTTGCGCAATGCACCTCCTTGGATCCTCAGTCGCAGATGCGAGGGGGCAAATCGTACAATTGTTAAATTTTTCATTTTATTGACATGTAAAATGAACGGCCCAGTAATTCCGTTCCAAACGCGTGAGTACGGTCGGGGTACTGATGTGTCTGGCTGGAGGAAATGCCGGTTTTCAGCATGCACAGCGCATGCGGGGAAAACTGGCATTTCCTGTCCTCTGAACAAAGGGGTTCAGAGGCAGAACGCGTGCGACTGCACAGGCAGCGCGTGCGCAGTAAAATTCGGCAGTTTCATTCATGCTTTCAGTGAGGTTAAGTCCTTACAACTTACACATGAAAAAAGCATAAGTACAGTTGCTCCAGAGGCTGCGGAGGAAGATATATTTTATCGTGGAGCTTCTGAAAGGCAATATTTTTGTTTGGGAAAGGGAGGAAAGTTATTTTAAGAAATGCTGAGGTAAGTTTTAAAGTTTATTTTTGTTTTTTTAAAACGGGTTTTCAGTACTGTAGGTAGAAGGAGCAATTGTGGCTATGTGAATTGAATTTGCTGTGCTTATTAAATGTGAAAATGACTCCAACATTTTTAAGAAAGAAACTTTTCATCAGTAATATATTTTAAGTAATTATGTATGTCTGTATATTCCTTTGCGTATATGTATGTATATATTCCTTTACTTATGTGTATGAATGTATGTATTTAATTATGACTTTCAGAGAAAGTAACTTATTGGAAAATCATAATTAAATACATACATTCATACACATAAGTAAAGGAATATATACATATACGTAAAGGAATATATACAGACATACATACATAATTACTTAAAAGAATATATTACTGATGAACAGTTTCTTTCTTAAAAATGTTGGAAATGTTACATTACTCATTTTAGAACAGTCATTTTCACATAAACACAGCAAATTCAATTCACATAGCCACAATTGCTCCTTCTACCTGCAGTACTGAAAACCCGTTTTTAAAAAAAAAAAAAAAAATTAAACTTTAAAACTTTAGCATTTCTTAAAATAACTTTCCTCCCTTTCCCAAACAAAAATTGCCTTTCAGAAGTGAGAATACCAAGGTCAATGGAAAAGAAACGAGAAACTGTAAAGGCAGCTAAAAAGTAAAATAAAAAGGGTAACCTGATCTTTAGCTGCTAATGTGGCTGGCGCCCATGGGTACACCTTGCTGATGAGGAACAATGTAGGGTGGCGTGCAGAAATTATACTGACAATAGGTGATCGTAAACGCATTACCGTGATGTTTACTTAGCTGTAACCCATTCAGTGAAATGTGGCTCGCCCAGCTCGAACTGCCAGACCAGGAAATCAAATTAAAAGTATACGTGCACAGCTCAGGATTGGCGCAGAATGTACGATGTGTTAATGCTTTCTCAATGCAGGTATAAAAAATGTAGCACGCTGTATGAAAAATTGCTTACTCTGTTGGTTTCGTCAGACTCTTGCAGGAGTCGGTGCCGATATATCAGAGTAAGACTCCGCGGATAATAAATCGTTTGAACTCTCCAGTTGTATTCGACTCAGTGATTGCTGAACCAGACTGAGGGTAAAAGAATCTGTTCTATCATTTGGTGTCAGAAGTGGGATCTCAACGGACAGTCACCGAGAGTTTGCGAATTAAGAGCTGAATCGTCTCAGACGTGGAGGGAGGAAATGGGCCCCCGATGTAAGTAGTTTCTTGTACTACCTCGGTTTTCCTCCGATTCCGCCAGTCTGACGACGAGTCGGCCGATCGCTAACTCCCGTGTGGTGTCCCGCCGAGATCCAGGTTAGCCTGGCGAATACTGGAAGAGATAGGTGATTAGGTCAGTGATCGGATATCACTGAGGGTCAGTATACGTACTGAGGGAATAACTAGGAACTGTGTAAACTAAGAAATAAGCACTTGTGTCAGGTAAAGTGTCGACCTTGTATATCACTTGGGCCGCCTAGGCTCTGAACAAGTTTAAAACGCGACTGTGTAAAGTTCACAAGGGGAGTAAGATGGGCAACTGTTTAGATACCACGACTGAATCGGGTAGCGCCTTACAGACCCTTTGTGAACAACATCCTGACAAAGTAAAGCAACTTAGACAGTTGTCTGGAGGATTAAATAAGAAATTAGGAAGTGATCAATGGCCACTAGGAGGAACTAAGAACCTAGATGCCGCTAAAAAGGCTCAGAACTAATTTGGAGAAGTAACGGGTACCACAGCCAAAGAACTAATTGCCCTATGGAGACAGTACTGTCAGGAACTGAAAGAAACTTCCTTGTTAGCAAGTTGGCAGGATAATGCCTTCAAATTAGGAATAGGACTTACCGAAAGAGGGGTAGTCAAACCAGTAGATGTATTGAAAAAGGAATGTGCTCATGAGAAACGCTCGAAACAGGAGTCTGAAAAGACCATAGGCGAGTCTGGAAAGGCTGATGAGAGTGGATTACGTAATCCAATGTTTGGCCTTGCCTTAACAGAGGGCGATGGTGATGATGATTTGGAAGAATAGAATCACAGGGCTCATGTTGTTCCCCATGCTCCCCCACCCCCCCCCCGGAAGTTAACATTTATCCCCCGGTGGCACCCGTACCAACTGTACAAACCCCTGCGCCGACACCTCGTATCTGCCAGTGCCGTTTCCCCGCCGCCGTCAGTCACGGTTCAAGTGAATAATCCCCCGCCGGTACAGATGGGAGATCAACAACCGGGTCCCCAGTATACTGACCCTGTTGCTTTTTGCACCCGACTCAGGACTAAGAATAATCGGCCCCCGACGCCACCCTCCCCACCCCAACCCAGTCCATCAAGGTCACGAAAATGGAGAAATCAAAGGCAGATGATTCAAAGTCAGAGACTAGAGAGTCAGAGCCAGAGTACCCTCAAGGCTTTAAGGTCCTTTTTTGGAGTGCCGGGACCATAGTGACATTGACAGTGGAGATTCAGGAGACGACTTTGATATACCTATCAATTCGTCCAATGAAAAGCGACGAGTTAGGAAAGTAACTCTAGGTTTTTATTGACTAAATAACAGAGCCCACCCTCATGGGTGATCGGATCCAGCAAGGAGGAGTACCAGCCAGTCGACTACCTTTATACCTGGGCAGGTAGGTGGAGCCATGGGCGGAGTCAGTGATGGTCAGCCCAGGTATAACAGTGTGACAAGAGGCGACCTCGTATAGTGATACAACAGTGATAACAATATAACAGTGATAACTATAGTGTAATGATAGTGAACGGTAAAAGTGGTTTACCACATTCACCCCTTCTTTAGATTTGAGTCCGGCGGGGTGAAGTGTACTACCAGTTCTGGTATGTCAGTCTGTCCGGAGGCCTCGTAAGCCTCTCCGATCGTCGCAGCGGCGGTGTTGCATTATCCGGTGTTAATGCTGGTGTCTGCGTGGTCAGCGAAGGCTCGTGGGGTTCCGGCATGCCGTCTACCTGGGCTGGAATTGGGGGGGGTGGTTGGGGGGGGTTAAAGGTGGTGTCTCCGGAGTGCCCGAGGGTGCGAGGTCTCGTAAGGAGACAGTATCCTCCCGCCCGTCTGGGTAAGCCACGTAGGCGTACTGGGGATTGGCGTGCAGGAGGTTCACCATCTCGACCAGGGGGTCCATTTTATGGGCCCTCACGTGCTTTCGCAGCAGGACGGGCCCCGGAGAGGTCAGCCAGGTTGGTAGAGTGGTTCCCGTAGTCGACTTCCTGGGGAAAACAAACATTCGTTCATGGGGGGTGGCGTTAACGGCAGTGCAAAGTAGTGACCGGATGGAATGCAGCGCTGTCGGGAGGACTTCCTGCCAGCGGGAGGTTGGGAGGCCCTTCGACTTTAAGGCTAAGATGACGGCCTTCCAGACAGTCGCGTTCCCTCGGGGGTTGTAGCTGGTGGTCCTGCTTGCTGCAATACCTCTCGCTAGTAGGAACTGGCGGAGTTCCTCGCTCATGAAGGAGGAGCCCCGGTCAGTATGTATATAGTTCGGGAACCCGAACAATGCAAAGAGTTCGTTCAGGCATTTAATGACCGTGGTACTGGTCATGTCTGGGCAGGGGAAGGCAAAGGGGAAACGGGAGTACTCATCAACGATGTTGAGGAAGTACACATTACGGTCGGATGACAGTAGGGGCCCCTTAAAGTCGATGCTCAGGCGCTCGAAGGGGCGGGTGGCCTTGATCAGGCTTGCTTTGTCCGGCCTATAGAAGTGTGGTTTGCACTCGGCACAGGTCTGGCAGTTCCTGGTCATGGTCCTGACCTCCTCGATGGAGTAGGTCAGGTTGCGGGCCTTAATGAAATGGTAAAGTCTGGTGACCCCGGGGTGGCAGAGGTCGTTGTAGAGGGTCTGAAGTCTATCAATATGCGCGCTGGCGCATGTAATTCGTGAAAGAGCATCGGGGGGTTCGTTCAGCTTACCTGGCCGGTACAAGATCTCATAATCGTAGGTGGATAGCTCGATTCTCCACCTCAAGATCTTGTCATTCTTGATTCTGCCCCTCAGCTTGTTATTAAACATGAAAGCGACCGAACGCTGGTCGGTGAGGAGGGTAAATCGTTTGCCTGCCAGGTAATGCCTCCAGCGTCGTACCGCCTCCACGATCGCCTGGGCTTCCTTCTCGACCGATGAGTGTCGGATCTCGGGGCCCTGTAGGGTCCTTGAGAAGAAGGCCACCGGCCTCCCCTCCTGGTTAAGGGTAGCGGCTAGGGCGAAGTCGGATGCATCGCTCTCCACTTGGAAGGGGATGGACTCATCCACTGCGTGCATTGTGGCCTTGGCTATGTCTCCCTTAATGAGGGAGAAGGCCGCGCACGCCTCCTCCGTGGGGGGGAAGGATGTGGACTTCATGAGGGGTCTGGCTTTGTCCGCATAATTGGGCACCCATTGGGCATAGTAGGCGAAGAGTCCCAGGGTTCTCAAGTGCCTTAGGACAGTGGGGGAGGGGTAGCTCCATGAGGGGGCGCATTCTTTCGGGGTCGGGGCCGATGACTCCGTTCTCTACTACACAGCCGAGGGCAGCAAGGCGTGAGGTGTTAAACACACATTTCTCCTTATTGTCGGTGAGGTTCAGCCGTTGGGCCGTACGGAGGAATTTCTCCAGATTCACATCATGGTCCTGCCGGTCGCGGCCGCAGATGGTGACATTATCTAGATAAGGGAACGTGGCCTGCAGTCCGTTCTGGTCGACCATCCGGTCCATCTCCCTTTGGAAGACCGACACCCCGTTGGTGACACCGAAGGGGACCCTAAGGAAGTGGTAGAGGTGCCCGTTCGCCTCAAAGGCGGTATACTGGTGGTCCTCCGGGCTGATAGGGAGTTGGTGGTAGGCCGACTTAAGGTCGATGGTCGAGAATACTCGGTATTGTGCAATCTGATTGACCATGTCAGATATGCGGGGAAGGGGGTATGCGTCCAGCTGGGTGTACCTGTTTATGGTCTGGCTGTAGTCGATGACCAAGCGATTTTTATCGCCGGTCTTAACGACCACGACCTGGGCACGCCAGGGGCTGCTGCTCCCCTCGATGATGCCCTCTTTCAGGAGGCGCCGCACCTCATAGCTAATGAAGGCCCTGTCCCCGGCGCTGCACTGCCTGCTCTTGGTAGCGACGGGTTTGCAGTCGGGGGTTAGGTTAGCGAACAGGGAAGGTGGCGGGACCTTGAGGGTGGATAGGCTGCAGTTGTTACGCGGTGGGCGGTTTAACATCCGCTGGTAGTCGACTGTGAGTGGGGGGAGGGGGTCCACCGTATGCTAGGGCGACACTTTGGAGGTGGGATTGGAAGTCCAGCCCTTTTAGGACGGCAGCGCAGAGCTGGGGGAGGACGAGGAGTTTAAAGTTTTTATACTCCGTACCCTTAACCGACAGGGTCACAACACAGTAGCCGCTGATGTCCGTGGCGTGGGACCTTGATGCCATCGAGATTCGGTTGCACGTTGGCAGGACGGGGAGGGAGTAGTGGCTCACCGTGTCTGGGTGGATGAAGCTCTCCGTGCTTCCGCTGTCGAACAGGCAGGTCGTGGCGTGGCCGTTTACTTTGATGTCCATCATCGACTTGGACAGGTGATGCGGGCGGGCTTGATCCAGAGTGACGGAGGCTAGTGTGTAGCTGAGCGAGTCGTTGTCGTCTGCGGGTGAGGCGGTCGTCGGGTCTGGAGGCACGGCGGCAGTCGAGCGTGGTGGGTAAAATGGCGTCTCCCACGAGGTTGGACAAAATGGCTGCCCCCATAACTCACATGAGGCACTATTGGGGTCGGTTGCCTTGATCAAAGATGGCCGCCCCATGACTCACGTGTGGGGATGCTGGCCTCTGTTGCCTTGAAGGAAGATGGCCGCCCCCACAGTTCGCATGAGGCACTGCTGGCCTCTGAAGATCCACTTCTGCAGGCCTTAGCAAGGTGGCCTTTCTTCCTGTAGGTTGAGCAGGTGGAGTTCCTAGCTGGGCAGCGCGACCTCGGGTATTTCTCCTGGCCGCAAAAAAAGCAGCCGCGGGGGTCCGATGTCGGAGCCAGTACCGGGGGTGGCGGTCCCGATCGGGTCCGGGACGCCGACGCTGAGGTAGGTCCCGGGGGCGGCGCGGTGAAGGGTATTGCGGTAGGGGTCGGGCCCGAGTCCCAGGGTCGCGAACAGTACCTGGAGAACGCCTCCTGGTCCCGATGGGCCACCTCCAGGGAGAGAGCGAGGGCTGCAGCTTTGTCCAGGTCGAGGTCCTTTGCTTCCAGTAATCACTGCCGTGAGTAGTCGGACCGTAGGCATCGCGGACGTTGTCTTCCGTATTTTCTGCCGCCGTTACTGCTTTAAAGTTACAGTCTCTGCCGAGTGCTTGCAGCACCCGTAAAAGTTCCTCCATCGGCTCCCCTGGCAGTTGCGGGCGGGACCTTAGGAGGTGCCTGGTATACATGGGGTTTATCGGGGTTTGGTACTGTCTTTTCAGCCGGTTGATGGCGTCCTCGTATGTTTTAAGGTCCCGGATGAGCGCAAATACTCTAGGGCTCAGTTGGGCGTTCAGAACTCTTAGCTTGGATCTCTGAGGCACGTTGGACTCTTCCAGGTAGGCTTCAAAGCAGCCCAGCCAGTGATCGAAGTCGAGGGCTGCATTCGCTGCCCGTGGATTTAGATCCAGGTACGGTGGTCTGAGGGCTCGCAGCCAAGCCGGCTGTTGTGATTGTTGCGGCTCGGCGTCTGAAGGCTGCTGTGGCTGTTGTGGCGGGGCGTCTGGATGAGACATCTTAAAATTTAGATGACCCATGAGGGTGGGCTCTGTTATTTAGTCAATAAAATTGATATACTATCAATTCGTCCAATGAAAAGCGACGAGTTAGGAAAGTAACTCTAGGTTTTTATTGACTAAATAACAGAGCCCACCCTCATGGGTGATCGGATCCAGCAAGGAGGAGTACCAGCCAGTCGACTACCTTTATACCTGGGCAGGTAGGTGGAGCTATGGGCGGAGTCAGTGATGGTCAGCCCAGGTATAACAGTGTGACAAGAGGCGACCTCGTATAGTGATACACTATAGTTATCACTGTTGTAACGATAGTGAATGATAAAAGTGGTTTACCACAGACTTGTCATCCCTGGAATCAGAATCCGATACCGAGAGACCCGCCAGACATAAACCGACACCCCGGCAGTTGCCGGTGAGACAAATGCCTAACCCTGCCTTTAACGCGAATACTCCAGTGGCTGCCGATAACACCCGGACCATAGGTATCTTCTACCCCTGGAAACCTAATGAGATAATGGCTATCTTAACTGGGATGCCAGATAGGAAGAAATCCCCCACCTTGTTTGTAGAATTCCTCCGGACTACTATACTCGTTTATAATGCTGAATCAAGAGACTTATGGGCGTTAGTACAGCAGATCTTGACTCCCGCCGAACATGCAAGGTTTTTGGTTAACCTAGGCTTTGCGGACCATGCCACATTAGAGGCTCAAAACGCACAGGGTGCTGCTCGTGAACGCGCCATACTCACTGCTTTAACCACCACCCTGCAGAAACCCATTGATATATCCAAGGTGTTGGATACTAAATCACGAAAGGGCGAGGGAGCAGAGGAATTCCTAGAGAGATTCTCTGAGGTATCTCGGAGTCAGTCAGGAGATGCTAATTACCAGAACGGAGCAAACTCGCCACAATACTGTGCTATTCTGATAAATTGTCTACCAACCTCGGTGTCTGAAGCAATTAAGACTAACAATATGGACTGGTCAGAGAATAGTCCCAGCCAGATGGCCAGGGCAGTGAAATATTATTGGAAAGAGAGTAAGAGTCAGGAGAGTCAGCCCCAGGTCAAAGTCCAGACTGAGTATGTGATTGAAAAAGGAAGAGCCAAAGCCCACCCAAGATGTGATAGGATATCAGACGGAGCCCCAGTACTGCGTCCCAGGGTAGGTTGATAGACAAGGGTACAGATATATCAGCCATCCCGACGGACCGACCGTCCCTAATTATGGCCCACCCTACGCTCCCCCGAGACAAAATTTCGGCGAAAGAGGAGGGAGGCAAGCAGGGTCAGATGCCTGTTTTAACTGTGGTCAGCAAGGCCACTGGAGCAGGGAATGTCCCTCCCGAAGACAAGGAAGAGGGGGCCATGTGCAAGGACAACGGGGAGGTTGGCAGGGGAATCGGGGACGAGGGAGATATACAGACTTCTCCCAGAATAATCCGTTTCCCCAGTACTGACTAGCCAACCTCGTGGTGAACGGGTTCCAGTCGGACAAGGAGCCTGTTCTATCACTACTGATTGGAGGGAACTGGCATAGGTTTCTGGTAGACACCGGAGCAGCTATGTCATCCGTCCGATCGGAGCTCGATCTCCCTAAATCGGGGAGACACAAAGCCTGTCTGGATTCCAAGGACAAGTGTGCCAGTACCCGATATCCGAACCAGTTGAAGTAGCATTTAGAAATGAGTCTGTAAAACATCAATTTGTGATCACAAATGGGCTGGATTGCAATCTCCTGGCCAGAGACCGGTTATGTGCATTTCAATTAAGACTTGAGTGTGGGAACGAAGGAATAACTGTAAAACCATGGGCCCCTAAAAGACAATGTTACGTCTCCATCACCCCACAATGGTGGACTCTGGACTTAAAGGATGAACCCCCATCTCATGTAACCCTAGCTTATGATCGAAGTGGAAAAGATAAGGAATTGGAGAATTTTTACCAAGCTTATGGAGGGACTGAGTGGGATGTTGTTCTCCGAGCCATAGTTACGGGATTGGAGGGGAAAGCAGAATATGTTGAGGTTCCCTCAGAATTGTGGAAGCAACCCCTAACTGTAGCCCCACACATCACCCGGGAAGTGAACTCCCCCTACCGTGCGAGGCAGTTGAACAAGCTAACCCAGATGACCGGCAGGAGCAGGCCCTGTCAGGCGGTCAAACTATCCTGTTCTACCAAGAACCAAAGGCAGCCTTGAAACAGTTGCACCACCACGTTGGGAATGAGGTACCGGAATACGTCAATCCGCAAGTGTGGGCAGAAGACCCCACACAGGTAGGATGCGTTAAAATAACTCCCATCCAATTCGCCCTACAGGAAAATGTTGTACTACCCTCCGTACGACAGTATCCGCTGAAACACCAAGCGATACCCAGCATTGATAAACTGATCGCGGGACTACTGAAACAAGGAATCCTGATTAAATGCCAGTCCCCGTGCAACACGCCCATACTTGCAGTTCCAAAATCAGGAAAGCCAAACCAGTACAGATTAGTACAGGACTTACGATCTATCAATGCTATTGTACAACCGCTTCATGCACTAGTACCTAATCCAGCTCACATTCTGGCCCAGGTCCCTGCACAAGCGAAAATCTTTGCAGTAGTCGATCTACAACACGCCGCCTTCGCCTTGCCACTGGAACCGGCAAGCCAGTACCTCTTTGCCTTTACTTATAATGGACAACAGTATACGTGGACCCGACTGCCGCAAGGTTTTGTAAACTCTCCGACATTATTCTCTAGGTGCCTACAAGGACAGTTGCAGACTTTGACCTTGAAACATGGTTCTGCTCTAGTCCAATACGTGGATGATTTGCTAATAGCTAGCCCTGACGAACAAAGTAACCGGGAAGACACCGCCCAGTTGCTTAATCACCTATTCTCACTAGGGTACGTAGTCTCTCGATCAAAGGTACTAGTGGCTCAACAGAAAGTTAAGTTTCTCGGCTTCATGCTCTCAGCAACCGAGCGGAGCCTAGAGAGAAGCAGGATTGAGCCAATCTGTCAGTTCCCCGTACCCCGTAGTGCAAAACAAGTGAGACAATGGATGGGGATGGTAAACTACTGTAGACAATGGATACCCAACATCGCTCTAGAAACCAAACGACTAACACCATACACCAGTATGGAGGGCGAGTTTCAACTAGATCCTGTCGCCTTTAGAGCGCTTGAAAACCTAAAGGGAGCATTGTCACAAGCACCAGCGCTGGGGAGACCCCTGTATGACAGGCCCTTCCAGCTATACTGCACTATCCTCACTGTTTGACTGCTGCCCTAACTCAAAAACATGGGGACAAGCATAGGCCGGTGGCTTACTACTCCTCGAAGTTAGATCCGGTAGCGCTAGGGCATCCCGTATGCACCCAGATTCTGACCGCCATCTATAATAGCCTACAATCGGCTGCCAATCTAACTTTGCAACAAGATATTACAGTATACAGTTCGCACTCGGTAACTGCACTATTAGGCCAATTACAAACTCAGCACCTCACTATGGCCCGACAAAATAAGTACGAGATATACCTGTTGAATAATCCTAAACTGCAATTTAAGCATTGTACTACTATCAACCCAGCATGTTTTCTCACAGAACCACCCCTCGAACAAACAGACCCAGGACATGATTGTCTATTTTTAATCAAGGACGATACCTCCGTCAGGGATGATCTATCTGATGCCCCAATGCAGAGTCCTGACACAACCATGTATGTAGATGGAAGTGCGTCCGTCAGTCCCCTTGGGAAAAGACTTTCTGGATATGCAATCGTAGATCAGGACGGTATCACTTTGGAGTCTGCCGCCTTTGAGTTTCCGTATTCCGCCCAACAAGCAGAACTGTTCGCATTAATACGAGCTTGTATCTTAGGAAAGGACGGTTAACGTTTATACAGACTCGAGATATGCCTTCGGAGTGGTTCATGATTTCAGACAATTATGGTAAAACAGAGGGTTCCTAACCTCTGCAGGAACACAGATATCCCATCAGAAATTAGTATCTGACTTACTACAAGCCCTCATGCTACCAAAACAGATCTCCGTGATAAAGTGCTCCGCACACACAGCAGGACAAAGCCCAGTAGATATAGGGAATAGATCCGCTGACCAGGAAGCTAAGGAAGCGTCCCAGGAACAACGAGTGGTTGTGCCTAGAATGCTGAGCCAGACTAAAAGCTCAAATAAAAGCAAGTCTCCCTCGGAAAAGCCAATGCCAACCATCCAAGACGTCATTAAGTTACAGGAGGATGCTCCTGACTGCGATAAGGGACTGTGGAAACAGCTCGGTTGTACATATGATTGTGTGTCTAAACTATGGGTCACCCCTGCCGAGCAAACTTGTATGTCAGATGAGCTAGCATTATGGGTTATTGAATGTATACACTTTGCAACTCATTGTGGTGCCAGAGCAACTAGTGACACGTTATTAGCTACATGGTGGCATCCTAGATTACAATCTCTGGCACAAGGTATTAGCAGTTGCTGCCTCATTTGTCAGCCCCATAACCCGGGAAAAGGCATACCTTGTGAAATGGGTAAGACGCCGATAACCACGGCTCCTTTTGAGACCCTCCAGATGGACTACATTGAGTTAGAAAGGTGTCAGTGTTATAAATATGTACTGGTTATTGTTGATGTATTTAGTAAGTGGATTGAGGCCTACCCGACTACGGATAACAAAGCCTCCACTGTTGTAAAAGTTTTAATGAGAGAAATTATTCCCAGGTACGGAATTCCAAACCGACAACGGCCCTCACTTCGTGGGTCAGGTAACCAAGGAATTCTGCACTCAAATGGGCATCCAACAGCAGCTACATTGTGCCTACAGGCCACAGGCCGCCGGACTGGTCGAACGGGCTAATCAGACCTTGAAAAATAAACTTGCCAAATTACAGGCTGAGACGGGAACTACCTGGCTCAAATTACTCCCTGTGGCCTTGTTCCAAATACGTACTACCCCGGCTGGTGCAGCAAGGTTAAGCCCTGCTGAAATCATATATGGCAGACCTCTCAAAACCCTGTGGAACCAGGAAGTCCCAAAGACTGTCCACTTTCACCACATGACGGCAGAAATGACTAACTAACTATATTTTGTCGTTAACCAGGGCATTGAGAAGTCTGCACTCCCGGGTACGCGCTGCTTACGTCGACCTCCCTCCTATAGTCAGTCCATCCAAAATCGAGCCTGGAGCGTATGTATTGATCAAGAATTGGACGCGAAAAGGATTGGAACCTCGTTGCGAAGGACCCTATCAAGTCCTACTCACCACCCCAACTGCTGCCAAAGTAGAGGGAAACAGTGCTTGGGTTCACCTCCTCCACTGTAAAATTGTCAGTAATGCTATGCCTAAAACTTAAAGAATGCTAACCTCTCTTGCTTCCAAGAAATCTCTCCTTAAACAGACGTGCCGCGCCGACCAGCCATGCAGACGCCACTGTGGATCCTCTCCATCAGTGTCCTGCTCACTCCTGGAATAACTGAACAGCCCAGAAGGAGAACATGCCGGCGGAACCAACCCAAGCGGGTACACCATCTATGCCAAGGAGACGTGCTTCGGTGCAATGATGATAACCCAGGCGGGTTTGGGAAATGGAACGTGATCAACTTGGGACACCTACATTGTGCTTATTAGACAGCCCCACCGCTCGCTAGTGCTGAGAAACAAACACAGGAACATTGCCATGCTATTGGACCGAGTGCAAATTTGATTACGTTTTTCGACGCCAGGTGACCAAGTCTGTTACTGCAGGGCCATGCAGTAGAACTACCGATACCAAAGGACAAAGTCGTTATCTGAAGTTCAATCAGGAAAGGAAGAGAAATGGGCTGCCCCCTATGAGCAGCTTCGACTATTTCAGGGTAGAAGGTACCCTCACAGAGACGAAAATGAGATCTCCAACACACTTTCCCTGAAGAAACCCCGACGGGCAACCTGTTCCTCCAGACTCACGCAGCCCTATACTCACCAGAGTCAATTGTTTGTTATCCACCCCTGATATCTGTTGAGGGGGTGTTTGCCCCAACCCCGGTTATTGTGCCACTGGACTTTCTTTTAGATACTCACCTCCCCCCTCCCACAACCAATATAACATTACCCTATACCTTAACCCCGCCCGCCAATTACCTGAAACTAAGCAGGAACCCTGGTGGTTACGAGAATTGTTGGAATGGGACGGGCTATGGTTGTAGGTCAGCATGGGTTAAACATAACTACACCTGCTTGGTGACACGTTGCCTCCACCATCGGTGTACGATAGGCCCTGACACCAGTAGCTGCACATGTGAGCAATCTGTATGTGTATCGATAACCGAAGGAGTACAAGTTTTATGTGGAGAAGGGGATGGGACAACTCTGAAGGTAGGGGGGGAAACCTTTATGCTAGTAAAAATAGCTAATACCCGGCCTGCTGATACTGATCCGAGGTTTTGACTATTTCCTTCCCCCGAGCCATTTAAGCACAAGGCAGAAACACATATCCGTGATATATACCAAACCAGGCTACTTTTTCTTGGGCCAAGGAAAAGCCACTAATTTCATGGTAATAGATACCGACCCCCGGACTGTAGCCATCGCTACCTTAACCCCTACCACAGTACCTTGCCCCTCCCAATGGACATCCCACCGAAGAATAGTAGCCAGGGCAGCCTCGAAAGAGTTTTGCTCCAAGTGGATAGATCCTGAATCCCTAGGAGGACACGGAACCTCTGTAGGATATGGATTTGCTGGCCTGTTCTCTATAGGCTATACTGGAGCCTATTTGGCCACCAATAACCGGAACTACCTTATCTGCGGCCTCACCATCCTGGGTAATGCTACCATGGGGGCCCTTGACGCAGTCACTAAAGAATTGTCAGAACTCAGGTTATTCACTATGTAGAACAGATATTCCCTAGACTACCTGCTGGCCCGAGAAGGTGGTGTCTGTGCAATAGTAAAAGGTAAATGCCTTATGGGTGTCCGAGACCAGACAGAGAACATCACCCGCTTTATCACAAAGATAAGGGAACAAATGGATGATATGAAGGGAGCAAGTAACTGGGGAAACTGGGGATTTGGAGGATGGTATGTTTGGTTGATAAATATGGCTATGTACCTAGTAGTTGCAATCGTCTGTATTTTTGTTGGACTAGCAATCATGAAATGTGTGTTAGGAAGAATGCAGCTAGCTTTGGAGAAAATAGGTGGCCCGAAGATGTTAGTAGTAAGACAGACCAATGAATGTGAAATGAAGGAAGCAAAGTACGATGATAATGAAGAATTTGATCGACTAAATAGGATAGACGTAACCGAATAATGGTTGGTTATCATAGAATGATAAAAGGAGGGAATGAGAATACCAAGGTCAATGGAAAAGAAACGAGAAACTGTAAAGGCAGCTAAAAAGTAAAATAAAAAGGCTAACCTGATCTTTAGCTGCTAATGTGGCTGGCGCCCATGGGTACACCTTGCTGATGAGGAACAATGTAGGGCGGCGTGCAGAAATTTATACTGACAATAGGTGATCGTAAACGCATTACCGTGATGTTTACTTAGCTGTAACCCATTCAGTGAAATGTGGCTTGCCCAGCTCGAACTGCCAGACCAGGAAATCAAATTAAAATTATACGTGCACAGCTCAGGATTGGCGCAGAATGTACGATGTGTTAATGCTTTCTCAATGCAGGTATAAAAATGTAGCACGCTGTATGAAAAATTGCTTACTTTGTTGGTTTCGTCAGACTCTTGCAGGAGTCGGTGCCGATATATCAGAGTAAGACTCCACGGATAATAAATCGTTTGAACTCTCCAGTTGTATTCGACTCAGTGATTGCTGAACCAGACTGAGGGTAAAAGAATCCGTTCTATCAGAAGCTTCACGATAAAATATATCTTCCTTCGCAGCCTCTGGAGCAACTTTACACATGCTTTTTTCATGTGTAAGTTGTAAGGACTTAACCTCACTGAAAGCATGAATGAAATCGACAAAGTTCACTGCGCACGTGCTGCCTGTGCAGTCGCACGCGCTATGCCTCTGAACCCCTTCATTCAGAGGACAGGAAATGCCGGTTTTCTCCGCATGCGCTGTGCATGCTGAAAACCGGCATTTCCTCCGGCCAGACGCGTGAGTACCCCGACCGTACTCATGCGTTTGGAACGGAATTACTGGGCCAATAGATCAGAGAGTGGGCGGGGGGATGGTGCAGTGAGTGTGGGGATCAGAGAATCACAGACATTTACAGCAGTGGCCTGTCCGACACAGTGCGATATAATAGATCAGAGACTGGGTGGGGGGATGGTGAGTGTGGCGATCAGAGAATCACCGACATTTACAGCAGCGGCCTGTCCGACAGAGAGCGATATAATAGACCAGAGAGTGGGCGGGGGGGATGGTGAGTGTGGGGATCAGAGAATCACAGATATTTACAGCAGCGGCTTGTCCGACACACAGCGATATAATAGATCAGAGATTGGGCGGGGGGGATGGTGCGGTGAGTGTGGGGATCAGAGAATCACAGACATTTACAGTAGCGGCCTGTCCGTCACAGAGCAATACCATAGCAAAAGACTGCGGATGTTGGAAATAAGAAATAACAGCAGAAACCGGCGGAAATACTCAGCAGGTCATCCGTGGAGAGAGAAATAGAGTCAACCTTTCAGGTCTGGGACCCTTCATCAGAAGTGGAAAAAGCTGGAAATGAAACATTAAGAAGCAAGTTTGGGGGCTGGGAAATGGGGGAGGGGATGAAAGAAGAAAAGGGAAGGTCTGGGAGAGGTGAAGAGACATTAAGAGATATTCAAGGCGAGATGAGATGGTAATAGGACAGGTAAAGAGCGGTGAGCGGAAGCTCGGGGTCCCCCTTACGGACTGAATGGAGGTGTTCCGCCAAGCGGTCAACCAATCTGCATTTGGTTTCCCCAATGTAGAGGACACCACATCGTGAGCAGTGAATACAGTATACTAAATTGCAAGAAGTACAAGTAAATCGCTGTTTCACCTGCAAGGGGTGTTTGGGGCCCTGGACAGTGATTTTTAAGCAAGTTTTGGGGCTGGGAAAAGGGGGAGGGGATGAAAGAACAAAAGGGAAGGTCTGTGATAGGATGGCATGCAGGAGAAGTAAAGAGACATTGAAAGACATTAAGAGATATTCAAGGCGAGTGGAGGTGGTAATGGGACAGGTAAAGAAACAAAGGATGGCTCGAGATGAAGTGTGAATTGCGCTGGCAGAATAAAAAACAGCTGCCATGTGGGAGGGAAGGAAAAAAGGCCAAACAAAGTGTGGATTAACAAAAAGAAAATATATTTATGTGATGGGGGCCGAGGTTATGATCTGAAATTGTTGAACTCTATGTTGAATCCAGAAGGCTGTAGAGTGGCTAATCGAAAGATGAGGTGCTCCTCCCCAGTCCCACTTTTCAATTCCTTCAGTACATCAGACACAGGAGTCGGTGACATGGTCCCTCGAGCCTGCTCCAACATTCAATAAGACCCAAAAATCTCTCTCAGCCTTGAATATATTCAGTGACTCAGCATTCACAGCCCTCTGGGGCAGAGAACTCCAGAGATTCACAACCCTCTGAGTAAAGAAATTCCTCCTCATCTCAGTCTTAAATGGCTGACCCCTTATCCTGACACTATGCCCCCTAGTTCTAGACACTCCAGCAAGGGGAAATAACCTGTCAGCATCTACCCTGTCAATCCCCTTCAGAATCTTGTATGTTTCAATGAGATCACCTCTCATTCTTCTAAACTCCAGAGAGTATCGGCCCATTCTACACAATCTCTCATCATAGGACAGCTCTCTCATCCCAGGAATCAATCTGGTGAACCGCTGTTGCACCGCCTCCAAGGCAAGTATATCATTCCTTAGATAAGGGGACCAGAACTGCGCACAAGTGTGGTCTGACCAAGGCCCTGTACAATTGGAGCAGGACGTTCTTACTCTTATACTCCAACCCCCTTGCAATAAAGGCCAACATGCCATTGCCTTCCTTA
Organism: Somniosus microcephalus; assembly: GCF_052327205.1. Classification (NCBI taxonomy): domain Eukaryota; kingdom Metazoa; phylum Chordata; class Chondrichthyes; order Squaliformes; family Somniosidae; genus Somniosus; species Somniosus microcephalus. Next base: position 41,825,658 of record NW_028225187.1, on the reverse strand, counting down.
TTGCTTGCTGTATCTGCACGCTAGCTTTCTGTGTTTTTTGCACGAGGACATCCAAATCTCGGAGCGCCAACATTTAAAAGTTTCTCACCGTTTAAATATTATTCTGTTTTTCTATTCTTCATAACAAAATGAATAACCTCACATTTTCCTACATTATACTCCATCTGCCACCTTACTGCCCACTCAATTAGTCTGTCTATATCCCTTTGCAGACTCTGTGTTCCCCTCACAGCTTACTGTCCCACCTAGCTTTGTATCATCAGGAAACTTGGATACATTACACTCTACCCCTTCGTCTAGGTCATTCATGTAGATTGTAAATAGCTGAGGCCCCAACACTGAGCCTTGCGGCATCCCACTAGTTACAACCTGCCAACCTGAAAAAGATCCGTTTACCCCTACTCTCTGTTTTCTGTCCGTTAACCAATCCTCTATCCATGCTACTATATTACCCCCAACCACATGAGCCCTAATCTTGTGTAATAATCTTTTATGCGGCACCTTATCGAATGCCTTTTGAAAATCCAAATATACTACATCCAGTGGTTCCCCTTTACTCTGCTAGTTACATTCTCAAAGAACTGTAATAAATTTGTCAAACACGATTTGCCCTTCATAAAACCATGTTGATTCTGCCTAATCATGTTACGATTTTTCTAAGTGACTTGATACCACTTCCTTAACGATGGATTCCAGCATTTTCCCAATGACTGATGTCAGGCTAACTGGCCTGTAGTTCCCTGGTTGCTCTCTCCCTCCTTTCTTGAATAGCGGTGTTACATTTGCAACTTTCCAATCCGCTGGGACCATTCCAGAATTTAGGGAATTTTGGAAGATCAAAATAAATGTATCTACTATCTCTTCAGCCACCTCTTTAAAACCCTAGGATGTAGGTCGTTGGGTCCATGGGATTTGTCGGCTTTTAGTCCCATTAGTTTCTCGAGTACTTTTTCTCTACTTATATTAATTACGTTAAGTTCCTCACCCTCATTAGACCCTTGGTTCTCCACCATTTTTCGTATGCTTTTTGTGTCTTCTACTGTGAAGACAGATAAAAAATATTTGTTTAACGTTTCTGCTGTTGGGGTACAAGAGAAGTCTTCCCTCCTCAACCAAACTCCCTGAAATAAGGGGTCAACGCTTGCTCTATAGCAAACACGAACTCACCAGACGGACACCTTGGATAAGTTTAATGATCATTATTCAACCATATGCTGGGGGAAAATCTCAGACTCATTCAGAGAAAGGATTCTTCCACCGAGTATCAAATACATACAGCAATTATACCCTAACTTGAGGCGTGCACCCCCTTCTACTATCATTGATTGGTGTACAGAATAGGTGAAGGGCAGTGTGCATTCGATGCCCCTTACCAGGAAGGTTGCTGAATGGTTCACAGAAACCCGTCTTTACAGCATTTGCAGGCTAAATTACCTGTTTCTACTCTGGCCACTCGGTGCTTACCTCATTCTATGAGAATCTGTTTGTCCTGCCTTAGGGTAGTAGGGATAAACCAGGCAATTACAGGCCAGTGAGCCTAACATCAGTGGTAGGGAAATTATTGGAAAAAATTCTGAGGGACAGAATTAGTCTCCACTTGGAGAGGCAAGGATTAAATAGGGATAGCCAGCATAGCTTTGTCAAAGGGAGATCATGTCTGACCAATTTGAGTGAATTTTTCGAGGGGGTGACTAGGTGTGTGGATGAGGGTAGTGCATTGGATGTGGTTTAAATGGATTTCAGTAAGGCTTTTGATAAAGTCCTGCATAGGAGACTGGTCAGGAAGATAAGTGCTCATGGGATCCAGGGTGCCTTGGCACATTGGATCCAAAACTGGCTTAGTGGCAGAAGGGAGATGGTGATGGTCGAAGGTTGTTTTTGTGAGTGGAAGCCTGTGTCCAGTGGGGTACCGCAGGGATCGGTGCTGGGTCCCTTGTTGTTTGTGGTCTACATTAATGATTTGGATGTGAATGTAAAAGGTATGATCAATAAGTTCGCAGATGACACGAAAATTGGTGGGGTGGTAAATAGCGAGGAGGGAAGCCTCAGGCTACAGGACGATATAGATGGGTTGGTCAGATGGGCAGAACAGTGGCAAATGGAATTTAACCCTGAAAAGTGTGAGGTGATGCATTTTGGATGGGCTGACAAGGCAAGGGAATACACAAATGAATGTTAAGACCCTCGGAAAGACAGAGAATCAGAGAGACCTTAGTGTGCATGTACATAGTTCCCTGCAGCAGAACAGGTGGATAAGGTGGTTAAAAAGGCGTATGGGATACTTGCCTTCATTAGCCGAGGCATAGAATATAAGAGCAGGGAGGTTATGATGGAGCTGTACAAAACGCTATTTAGGCCACACCTGGAGTACTGTGTGCAGTTCTGGTCGCCACACTATAGGAAGGATGTGATTGCTTTGGAGAGGGTGCAGAGGAGATTTACTAGGATGTTACCTGGGCTGGAGCGCTTCAGCTATGAAGAAAGACTGGACAGGCTGGGGTTGTTTTCCTTGGAGCAGAGAAGGCTGAGGGGGGACCTGATTGAAGTGTACAAACTTATGAGGCTCATAGATAGGGTAGATAGTAAGGAACTTTTACCCTTAGTAGAGGGGTCAATAACAAGGGGGCATAGATTCAAGTTAAGGGGCAGGAGGTTTAGAGGGGATTTGAGGAAAAACTTTTTCACCCAGAGGGTGGTTGGAATCTGGAACTCACTGCCTGAAAGGCTGGTAGAGGCATGAACCCTCACAATATTCAAGAAGCATTTGGATGAGCACTTGAAATGCCATAGCATACAAGGCTACGGACCAAATGCTGGAAAATGGGATTAGATTAGACAGGGCTTGATGGCCGGCGCGGACGCGATGGGCCGAAGGGCCTCTTTCTGTGCTGTATAACTCTATGACTCTTATCTATTAAGCAAGGACAAAGGACAAGATTGTTAGCCTTATAGTTCCTGTCATATCTAGGTCCTACATTCCTAAGCAAGGGTAGGAGACGAGCTTATCAGCCTTATAGTTATAGTTTCTTCTAACTTTAATTCTAAGAAGTTTTTTTGTCCCCTTACACTGCCATTTCCTTATTCCCCATAATAATTTCTCCTGTCTCAGCCTCTAAGGGACCAATGTTTACTTTTGCTACTCTCTCCCTTTTTACATACTTGTAGAAGCTCTTACAACCTGCTTTTATGTTTCTTGCCAGTTTCCTGTCATTCCATTTTTTCCCTTTTCATCAATTTTTTGGTCAACCTTTGCTGGTTTCTGAAACTCTCCCAATCCTCATGCTTACTATTATTCTTTGCAACATTTTATAATCTTCTTTCAATCTAATGCTATCCATAACTTCTTTAGTTATCCACAGTTGGATCACATTTCCTGTGGAGTTATTGTTTCTCAATTCAATATATTTTAGTTGAGAATTATGAAATATTTCTTTAAATGCGAGCTAGCCACTGCTTATCTACCGCCATACATTTTAATCTATTTTTCCAATCTACCTTAGCCAGCTCGCCCCTCATACCTATGTAATTGGCTTTATTTAAGTTTAAGACTCTAGTTTGGACTTAGGCAAGTCACTCTCAAAATTAACGTGAAGTTCTATTATATTAAGATCACTCTGCCCCAGAGGGTGCTTTACTATGAGATTGCTAATTAGCCCTGTATTATTACACAATACAAGTTCTAAAATTGCCTGTTCCATGGTTGGTTCCATGACATATTGTTCCAGGAAACTGTCCCGAATGAATTCCATGAACCTGTCCTGCAGACTCTTGCTCCGTAGCCCTGTAGGTTACGGCTCTTCCAAGTGCACACCCAAGTACTTTTTAAATGTGATGAGGGTCTCTGCCTCTACCACCCTTTCAGGCAGTGAGTTCCAGACCCCACCACCCTTTGGGTGAAATAAATTAAATCTGCTCTGCACCCTCTAGTGGATGGACCGGGGAGAGAGGTCTTTACTAGCCGAGGCATAGAATATAAGAGCAGGGAGGTTATGCTTGAACTGTATAAAACACTAGTTAGGCCACAGCTAGAATACTGGGTGCAGTTCTGGTCAACACATTACAGGAAGGATGTGATTGCACTAGAGAGGGTGCAGAGGAGATTTACGAGGATTTTGCCTGGGCTGGGGAATTTTAGCTATGTGGAAAGATTGCATAGGCTGGGGTTGTTTTCTTTGGAACTGAGAAGGCTGAAGGGAGACCGAATTCAGGTGTATAAAATTTTGAGGGGCCTAGATACAGTGGACAGGAAAGACCTATTTCCCTTAGCAGAAGGGTCAATAACCAGGGGGGCATAGATTTGAAGCAGATGGTCACTGGATTAGAGGAGATTTGAGGAGACGTTTTTTCACCCAGAGGGTGGTGGGGGTCTGGAACTCACTGTCTGAAAGGGTGGTAGAGGCAGAGAACCTCATCACATTTAAAAAGTACTTGGATATGCACCTGAAGTGCTGCAACCTACAAGGCTACGGATCAAGGGCTGGAAAGTGAGATTAGCGTTGATAGCTCTTTCTCAGCTAGCGCGGACAAGATGGGCCGAATGTCCCCCTTCTGTGCAGTAAATTTCTATGATTGTGTAACCCGGGGAGGATGGGCCCAGTGCGATCAGACAGTGTGTAATCTGGGGAGGATGGGCCCAGTGAGATCAGACAGCGTGTAACCTGGTGAGGATGGGCCCAGTGAGATCAGACAGTGTGTAACCCGGGGAGGATGGGCCCAGTGAGATCAGACAGTGTGTAACCCGGGGAGGATGGGCCCAGTGAGATCAGACAGTGTGTAATCCGGGGAGGATGGGTCTGGTGCGATCAGACAGTGTGTAATCCGGGGAGGATGGGCCCAGTGAGATCAGACAGTGTGTAACCCGGGGAGGATGGGCCCAGTGTGTTCAGACAGTGTGTAACCCGGGGAGGATGGGCCCAGTGAGATCAGTGTGTAACCCGGGGAGGATGGGCCTAGTGAGATCAGACAGTGTGTAACCCGGGGAGGATGGGCCCAGTGAGATCAGACGGTGTGTAACGCGGGGAGGATGGGCCCAGTGAGATCAGGCAGTGTGTACCCGGGGAGGATGGGCCCAGTGAGATCAGATAGTGTGTAACCCGGTGAGGATAGGCCCAGTGAGATCAGACAGTGTGTAACCCGGGAGGATGGGCCCAGTGAGATCAGACAGTGTGCAACCCGGGGAGGATGGGCCCAATGAGACCAGACAGTGTGTAACCCAGGGAGGATGGGTCCAGTGAGATCAGACATTGTATAACCCGGGGAGGATGGGCCCAGTGAGATCAGACAGTGCGTAACCCAGGGAGGATGGGCCCTGTGAGATAAGACAGTGTGTAACCTGGGGAGGATGGACCCGGGGAGGATGGACACAGTGAGATCAGACAGTGTGTAACCCGGGGAGGATGGGCCCAGTGAGATCAGTGTGTAACCCTGGGGGAATGGGCCCAGTGAGATCAGATAGTGTATAACCTGGGGAGGATGTGCCCAGTGAGATCAGACAGTGTGTAACTCGGGGAGGATGGGTCCAGTGAGATCAGACAGTGTGTAACCCGGGGAGGATGGGCTCAGTGAGATCAGACAGTATGTAATCCGGGGAGGATGGGCCCAGTGAGATCAGACAGTGTGTAATCCGGGGAGTATGTGCCCAGTGAGATCAGACAGTGTGTAACGCGGGGAGGATGGGCCCAGTGAGATAAGACGGTGTGTAACCCGGGGAGGATGGGCCCAGTGAGATAAGACAGTGTGTAATCTGGGGAGGATGGGCCCAGTGAGATCAGACAGTGTGTAACCCGGGGAGGATGGGCCCAGTGAGATCAGACAGTGTGTAACGCGGGGAGGATGGGCCCAGTGAGAACAGGCAGTGTGTAACCCGGGGAGGATGGGCCCAGTGAGATCAGTGTGTAACCCGGGGGGGATGGGCCCAGTGAGATCAGATAGTGTATAACCTGGGGAGGATGGGTCCAGTGAGATCAGACAGTGTGTAACCCGGGGAGGATGGGCCCAGTGAGATCAGACAGTGTGTAATCCGTTGAGGATGGGCCCAGTGAGGTCAGACAGTGTGTAATCCGGGGAGTATGTGCCCAGTGAGATCAGACAGTGTGTAACGCGGGGAGGATGGGCCCAGTGAGAACAGACAGTGTGTAACCCGGGGAGGATGGGCCCAGTGAGATCAGACAGTGTGCAACCCGGGGAGGATGGGCACAGTGAGATCTGTCCGTGTGTAACCCGGGGAGGATGGGCCCAGTGAGAGCAGACAGTTTGTAACCCGGGAGGATGGGCCCAGTGAGATCAGACAGTGTGCAACCCGGGGAGGATGGGCGCAGTGAGATCAGAGAGTGTGTAACCCAGGGAGGATGGGCCCAGTGAGATCACACAGTGTGTAACCCAGGGAGGATGGGCCCAGTGAGATAAGACAGTGTGTAACCCGGGGAGGATGGGCCCAGTGAGATCAGACAGTGAATAACCCGGGGAGGATGGGCCCAGTGAGATCAGACAGTGCGTAACCCAGGGAGGATGGGCCCAATGAGATCAGACATTGTATAAACCGGGGAGGATGGGCCCAGCGAGATCAGACATTGTATAACCCGGGGAGGATGGGCCCAGTGAGATCAGACAGTGTGTAACCCAGGGAGGATGGGTCCTGTGAGATCAGACATTGTATAACCCGGGGAGGATGGGCCCAGTGAGATCAGACAGTGTGTAACCCAGGGAGGATGGGTCCTGTGAGATCAGACAGTGTGTAACCCAGGGAGGATGGGTCCAGTGAGATCAGACATTGTATAACCCGTAGAGGATGGGCCCAGTGAGATCAGACTGTGTGTAACCCGGGGAGGATGGACCCGGGGAGGATGGACACAGTGAGATCAGACAGTGTGTAACCAGTGGAGGATGGGCCCAGTGAGATCAGTGTGTAACCCGGGGTGGATGGGCCCAGTGAGATAAGATAGTGTATTACCTGGGGAGGATGGGTCCAGTGAGATCAGACAGTGTGTAACCCGGGGAGGATGGGCTCAGTAAGATCAGACAGTGTGTAATCCGGGGAGGATGAGCCCAGTGAGATCAGACAGTGTGTAACCCGGGGAGGATGGGCCCAGTGAGATCAGACAGTGTGTAACCCGGGGAGGATGGGCCCAGTGAGATCAGACAGTGAATAACCCGGGGAGGATGGGCCCAGTGAGATCAGACAGTGCGTAACCCAGGGAGGATGGGCCCAGTGAGATCAGACATTGTATAACCCGGGGAGGATGGGCCCAGTGAGATCAGACAGTGTGTAACCCAGGGAGGATGGGTCCAGTGAGATCAGATATTGTATAACCCGGGGAGGATGGGCCCAGTGAGATCAGACAGTGCGCAACCCAGGGAGGATGGGTCCAGTGAGATCAGACATTGTATAACCCGGGGAGGATGGGCCCAGTGAGATAAGACGGTGTGTAACCCGGGGAGGATGGGCCCAGTGAGATCAGACAGTGTGTAACCCGGGGAGGATGGGTCCAGTGAGATCAGACAGTGTGTAACCCGGGGAGGATGGGCCCAGTGAGATCAGACAGTGTGTAACCCGGGGAGGATGGGCCCAGTGAGATCAGACAGTGTGTAACCCGGGGAGGATGGGTCCAGTGAGATCAGACAGTGTGTAACCCGGTGAGGATGGGCCCAGTGAGATCAGACAGTGTGTAACGCGGGGAGGATGGGCCCAGTGAGATCAGGCAGTGTGTAACGCGGGAAGGATGGGCCCAGTGAGATCAGATATTGTATAACCCGGGGAGGATGGGCCCAGTGAGATCAGACAGTGGGCAACCCAGGGAGGATGGGTCCAGTGAGATCAGGCATTGTATAACCCGGGGAGGATGGGCCCAGTGAGATAAGACGGTGTGTAACCCGGGGAGGATGGGCCCAGTGAGATCAGACAGTGTGTAACCCGGGGAGGATGGGCCCAGTGAGATCAGTGTGTAACCCGGGGAGGATGGGCCCAGTGAGATCAGACTGTGTGTAACCCGGGGAGGATGGGCCCAGTGAGATCAGACAGTGTGTATCCCGGGGAGGATGGGCCCAGTGAGATCAGACAGTGTGTAACCCGGGGAGGATGGGCCCAGTGAGATCAGACAGTGTGTAACCCGGGGAGGATGGGCCCAGTGAGATAAGACAGTGTGTAACCTGGGGAGGATGGGTCCAGTGAGATCAGACAGTGTGTAATGCGGGGAGGATGGGCCCAGTGAGAACAGACAGTGTGTAACCCGTGGAGGATGGGCCCAGTGAGATAAGACAGTGTGTAACCCGGAGAGGATGGGCCCAGTGAGATCACACCGTGTGTTACCTGGGAAAGGTGGGCCCAGTGGGATCAGACAGTGTGTAACCCGGAGAGGATGGGCTCACTGAGATCAGACCGTGTGTTACCCGGGAAAGATGGCCCCAGCTTCGGTTTGCCTAAAGCACAGGGAAATTGTACATTTCTCTCATGAACTTTGGTGATTAGCTGGAAGCCCAGGCGGGCGTGGCGGGGATCTGAGTCAAGGTACAAAATCCGACAGAAGCACTCGGACCCAAACATTTATTTTTATTAAGCAGAAGAATTGTCTCCATTACATTAGTTTACACTATTCATATTGTTATTTTCAGGCCTGCCTTAATTAGGTTTCCCGGTGATTGAGGAAGGTCCACAGCTGAGAGTAAACAGGGATTATAGACTGAAGAATGACAACAGGTGAACCAACGCAGGGTTTTGAGAGCACCAACCGGAGCGAACTCTTCGGATTCAAAGAGCTTCCAGAGATCGACGGGGAAAAAGGTAAGAGAGAATCCCAATGGCCCAGTAATTCCATTCCAAACGCGTGAGTACTGTCGGGGTACTCACGCGTCTGGCCGCAGGAAATGCCGGTTTTCAGCATGCACAGCGCATGCGGAGAAAACCGGCATTTCATGTCCTCTGAACGAAGGGGTTCAGAGGCAGAATGCGTGCAACTGCACAGGCAGCGCGTGCGCAGTGAACTTCGTCGATTTCATTCATGGATTCAGTGAGGGTAAGTCCTTGCAACTTACACATGAAAAAAGCATGTGCAAAGTTGTTCCAGAGGTTGCGGAGGAAGATATATTTTATCGTGGAGCTTCTGAAAGGCAATATTTCTGTTTGGGAAAGGGAGTAAAGTTATTTTAAGAAATGATGAGGTAAGTTTTAAAGTTAATTTTTTTTTTAAACTGCTTTTCATTACTGTAGGTAGAAGGAGCAATTGTGGCTGTGTGAATTGAATTTGCTGTGTTTAATGTGAAAATGACTGTTCTAAAATATATTCTTTTAAGTAATTCTGTATGTATGTCTGTATATATTCCTTTACATGTATGTATATATTCCTTTACTTATGTGTATGAATGTATGTATTTAATTATGATTTTCCAATAAGTTACTTTCTCTGAAAGTCATAATTAAATACATACATTCATACACATAAGTAAAGGAATATATACATACACGCAAAGGAATATATACAGACATACATACATAATTACTTAAAAGAATATATTACTGATGAAAAGTTTCTTTCTTAAAAATGTTGGAGTCATTTTCACATTAATAAACACAGCAAATTCAATTCACATAGCCACAATTGATCCTTCTACCTACAGTACTGAAAACCCGTTTTAAAAAACAAAAATACACTTTAAAACTTACCTCAGCATTTCTTAAAATAACTTTCCTCCCTTTCCCAAACAAAAATATTCCCTTTCAGAAGATCCATGATAAAAAATATCGTCCTCCGCAGCCTCTGGAGCAAATGTACTCATGCTTTTTTCATGTGTAAGTTGTAAGGACTTAACCTCACTGAAAGCATGAATGAAACCGGCGAATTTTACTGCGGACGCGCTGCCTGTGCAGTCGCACGCGTTCTGCCTCTGAACCCCTTCGTTCGGAGGACAGGAAATGCCGGTTTTCCCCGCATGTGCTGTGCATGCTGAAAACCGGCATTTCCTCTGGCCAGACGCGCGAGTACCCCGACCGTACTCGCGCGTTTGGAAGGGAATTAATGGGCCAACATTTTACATGTCAATAAAATGAAAAATTTAAAAATTGCACGATTTGCCCCCTCGCATCTGCGACTGAGGGTCCAAGGAGGTGCATTGCGCAAGAGGTCATCGTCATACGTATCCTCACACTGTTCCCTTTCAGGAACTGTATGAAGTGGTGGAAGGATTTCTGGCCACGTTAACGCTCCTTCCGTGACCATAACCAGCTTCATACCAGCCATTAGGGTGGTTAGTCCTATGGCGCGAGGGTTTTACGGGCTCCCACAACCCATCCGAGGGGAGGGGCCACCCACACCCACGGACGCAAGTATCCCGCTGGATGTCCACCCAGAATTTATAGTTGGAGCTCCGACTCCACTTGCCGGGACTGGCTGGAGCGGGGTTTGAAACCCCACTCCTTCTGGCCCAGCGGCGGGGATGCTTACCGCTACGCAAAAGGCCCACTCCGCGCAAAAGATGACACCCTTACGTTTCCTGCACCTTTTCCCTCCCCGTGACTGGAGCCCTATGCTGCCACTTGAAAGACCAAGCTATCATCTGTCCTTTTTGCGGCGCCTTGGACTTCTCATTACCAATGATGAGCAGGCGCTGCGCCTCCACCTCATTGAGGAGATTGCTGAGGTCATCATCAGTTCAATTGTGAGTTCTTTTAATGCCGTGAATTGTGCTCATTCCAGCCATTTCACGTTGCTAATCTGAGTGGGCCTTTGGCGTAGCAGTAGCATCCCCGCCACTGGGCCACACGGTGTAGGGTTTCGAACCCTGCTCCAGACAGTCCCGGCAAGTGGAGTCGGAGCTCCGGCTCTAAATTCTGGGTAGACATCCAGTGGGATATTTGCATCCGTGGGTGTGGGTGGCCCCCCACCTCGTATAGGTTGTGGGAGCCCGTAAAACACTCCCGCCATAGGACTAACCACCCTAATGGCTGGTGCAATGATGGTTACGGTCACGGATGGAGCGTTAATCACGGCCAGAAATACTTCCACCACTTCATACAGTTCCCCAAAGGGAACACAGTGTGAAGACACATACGACGACTACGTTGCTAATTAAATAAATGGAATGAAAAAAATGATTTCAGGGCTTTTAAAAGTCTTGAAATCGCTTTAATTCTGTTTAAAACTACTTCAGATTCTTCAAAATAATTTAAACGTTTTTAAAAGTTACGAAAAGCTTCTTAAATTTACAAAAAACCTATTTAAAATGCTGCTCTACATTTAAAAATGCTTTGCAGCTTGTGAGAAGCATTGGGGGCGTGTCCTTTTAAAATGACACCTCAAGGGGCGTGTCTCACCTGCGCTGCGCGCTCCAGGCTTCGCGCTGGCTGCACTCCTGGGCGGCGTGACGTCAGACGCTGCCCGGGAGTCAACATTTTAAAACAGGAATTCCAGGCGTCCCTGAAGCTCAACGGCCGGCGCGTCGGGTAAGTGCAGATCGGGGGCTTGCACACGCGGCAAGCCCCCGACCCGAATTTCTGCCCCATTGACTCAGATACACACTGGTCCTGGAGATGGACTGGGGAGAAAGGTCAGAGAGTCCCATTGACTCAGATACACACTGGTCCTGGAGATTGACTGGGGAGAAAGGTCAGAGAGTCCCATTGACTCAGATACACCCTGGTCCTGGAGATAGACTGGGGAGAAAGGTCAGAGAGAGTCCCAGTGACTCAGATACACATTAATCCTGGAGATGGACTGGGGAGAAAGGTCAGAGAGAGTCCCATTGACTCAGATACACACTGGTCCTGGAGATGGACCGGGGAGAAAGGTCAGAGAGAGACCCATTGACTCAGATACACACTGGTCCTGGAGATGGACTGGGGAGAAAGGTCAGAGAGAGTCCCATTGACTTAGATACACACTGGTCCTGGAGATGGACTGGGGAGAAAGGTCAGAGAGAGACCCATTGACTCAGATACACACTGGTCCTGGAGATTGACTGGGGAGAAAGGTCAGAGAGAGTCCCATTGACTCAGATACACACTGTTCCTGGAGATGGACCGGGGAGAAAGGTCAGAGAGAGTCCCATTGACTCAGATACACACTGGTCCTGGAGATTGACTGGGGAGAAAGATCAGAGAGAGTCCCAGTGACTCAGATACGCACTGGTCCTGGAGATGGACTGGGGAGAGAGGTCAGAGAGTCCCATTGACTCAGATACACACTGGTCCTGGAGATAGACTGGGGAGAAAGGTCAGAGATAGTCCCATTGACTCAGATACACACTGGTCCTGGAGATGGCCTGGGTAACAAGGTCAGAGAGAGTCGCATTGGCTCAGATACACACTGTTCCTGGAGATGGACTGGGGAGAAAGGTCAGAGAGAGTCCCATTGACTCAGATACACACTGGTCCTGGAGATGGACTGGGGAGAAAGGTCAGAGAGTCCCATTGACTCAGATACACACTGGACCTGGAGATAGACTGGGGAGAAAGGTCAGAGAGAGTCCCATTGACTCAGATACACACTGGTCCTGGAGATGGACTGGGGAGAAAGGTCAGAGAGAGTCCCATTGACTCAGATACGCACTGTTCCTGGAGATGGACTGGGGAGAAAGGTCAGAGAGAGTCCCATTGACTCAGATACACACTGGTCCTGGAGATGGACTGGGGAGAAAGGTCAGAGTGAGTCCCATTGACTCGGATAAATACTAGTCCTGCAGACAGGACAAAAAGGCTACACTTTCAGTCAGGAAATGGTGAGAATGATATCATCGCAAAATACTGCAGATGCTGGAAATCTGAAATAACAACAGAAAATGTTGGAAATACTCAGCAGGCCAGGCCGCATCCATGGAGAGAGAAACAGAGTTAACCTTTCAGGTCTGGGACCCTTCATCATGAGATGGGAAAGTCTGACCACCGAGCACAATTACCCAGCATGAGGCCTTGCAATGGAATGTGAAGTAAGATCAGTTTCTGTCTCTAAACACAGTCACAGTGAATCTTGTGTGTGTTTTCTAGTGAAGGGATTTGATCTAAGTAGTAATTCTGGTGTGGGGCAGAGCCCAGCAGAAGGATACGTGCCTGTTTATTAGGAGGGGCTGAACTCACCTGCATACACACTGACCCACCCGCACGTCCTGCACGCACTCCCTGACCGTCCCGCACTCACCCCCTGAACCTCCCGCACGCACCCCCTGACCCAACCGCACGTCCCGCACTCACCCCCTGAACCACCCGCACTGACCCTGACCCACCCACCCATCCCACACTCACCCCGACCCACCCGCATGTCCCGCACTCACCCTGACCCACCCGCACATCCCGCACTCACCCCCTGACCCTCCCGCACTCACCCCCTGACCCACCCGCACGTCCCGCACTCACCCCGACCCACCCCGCACATCCCGCACTCACCCTGAGCCACCCGCACATCCCGCACTCACCCCGACACACCCGCACCTCCCGCACTCAACCGCTGACCCACTCGCACGTCCCGCACTCACCCCGACTCATCCGCACGTCCCGCACTGAGCCCCTGACCCACCCGCATGTCCCGCACTCACACTGACCCACCCGCACGTCCCGCACTCGCCCCCTGACCCACCCGCACGTCCCGCACTCCGCCCCCCCACCCCTGACACACCCGCACGTCCTGCACTCACACCCTGACCCTCCCTCACTCGCCCTGAACCAACCGCACGTCCTGCACTCACCCCCTGACCCGCCTGCACGTCCTGCACTCACCCTGACCCACCCGCACTCACCCAGACCCACCCGCACATCCCGCACTCTCCCCCTTACCCACCCGCAGGCCCCGCACTCACCCTGACCCACCCACACGTCCCGCTCTCACCCTGACCCACCCGCACGTCCCACACTCACCCTGACTCACCCGCACGTACCGCCCGCACTCCCTGACCCAGCCGCACATCCCGCACTCACCCTGACCCACCCGCAGTCACCCTGACCCAACCGCACGTCCCGCAATCACCCCCTGACCCACCCGCACTCACGCTGCCACACCCGCACGTCCCGCACTCACCCCCTGACCCACCTGCACTCACCCTGACCCACCCGCACGTCCCGCACTCACCCCCTGACCCACCCGCACTCACGCTGCCACACCCGCACGTCCCGCACTCACACCCTGACCCACCTGCACTCACCCTGACCCACCCGCACGTCCCGCACTCACCCCCTGACCCACCTGCATTTCCCGCACTCACCCCCTGACCCACCCGCACGTCCCACACTGACCCCCTGACCCACCCGCACGTCCCGCACTCAACCCCTGACCCACCTGCACGTCCCGCACTCACCCCCTGAACCACCTGCACTGACTCCCTGACCCACCCGCACGTCCTGCACTCACCCCCTGACCCACCTGCATGTCCCGCCCTCACCCCCTGACCCACCTGCACTCACCCTGACCCACCCGCACGTCCCGCACTCACCCCTTAACCTCCCGCACGTCCCGCACTGACACCCTGACCCACCCGCACGTCCCGCACTCACCCCCTGACCCTCCCGCACTCACCCTGACCCGCCCGCACGTTCCACACTGACCCCCTGACCCACATGCACGACCCGCACTCACCCCCTGAACCACCCGCACGTCCCGCACTCACCCCGACTCACCCGCACGTCCCGCACTGACCCCATGACACACCCGCACGTCCCGCACTCACCCCCTGACCCACCCGCATGTCCAGCACTCACATTGACCCACCCACACGTCCTGCACTTGCCCATTGACCCACCCGCACGTCCCGCACTCACTCCTGTCCCGCACTCGCACCTTGACCAACCCACATGTCCCGCACGCACCCTGACCCACCCGCACGTCCCGCACTGGCCCTGACCCACCTGCACATCCCGCACTCACCCCCTGACCCGCCTGGACGTCCCGCACTCACCCTGACCCACCCGCACGTCCCGCACTCTCCCCCTGACCCACCCGCACGTCCCGCACTCACCCTGACCCACACGCACATCCCGCACTCACCCCCTGACCCACCCGCACATCCCGCACTCTCACCCTGACCCACCCGCACGTCCCGCACTCACCCTGACCCACACGCACATCCCGCACTCACCCCCTGACCCACCCGCACATCCCGCACTCTCACCCTGACCCACCCGCACGTCCCGCACTCACCCTGACCCACACGCACGTCCCACACTCACCCCCTGGCCCACCCGCACGCCACCAGTTTTAACATCCCCTCTCTCGACCCCCCCTTTCCTGTGTTATCCGACTACTTTTCCATAATCCTGCTTTGAATGAGCCATAACTTTCTCTGAACAAACATTGGCAAGGCAAAAGCCATCATGTTTAGTCAAATTTTACAAACTTTACAAACTTTGTTCCCTAACCACCAATACCAATCCCCACATTGGCCGTGAGCTGCCAATGAACCTCAGCACCTCTCTGATCCTAGGTGCTGCGTTATAACCATCAGTCTCTCTACAACAAAGTTCACTGACTTCTGCCTCAGTAGCATCACTGCCTCCAATCTTGCCACATAGAGTATAGGCCCGGTCTACTCAAACTCTCCTCATAGTACAATCCTCCCATCGCATGGATCAATCTCGTAAACTGTTGTTGTACCGCCTCTAAGGCAGGTATAACCTTTCTCAATTAAGGAGACCATAACTGTGCTCAGTACTCCAAGTGTGGTCTCCCCAAAGCCCTGTACAATGGGAGTGAGGCTTCCTGACTCTTGCACTCCATCCCATTGCAATAAAGACCAACAAGCCATTTGCCTTCCTAATTGTTTGCTGTACCTGCATGCTGACCTTCTAAGGTTCCTGTTCGATAAAACCTATATCTCTCTGAACTTCAACATTCAATATTTTGGCACCAGTTAAAATGTATTCTCTTTTTCTATTCTTCCTACCAAAGTGAATAACCTCACATTTCCTCACATTATACTGCCCAATCACGTAACCTGTCTATATCACTTTGCAGGATCCTTGTATCTTCCACACAACTTACTTTCCCACCTAGCTTTGTATCGTCGTCAAAATTGAGTACATTACACTCGGCCCCTTCATGTAAATCATTAATTTAGATTGTAAATAATTGTGACCCAACCAATAATCCTTGCGCCACCCCAATAATTATAGCCTGCCCCTTGCCCAGACTCTCTCCACGCCCAGACTCTCCACACCCAGACTCTCTCCCCTCGGCCAGACTCTCTCCCCTCGGCCAGACTCTCTCCCCTCGCCCAGAAAATGACACGGTTAACCCTGCTCTCTGTTTTCTGCCCGTTAATCAATCCTCTAACCATGCCAGTAATTTACCCCGCCCTAATAAGTCTTAATCTTCCATAACAATCTTTAAAGTGGCTCCTTATCGAATGACTTTCGGAAATCCAAATATAGTACATCCACTGCTTCCCCTTCATCTACCCTGCTCGTTGCATCCTCAATATACTACAATAAATTTGCTAAACACATTTTCCCTTTCAAAAAACCATGTTGAGCCTGCCTAATCATATTATGATTTTCTAAGTGCCCTGTTATCACATCCTAAATAATGCTAAGAGAAAAAGATTAAAAAAAGTGGTAGTTTTGATCAAATGCATATGATTGGATTAGATCTGATTAAGCCTGTAAACCAAAATCGGAATTGTGAGGTGTTTGAGTCCCTCAATTAAAAGAGCAACGTTGAGTTATAAGTATTATTAAGTGTAATTTGAACCAGTATTACATGTACAATATAAGCAATGATTCTGAGATACCTGGTCTTAGCTGTTCATGAACGTCTCCTTCATAGCTCTTATTGTTTGTATTTTCAACAAAGGCCTCTTGCCTCATCGAGCGAGCACAAGCATCTTAGTTTGCAGGGGGGTTTTTAGAGCACAACCCATGGGGAGTGAGGATAATTCTACCTTCTCTTTGCTTTTAGGCTCGTTCTCATGATAGAAGAAATTTGCTCGAGTGAAAATGATCAAAAATAATACGTGATACATCTCTGGATTCATAGCGCATTCATTCATTGGGTGAAAACGTGTATTGGTAACAGAAAATCTGTCACAAGAGCCTTCAACTGCGTCTTACTGGTTAAAGATATTAGGTAAAGTAAGAGTTGCTGGTGAAGGAAGTGTCTCAGATATTGTGGAAGGCCGTAAGGCAGTACATTTCAGATATTGTTTGTTGCGTTGAGAGGAAAGTGGCTGCAATTGACAATCTTGCTTTTTAGACGACACTCTTACGGGTCATGCTTGTCTCCAGTTTCTTTGGCTGGCCTGATATGGGCTGAACATGCCCAGGTGATTATTAATGTTGCACACGATGATTTATTGGATGGGTTTCGTGTCTGCTGGAAGAATGTTGCAGCATCGTGTATCATTAGAACAATTGTTCCCATCAGAAGAGAAGCTGAATTTCCTGGGCATGTTCAGTCTTCGTTTATTTTAATTTTCACAGTTAATAGCAGGAAAAGTTTTAACATAAGAATCACATCTGTGACAATACATAACACAGTTTATTAAGGAGAATATATTACAGCAAGCATCGATTTGCAACTTTGCTTAAAATGTTGTACCAATATCGATTGATCCATTAAACATGTTTTGAGCTGTATTGCAATCGCCGATAAATATTGTGTGGGAAACACTTCAGCTATTTCACTTATTTAAATACTTTTGCAATTGAATTCAGTGGATATTTTACCCCATTCTTTAGCTCCTCTCTGAATTTATCCTGGGTCAGCACATAAATACATGTGTTTGTGCAGCAATTGAGAACCTGAAGCATGAATCCCACCGATTCAATGTCATTAACATCATCATAATCAAAGACGGTAATACGGACAAATAGAGAATAAACAACCATGGTCGTCCATAACAAAATAAAACTGCCTGATATACTGAAGAGCAAAACGATAGATTTCCTTCGGTTCTCCATCTCTGGATCCTTGTGATTCTCTGCATTGCCGAGGCCCCGGAGTCCCCTGCGGACTCGACTGGACACTAAAATGTGTCTAGCGGTGAGAACATTGAGCAACAAAATCAGAACGAATGGGACACAAGGGATTAAAGTAAGATTAAAGACGTCAAACGCTGCCCACGCGGGTGAAGTAAGAAAGGTGGGTTTCCAGGCACAACCCCGGGGTACGTTCTCCATTATATATTCAGGGTCAAATACAAAGTACCAGGGAATGTTTATTAAACAGCCCAGCGCACTCACCACCCCGATAACGACAGCCGCCGTTTTCTCGGTGCAATATTTTGTTTTCAGCTTCGGACAACAAATGGCCACAAATCGATCGAAGGTGAAAACCACTGTGAACCAGACCGAGGCCGCTGTGGCTGCCCAAACCAGGACTATATTGAGACAGCACACGGGGGTAATGGTCAAGAATGAAACTGGGAAATAAATTTCAACAATGCACCGTAATATTACATGCGTACAAACAACCAGGAGATCGGCCGTTGCCATGGCCACCAGGTAGCGAGTGATACATTTGGAGAGACCGCACTTTCCTCGGGACAGGATCACAATCGCCACCAAGTTAACTGCAAGAGATACAAAGGTTAGTGAGATTTGTTTCCACTCAGAGTCGCAGTAAAACCCTCATTATTCAAATTGTTTTGAGTGAACTTTCAAGTTATTATTGCACTGATTAATAGGAAATCATTCACACACTGGTGGCTGCCATCTGCCATCTAATCTGAACTCGCATCTTTATCCAATTTCTCTCATAACTCCCCTCATGCCCGCTACGAGCTCAACTTGTCTATGAGACCCACCTACTGCTCGCTCGATCCTATTCCAACCAAACTGCTGACCACTCAACTTCACTTCCTGGCCCCCATGTTAGCTGATATTGTTAACAGTTCTCTCTCACCACATACTGTCCCCTCCCCTTCAAATCCGCCGTCATCAGCACCTGCTCAAAAAACAACCTTGAAGCCTCTGACCTTGCCAACTACCGCCCAATCTCCAACCTTCCATTCCTTACCCCGTCCTTGATCGTGCTGTCTCCTCCCAAGTCGGTGCCCATCTTTCACAGAATTCCATGTTTGAACCCCTGAAATCTGGTGTCACCCGCTGCCCCAGTACATAAACGGCCCTTAACAAAGTCACAAATGGCATCCTATGTGACTGTGACTGTGGTAAGCTATCCCTCCTCTTCCTTCACGACCTGTCTGCATCCTTTTTCCAGACAATTCTCCTCCAATGCTTCTCCAGCCTCTGCCAGCTGCAGGGGACTGCACTCACTTGGTTCTAATCTTATCGATAAAATCGGAGCCTGCAGCAGATTATCTTCCCACTCCCGCACCGTTACCTCTGGACTCCTCCTATTTATCATCTTCATGCTGCCCATCAGCGACATCATCCGATAACACAACGTCTGAATCAAAGGCATGCCGAAGGCACCCAGCTCCATCTCACCACCAGCTCACCCAACACGTCCCTTGTCCATAATGTTCACACTATTTGTCATGAACTATAATTTCCTCCAACTAAATATTGGGAAGACCGAAGCCATTGTATTCGGTCCCTGCTATAACCTTCATTCCCTAGCCACCGGCTCCATCCCTCCCTTGCAACTTTCTGAGGCTGGACCAGCCTTGCCCTAACTTGATGTTTTATTGAACCCCATATGAGCTTCTGACCAAATATCTGCTCCATCACAATGGCTGCCTGCTTCCACCTCTGTAACATCACCGACTCAGCCCCTGCCTCATCTCAACTGCTGGTGACCCCATCAACTCTGCCGCTGTGGCCTCTAGGATTGATTACCCCAACTCTCTTCTCTCCGGCCTATCATCTTCCAACCTTCATAAACTTGAGTCATCCAAATCTATGCTGCCCTTATCCCAACTCGCACCAAGTCCCGTTCACCCAGCACCCCCTGAGCTCGTGACCTTCATTGGCTTCCGGTCTGACAAAGCCTAAATTTTAATATTCTCATTCTTGTTTTCAAATCTCATCTGGACATTTAATGCCATCCCCAAACTTAGCATTACTGTTTGCGGGTCTGTATATAACTCCCACTAACTTTTTCTGTATCTTGGTATTTCTCAGCTCTACCTATACAGATTCCACATCACCAGAGCTAATATCCTTCCTAACAATTGTGTTAATCTCCTCTTTAACTAGCAATGCTGCCCCACATCCTTTTCCTTTTTGCCTGTCATTTCTGAATATTGAATATTGATGATGTTTTCCCTGCCTTGGTCAGCCTGGAACCATGTTTCTGTAATCCCATTCATATCATATCCGTTTACGTCTATTTGCGCAGCAAATTCATCCACCTGGTTACGAACGCTCCTCGCATTAAGACACAAAGCCTTCAGGCTTGTTTTTTAGCGCTCTTAGTCCTTTTAAAATTATCATTTACTGTGGCCATGTTTAATATAAACCCTTGATTTCTCTGACTGCCACTTTTGCTTTTCTCCTTCCTGTCTTTCGCCTTTGGTGCATTCCATGTTTCCCTTTCCTCTGTCTCCCTGCACTGGTTCCCAACCCCCTGCCCTTTTACTTTAAACCCTCCCCAACAGCACTAGCAAATACTCCCCCAAGGACATCGGTCCCGGTCCTGCCCATGTGCAAACCGTCCAGTTTGCCCTGGTCCCACCTCCGCAGAATCCATTCCAAAGTCCCAGGAATTTGAATCTCTCCCACTTTCACCAGTCCCTTAGCCACGTATTCATCTGAAATATCCTTCTATTTCTACTTTGACTAGCACGTGGCACTGGTAGCAATCTTGAGATTACTACCTTTGAGGTCCTATTTTTTAAATTATCTCCTAACTGCCTGTATTAAACTTTTAGGACCTCATACCAGGTTTTAACCTATATCGTTGGTAACTTTATGCACCATGACAACTGGCTGCTCACCCCCCCCCCCCACCCAGAATGCCCAGCAGCTGCTCCAAGGCATCCTTGACCCTTGCACCAGGGAGGCAACATACCATCCTGGAGTCTCATTTGCGGCCGCAGAAACGCCTATCTATTCCCCTTACAATAGAATCTTGAGATAAGGAAGAATTTCTTCACTCAGAGGGTTGTGAACCTTTGGAAATCTCTGCCGCAGTGGGCTGTGAATGCTGAGACTTTTGAGTATATTCAAGGCTGTGACAGATAGATTTTTGGACTCTAGGGAGTCAAGGGATATGGAGGTCGGGCATGAAAGTAGAGTTGTGGTCGAAGATCAGCCATGATTTTGTTGATTGGCGGGGCAGGCAATAGGGCAATGTGGCCTACACCTGATCTTATTTCTTATGTTCTTCTGTTCCTAAATGCATATAAACAATTAGGAAGTCAAAACAAAATACGAAATTAAATTAGCAACCAATATAGAAATAAATAGTTAAGTATTTGGTAAACACAGGAATAGGAAAATAGGGATATGGCTACCGAGGAATGCACAAGATAACCTCTAAAATAAAGGTAGTGAAATGAGAAATATTGAACAGTTATTTTACTGCAGTTTTTACCAGCGTCACAAACATGGTGCACGTGAAGTTAGCCAAAGAATTCAAAAAGGATACCACGGCTTCTAAGATAGACAGGAGCGAGATTTATAATGAACTAGACATTAATTAACTAGACGATAAAACCCGGGGTCTGCAAAGACAGTTACCACTCATACTCAAAGCTAAGGAAGAGATAGCAGAGGCACTATATATATATATATTTTTTTATTTATTTATTATATGTAAAACAAATTCTGTCATCCAGTTTGCTTAAAATCGGTGAGAGGAAAGGTATTGAAATCTTTGCTCAAACATAAAATAGAAAAAACTCTAAAATCCGAAAACATAATTGTCATAAATCGCAACTTCTACAAGAAGTAACTCAGGAAGTACTACTGAACATCCAGCTGAGGGCGTCGCCCGAGGAGTATAAATACTAGGGTGTGAGCCCAGCTTGGCCAGAGACAGTCTGGAAACAGGAAGCTAATGGCTACTAACTAGACCTCCATGTTGTTGTTACAAGTCGATTAAAGTGCATAGTGAGTCTTTATTACGTCAATAATAAAGACTTGTCGGCATGGATTTCAAAAGGGAAGGACAACTTTGACCAACATTATAGCATTATTTGACAAACTAGCAGAGAGAGTAGGTAAGGGTAAGTTAGTGAATGTAGTATACATAGACGTTCAAAGAGCTTCCACCGCCATAGTAGATTCGTGGCTAAGATCCGAGCATGTAGACTCAGTGGACAAGTAGCTGCATGGATAGCAAACTGGCTGCTAAATAGAAAACTGAGGGTAAAGATTAAAGGTAGTTGCTCAGATTGGCGGAAGGTGGGAAGTGTTGTTCCACAGGGGTCACGTTTGGTTACAATTTATAGTGGAGGTTTGGACTTGGGAATCAGAAGTATAACATCAAAATTTACGGATTACACCAAATTATGGTGTAAAGTTAACACTGAGGAAATCTGCGACAAAATTCAAGAAGATATTAACAGAATGGAATCAAGGAGAGTAAATGATAAATGGTTTTCAATAAATATATATGTGAGGTGGTGAATTTTGTTAGGTTGAATAAGGAGGCCACATGAGCCTTGGAAAATTAGAGTCCAAATGGGGGAGAGAAGAAAACGGATTTAGGGGGACAAATTCACAAATTATTAAAAGTAGCTAAGGAGGTTTAGGAAGCCATAAAACGTGCAGTCAAAGCAACGGAGTTTCTTTCTAGAGGAATGGGTTGCAATGACAGAGGAGGTATGTTAAACTTATATAGAACAGTGGAGAGACCACACTTAGAGTGCAGTGCACAGTCATGATCTGCTTAGTACAAGTATGCAGAAGCACTGGAGAAAGTGCAAAATGGGTTAGAATTTGAAACACGTTTGCATTCAATAAGATCATTGCTGATCTGATTTGGCCTCAACTCCACTTTTCTGCCCGCTCCTCATTACCCTTGACTCCTCCATATTTCAAAAATCAGTCTATCTCCATATTGAATATATTCAATGACACAGCCTCCACAGCTGTCTGAGATAGAGAATGTAAAAGATTCACGACCTGCTAAGAGAGAAGAAATTCCACCTCATCTCCGTTTTAAATCGGCGACCCCTTATTCTGAAACTATGACCGAGATCTGGATTCCACCCACGGGGAAATATCCTTTCTATATCTACCTAGTAAAGCAGCCTCAGAATCGTATATATATACAATAAGTTTACATTTAATTCTTCTAAACTCCAATGAGTATTGGCACAACCTGCTTAACCTTTCTTCATAAAACAACCCCCAGGGGGAATGAGTCTGACTGGATTGCTCTACAGAGAGCCGGCATGGAGTCGGTGGGCCAATGGCCTCCTTCTGTGCCATTATGACGCTATGACTCTATGACATATTGGCCTAGAAATTCAGTTGGTTGCGCCAGCCGTTAGCACCTTAGGAGGAGTAGATTCCGGGTGCGAGGCGGCTTGCGCCCGGGAGAAGCGTGAACTGCACCTCGCCCCAACTTCACTAGAGATTTAGCGGCGGCGCAAAGTCTTTGCGCGCGCTCAGCTGCGTGCGCAGATCATGACGTCATTTCCTCGTGCAACGCCCTTTGTGCGCACCCAACCAGTACTTCAGTCGCGCCGCCCCTTTGTGCACCTGGCGCCCCTAACGAATGTGAAGTGGAACGGTGCTCAGCCGAAGCGGGGCGCGGGGGCGCAAATTAAAGGGCACTCATCCTGCAGTATAAAACACTGCCATTTTGCAGCACACCTTCTTGCGAAACGGATCTTTGGGGAGAGACCAAGGTAGATAGCTTTCTGCTTTGGCCCAACACTCGGACAGGTACTTCTGGCTTCAGGCCACAGCTTTCAAAAAGTTTTTGCCTTCATTGACATCTCATTGTTTGCCAGCATATTATGGGGGCTGCAATGGGTGTAAACGCTGGCTTTCTCAATTACATCCAAAGGGCTCAGAGACGCCATGAGAGACTGGCAGCCCTGGCTAGACGGTAGAGGGGGCAACAGGCGTCGGCAAAGGAGGCCTTACCCACCCAGGTTATACCGCCAGCAGTTCTCCTATCTCCAGATGTCTGAGGAGCAGTGTGTTCGGAGGCTGCGATTCAGAAGGGAGGTGGTCACAGAGAACTGCCAGCTGCTTGCCGGTGATCTGCAGCCACAGCTGAGGTGCAGGACGTCTCTGTCGGTGGCAGTGAAGGCGACGGTGGCTCTCAACTTTTATGCCACCGGCCCCTTCCAAGCCGCTACTGGCGACATTGCCAACATCTCCCAATTCGCCGTGCATTGCTGCATCCGCCAGGTGACCAATGCCCTTTTCAAAAGGAGACGTCAGTTCAGCTCCTTCTCCATGGCCCTTGCCAAGCAGCAACAGCGTGCAATGGGCTTTGCAGCATTCGCGGGCTTCCCCATGGTGCAGGGCACCATTGACTGTACGCATGTGGCTTTGCGGGTACGTCTGGAGAATGCCGAGGATTACCGCAACCGGAAGGGCTACCATTCGCTGAACGTACAGCTGGTGTGTGACCACAGGCAGCTCATCCTAGCTGTCAATGCCCGCTTTCCAGGCAGCAGCCACGATGCCTTCTTCCTCCGACAGACTTCTGTGGCAGACATGTTCCAGGCCCAGCCTCACCCACGAGGATGGCTTATCAGGGACAAAGGCTATCCTTTGTGTACCTGGCTGATGACCCCGCTCCGTGCGCCCAGCACCCCTGCTGAAGAGCGATATAACGAGAGCCATCAATCGACCAGGAACATCACCGAACAAACAATCGGCGTCCTGAAGCAATAGTTCCGCTGTCTCGATCATTCCGGGGGAGCACTGCAGTATTCGCCGGAGCGAGTCTCCCATTTCATCATCGTTTGCTGCATGCTGCACAACCTGGCTATCCGCAGGACTCAGCCACTGCCACCACACATTGGAGGACCACCTGAGGAGGAGGAGCAGGAGGAGGAGGAGGAGGACCAGCACAGGAGGGAGGCACAAAGTGCAAGGGCCGCCCGTCGCCGGCTTATTGAACATCGGTTCTAGGCCCCCTCTCAGGGGCCGGCTTGTGCCAATGTCAGCAGATGAATGTAGCCACTCCACAAGCCCTCAGCCGAGCAGGGCAACCAGGACTTAACCAAAAAAACATTCACACTGCAATTTAACAACAAAAATTTATTGAAAACCTCTGCCCTTCCCACATTACATGCTCATGTGGAGAAGCCCCCTCCAAAAACACAAAAATACCAGTCTCGGCCTTACAAAAAGAAAGAAAGACACCAGTCTCAGCCTTACACAAATAAAGAAAGACACCAGTCTCGGCCTTACACAAATAAAGATATACACCAGTCTCGGCCTTACACAAATAAAGATAGACATCAGTCTCGGCCTTACACAAATAAAGATAGACACCAGTCTCGGCCTTACACAAAAACAGATAGACACCAGTCTCGGCCTTACACCCAAACAACTGCACAAGTGTCGGCCTTCCAACAAGCACCAGGCATTTGTGCATACCTCTATTTTTTGCCCTGCGAGGGCGATGCCTTGCGCATCCTTGCCTGGCCCCTGCCCGCCCTGCTGCTCCTCCTCAATGGGAGCCCAGTGGCTGCAGCAAGGCTGGGGGAAGGCTGCTGAGGGGCAGATGGCGAGATGGCAGATGCCCTTGGGGGTCTGCCTGCACCAGCTCTGGCCTTGGAGGGGCCGGCTGCTGACTGCTCCAACTGTGGCTGGGCGGCAGCAGTCTGTCCAGCAGCTCGTGGCAGCTGCAATGGTGGAGTGGCAGTGTCGGCTGCAGGGATGGTGGCAACCTGGCAGATCGCAGGTGCTCGCTGGTCACCTGATACATTGGCACTCGCACGGGCCAGCAGTGCAGCATGCGCAGCAACCAGCTGAAGGACAGATTGCTGGGCTGCTGCTGCACGGCGAGTGCCCTGGCGAGGCCTCGCTGATCCAGCGAGGGTGGCAGCAGTTAGTGCCCGTGTGGCCCTGGTCTGTGTCCGCAATACACCAGCCAGTGAATGGACGGCACGACTGAGCACTTGCTAGAAGCCGACTGTGCTGCCGTGAAGCCCTGCAGACTCGTGGCCTGTGCTGCCGCGATGTCCTGCAGACTCCTGGCCTGTGCTGCATTGATGTCCTGCACACTCCTGGCCTGTGCTGCACTGAATTGTTGCAGACTCCTGGCCTGTGCTGACCCGAATTCCTGCACACTCCTTGCCAGTGACTCTATGGAGTCAGGCATGCATGCCACTGCAGCCATGAGCTCAGTGTGCCTCCACTCAGCCTGGATGGCCATTTCCTCTAGGAGGCGCACCTCCTCTGCGCTGACCGTCGCAGGACTGGAGGCAGCACTCACCCTCTGGAGAGAAGTCCGCCGAGCTTCCCCACCCCTCCCGCATTGCTGCAGGCCGCTGGTCCCCGGAGCTTCACTCTCCTCCGACCCTTCCCCCGGCTCACCTCCAGGGAAGACGTGTCCCCTACATCGGTATGGGCTGGCGCGGCTGAAGGTGGCACTGATGGGCCGGCTTCCTCTTCCTCCTCCTCGTCTTCTGAAGGGCTGACAGTGGCAGCTTGAGGGCCCGCCTCCTCACCTGGCGATTCACCATCTGAAAGCAGGAAGGCACAAGAGTAGCTTTAGAGTGAGGACAGGGCGGCAGCGAGGGAGGCATGAGTGGTGCCATTCACCACATTGGTCGGACAGTGGCAAAGGATGCTGATCTGATGCGCAAGTGGAATGAGAGAGGTCCAAAAGGTCATGCCCTTACCATTGGTGCCCAGAACAGGGTTGGCATCTCCAGTGGCGACGAGGCCAATCAGCCGGCCTCCCATAATGCGCTCCACACGCTGGTCGAGGTCGGAGAGCTCTTTGATGACAGGATGGCCTCCCCCGGTCTCAGTTTGGTTGCGCCGGTTGTGCGCAACCTTGGCCTGCAAGAGAAAGGATGGCCTCTAAGTACAGTGTGTAGCCCTGATCTTGTCTGCACTGCCTCCCATGGTCGAATAGCTTGTACAGTGTGTAGACCTGATCTTGTCTGCACTGCCTCCCATGGTCGAATAGCTTGGACAGTGTGTAGCCCTGATCTTGTCTGCACTGCCTCCCATGGTCGAATAGCTTGTACAGTGTGTAGCCCTGATCTTGTCTGCACTGTCTCCCATGGTCGAATTGCTTGGACAGTGTGTAGGCCTGATCTTGTCTGCACTGCCTCCCATGGTCGAATAGCTTGTACAGCGTGTAGCCCTGATCTTGTCTGCACTGCCTCCCATGGTCGAATAGCTTGTACAGTGTGTAGCCCTGATCTTGTCTGCACTGTCTCCCGTGGTCGAATTGCTTGGACAGTGTGTAGCCCTGATCTTGTCTGCACTGGCTCCCATGGTCGAATTGCTTGGACAGTGTGTAGGCCTGATCTTGTCTGCACTGCCTCCCATGGTCGAATAGCTTGGACAGTGTGTAGCTCTGATCTTGTCTGCACTGCCTCCCATGGTCGAATAGCTTGGACAGTTTGTAAAGTGCTGAATGTGCAAGTGATTTTCATGCCAGTCCCATAGCTGCTGGGTGAGGGCTGGCCATTAGGGCTTTCAGGTCCCTTTGCCCATAATGTGAGGTGCACATGCAAGGATGAGGAGGACACTGGAAAGGGTACTCACCCTGACAACCCGAGTGAGGTCATTGAACTTCTTCTGGCATTGCACAGCAGTCCTGGCAACCAAGCTGTGGGAAGAGACCCTGTTGGACACCTCCCTCCAGGCTTTCCGGTAGGCGCTGGGCAGCGGCCTCTTGCCACCTTCTGGGTACAAAACATGGCGCCTGCGCTCCACTCCGCCAACCAGCACCCTCAGGTCACCGTCGCTGAAGCGCTGCGCTCTCTCCCTGGCCTTCTCCATAGTCCTGGGCGTTGTACAGGTGAAGCTGAAGTGGTCAGGCCTAGGTTGAGGGCTGCAGTGTGCAGGGCGTGGCAGGCAAACAAATCGACCCTCCCCCTTTAAGAGCTGACCGGCGCCAGAGTGTCTGCCGTCAATCAAAAACTCGCCGCACCGGTGCTGCGCCCAGCCTCGGGGGTATCGCTCAGCACCGCTGGCTTAGCACCTAAAGATAGTCGTGCATCGCCTGTTTTAGCGCAGCAGCAACCTCTTGGGGCGTTGCGACTGAATATCGGCGAAGGGGGCGCGTCTTTGCGCCGGGCGCAAACTTTAGCGGCCGCCCGACTTTACTGCCCCAAAAGTGGCTATACTGAATTTCTAGGCCATAGAGGCTGCGGCGCTTAGCGTAGATGCACTTAAGTGGCAACTAGTTAAGTGCAGGAGGCAAACATGAATCGAAGGATATGTTGGTGGAGTGAGATGAAGAAAGGTGGGAGATGTCTCTCGTGGAACATAAACTCTGGCATAGATCAGTAGTGCAGAATGGCTGGTTTCTGTGATGTAAAATTGTTCGTCATTCTATTCTATGTAATGGGAATCATGCGGGGTGAAGGTACAATGGAAACTGTGCAGGGGGAAAGTGCAGAGGGGTTTGGGCAGGGGGAAGGTGCAGTGCGGTTTGAGCAGGGGGAAGGTGCAGTGGGGTTTGGGCAGGGGGAAGGTGCAGTGGGGTTTGGGCAGGGGGAAGGTGCAGTGAGGTTTGAGCAGGGGGAGGGTGCAGTGGGGTTTGTGCAGGGGGAAGGTGCAGTGGGGTTTGAGCAGGGGGAGGGTGCAGTGGGGTTTGAGCAGGGGGAGGGTGCAGTGGGGTTTGTGCAGGGGGAAGGTGCAGTGGGGTTTGTGCAGGGAGAAGGTGTAGTGGGGTTTGGGCAGAGGGAAGGTGCAGTGGGGTTTGGGCAGGGTGAAGGTGATTGGGGTTTGGGCAGGGTGAAGGTGCATTGGGGTTTGGGCAGGGAGAAGGTGCAGTGGGGTTTGGGCAGGGGGAAGGTGCATTGGGGTTTGGGCAGGGTGAAGGAGCAATGGTGTTTGGGCAGGGTGAAGGTGCAGTGGGGTTTGGGCAGGGGGAAGGTGCAGTGGGGTTTGAGCAGGGGGAAGGTGCAGTGGGGTTTGGGCAGGGGGAAGGTGCAGTGGGATTTGAGCAGAGGGAAGGTGCAGTGGGGTTTGAGCAGGGGGAAGGTGCAGTGGGGTTTGGGCTAAGGGGAAGATGCATTGGGTTTTCCGCAGAGGCAAGGTGCAGTGGGGTTTGGGCAGGGGGAAGGTGCAGTGGGGTTTCGGCAGGGGGAAGGTGCAGTGGGGTTTGAGCAGGGTGAAGGTGCAGTGGGGTTTGTGCAGGGGGAAGGTGCAGTGGGGTTTGGGCAGTGGGAAGGTGCAGTGGGGTTTGGGCAGGGGGAAGGTGCAGTGGGATTTGGGCAGGGGAAGGCGCAGTGGGTTTTGGGCAAGGGGAAGGTGCAGTGGGGTTTGAGCACGGGGAAGGTGCAGTGGGGTTTGAGCAGGGTGAAGGTGCAGTGGGTTTTGGGCACAGGGATGGTGCAGTGGGGTTTGGGCAGAGGGAAGGTGCAGTGGGGTTTGGGCAGGGGGAAGGTGCAGTGGGGCTTTGGCAGGGGGAAGGTGCAGTGGGGTTTGAGCAGAGGGAAGGTGCAGCGGGGTTTGAGCATGGCAAAGGTGCAGTGGGGTTTGAGCAGGGGGAATGTGCAGTGGGGTTTGGGCAGGGGGAAGGTGCAGTGGTGTTTGGGCAGGGGGAAGGTGCAGTATGGTTTGGGCAGGGGGAAGGTGCAGTGGGGTTTGGGCAGGGGGAAGGTGCAGTGGGGTTTGGGCAGGGGGAAGGTGCAGTGGGATTTGGGCAGGGTGAAGGTGTAGTGGGGTTTCGGCAGGGTGAAGGTGCATTGGGGTTTGGGCAGGGTGAAGTTGCATTGGGGTTTGGGCAGGGTGAAGGTGCATTGGGGTTTTGGCAGGGTGAAGGTGCAGTGGGGTTTGGGCAGCGTGAAAGTGCATTGGGGTTTGGGAAGGGGTAAGGAGCAGTGGGGTTTGCGCAGGGGGAAGGTGCAGTGGGGTTTGGGCATGGGGAAGGTGCAGTGGTGTTTGGGCAGGGGGAAGGTGCAATGTGTTTTGGGCAGGTGGAAGGTGCAGTGGGGCTTGGGCAGGGGGAAGGTGCAGTGGGGATTGGGCAGTGTGAAGGTGCAGTGGGGTTTGGGCAGGGGCAAGGTGCAGTGGGGTTTGCGCAGGGGGAAGGTGCAGTCGGGATTGGGCAGGGTGAAGGTGCAGTGGGGTTTGGGGAGGGGGAATGTGCAGTGGTGTTTGGGCAGGGGGAAGGTGCAGTGGGGTTTGGGCAGGGGGAAGGTGCAGTGGGGTTTGGGCAGGGGGAAGGTGCAATGGGTTTTGGGCAGGGGGAAGGTGCAGTGCGGTTTGAGCAGGGGGAAGGTGCAGTGGGGTTTGGGCAGGGGGAAGGTGCAGTGGGGTTTGTGCAGGGCGAAGGAGTAGTGGGGTTTGAGCAGGGGGAAGGTGCATTGGGGTTTGGGCAGGGGGAAGGTGCAGTGGGGTTTGGGGAGTGGGAAGGTGTAGTGGGGTTTGGGCAGGGGGAAGGTGCAGCGGGGTTTGGGCAGGGGGAAGGTGCAGCAGGGTTTGGGCAGGGGGAAGGTGCAGTAGGGTTTGGGCAGGGGGAAGGTGCAGTGGGGTTTGGGCAGGGGGAAGATGCAGTGGGGTTTGGGCAGGGGGAAGGTGCAGTAGGGTTTGGGCAGGGGGGAGGTGCAGTTGGGTTTGGGCAGGGTGAAGGTGCAGTGGGGTTTGGGCAGGGGAAAGGTGCAGGGGGGTTTGGGCAGGGTGCAGGTGCAGTGGGGTTTGGGCACGGGGGAAGGTGCAGCAGGGTTTGGGCAGGGGGAAGGTGCAGTGGGGTTTGAGCAGATGGAAGGTGCAGTGGGGTTTGAGCAGGGGGAAGGTGCAGTGGTTTTTGGGCTGGGGGAAGGTGCAGCGGGATTTGAGCAGAGAGCAGTTGCAGTTGGGTGTGAGCAGCGGCAAGGTGCAGTGGTGTTTGGGCAGGGTGAAATTTCAATGGGGGCTCGGCCTGGTGATGGTTCAATGGGTACTGCGCCTGGCGAAGGAGAAATGGTGGGGATTGGAGCGGTTTAAACTGCAATGGGGACTTGGCAGGATGATAGAGAAGTGAAAAATAAGTAACGTGTTGTTGTAATTGCTGAAGCATTGCGATTTAGTTAGAGGTGGACCCAATCCGTGATAGGAAGCCGCCAGAGCTCATGAATAGCGCCCTCTGGAGGGAAGCCAGGAGCAGATATTGGGCAGAAAGCGCAAGCACCGGATACGAGGATAGGTATATTTTCATACATAGATGCGGAGAAAGCTTCTACATTTACATGTTGGCAGCATCTGAAGATGGTTTGGGTGTAGGCTCCCCACTGCTGTCTGTCTGATATCAATTATGTTGCTGCTGTTGGCCACAGAGACTTTGCTTAGCAATGTTACAAACTGTGGATAAAACACTCGATAATTCAAAGCAGAATTCCCTCCCTCCCCCCAGGCCTCGCCACTAGACCGAATGAAGAGATGAGTTTCATTTAATATGGATTAATTTGAAATATCAATGTCAATATTATGATAATGAACAACAGATACATGGACAGAACTTTCATTGGATCTGCAATTTCGAGAAATTCATTCACATGGATTAAATATATATATAACCCATAAATTATACAATAATTATCCAAACACAAAAAACTGAAACAATCGAAGATTTGTCCTCTAAAACATCGACACAATTATCTACGAATTAAATACTAAAAAATCCAAAGAATTATCTAAACGATTATCAACGGAATTATCAAAATAATTATTTATTGAATTATTCAACGAATTTCAACAGAATTCCGGACTCAGTTATGCACTCAATTATCTAGTAAAAGAACTAGTGAAATATCCAAAGAATTGTCCGCTCTATTATCAATCAAATTTAATACTGAAATATCCAGATAATTATCCTTTCAATTAACAATCAAATTAAACACTGAAATATCCAAAGAATTATCCTCTCAATTATCTGTAGAATTAGTAATTGAAAGATACGAAGAATTATCTTCACAATTATCTATAGAATTAAACACTGAAAAATACAAAGATTTATCCTCACAATTATATATCGTATTAAACACTGAAAAGAAGGAAGAGTTATCCTCTCAGTTATCCTTCGAATTAAACACTGAAATATCTGCACAATTATCCTCTCAATTAACCATCGAATTAAACTCTGAAATATACAAAGATTATCTTATCAATTATCCATCAAGTTAAACACTGAATTATTGTAATAATTATCCTCACAATTATCAACAGAATAAAACACAGAAATATACAAAGATGTATCCTCACAATTATCTATCGAATTAGACACTGAATATAAAAATAATAATCCTCTCAATTATCTATATAATTTATTATTGAAATATCCAAAGAATTAACCGCACTATTATCAATCAAATTAAACATTATAATATCCATCGAATTATTCTCTCAATTATATATAGAATTAAACACTGAAATATACAATGAATTATCCACTCAATTATCTATAGAATTGAACATTGAAATATCCAAATATTTATCCTCTCAATTATCCAGCGAATTAAA
Organism: Somniosus microcephalus; assembly: GCF_052327205.1. Lineage (NCBI taxonomy): Eukaryota > Metazoa > Chordata > Chondrichthyes > Squaliformes > Somniosidae > Somniosus > Somniosus microcephalus. The sequence goes on along the minus strand of NW_028225187.1, from coordinate 41,793,236 downwards.
CACTGAAATATCCAAAGAAAGTTCCTCACAATTTTTTACTGAATTAAACACTGTTTTATTCAAAGAAATATCCTCACAGTTATCCACATAATGAAATACTGAAATATAGAGTCATAGTCATAGAGTTATACAGCACGGATAGAGGCCCTTCGGCCCATCGTGTCCACGCCGGCCATCAAGCCCTGTCTAATCTAATCCCATATTCCAGCATTTGGTCCGTAGCCTTGTATGCTATGGTATTTCAAGTGTTCATCCAAATGCTTCTTAAATGTTGTGAGCGTTCCTGCCTCCACAACCCTTTCAGGCAGTGAGTTCCAGACTCCAACCACCCTCTGGGTGAAAAAGTTCTTTCTCAAATCCCCTCTAAACCTCCCGCCCTTTACCTTGAATCTATGCCCCCTAGTTATTGACCCCTCTACTAAGGGAAAAAGCTCCTCAGCATCCATCCTATCTATGCCCCTCATAATTTTGTACACCTCAATCATGTCCCCCCTCAGCCTCCTCTGCTCCAAGGAAAACAAACCCAATCTGCCCAGTCTCTCTTCATAGCTGCAGTGCTCCAGCCCTGGTAACATCCTGGTGAACCTCCTCTGCACCCTCTCTAACGCGATCACATCCTTCCTGTAGTGTGGTGACCAGAACTGCACACAGTATTACAGCTGTGGCCTAACCAGTGTTTTATACAGCTCCATCATAGCCTCCTTGCTCTTATATTCAATGCCTCGGCTAATGAAGGCAAGTATCCCATATGCCTTTTTTACCACATTTTCCACCTGTTCCGCCGCCTTCAGGGATCTGTGTACTTGCATACCCAGATCCCTCTGACCCTCCGTCTTGCCTAGGGTCTTTCCATTCATTGTGTATTCCCTTGCCTTGTTAGTCCCCCCAAAGTGCATCACCTCGCACTTTTCCGGGTTGAATTCCATTTGCCACTGTTCCGCCCATCTGACCAACCCATCTATATCGTCCTGCAGACTGAGGCTACCGTCCTCGCTATTTACCACCCTACCAATTTTTGTATCATCCGCGAACTTACTGATCATACCTTTTACATTCATATCCAAGTCATTAATGTAGACCACAAACAGCAAGGGACCCAGCACCGATCCCTGTGGTACCCCACTGGCCACAGGCTTCCAGTCACAAAAACAACCTTCGACCATCACCCTCTGCCTTCTGCCACTAAGCCAGTTTTGTGTCCAATGTGCCAAGGCATCCTGGATTCCATGGGCTCTTACCTTCTTGACCAGTCTCCTGTGCGGGTCTTTATCAAAGGCCTTACTGAAATCCATGTATACCACATCCACTGCGTTACCCTCATCCACACACCTAGTCACCCCCTCAAAAAATTCAATCAAATTAGTCAGACATGATCTTCCCTTGACAAAGCCATGTTGACTATCCCTGATTAATCCTTGCCTCTCCAAGTGGAGACAAATTTTGTCCCTCAGAATTTTTTCCAATAATTTTCCTACCACTGATGTTAGGCTCACTGGCCTGTAGTTCCCCGGTTTTTCCCTACTACCCTTCTTGAATAATGGTACTACATTAGCTGTTCTCCAGTCCTCTGGCACATCCCCTGTGGCTAGCGAGGTCCTGAATATATGTGTTAGAGACCCCGCAATCTCTTCCTTTGCCTCACACAGCAGCCTGGGATACATTTCATCCAGGCCTGGGGATTTATCCATTTTTAGGCCAGCTAAAACCGCCAATACCTCCTCCCTCTCGATGTTAATATGTTCAAGCATATCACTGTCCCCCCGCCCTATTTCTATGTCTACATCGTCCTTCTCCATAGTGAAAACAGATGCAAAAAATTCATTTAGAACCCCTCCTACATCTTCCGGCTCCACACACAGATTGCCACTTTTGTCCCTAATGGGCCCTATTTTTTCCCTAGTTATCCTCTTACCCTTAATATACTTATAAAACATCTTAGGATTTTCCTTTATTTTGCTCGCCAGTGTTATTTCATGGCCCCTCCTTGATCTTCTAATTTCTTTTTTAAGTATCCCCCTGCACTTTTTATACTCCTCTAGGGCTTCCTCCGTCTTTAGACTTTTGTATCTGCCAAAAGCCCTCCTTTTTTCCCTAATCCATTCTCGTATATCCCCTGACATCCAAGGTTCCCTGTGGTTTTTGGAACCACCCTTGACCTTTACGGGAACATGTTGCCATTGTATGATCTCAATCTCCCTTCTGAAAGCCTCCCATTGCTCCGATGTGGATTTTCCTACAAGTAGCTGATCCCAGTCCATTTTGGCCAGATCCTGCCTTATCCTATTAAAATCGGCCTTCCCCCAATTTAGAACCTTTCTTTCCGGCCCATCCCTGTCCTTTTCCATGACCACCTCAAATCTTACCATATTATGGCCACTGTCACCAAAGTGCTCACCTACCAGCACTTTTTCCACTTGGCCGGCCACATTCCCTAGAATTAGGTCCAGTACCGCCCCCTCTCTTGTAGGACTTTCTACATGCTGGCTCAAAAAGCTCTCCTGGATGCACTTTAAGAATTCTACACCCTCTGAGCCTTTCACATATCCAATTAATTATCCTCTCAATTATCCATCGAAGTAAACACTGAAATAAAGAAAGAATTATCCTCACAATTTTCTGTAGAATTATACACTGAAATATGCAAAGGTTTTTCCTCTCCATTATCCATCGAATTAAACACTGAAATACACAAATAATTATCCACTCAATTATCGAAAGAATTAAACACTGAAATATACAAACATAGAGAAACATAGAAGTTAGGTGAAGGATTAGGCCATTCGGCCCCTCGAACATGGTCCGCCACTCAATGCGATCATGGCTGATCATCCAAATTCAGTACCCGGTCCCTGCTTTCTCCCCATACCCCTTGATCCCTTTAGAATTAAAAAATATATCCAGCTCCTTCTTGAATATATTTAATGAATTGGCCTCTATTGCCTTCTGTGGTAGAGAATTCCACAGGTTCACCACTCTCTGGGTGAAGAAATTCCTCCTCATTTCTGTTCTAAATGGCCTACCCCTTATCCTTAGACTGTGACCCCTGGTTCTGGACTGCCTGACCATCGGGAACATCCTTCCTGCATCTAGTCTGTCCAATCCTGTCAGAATTGTATAAATTTCCATGAGATCCCCTTTCATTCTTCTAAACTCCAGTGAGTACAAGCCCAATCGACCCAATCTCTCCTCATACATCATTCCTGCCATCCCAGGTATCAGCCTGGTGAGTCTTCGCTGAACTCCTTCCATGGCAAGAACATCCTTCCTCAGATAAGGCGACTAAAACTGCACACAATACTCAACATGTGGTCTCACCAAGGCCCTGTACAACTGCAGCAAGACATCCTTATTCCTGTACTCAAACCCTCTCGCTACGAAGGCCAACATACCATTTGCCTTCTTAACCGCCTGCTGCACCTGCATGCTTACCTTCAGGTAAGGATGCAGGTGCAGCAGGCGGTTAAGAAGGACTATTATCTCAATAGTCGAAAGGATTATATCTCATTTTTCTATAGAATTAAAACCTGAAATATAAAAAGAATTATCCTCTCAATTATCCATCGAATAAAACACTGACATATCCAAAGAATTATCCTCTCAATTATCCATCAAGTTAAACACTGAAATATACAAAGAATTATCCTCTCAATTATCCATCGAATTAAACTTTGAAATATACAAAGAATTATCCTCTCAATTATCCATCGAATTAAACTTTGAAATATACAATGAATTATCCTCTCAATTATCTATCGAATTAAACTTTGAAATATACAAATAATAATCCTCTCAATTATCCTTCGTATTAAACATTGAAATTTCTTTTAAAAATATCCACACAACTATCGATATAATGGATCAATGAAATATCCAAAGAATTATTATTACAGTATCTATAAATGTAGACATTGAAATATCGAAATAATTACCAACACAATTTTCCATCTAATTAAATACTGAATATCCAAATAATTATCCACTCAATTATCTATATAATTAAACACAAATATCTACAGAAATAAACACTGAAATGTACAAGGAATTATACTCTCAATTATGCACCGAATTAAACACTGAAGTCTCCAAATGATTATCTATGCAATTAACTATATAATTAAACACTGAAATATCCAAAGAATTATCCTCTCAATTTTCTATCGAAATAAACAGTGAAATATCCAAAGAATAATCCACGCAATTATTCATCGAATTTAATGCTGAAATCTACAAAGAAATATCCTCTCAATTATCTATAGAATTAAATACTGAAATATCTGAGGAATTATCCTCTCAATTATCTGTAGAAATAAACACTGAAATATCTGAGCAACTATCCTCTCAATTATCTATAGAATTAAACACTGAAATATCGGAAGAATTATCCTCTCAATTATCTATAGAATTAAACACTGAAATATCTGAGGAAATATCCTCTCAATTATCGAAAGAATTAGACACTGAAATATCTGAGGATTTATCCTCTCAATTATCTATAGAATTAAACACTGAAATATCTGAAGAATTACACTCTCAATTATCTATAGAATTAAACACTGAAATATCTGAAGAATTATCCTCTCAATTATCTATAGAATTAAACACTGAAATATTTGAGGAATTATCCTCTCAATTATCTATAGAATTAAACACTGAAATATCTGAAGAATTATCCTCACAATTATCTATAGAATTAAACATTGAAATATCTGAAGAATTATCCTCTCAATTATCTATAGAATCAAACACTGAAATATCTCAGGAATTATCCTCTCAATTATCTATAGAATTAAACACTGAAATATCTGAGGAATTATCCTCTCAATTATCTATAGAATTAAACATTGAAATATCTGAAGAATTATCCTCACAATTATCTACAGAATTATGCACTGAAATATCTGAAGAATTATCCTCACAATTATCTACAGAATTATGCACTGAAATATCTGAAGCATTATCCTCTCAATTATCTATAGAATTAAACACTGAAATATCTGAAGAATTATCCTTTCAATTATATATAGAATTAATCACTGAAATATCTGAGGAATTATCCTCTCAATTATCTATAGAATTAAACACTGAAATATCTGAAGAATTATCCATTCAATTTTCGACAGAATTAAACACTAAAATATCTGAAGAATTATCCTTTCAATTATCTACAGAATTAAACACTGAAATATCTGAAGAATTATCCTTTCAATTATCTACAGAATTAAACACTGAAATATCTGAAGAATTATCTTCTCAATTATCTATAGAATTAAACACTGAAATGTGTGAAGAATTATCCTCTCAATTATCTATAGAAATAAACACTTAAATATCTGAGGAATTATCCTCTCAATTATCTATAGAAATAGACACTGAAATATCTGAAGAATTATCCTCTCAATTATTTATAGAATTAAACAATGAAATATCTGTGGAATTATCCTCTCAATCATCTATATAATTAAACACTGAAATACCTGAAGGATTATCCTCTCAATTATCTGTAGAATTAAACACTGAAATATATGAAGAATTATCCTCACAATATTTATAGAATTAGACACTGAAATATCTGAAGAATTATCCGCACAATATCTATAGAATTAAACACTGAAATATCTGAGGAATTATCCTCTCAATTTTCTATAGAAATAGACACTGAAATATCTGAAGAATTATCCTCTCAATTATCTATAGAATTAAACAATGAAATATCTGAGGAATTATTCTCTCAATCATCTATAGAGTTAAACACTGAAATATCTGAAGGGTTATTCTCTCAATTATCTGTAGAATTAAACACTGAAATATATGAAGAATTATCCTCTCAATTATCTATAGAATTAAACACTGAAATATCTGAAGAATTATCCTCTCAATTATCTATAGAATTAAACACTGAAATATCTGAGGAATTATCCTCTCAATTATTTATAGAATAAAACACTGAAATACTTAAAGAATTATCCTCTCAATTATCTATAGATTTAATCATTGAAATATCTGAAGAATTATCCTCACAATTATCTACAGAATTATACAATGAAATATCTGAAGAATTATCCTCTCAATTATCTATAGAATTAAACACTGAAATATCTGAGGAATTTTCCTCTCAATTATCTATAGATTTAAACATTGAAATAGCTGAAGAATTATCCTCACAATATCTACAGAATTAAACACTGAAATATCTGAAGAATTATCCTCTCGATTATTTATAGAATTAAACACTGAAATATCTGAGGAATTATCCTCTCAATTCTGTATAGAATTAAACACTGAAATACTTGAGGAATTATGCTCTCAATTAACTTTCGAATTAAACACTGAAATATCAGAGCAATCATCATCACAATATCTATAGAATTAAACATTGAAATATCTGAAGAATTATCCTCTCAATTTTTTTTAGAATTAAACACTGAAATATCTGAGGAATTATCCTCTCAATTATCTATAGAATAAAACACTGAAATACCTGAAGAATTATCCTCTTAATTATCTATAGAATTAAACACTGAAATATCTGAAGAATTATCCTCTCAATTATCTATAGAATTAAACACTGAAATATCTGAGGAATTATCCTCTCAATTTTCTATAGAATTAAACACTGAAATATCTGAGGAATTATCGTCTCAATTATCTGTAGAAATAACACTGAAATAGCTGCGGAATTATCCTCTCAATTATCTGTAGAATTAAACACTGAAATATCTAAAGAATTATCCTCTCAATTATCTATAGAATTAGGCACTGAAATATCTGAGGATTTATCCGCTCAATTATCTGTTGAATTAAACACTGAAAAATCTGAAGAATTATACTCTCAATTATCTATAGAATTCAACATTGAAATATCTGAAGAATTATCCCACAATTATCTATAGAATCAAACACTGAAATATCTGAGGAATTATCCTCTCAATTATCTATAGAATTAAACAATGAAATATCTGAGGAATTATCCTCTCAATCATCTATAGAATTAAACACTGAAATATCTGAAAGATTATCCTCTCAATTATCTACAGAATTAAACACTGAAATATCTGAAGAATTATCCTCTCAATTATCTACAGAATTAAACACTGAAATATCTGAGGAATTATCCTCTGAATTATCTATAGAATTAAACACTGAAATATCTGAGGAATTATCCTCTCAATTATCTGTAGAAATAAACACTGAAATAGCTGAGGAATTATCCTCTCAATTATCTATATAATTAAACACTGAAATATCTGAAGAATTAACCTCTCAATTATCTATCGAATGAAACACTGAAATATCTGAGGAATTATCCTCTGAATTATCTATGGAATTAAACACTGAAATATCTGAGGAATTATCCTCTCAATTATCTGTTGAAATAAACACTGAAATAGCTGAGGAATTATCCTCTCAATTATCGATATAATTAAACACTGAAATATCTGAAGAATTATACTCTCAATTATCTATAGAATTAAACACTGAAATATATGAGGAATTATCCTCTCAATTATCTATAGAATTAAACACTGAAATATCTGAAGAATTATCCTCTCAATTATCTATAGAATTAAACACTGAAATATCCGAGGAATTATCCACTCAATTATCTATAGAATTAAACACTGAAATATCTGAGGATTTATCCTCTCAATTATCTATAGAATTAAACACTGAAATATCTGAAGAATTATACTCTCAATTATCTTCAGACTTAAAAACTGAAATATCTGAGGAATTATCCTCTCAATTATCTATGGAATAAAACACTGAACTACCTGAAGAATTATCCTCTCAATCATCTATAGAATGAAACACTGAAATAGCTGAAGAATTATCCTCTCAATTATCTATAGAATTAAACACTGAAATATCTGAGGAATTATCCTCTCAATTATCTATAGAATTAAACACTGAAATATCTGAGGAATTATCCTCTCAATTATCTGTAGCAATAAACACTGAAATAGCTGAGGAATTATCCTCTCATTATCTATAGAATTAAACACTGTAATATCTGAAGAATTATCCTCTCAATTATCTATAGAATTAAACAGTGAAATATCTGAGGAATTATCCTCTCAATTATCTTTAGAATTAAACACTGAAATATCTGAGGATTTATCCTCTCAATTATCTATATAATTAAACACTGAAATATCTGAAGAATTATCCTCTCAATTGTCTATAGAATTAAACACTGAAATATCTGAGGAATTATCCTCTGAATTATCTATAGAATTAAACACTAAAATATCTGAGGAATTATCCTCTCAATTATCTGTAGAAATAAACACTGAAATAGCTGAGGAATTATCCTCTCAATTATCTATATAATTAAACAATGAAATATCTGAAGAATTATCCTCTCAATTATCTATAGAATTAAACACTGAAATATCTGAGGAATTATCCTCTCTATTATCTATAGAATTAAACACTGAAATATCTGAAGAATTATCCTCTCAATTATCTATAGAAGTAAACACTGAAATATCCGAGGAATTATCCACTCAAATATCTATAGAATTAAACACTGAAATATCTGAGGATTTATCCTCTCAATTATCTATAGAATTAATCACTGAAATATCTGAAGAATTATACTCTCAATTATCTATAGAATTAAAAACTGAAATATGTGAGGAATTATCCTCTCAATTATCGATGGAATAAAACACTGAAATACCTGAAGAATTATCCTCTCAATTATCTATAGAATTAAACACTGAAATATCTGAGGAATTATCCTCTCAATTATCTGTAGAAATAAACACTGAAATATCTGAGGATTTATCCTCTCAATTATCTATAGAATTAAACACTGAAATATCTGAAGAATTATACTCTCAATTATCTATAGAATTCAACATTGAAATATCTGAGGAATTATCCTCTCAATTATCTATAGAATTAAACACTGAAGTATCTGAAGAATTATACTCTCAATTATCTATAGAATTCAACGTTGAAATATCTGAAGAATTATCCTCTCAATTATCTATAGAATTAAACACTGAAATATCTGAAGAATTATTCTCTCAATTATCTATAGAATTAAACACTGAAATGTCTGAAGAATTATACTCTCAATTATATATAGATTTAAACATTGAAATATCTGAAGAATTATCCTCTCAATTATCTATAGAATTAAACACTGAAATATCTGAAGAATTATCCTCTCAATTATCTATAGAATTAAACACTGAAATATCTGAAGAATTATCCTCTCAATTGTCCATAGAATTAAACACAGAAATACCTGAAGAATTATCCTCTCAATTATCTATAGAATTAAACATTGAAATGTCTGAAGAGTTATCCTTTCAATTATCTATAGAAGTAAACGCTGAAATATACAAATAATTATCCTCTCAATTATCTATAGAATTAAACACTGAAATATCTGAAGAATTATCCTTTCAATTATCTATAGAATTAAACACTGAAATATCTGAGGAATTATCCTCCCAATTATCTATAGAATTAAACACTGAAATATCTGAGAATTATCCTCTCAATTATCTATCGAATTAAACACTGAAATATCTGAAGAATTATTCTCTCAGTTATCTACAGAATTAAACACTGAAATATCTGAGGATTTATCCTCTCAATTATCTATAGAATTAAACACTGAAATATCTGAAGAATTATCCTCTCAATTATCTATAGAATTAAACACTGAAATGTCTGAAGAATTATCCTCTCAATTATCTATAGAATTAAACACTGAAATATCTGAAGAATTATCCTCTCAATAATCTATTGTATTAAACACTGAAATATCTGAAGAATTATCCTCTCAATTATCGATAGAATTAAACACTGAAATATCTGAGGATTTATCCTCTCAATTATCTATAGAATTAAACACTGAAATATCTGAAGAATTATTCTCTCAGTTATCTATAGAATTAAACACTGAAATATCTGAGGATTTATCCTCTCAATTATCTATAGAATTAAACACTGAAATATCTGAAGAATTATCCTCTCAATTATCCAAAAAATCAACATTGAAATATCTGAGGAATTATCCTCTCAATTATCTATAGAATTAAACACAGAAATACCTGAAGAATTATCCTCTCAATTATCTATAGAATTAAACACTGAAATATCTGAAGAATTATCCTCTCAATTATCTATAGAATTAAACACTGAAATATCTGAAGAATTATCCTCTCAATTGTCCATAGAATTAAACACAGAAATACCTGAAGAATTATCCTCTCAATTATCTATAGAATTAAACATTGAAATGTCTGAAGAGTTATCCTTTCAATTATCTATAGAAGTAAACGCTGAAATATACAAATAATTATCCTCTCAATTATCTATAGAATTAAACACTGAAATATCTGAAGAATTATCCTTTCAATTATCTATAGAATTAAACACTGAAATATCTGAGGAATTATCCTCCCAATTATCTATAGAATTAAACACTGAAATATCTGAGAATTATCCTCTCAATTATCTATAGAATTAAACACTGAAATATCTGAAGAATTATCCTCTCAATAATCTATTGTATTAAACACTGAAATATCTGAAGAATTATCCTCTCAATAATCGATAGAATTAAACACTGAAATATCTGAGGATTTATCCTCTCAATTATCTATAGAATTAAACACTGAAATATCTGAAGAATTATTCTCTCAGTTATCTATAGAATTAAACACTGAAATATCTGAGGATTTATCCTCTCAATTATCTATAGAATTAAACACTGAAATATCTGAAGAATTATCCTCTCAATTATCCAAAAAATCAACATTGAAATATCTGAGGAATTATCCTCTCAATTATCTATAGAATTAAACACAGAAATACCTGAAGAATTATCCTCTCAATTATCTATAGAATTAGACATTGAAATATCTGAAGAATTATCCTTTCAATTTTCTATAGAATTAAACACTGAAATATACAAATAATTATCCTCTCAATTATCTATAGAATTAAACACTGAAATATATGAAGAATTATCCTTTCAATTATCTATAGAATTAAACACTGAAATATCTGAGGAATTATCCTCTCAATTATCTATAGAATTAAACACTGAAATATCTGAGAATTATCCTCTCAATTATCTATAGAATTAAACACTGAAATATCTGAAGAATTATTCTCTCAGTTATCTATAGAATTAAACACTGAAATATCTGAGGATTTATCCTCTCAATTATCTATAGAATTAAACACTGAAATATCTGAAGATTTATCCTCTCAATTATCTATAGAATTAAACACTGAAATATCTCAGGAATTATCCTCTCAATTATCTATAGAATTAAACACTGAAATATCTGAGGAATTATCCTCTCAATTATCTATAGAATTAAACATTGAAATATCTGAAGAATTATCCTCACAATTATCTACAGAATTTTGCACTGAAATATCTGAAGCATTATCCTCTCAATTATCTATAGAATTAAACACTGAAATATCTGAAGAATTATCCTTTCAATTATATATAGAATTAATCACTGAAATATCTGAGGAATTATCCTCTCAATTATCTATAGAATTAAACACTGAAATATCTGAAGAATTATCCATTCAATTTTCGACAGAATTAAACACTAAAATATCTGAAGAATTATCCTTTCAATTATCTACAGAATTAAACACTGAAATATCTGAAGAATTATCCTTTCAATTATCTACAGAATTAAACACTGAAATATCTGAAGAATTATCTTCTCAATTATCTATAGAATTAAACACTGAAATGTGTGAAGAATTATACTCTCAATTATCTATAGAAATAAACACTTAAATATCTGAGGAATTATCCTCTCAATTATCTATAGAAATAGACACTGAAATATCTGAAGAATTATCCTCTCAATTATTTATAGAATTAAACAATGAAATATCTGTGGAATTATCCTCTCAATCATCTATATAATTAAACACTGAAATATATGAAGAATTATCCTCACAATATTTATAGAATTAGACACTGAAATATCTGAAGAATTATCCGCACAATATCTATAGAATTAAACACTGAAATATCTGAGGAATTATCCTCTCAATTATCTATAGAAATAGACACTGAAATATCTGAAGAATTATCCTCTCAATTATCTATAGAATTAAACAATGAAATATCTGAGGAATTATTCTCTCAATCATCTATAGAGTTAAACACTGAAATATCTGAAGGGTTATTCTCTCAATTATCTGTAGAATTAAACACTGAAATATATGAAGAATTATCCTCTCAATTATCTATAGAATTAAACACTGAAATATCTGAAGAATTATCCTCTCAATTATCTATAGAATTAAACACTGAAATATCTGAGGAATTTTCCTCTCAATTATCTATAGATTTAAACATTGAAATAGCTGAAGAATTATCCTCACAATATCTACAGAATTAAACACTGAAATATCTGAAGAAATATCCTCTCGATTATTTATAGAATTAAACACTGAAATATCTGAGGAATTATCCTCTCAATTCTGTATAGAATTAAACACTGAAATACTTGAGGAATTATGCTCTCAATTAACTTTCGAATTAAACACTGAAATATCAGAGCAATCATCATCACAATATCTATAGAATTAAACATTGAAATATCTGAAGAATTATCCTCTCAATTTTTTTTAGAATTAAACACTGAAATATCTGAGGAATTATCCTCTCAATTTTCTATAGAATTAAACACTGAAATATCTGAGGAATTATCGTCTCAATTATCTGTAGAAATAACACTGAAATAGCTGCGGAATTATCCTCTCAATTATCTGTAGAATTAAACACTGAAATATCTAAAGAATTATCCTCTCAATTATCTATAGAATTAGGCACTGAAATATCTGAGGATTTATCCGCTCAATTATCTGTTGAATTAAACACTGAAAAATCTGAAGAATTATACTCTCAATTATCTATAGAATTCAACATTGAAATATCTGAAGAATTATCCCACAATTATCTATAGAATCAAACACTGAAATATCTGAGGAATTATCCTCTCAATTATCTATAGAATTAAACAATGAAATATCTGAGGAATTATCCTCTCAATCATCTATAGAATTAAACACTGAAATATCTGAAAGATTATCCTCTCAATTATCTACAGAATTAAACACTGAAATATCTGAAGAATTATCCTCTCAATTATCTACAGAATTAAACACTGAAATATCTGAGGAATTATCCTCTGAATTATCTATAGAATTAAACACTGAAATATCTGAGGAATTATCCTCTCAATTATCTGTAGAAATAAACACAGAAATAGCTGAGGAATTATCCTCTCAATTATCTATATAATTAAACACTGAAATATCTGAAGAATTATCCTCTCAATTATCTATCGAATGAAACACTGAAATAGCTGAGGAATTATCCTCTGAATTATCTATGGAATTAAACACTGAAATATCTGAGGAATTATCCTCTCAATTATCTGTTGAAATAAACACTGAAATAGCTGAGGAATTATCCTCTCAATTATCGATATAATTAAACACTGAAATATCTGAAGAATTATACTCTCAATTATCTATAGAATTAAACACTGAAATATATGAGGAATTATCCTCTCAATTATCTATAGAATTAAACACTGAAATATCTGAAGAATTATCCTCTCAATTATCTATAGAATTAAACACTGAAATATCCGAGGAATTATCCACTCAATTATCTATAGAATTAAACACTGAAATATCTGAGGATTTATCCTCTCAATTATCTATAGAATTAAACACTGAAATATCTGAAGAATTATACTCTCAATTATCTATAGAATTCAACATTGAAATATCTGAAGAATTATCCCACAATTATCTATAGAATCAAACACTGAAATATCTGAGGAATTATCCTCTCAATTATCTATAGAATTAAACAATGAAATATCTGAGGAATTATCCTCTCAATCATCTATAGAATTAAACACTGAAATATCTGAAAGATTATCCTCTCAATTATCTACAGAATTAAACACTGAAATATCTGAGGAATTATCCTCTCAATTATCTGTAGAAATAAACACAGAAATAGCTGAGGAATTATCCTCTCAATTATCTATATAATTAAACACTGAAATATCTGAAGAATTATCCTCTCAATTATCTATCGAATGAAACACTGAAATATCTGAGGAATTATCCTCTGAATTATCTATGGAATTAAACACTGAAATATCTGAGGAATTATCCTCTCAATTATCTGTTGAAATAAACACTGAAATAGCTGAGGAATTATCCTCTCAATTATCGATATAATTAAACACTGAAATATCTGAAGAATTATACTCTCAATTATCTATAGAATTAAACACTGAAATATATGAGGAATTATCCTCTCAATTATCTATAGAATTAAACACTGAAATATCTGAAGAATTATCCTCTCAATTATCTATAGAATTAAACACTGAAATATCCGAGGAATTATCCACTCAATTATCTATAGAATTAAACACTGAAATATCTGAGGATTTATCCTCTCAATTATCTATAGAATTAAACACTGAAATATCTGAAGAATTATACTCTCAATTATCTTCAGACTTAAAAACTGAAATATCTGAGGAATTATCCTCTCAATTATCTATGGAATAAAACACTGAACTACCTGAAGAATTATCCTCTCAATCATCTATAGAATGAAACACTGAAATATCTGAAGAATTATCCTCTCAATTATCTATAGAATTAAACACTGAAATAGCTGAAGAATTATCCTCTCAATTATCTATAGAATTAAACACTGAAATATCTGAGGAATTATCCTCTCAATTATCTATAGAATTAAACACTGAAATATCTGAGGAATTATCCTCTCAATTATCTGTAGCAATAAACACTGAAATAGCTGAGTAATTATCCTCTCATTATCTATAGAATTAAACACTGTAATATCTGAAGAATTATCCTCTCAATTATCTATAGAATTAAACAGTGAAATATCTGAGGAATTATCCTCTCAATTATCTTTAGAATTAAACACTGAAATATCTGAGGATTTATCCTCTCAATTATCTATATAATTAAACACTGAAATATCTGAAGAATTATCCTCTCAATTGTCTATAGAATTAAACACTGAAATATCTGAGGAATTATCCTCTGAATTATCTATAGAATTAAACACTAAAATATCTGAGGAATTATCCTCTCAATTATCTGTAGAAATAAACACTGAAATAGCTGAGGAATTATCCTCTCAATTATCTATATAATTAAACAATGAAATATCTGAAGAATTATCCTCTCAATTATCTATAGAATTAAACACTGAAATATCTGAGGAATTATCCTCTCAATTATCTATAGAATTAAACACTGAAATATCTGAAGAATTATCCTCTCAATTATCTATAGAATTAAACACTGAAATATCCGAGGAATTATCCACTCAAATATCTATAGAATTAAACACTGAAATATCTGAGGATTTATCCTCTCAATTATCTATAGAATTAAACACTGAAATATCTGAAGAATTATACTCTCAATTATCTATAGAATTAAAAACTGAAATATGTGAGGAATTATCCTCTCAATTATCGATGGAATAAAACACTGAAATACCTGAAGAATTATCCTCTCAATTATCTATAGAATTAAACACTGAAATATCTGAGGAATTATCCTCTCAATTATCTGTAGAAATAAACACTGAAATATCTGAGGATTTATCCTCTCAATTATCTATAGAATTAAACACTGAAATATCTGAAGAATTATACTCTCAATTATCTATAGAATTCAACATTGAAATATCTGAGGAATTATCCTCTCAATTATCTATAGAATTAAACACTGAAGTATCTGAAGAATTATACTCTCAATTATCTATAGAATTCAACATTGAAATATCTGAAGAATTATCCTCTCAATTATCTATAGAATTAAACACTGAAATATCTGAAGAATTATTCTCTCAATTATCTATAGAATTAAACACTGAAATGTCTGAAGAATTATACTCTCAATTATATATAGATTTAAACATTGAAATATCTGAAGAATTATCCTCTCAATTATCTATAGAATTAAACACTGAAATATCTGAAGAATTATCCTCTCAATTATCTATAGAATTAAACACTGAAATATCTGAAGAATTATCCTCTCAATTGTCCATAGAATTAAACACAGAAATACCTGAAGAATTATCCTCTCAATTATCTATAGAATTAAACATTGAAATGTCTGAAGAGTTATCCTTTCAATTATCTATAGAAGTAAACGCTGAAATATACAAATAATTATCCTCTCAATTATCTATAGAATTAAACACTGAAATATCTGAAGAATTATCCTTTCAATTATGTATAGAATTAAACACTGAAATATCTGAGGAATTATCCTCCCAATTATCTATAGAATTAAACACTGAAATATCTGAGAATTATCCTCTCAATTATCTATCGAATTAAACACTGAAATATCTGAAGAATTATTCTCTCAGTTATCTACAGAATTAAACACTGAAATATCTGAGGATTTATCCTCTCAATTATCTATAGAATTAAACACTGAAATATCTGAAGAATTATCCTCTCAATTATCTATAGAATTAAACACTGAAATATCTGAAGAATTATCCTCTCAATTATCTATAGAATTAAACACTGAAATATCTGAAGAATTATCCTCTCAATAATCTATTGTATTAAACACTGAAATATCTGAAGAATTATCCTCTCAATTACCGATAGAATTAAACACGGAAATATCTGAGGATTTATCCTCTCAATTATCTATAGAATTAAACACTGAAATATCTGAAGAATTATTCTCTCAGTTATCTATAGAATTAAACACTGAAATATCTGAGGATTTATCCTCTCAATTATCTATAGAATTAAACACTGAAATATCTGAAGAATTATCCTCTCAATTATCCAAAAAATCAACATTGAAATATCTGAGGAATTATCCTCTCAATTATCTATAGAATTAAACACAGAAATACCTGAAGAATTATCCTCTCAATTATCTATAGAATTAAACACTGAAATATCTGAAGAATTATCCTCTCAATTATCTATAGAATTAAACACTGAAATATCTGAAGAATTATCCTCTCAATTGTCCATAGAATTAAACACAGAAATACCTGAAGAATTATCCTCTCAATTATCTATAGAATTAATCATTGAAATGTCTGAAGAGTTATCCTTTCAATTATCTATAGAAGTAAACGCTGAAATATACAAATAATTATCCTCTCAATTATCTATAGAATTAAACACTGAAATATCTGAAGAATTATCCTTTCAATTATCTATAGAATTAAACACTGAAATATCTGAGGAATTATCCTACCAATTATCTATAGAATTAAACACTGAAATATCTGAGAATTATCCTCTCAATTATCTATCGAATTAAACACTGAAATATCTGAAGAATTATTCTCTCAGTTATCTACAGAATTAAACACTGAAATATCTGAGGATTTATCCTCTCAATTATCTATAGAATTAAACACTGAAATATCTGAAGAATTATCCTCTCAATTATCTATAGAATTAAACACTGAAATATCTGAAGAATTATCCTCTCAATTATCTATAGAATTAAACACTGAAATATCTGAAGAATTATCCTCTCAATAATCTATTGTATTAAACACTGAAATATCTGAAGAATTATCCTCTCAATTATCGATAGAATTTAACACTGAAATATCTGAGGATTTATCCTCTCAATTATCTATAGAATTAAACACTGAAATATCTGAAGAATTATTCTCTCAGTTATCTATAGAATTAAACACTGAAATATCTGAGGATTTATCCTCTCAATTATCTATAGAATTAAACACTGAAATATCTGAGGATTTATCCTCTCAATTATCTATAGAATTAAACACTGAAATATCTGAGGAATTATCCTCTCAATTATCTGTAGAAATAAACACTGAAATATCTGAGGATTTATCCTCTCAATTATCTATAGAATTAAACACTGAAATATCTGAAGAACTATACTCTCAATTATCTATAGAATTCAACATTGAAATATCTGAAGAATTATCCTCTCAATTATCTATAGAATTAAACACTGAAATATCTGAAGAATTATTCTCTCAATTATCTATAGAATTAAACACTGAAATGTCTGAAGAATTATACTCTCAATTATATATAGATTTAAACATTGAAATATCTGAAGAATTATCCTCTCAATTATCTATAGAATTAAACACTGAAATATCTGAAGAATTATCCTCTCAATTATCTATAGAATTAAACACTGAAATATCTGAAGAATTATCCTCTCAATTGTCCATAGAATTAAACACAGAAATACCTGAAGAATTATCCTCTCAATTATCTATAGAATTAAACATTGAAATGTCTGAAGAGTTATCCTTTCAATTATCTATAGAAGTAAACGCTGAAATATACAAATAATTATCCTCTCAATTATCTATAGAATTAAACACTGAAATTTCTGAAGAATTATCCTTTCAATTATCTATAGAATTAAACACTGAAATATCTGAGGAATTATCCTACCAATTATCTATAGAATTAAACACTGAAATATCTGAGAATTATCCTCTCAATTATCTATCGAATTAAACACTGAAATATCTGAAGAATTATTCTCTCAGTTATCTACAGAATTAAACACTGAAATATCTGAGGATTTATCCTCTCAATTATCTATAGAATTAAACACTGAAATATCTGAAGAATTATCCTCTCAATTATCTATAGAATTAAACACTGAAATATCTGAAGAATTATCCTCTCAATTATCTATAGAATTAAACACTGAAATATCTGAAGAATTATCCTCTCAATAATCTATTGTATTAAACACTGAAATATCTGAAGAATTATCCTCTCAATTATCGATAGAATTAAACACTGAAATATCTGAGGATTTATCCTCTCAATTATCTATAGAATTAAACACTGAAATATCTGAAGAATTATTCTCTCAGTTATCTATAGAATTAAACACTGAAATATCTGAGGATTTATCCTCTCAATTATCTATAGAATTAAACACTGAAATATCTGAAGAATTATCCTCTCAATTATCCAAAAAATCAACATTGAAATATCTGAGGAATTATCCTCTCAATTATCTATAGAATTAAACACAGAAATACCTGAAGAATTATCCTCTCAATTATCTATAGAATTAAACACTGAAATATCTGAAGAATTATCCTCTCAATTATCTATAGAATTAAACACTGAAATATCTGAAGAATTATCCTCTCAATTGTCCATAGAATTAAACACAGAAATACCTGAAGAATTATCCTCTCAATTATCTATAGAATTAAACATTGAAATGTCTGAAGAGTTATCCTTTCAATTATCTATAGAAGTAAACGCTGAAATATACAAATAATTATCCTCTCAATTATCTATAGAATTAAACACTGAAATATCTGAAGAATTATCCTTTCAATTATCTATAGAATTAAACACTGAAATATCTGAGGAATTATGCTCCCAATTATCTATAGAATTAAACACTGAAATATCTGAGAATTATCCTCTCAATTATCTATCGAATTAAACACTGAAATATCTGAAGAATTATTCTCTCAGTTATCTACAGAATTAAACACTGAAATATCTGAGGATTTATCCTCTCAATTATCTATAGAATTAAACACTGAAATATCTGAAGAATTATCCTCTCAATTATCTATAGAATTAAACACTGAAATATTTGAAGAATTATCCTCTCAATTATCTATAGAATTAAACACTGAAATATCTGAAGAATTATCCTCTCAATAATCTATTGTATTAAACACTGAAATATCTGAAGAATTATCCTCTCAATTATCGATAGAATTAAACACTGAAATATCTGAGGATTTATCCTCTCAATTATCTATAGAATTAAACACTGAAATATCTGAAGAATTATTCTCTCAGTTATCTATAGAATTAAACACTGAAATATCTGAGGATTTATCCTCTCAATTATCTATAGAATTAAACACTGAAATATCTGAAGAATTATCCTCTCAATTATCCAAAAAATCAACATTGAAATATCTGAGGAATTATCCTCTCAATTATCTATAGAATTAAACACAGAAATACCTGAAGAATTATCCTCTCAATTATCTATAGAATTAGACATTGAAATATCTGAAGAATTATCCTTTCAATTTTCTATAGAATTAAACACTGAAATATACAAATAATTATCCTCTCAATTATCTATAGAATTAAACACTGAAATATCTGAAGAATTATCCTTTCAATTATCTATAGAATTAAACACTGAAATATCTGAGGAATTATCCTCTCAATTATCTATAGAATTAAACACTGAAATATCTGAGAATTATCCTCTCAATTATCTATAGAATTAAACACTGAAATATCTGAAGAATTATTCTCTCAGTTATCTATAGAATTAAACACTGAAATATCTGAGGATTTATCCTCTCAATTATCTATAGAATTAAACACTGAAATATCTGAAGATTTATCCTCTCAATTATCTATAGAATTAAACAATGAAATATCTGAAGAATTATCCTCTCAATTATCAAAAGAATTAAACACTAAAATATCTGAAGAATTATCCTCTCAATTATCTATAGAATTAAACACTGAAATATCTGAAGAATTATCCTCTCAATTATATGTAGAATTAAACACTGAAATATCTGAAGAATTATCCTCTCAATTATCTATAGCATTAAACACCGAAATATCTGAAGAATTATCCTCTCAATTATCTATAGAATTAAACACTGAAATATCTGAGGATTTATCCTCTCAATTATCTATAGAATTAAACACTGAAATATCTGAAGAATTATCCTCTCAATTGTCTATAGAATTAAACAATGAAATATCTGAAGAATTATCCTCTCAATTATCGAAAAAATAAAACACTGAAATATCTGAAGAATTATCCTCTCAATTATCTATATAATTAAACACTGAAATATCTGAAGAATTATCCTCTCGATTATTTATAGAATTAAACACTGAAATATCTGAGGAATTATCCTCTCAATTCTGTATCGAATTAAACACTGAAATACTTGAGGAATTATGCTCTCAATTAACTTTCGAATTAAACACTGAAATATCAGAGCAATCATCATCACAATATCTATAGAATTAAACATTGAAATATCTGAAGAATTATCCTCTCAGTTTTTTTTAGAATTAAACACTGAAATATCTGAGGAATTATCCTCTCAATTATCTATAGAATAAAACACTGAAATACCTGAAGAATTATCCTCTTAATTATCTATAGAATTAAACACTGAAATATCTGAAGAATTATCCTCTCAATTATCGATAGAATTAAACACTGAAATATCTGAAGAATTATCCTCTCAATTATCTATAGAATTAAACACTGAAATATCTGAGGAATTATCCTCTCAATTTTCTATAGAATTAAACACTGAAATATCTGAGGAATTATCGTCTCAATTATCTGTAGAAATAAAACTGAAATAGCTGAGGAATTATCCTCTCAATTATCTGTAGAATTAAACACTGAAATATCTAAAGAATTATCCTCTCAATTATCTATAGAATTAGGCACTGAAATATCTGAGGATTTATCCGCTCAATTATCTGTTGAATTAAACACTGAAATATCTGAAGAATTATACTCTCAATTATCTATAGAATTCAACATTGAAATATCTGAAGAATTATCCCACAATTATCTATAGAATCAAACACTGAAATATCTGAGGAATTATCCTCTCAATTATCTATAGAATTAAACAATGAAATATCTGAAGAATTATCCCACAATTATCTATAGAATCAAACACTGAAATATCTGAGGAATTATCCTCTCAATTATCTATAGAATTAAACAATGAAATATCTGAGGAATTATCCTCTCAATCATCTATAGAATTAAACACTGAAATATCTGAAAGATTATCCTCTCAATTATCTACAGAATTAAACACTGAAATATCTGAAGAATTATCCTCTCAATTATCTACAGAATTAAACACTGAAATATCTGAGGAATTATCCTCTGAATTATCTATAGAATTAAACACTGAAATATCTGAGGAATTATCCTCTCAATTATCCGTAGAAATAAACACTGAAATAGCTGAGGAATTATCCTCTCAATTATCTATATAATTAAACACTGAAATATCTGAAGAATTATCCTCTCAATTATCTATCGAATGAAACACTGAAATATCTGAGGAGTTATCCTCTGAATTATCTATGGAATTAAACACTGAAATATCTGAGGAATTATCCTCTCAATTATCTGTTGAAATAAACACTGAAATAGCTGAGGAATTATCCTCTCAATTATCGATATAATTAAACACTGAAATATCTGAAGAATTATACTCTCAATTATCTATAGAATTAAACACTGAAATATATGAGGAATTATCCTCTCAATTATCTATAGAATTAAACACTGAAATATCTGAAGAATTATCCTCTCAATTATCTATAGAATTAAACACTGAAATATCCGAGGAATTATCCACTCAATTATCTATAGAATTAAACACTGAAATATCTGAGGATTTATCCTCTCAATTATCTATAGAATTAAACACTGAAATATCTGAAGAATTATACTCTCAATTATCTTCAGACTTAAAAACTGAAATATCTGAGGAATTATCCTCTCAATTATCTATGGAATAAAACACTGAACTACCTGAAGAATTATCCTCTCAATCATCTATAGAATGAAACACTGAAATATCTGAAGAATTATCCTCTCAATTATCTATAGAATTAAACACTGAAATAGCTGAAGAATTATCCTCTCAATTATCTATAGAATTAAACACTGAAATATCTGAGGAATTATCCTCTCAATTATCTATAGAATTAAACACTGAAATATCTGAGGAATTATCCTCTCAATTATCTGTAGCAATAAACACTGAAATAGCTGAGGAATTATCCTCTCATTATCTATAGAATTAAACACTGTAATATCTGAAGAATTATCCTCTCAATTATCTATAGAATTAAACAGTGAAATATCTGAGGAATTATCCTCTCAATTATCTTTAGAATTAAACACTGAAATATCTGAGGATTTATCCTCTCAATTATCTATACAATTAACCACTGAAATATCTGAAGAATTATCCTCTCAATTGTCTATAGAATTAAACACTGAAATATCTGAGGAATTATCCTCTGAATTATCGATAGAATTAAACACTAAAATATCTGAGGAATTATCCTCTCAATTATCTGTAGAAATAAACACTGAAATAGCTGAGGAATTATCCTCTCAATTATCTATATAATTAAACAATGAAATATCTGAAGAATTATCCTCTCAATTATCTATAGAATTAAACACTGAAATATCTGAGGAATTATCCTCTCAATTATCTATAGAATTAAACACTGAAATATCTGAAAAATTATCCTCTCAATTATCTATAGAATTAAACACTGAAATATCCGAGGAATTATCCACTCAAATATCTATAGAATTAAACACTGAAATATCTGAGGATTTATCCTCTCAATTATCTATAGAATTAAACACTGAAATATCTGAAGAATTATACTCTCAATTATCTATAGAATTAAAAACTGAAATATGTGAGGAATTATCCTCTCAATTATCGATGGAATAAAACACTGAAATACCTGAAGAATTATCCTCTCAATTATCTATAGAATTAAACACTGAAATATCTGAGGAATTATCCTCTCAATTATCTGTAGAAATAAACACTGAAATATCTGAGGATTTATCCTCTCAATTATCTATAGAATTAAACACTGAAATATCTGAAGAATTATACTCTCAATTATCTATAGAATTCAACATTGAAATATCTGAGGAATTATCCTCTCAATTATCTATAGAATTAAACACTGAAGTACCTGAAGAATTATACTCTCAATTATCTATAGAATTCAACATTGAAATATCTGAAGAATTATCCTCTCAATTATCTATAGAATTAAACACTGAAATATCTGAAGAATTATCCTCTCAATTATCTATAGAATTAAACACTGAAATATCTGAAGAATTATCCTCTCGATTGTCCATAGAATTAAACACAGAAATACCTGAAGAATTATCCTCTCAATTATCTATAGAATTAAACATTGAAATGCCTGAAGAGTTATCCTTTCAATTATCTATAGAAGTAAACGCTGAAATATACAAATAATTATCCTCTCAATTATCTATAGAATTAAACACTGAAATATCTGAAGAATTATCCTTTCAATTATCTATAGAATTAAACACTGAAATATCTGAGGAATTATCCTCCCAATTATTTATAGAATTAAACACTGAAATATCTGAGAATTATCCTCTCAATTATCTATCGAATTAAACACTGAAATATCTGAAGAATTATTCTCTCAGTTATCTACAGAATTAAACACTGAAATATCTGAGGATTTATCCTCTCAATTATCTATAGAATTAAACACTGAAATATCTGAAGAATTATCCTCTCAATTATCTATAGAATTAAACAATGAAATATCTGAAGAATTATCCTCTCAATTATCTATAGAATTAAACACTGAAATATCTGAAGAATTATCCTCTCAATTATCTATAGAATTAAACACTGAAATATCTGAAGAATTATCCTCTCAATAATCTATTGTATTAAACACTGAAATATCTGAAGAATTATCCTCTCAATTATCGATAGAATTAAACACTGAAATATCTGAGGATTTATCCTCTCAATTATCTATAGAATTAAACACTGAAATATCTGAAGAATTATTCTCTCAGTTATCTATAGAATTAAACACTGAAATATCTGAGGATTTATCCTCTCAATTATCTATAGAATTAAACACTGAAATATCTGAAGAATTATCCTCTCAATTATCCAAAAAATCAACATTGAAATATCTGAGGAATTATCCTCTCAATTATCTATAGAATTAAACACAGAAATACCTGAAGAATTATCCTCTCAATTATCTATAGAATTAAACATTGAAATATCTGAAGAATTATCCTTTCAATTTTCTATAGAATTAAACACTGAAATATACAAATAATTATCCTCTCAATTATCTATAGAATTAAACACTGAAATATCTGAAGAATTATCCTTTCAATTATCTATAGAATTAAACACTGCAATATCTGAGGAATTATCCTCTCAATTATCTATAGAATTAAACACTGAAATATCTGAGAATTATCCTCTCAATTATCTATAGAATTAAACACTGAAATATCTGAAGAATTATTCTCTCAGTTATCTATAGAATTAAACACTGAAATATCTGAGGATTTATCCTCTCAATTATCTATAGAATTAAACACTGAAATATCTGAAGATTTATCCTCTCAATTATCTATAGAATTAAACAATGAAATATCTGAAGAATTATCCTCTCAATTATCAAAAGAATTAAACACTAAAATATCTGAAGAATTATCCTCTCAATTATCTATAGAATTAAACACTGAAATATCTGAAGAATTATCCTCACAATTATATGTAGAATTAAACACTGAAATATCTGAAGAATTATCCTCTCAATTATCTATAGCATTAAACACCGAAATATCTGAAGAATTATCCTCTCAATTATCTATAGAATTAAACACTGAAATATCTGAGGATTTATCCTCTCAATTATCTATAGAATTAAACACTGAAATATCTGAAGAATTATCCTCTCAATTGTCTATAGAATTAAACAATGAAATATCTGAAGAATTATCCTCTCAATTATCGAAAAAATAAAACACTGAAATATCTGAAGAATTATCCTCTCAATTATCTATAGAATTCAACACTGAAATATCTGAGGAATTATCCTCTCAATTATTTATAGAATTAAACACTGAAGTATCTGAAGAATTATACTCTCAATTATCTATAGAATTCAACATTGAAATATCTGAAGAATTATCCTCTCAATTATCTATAGAATTAAACACTGAAATATCTGAAGAATTATTCTCTCAATTATCTATAGAATTAAACACTGAAATATCTGAAGAATTATCCTCTCAATTATCTATAGAATTAAACACTGAAATATCTGAAGAATTATCCTCTCAATTATCTATAGAAGTAAACACTGAAATACCTGAAGAATTATCCTCTCAATTATCTATAGAATTAAACATTGAAATATCTGAAGAATTATCCATTCAATTATCTATAGAATTAAACACTGAAATATACAAATAATTATCCTCTCAATTATCTATAGAATTAAACACTGAAATATCTGAAGAATTATCCTTTCAATTATCTATAGAATTAAACACTGAAATATCTGAGGAATTATCCTCTCAATTATCTATAGAATTAAACACTGAAATATCTGAGAATTATCCTCTCAATTATCTATAGAATTAAACACTGAAATATCTGAAGAATTATTCTCTCAGTTATCTATAGAATTAAACACTGAAATATCTGAGGATTTATCCTCTCAATTATCTATAGAATTAAACACTGAAATATCTGAAGAATTATCCTCTCAATTATCTATAGAATTAAACAATGAAATATCTGAAGAATTATCCTCTCAATTATCTATAGAATTAAACACTGAAATATCTGAAGAATTATCCTCTCAATTATCTATAGAATTAAACACTGAAATATCTGAAGAATTATCCTCTCAATTATCTATAGGATTAAACTCTGAAATATCTGAAGAATTATCCTCTCAATTATCTATAGAATTAAACACTGAAATATCTGAAGAATTATCCTCTCAATTATCTATAGAATTAAACACTGAAATAACTGAAGAATTATCCTCTTTATTATCTATAGAATTAAACACTGAAATATGTGAAGAATTATCCTCTCAATTATCTATAGATTTAAACAGTGAAATATCTGAAGAATTATTCTCTCAATTATCTATAGAATTAAACACTGAAGCATCTGAAGAATTATCCTCTCAATTATCTATAGAATTAAACACTGAAATATCTGAAGAATTATCCTCTCAATTATCTATAGAATTAAACAATGAAATATCTGAAGAATTATCCTCTTAATTATCTATAGAATTAAACACTGAAATATCTGAAGAATTATCCTCCCAATTATCTATAGAATTAAACACTGAAATGTCTGAGGAATTATCCTCTCAATTATCTGTAGAATTAAACATGGAAATATCTGAAGAATTATCCTCTCAATTATCTGTAGAATTAAACACTGAAATATCTGAAGAATTATTCTCTCAATTATCTATAGAATTAAGCACTGAAATATCTGAAGAATTATCCTCTCAATTATCTATAGAATTAACCACTGAAATATCTGAAGAATTATACTCTCAATTATCTATAGAATTAAACACTGAAATATCTGAGCAATTATCCTCTCAATTATCTATAAAATTAAACGCTGAAATATCTGAGGAATTATCCTCTCAATTATCTGTAGAAATAAACACTGAAATATCTGAGGATTTATCCTCTCAATTATCTGTAGAATTAAACACTGAAATATCTGAAGAATTATACTCTCAATTATCCAAAAAATTCAACATTCAAATATCTGAGGAATTATCCTCTCAATTATCTATAGAATTAAACACTGAAATATCTGAAGAATTATCCTCTCAATTATCTATAGAATTAAACACTGAAATATCTGAGGAATTATCCTCTCAATTATCAATAGAATTAAACACTGAAATATTTAAGAATTATCCTCTCAATTATCTATAGAATTAAACACTGAAATATATGAAGAATTATCCTCTCAATTATCTATAGAATTAAACACTGAAATATCTGAAGAATTATCCTCTTAATTATCAATAGAATTAAATCCTGAAATATGTGAGGAATTATCCTCTCAATTATCTATAGAATTAAGCAATCAAATATCTGAAGAATTATCCTCTCAATTATCTATCGAATTAACCACTGAAGTATCTGAAGGATTATCCTCTCAATTATCTATAGAATTAATCATTGAAATATCTGAAGAATTATACTCTCAATTATCTATAGAATTAAACACGGAAATATCTGAAGAATTATTCTCAATTATCTATACAATTAACCACTGAAATATCTGAAGAATTATCCTCTCAATTATCTGCAGAATTAAACACTGAAATATCTGAGGAATTATCCTCTCAATTATCTATCGAATTAAACACTGAAATATCTGAGAATTATCCTCACAATTATCTTTCGAATTAAACACTGATATATCTGAGGAATTATCCTCTCAATTATCTATAGAATTAAACACTGAAATATCTGAGAATTATCCTCTCAATTATCTATAGAATTAAACACTGATGTATCTGAAGAATTATCCTCTCAATTATCTATAGAATTAAACACTGAAATATCTGAAGAATTATCCTCTCAATTATCTATAGAATAAAACACTGAAATATCTGAAGAATTATCGTCTTTATTATCTATAGAATTAAACACTGAAATATGTGAGGAATTTTCCTCTCAATTATCTATAGATTTAAACAGTGAAATATCTGAAGAATTATTCTCTCAATTATCTATAGAATTAAACACTGAAGTATCTGAAGAATTATCCTCTCAATTATCAAAAGAATTAAACACTAAAATATCTGAAGAATTATCCTCTCAATTATCTATAGAATTAAACACTGAAATATCTGAAGAATTATCCTCTCAATTATATGTAGAATTAAACACTGAAATATCTGAAGAATTATCCTCTCAATTATCTATAGCATTAAACACCGAAATATCTGAAGAATTATCCTCTCAATTATCTATAGAATTAAACACTGAAATATCTGAGGATTTATCCTCTCAATTATCTATAGAATTAAACACTGAAATATCTGAAGAATTATCCTCTCAATTGTCTATAGAATTAAACAATGAAATATCTGAAGAATTATCCTCTCAATTATCGAAAAAATAAAACACTGAAATATCTGAAGAATTATCCTCTCAATTATCTATATAATTAAACACTGAAATATCTGAAGAATTATCCTCTCGATTATTTATAGAATTAAACACTGAAATATCTGAGGAATTATCCTCTCAATTCTGTATCGAATTAAACACTGAAATACTTGAGGAATTATGCTCTCAATTAACTTTCGAATTAAACACTGAAATATCAGAGCAATCATCATCACAATATCTATAGAATTAAACATTGAAATATCTGAAGAATTATCCTCTCAGTTTTTTTTAGAATTAAACACTGAAATATCTGAGGAATTATCCTCTCAATTATCTATAGAATAAAACACTGAAATACCTGAAGAATTATCCTCTTAATTATCTATAGAATTAAACACTGAAATATCTGAAGAATTATCCTCTCAATTATCGATAGAATTAAACACTGAAATATCTGAAGAATTATCCTCTCAATTATCTATAGAATTAAACACTGAAATATCTGAGGAATTATCCTCTCAATTTTCTATAGAATTAAACACTGAAATATCTGAGGAATTATCGTCTCAATTATCTGTAGAAATAACACTGAAATAGCTGAGGAATTATCCTCTCAATTATCTGTAGAATTAAACACTGAAATATCTAAAGAATTATCCTCTCAATTATCTATAGAATTAGGCACTGAAATATCTGAGGATTTATCCGCTCAATTATCTGTTGAATTAAACACTGAAATATCTGAAGAATTATACTCTCAATTATCTATAGAATTCAACATTGAAATATCTGAAGAATTATCCCACAATTATCTATAGAATCAAACACTGAAATATCTGAGGAATTATCCTCTCAATTATCTATAGAATTAAACAATGAAATATCTGAAGAATTATCCCACAATTATCTATAGAATCAAACACTGAAATATCTGAGGAATTATCCTCTCAATTATCTATAGAATTAAACAATGAAATATCTGAGGAATTATCCTCTCAATCTTCTATAGAATTAAACACTGAAATATCTGAAAGATTATCCTCTCAATTATCTACAGAATTAAACACTGAAATATCTGAAGAATTATCCTCTCAATTATCTACAGAATTAAACACTGAAATATCTGAGGAATTATCCTCTGAATTATCTATAGAATTAAACACTGAAATATCTGAGGAATTATCCTCTCAATTATCTGTAGAAATAAACACTGAAATAGCTGAGGAATTATCCTCTCAATTATCTATATAATTAAACACTGAAATATCTGAAGAATTATCCTCTCAATTATCTATCGAATGAAACACTGAAATATCTGAGGAATTATCCTCTGAATTATCTATGGAATTAAACACTGAAATATCTGAGGAATTATCCTCTCAATTATCTGTTGAAATAAACACTGAAATAGCTGAGGAATTATCCTCTCAATTATCGATATAATTAAACACTGAAATATCTGAAGAATTATACTCTCAATTATCTATAGAATTAAACACTGAAATATATGAGGAATTATCCTCTCAATTATCTATAGAATTAAACACTGAAATATCTGAAGAATTATCCTCTCAATTATCTATAGAATTAAACACTGAAATATCCGAGGAATTATCCTCTCAATTATCTATGGAATAAAACACTGAACTACCTGAAGAATTATCCTCTCAATCATCTATAGAATGAAACACTGAAATATCTGAAGAATTATCCTCTCAATTATCTATAGAATTAAACACTGAAATAGCTGAAGAATTATCCTCTCAATTATCTATAGAATTAAACACTGAAATATCTGAGGAATTATCCTCTCAATTATCTATAGAATTAAACACTGAAATATCTGAGGAATTATCCTCTCAATTATCTGTAGCAATAAACACTGAAATAGCTGAGGAATTATCCTCTCATTATCTATAGAATTAAACACTGTAATATCTGAAGAATTATCCTCTCAATTATCTATAGAATTAAACAGTGAAATATCTGAGGAATTATCCTCTCAATTATCTTTAGAATTAAACACTGAAATATCTGAGGATTTATCCTCTCAATTATCTATACAATTAACCACTGAAATATCTGAAGAATTATCCTCTCAATTGTCTATAGAATTAAACACTGAAATATCTGAGGAATTATCCTCTGAATTATCGATAGAATTAAACACTAAAATATCTGAGGAATTATCCTCTCAATTATCTGTAGAAATAAACACTGAAATAGCTGAGGAATTATCCTCTCAATTATCTATATAATTAAACAATGAAATATCTGAAGAATTATCCTCTCAATTATCTATAGAATTAAACACTGAAATATCTGAGGAATTATCCTCTCAATTATCTATAGAATTAAACACTGAAATATCTGAAAAATTATCCTCTCAATTATCTATAGAATTAAACACTGAAATATCCGAGGAATTATCCACTCAAATATCTATAGAATTAAACACTGAAATATCTGAGGATTTATCCTCTCAATTATCTATAGAATTAAACACTGAAATATCTGAAGAATTATACTCTCAATTATCTATAGAATTAAAAACTGAAATATGTGAGGAATTATCCTCTCAATTATCGATGGAATAAAACACTGAAATACATGAAGAATTATCCTCTCAATTATCTATAGAATTAAACACTGAAATATCTGAGGAATTATCCTCTCAATTATCTGTAGAAATAAACACTGAAATATCTGAGGATTTATCCTCTCAATTATCTATAGAATTAAACACTGAAATATCTGAAGAATTATACTCTCAATTATCTATAGAATTCAACATTGAAATATCTGAGGAATTATCCTCTCAATTATCTATAGAATTAAACACTGAAGTATCTGAAGAATTATACTCTCAATTATCTATAGAATTCAACATTGAAATATCTGAAGAATTATCCTCTCAATTATCTATAGAATTAAACACTGAAATATCTGAAGAATTATTCTCTCAATTATCTATAGAATTAAACACTGAAATGTCTGAAGAATTATACTCTCAATTATATATAGATTTAAACATTGAAATATCTGAAGAATTATCCTCTCAATTATCTATAGAATTAAACACTGAAATATCTGAAGAATTATCCTCTCAATTATCTATAGAATTAAATACTGAAATTTCTGAAGAATTATCCTCTCGATTGTCCATAGAATTAAACACAGAAATACCTGAAGAATTATCCTCTCAATTATCTATAGAATTAAACACTGAAATATCTGAAGAATTATCCTCTCAATTATCTATAGAATTAAACAATGAAATATCTGAAGAATTATCCTCTCAATTATCTATAGAATTAAACACTGAAATATCTGAAGAATTATCCTCTCAATTATCTATAGAATTAAACACTGAAATATCTGAAGAATTATCCTCTCAATAATCTATTGTATTAAACGCTGAAATATCTGAAGAATTATCCTCTCAATTATCGATAGAATTAAACACTGAAATATCTGAGGATTTATCCTCTCAATTATCTATAGAATTAAACACTGAAATATCTGAAGAATTATTCTCTCAGTTATCTATAGAATTAAACACTGAAATATCTGAGGATTTATCCTCTCAATTATCTATAGAATTAAACACTGAAATATCTGAAGAATTATCCTCTCAATTATCCAAAAAATCAACATTGAAATATCTGAGGAATTATCCTCTCAATTATCTATAGAATTAAACACAGAAATACCTGAAGAATTATCCTCTCAATTATCTATAGAATTAAACATTGAAATATCTGAAGAATTATCCTTTCAATTTTCTATAGAATTAAACACTGAAATATACAAATAATTATCCTCTCAATTATCTATAGAATTAAACACTGAAATATCTGAAGAATTATCCTTTCAATTATCTATAGAATTAAACACTGCAATATCTGAGGAATTATCCTCTCAATTATCTATAGAATTAAACACTGAAATATCTGAGAATTATCCTCTCAATTATCTATAGAATTAAACACTGAAATATCTGAAGAATTATTCTCTCAGTTATCTATAGAATTAAACACTGAAATATCTGAGGATTTATCCTCTCAATTATCTATAGAATTAAACACTGAAATATCTGAAGATTTATCCTCTCAATTATCTATAGAATTAAACAATGAAATATCTGAAGAATTATCCTCTCAATTATCAAAAGAATTAAACACTAAAATATCTGAAGAATTATCCTCTCAATTATCTATAGAATTAAACACTGAAATATCTGAAGAATTATCCTCACAATTATATGTAGAATTAAACACTGAAATATCTGAAGAATTATCCTCTCAATTATCTATAGCATTAAACACCGAAATATCTGAAGAATTATCCTCTCAATTATCTATAGAATTAAACACTGAAATATCTGAGGATTTATCCTCTCAATTATCTATAGAATTAAACACTGAAATATCTGAAGAATTATCCTCTCAATTGTCTATAGAATTAAACAATGAAATATCTGAAGAATTATCCTCTCAATTATCGAAAAAATAAAACACTGAAATATCTGAAGAATTATCCTCTCAATTATCTATAGAATTCAACACTGAAATATCTGAGGAATTATCCTCTCAATTATTTATAGAATTAAACACTGAAGTATCTGAAGAATTATACTCTCAATTATCTATAGAATTCAACATTGAAATATCTGAAGAATTATCCTCTCAATTATCTATAGAATTAAACACTGAAATATCTGAAGAATTATTCTCTCAATTATCTATAGAATTAAACACTGAAATATCTGAAGAATTATCCTCTCAATTATCTATAGAATTAAACACTGAAATATCTGAAGAATTATCCTCTCAATTATCTATAGAAGTAAACACTGAAATACCTGAAGAATTATCCTCTCAATTATCTATAGAATTAAACATTGAAATATCTGAAGAATTATCCTTTCAATTATCTATAGAATTAAACACTGAAATATACAAATAATTATCCTCTCAATTATCTATAGAATTAAACACTGAAATATCTGAAGAATTATCCTTTCAATTATCTATAGAATTAAACACTGAAATATCTGAGAATTATCCTCTCAATTATCTATAGAATTAAACACTGAAATATCTGAAGAATTATTCTCTCAGTTATCTATAGAATTAAACACTGAAATATCTGAGGATTTATCCTCTCAATTATCTATAGAATTAAACACTGAAATATCTGAAGAATTATCCTCTCAATTATCTATAGAATTAAACAATGAAATATCTGAAGAATTATCCTCTCAATTATCTATAGAATTAAACACTGAAATATCTGAAGAATTATCCTCTCAATTATCTATAGAATTAAACACTGAAATATCTGAAGAATTATCCTCTCAATTATCTATAGGATTAAACTCTGAAATATCTGAAGAATTATCCTCTCAATTATCTATAGAATTAAACACTGAAATATATGAAGAATTATCCTCTCAATTATCTATAGAATTAAACACTGAAATAACTGAAGAATTATCCTCTTTATTATCTATAGAATTAAACACTGAAATATGTGAAGAATTATCCTCTCAATTATCTATAGATTTAAACAGTGAAATATCTGAAGAATTATTCTCTCAATTATCTATAGAATTAAACACTGAAGCATCTGAAGAATTATCCTCTCAATTATCTATAGAATTAAACACTGAAATATCTGAAGAATTATCCTCTCAATTATCTATAGAATTAAACAATGAAATATCTGAAGAATTATCCTCTTAATTATCTATAGAATTAAACACTGAAATATCTGAAGAATTATCCTCCCAATTATCTATAGAATTAAACACTGAAATGTCTGAGGAATTATCCTCTCAATTATCTGTAGAATTAAACATGGAAATATCTGAAGAATTATCCTCTCAATTATCTGTAGAATTAAACACTGAAATATCTGAAGAATTATTCTCTCAATTATCTATAGAATTAAGCACTGAAATATCTGAAGAATTATCCTCTCAATTATCTATAGAATTAACCACTGAAGTATCTGAAGGATTAGCCTCTCAATTATCTATAGAATTAATCACTGAAATATCTGAAGAATTATACTCTCAATTATCTATAGAATTAAACACTGAAATATCTGAGCAATTATCCTCTCAATTATCTATAAAATTAAACGCTGAAATATCTGAGGAATTATCCTCTCAATTATCTGTAGAAATAAACACTGAAATATCTGAGGATTTATCCTCTCAATTATCTGTAGAATTAAACACTGAAATATCTGAAGAATTATACTCTCAATTATCCAAAAAATTCAACATTCAAATATCTGAGGAATTATCCTCTCAATTATCTATAGAATTAAACACTGAAATATCTGAAGAATTATCCTCTCAATTATCTATAGAATTAAACACTGAAATATCTGAGGAATTATCCTCTCAATTATCAATAGAATTAAACACTGAAATATTTAAGAATTATCCTCTCAATTATCTATAGAATTAAACACTGAAATATATGAAGAATTATCCTCTCAATTATCTATAGAATTAAACACTGAAATATCTGAAGAATTATCCTCTTAATTATCAATAGAATTAAATCCTGAAATATGTGAGGAATTATCCTCTCAATTATCTATAGAATTAAGCAATCAAATATCTGAAGAATTATCCTCTCAATTATCTATCGGATTAACCACTGAAGTATCTGAAGGATTATCCTCTCAATTATCTATAGAATTAATCATTGAAATATCTGAAGAATTATACTCTCAATTATCTATAGAATTAAACACGGAAATATCTGAAGAATTATTCTCAATTATCTATACAATTAACCACTGAAATATCTGAAGAATTATCCTCTCAATTATCTGCAGAATTAAACACTGAAATATCTGAGGAATTATCCTCTCAATTATCTATCGAATTAAACACTGAAATACCTGAGAATTATCCTCACAATTATCTTTCGAATTAAACACTGATATATCTGAGGAATTATCCTCTCAATTATCTATAGAATTAAACACTGAAATATCTGAGAATTATCCTCTCAATTATCTATAGAATTAAACACTGATGTATCTGAAGAATTATCCTCTCAATTATCTATAGAATTAAACACTGAAATATCTGAAGAATTATCCTCTCAATTATCTATAGAATAAAACACTGAAATATCTGAAGAATTATCGTCTTTATTATCTATAGAATTAAACACTGAAATATGTGAGGAATTTTCCTCTCAATTATCTATAGATTTAAACAGTGAAATATCTGAAGAATTATTCTCTCAATTATCTATAGAATTAAACACTGAAGTATCTGAAGAATTATCCTCTCAATTATCTATAGAATTAAACACTGAAATATCTGAAGAATTATCCTCTTAATTATCTATAGAATTAAACACTGAAATATCTGAAGAATTATCCTCCCAATTATCTATAGAATTAAACACTGAAATGTCTGAGGAATTATCCTCTCAATTATCTGTAGAATTAAACATGGAAATATCTGAAGAATTATCCTCTCAATTATCTATAGAATTAAACACTGAAATATCTGAAGAATTATTCTCTCAATTATCTATAGAATTAAGCACTGAAATATCTGAAGAATTATCCTCTCAATTATCTATAGAATTAACCACTGAAGTATCTGAAGGATTAGCCTCTCAATTATCTATAGAATTAATCACTGAAATAACTGAAGAATTATACTCTCAATTATCTATAGAATTAAACACTGAAATATCTGAGCAATTATCCTCTCAATTATCTATAAAATTAAACGCTGAAATATCTGAGGAATTATCCTCTCAATTATCTGTAGAAATAAACACTGAAATATCTGAGGATTTATCCTCTCAATTATCTATAGAATTAAACACTGAAATATCTGAAGAATTATACTCTCAATTATCCAAAGAATTCAACATTCAAATATCTGAGGAATTATCCTCTCAATTATCTATAGAATTAAACACTGAAATATCTGAAGAATTATTCTCAATTATCTATACAATTAACCACTGAAATATCTGAAGAATTATCCTCTCAATTATCTACAGAATTAAACACTGAAATATCTGAGGAATTATCCTCTCAATTATCTATAGAATTAAACACTGAAATATCTGAGAATTATTCTCACAATTATCTTTCGAATTAAACACTGATATATCTGAGGAATTATCCTCTTAATTATCTATAGAATTAAACACTGAAATATCTGAGAATTATCCTCTCAATTATCTATAGAATTAAACACTGATGTATCTGAAGAATTATCCTCTCAATTATCTATAGAATTAAACACTGAAATATCTGAAGAATTATCCTCTCAATTATATATAGAATAAAACACTGAAATATCTGAAGAATTATCATCTTTATTATCTATAGAATTAAACACTGAAATATGTGAGGAATTTTCCTCTCAATTATCTATAGATTTAAACAGTGAAATATCTGAAGAATTATTCTCTCAATTATCTATAGAATTAAACACTGAAGTATCTGAAGAATTATCCTCTCAATTATCTATAGAATTAAACACTGAAATATCTGAAGAATTATCCTCTTAATTATCTATAGAATTAAACACTGAAATATCTGAAGAATTATCCACCCAATTATCTATAGAATTAAACACTGAAATGTCTGAGGAATTATCCTCTCATTTATCTGTAGAATTAAACATGGAAATATCTGAAGAATTATCCTCTCAATTATCTATAGAATTAAACACTGAAATATCTGAAGAATTATTCTCTCAATTATCTATAGAATTAAGCACTGAAATATCTGAAGAATTATCCTCTCAATTATCTATAGAATTAACCACTGAAGTATCTGAAGGATTAGCCTCTCAATTATCTATAGAATTAATCACTGAAATATCTGAAGAATTATACTCTCAATTATCTATAGAATTAAACACTGAAATATCTGAGCAATTATCCTCTCAATTATCTATAAAATTAAACGCTGAAATATCTGAGGAATTAACCTCTCAATTATCTGTAGAAATAAACACTGAAATATCTGAGGATTTATCCTCTCAATTATCTATAGAATTAAACACTGAAATATCTGAGGAATTATCCTCTCAATTATCAATAGAATTAAACACTGAAATATTTAAGAATTATCCTCTCAATTATCTATAGAATAAAACACTGAAATATATGAAGAATTATCCTCTCAATTATCTATAGAATTAAACACTGAAATATCTGAAGAATTATCCTCTTAATTATCAATAGAATTAAACACTGAAATATCTGAAGAATTATCCTCTTAATTATCAATAGAATTAAACACTGAAATATATGAAGAATTATACTCTCAATTATCCAAAGAATTCAACATTCAAATATCTGAGGAATTATCCTCTCAATTATCTATAGAATTAAACACTGAAATATCTGAAGAATTATCCTCTCAATTATCTATAGAATTAAACACTGAAATATCTGAGGAATTATCCTCTCAATTATCAATAGAATTAAACACTGAAATATTTAAGAATTATCCTCTCAATTATCTATAGAATTAAACACTGAAATATATGAAGAATTATCCTATCAATTATCTATAGAATTAAACACTGAAATATCTGAAGAATTATCCTCTTAATTATCAATAGAATTAAACACTGAAATATGTGAGGAATTATCCTCTCAATTATCTATAGAATTAAACAGTGAAATATCTGAAGAATTATTCTCTCAATTATCTATAGAATTAAGCAATGAAATATCTGAAGAATTATCCTCTCAATTATCTATCGAATTAACCACTGAAGTATCTGAAGGATTATCCTCTCAATTATCTATAGAATTAATCACTGAAATATCTGAAGAATTATACTCTCAATTATCTATAGAATTAAACACGGAAATATCTGAAGAATTATTCTCAATTATCTATACAATTAACCACTGAAATATCTGAAGAATTATCCTCTCAATTATCAACAGAATTAAACACTGAAATATCTGAGGAATTATCCTCTCAATTATCCATAGAATTAAACACTGAAATATCTGAGAATTATCCTCACAATTATCTTTCGAATTAAACACGGATATATCTGAGGAATTATCCTCTCAATTATCTATAGAATTAAACACTGAAATATCTGAGAATTATCCTCTCAATTATCTATCGAATTAAACACTGAAATATCTGAAGAATTATCCTCTTTATTATCTATAGAATTAAACACTGAAATATGTGAGGAATTTTCCTCTCAATTATCTATAGATTTAAACAGTGAAATATCTGAAGAATTATTCTCTCAATTATCTATAGAATTAAACACTGAAGTATCTGAAGAATTATCCTCTCAATTATCTATAGAATTAAACACTGAAATGTCTGAGGAATTATCCTCTCAATTATCTGTAGAATTAAACATGGAAATATCTGAAGAATTATCCTCTCAATTATCTATAGAATTAAACACTGAAATATCTGAAGAATTATTCTCTCAATTATCTATAGAATTAAGCACTGAAATATCTGAACAATTATCCTCTCAATTATCTATAGAATTAACCACTGAAGTATCTGAAGGATTAGCCTCTCAATTATCTATGGAATTAATCACTGAAATATCTGAGCAATTATCCTCTCAATTATCTATAAAATTAAACACTGAAATATCTGAGGAATTATCCTCTCAATTATCTATAAAATTAAACACTGAAATATCTGAGGAATTACCCTCTCAATTATCTGTAGAAATAAACACTGAAATATCTGAGGATTTATCCTCTCAATTATCTATAGAATTAAACACTGAAATATCTGAAGAATTATACTCTCAATTATCTATAGAATTCAACATTGAAATATCTGAGGAATTATCCTCTCAATTATCTATAGAATTAAACACTGAAATATCTGAAGAATTATCCTCTCAATTATCTATAGAATTAAACACTGAAATATCTGAAGAATTATCCTCTCAATTATCTATAGAATTAAACACTGAAATATCTGAAGAATTATCCTCTCAATTATCTATAGAATTAAACACTGAAATATCTGAAGAATTATCCTCTCAATAATCTATTGTATTAAACACTGAAGTATCTGAAGAATTATCCTCTCAATTATCGATAGAATTAAACACTGAAATATCTGAGGATTTATCCTCTCAATTATCTATAGAATTAAACACTGAAATATCTGAAGAATTATTCTCTCAGTTATCTATAGAATTAAACACTGAAATATCTGAGGATTTATCCTCTCAATTATCTACAGAATTAAACACTGAAATATCTGAAGAATTATCCTCTCAATTATCCAAAAAATCAACATTGAAATATCTGAGGAATTATCCTCTCAATTATCTATAGAATTAAACACAGAAATACCTGAAGAATTATCCTCTCAATTATCTATAGAATTAGACATTGAAATATCTGAAGAATTATCCTTTCAATTTTCTATAGAATTAAACACTGAAATATACAAATAATTATCCTCTCAATTATCTATAGAATTAAACACTGAAATATCTGAAGAATTATCCTTTCAATTATCTATAGAATTAAACACTGAAATATCTGAGGAATTATCCTCTCAATTATCTATAGAATTAAACACTGAAATATCTGAGAATTATCCTCTCAATTATCTATAGAATTAAACACTGAAATATCTGAAGAATTATTCTCTCAGTTATCTATAGAATTAAACACTGAAATATCTGAGATTTATCCTCTCAATTATCTATAGAATTAAACACTGAAATATCTGAAGATTTATCCTCTCAATTATCTATAGAATTAAACAATGAAATATCTGAAGAATTATCCTCTCAATTATCTATAGAATTAAACACTAAAATATCTGAAGAATTATCCTCTCAATTATCTACAGAATTAAACACTGAAATATCTGAAGAATTATTCTCTCAATTATCTATAGAATTAAGCACTGAAATATCTGAAGAATTATCCTCTCAATTATCTATAGAATTAACCACTGAAGTATCTGAAGGATTAGCCTCTCAATTATCTATAGAATTAATCACTGAAATATCTGAAGAATTATACTCTCAATTATCTATAGAATTAAACACTGAAATATCTGAGCAATTATCCTCTCAATTATCTATAAAATTAAACGCTGAAATATCTGAGGAATTAACCTCTCAATTATCTGTAGAAATAAACACTGAAATATCTGAGGATTTATCCTCTCAATTATCTATAGAATTAAACACTGAAATATCTGAGGAATTATCCTCTCAATTATCAATAGAATTAAACACTGAAATATTTAAGAATTATCCTCTCAATTATCTATAGAATTAAACACTGAAATATATGAAGAATTATCCTCTCAATTATCTATAGAATTAAACACTGAAATATCTGAAGAATTATCCTCTTAATTATCAATAGAATTAAACACTGAAATATCTGAAGAATTATCCTCTTAATTATCAATAGAATTAAACACTGAAATATATGAAGAATTATACTCTCAATTATCCAAAGAATTCAACATTCAAATATCTGAGGAATTATCCTCTCAATTATCTATAGAATTAAACACTGAAATATCTGAAGAATTATCCTCTCAATTATCTATAGAATTAAACACTGAAATATCTGAGGAATTATCCTCTCAATTATCAATAGAATTAAACACTGAAATATTTAAGAATTATCCTCTCAATTATCTATAGAATTAAACACTGAAATATATGAAGAATTATCCTATCAATTATCTATAGAATTAAACACTGAAATATCTGAAGAATTATCCTCTTAATTATCAATAGAATTAAACACTGAAATATGTGAGGAATTATCCTCTCAATTATCTATAGAATTAAACAGTGAAATATCTGAAGAATTATTCTCTCAATTATCTATAGAATTAAGCAATGAAATATCTGAAGAATTATCCTCTCAATTATCTATCGAATTAACCACTGAAGTATCTGAAGGATTATCCTCTCAATTATCTATAGAATTAATCACTGAAATATCTGAAGAATTATACTCTCAATTATCTATAGAATTAAACACGGAAATATCTGAAGAATTATTCTCAATTATCTATACAATTAACCACTGAAATATCTGAAGAATTATCCTCTCAATTATCAACAGAATTAAACACTGAAATATCTGAGGAATTATCCTCTCAATTATCCATAGAATTAAACACTGAAATATCTGAGAATTATCCTCACAATTATCTTTCGAATTAAACACTGATATATCTGAGGAATTATCCTCTCAATTATCTATAGAATTAAACACTGAAATATCTGAGAATTATCCTCTCAATTATCTATCGAATTAAACACTGATGTATCTGAAGAATTATCCTCTCAATTATCTATAGAATTAAACACTGAAATATCTGAAGAATTATCCTCTCAATTATCTATAGAATTAAACACTGAAATATCTGAAGAATTATCCTCTTTATTATCTATAGAATTAAACACTGAAATATGTGAGGAATTTTCCTCTCAATTATCTATAGATTTAAACAGTGAAATATCTGAAGAATTATTCTCTCAATTATCTATAGAATTAAACACTGAAGTATCTGAAGAATTATCCTCTCAATTATCTATAGAATTAAACACTGAAATATCTGAAGAATTATCCTCTCAATTATCTATAGAATTAAACACTGAAATATCTGAAGAATTATCCTCTTAATTATCTATAGAATTAAACACTGAAATATCTGAAGAATTATCCTCCCAATTATCTATAGAATTTAACACTGAAATGTCTGAGTAATTATCCTCTCAATTATCTGTAGAATTAAACATGGAAATATCTGAAGAATTATCCTCTCAATTATCTATAGAATTAAACACTGAAATATCTGAAGAATTATTCTCTCAATTATCTATAGAATTAAGCACTGAAATATCTGAACAATTATCCTCTCAATTATCTATAGAATTAACCACTGAAGTATCTGAAGGATTAGCCTCTCAATTATCTATGGAATTAATCACTGAAATATCTGAGCAATTATGCTCTCAATTATCTATAAAATTAAACACTGAAATATCTGAGGAATTATCCTCTCAATTATCTATAAAATTAAACACTGAAATATCTGAGGAATTACCCTCTCAATTATCTGTAGAAATAAACACTGAAATATCTGAGGATTTATCCTCTCAATTATCTATAAAATTAAACACTGAAATATCTGAAGAATTATACTCTCAATTATCTATAGAATTCAACATTGAAATATCTGAGGAATTATCCTCTCAATTATCTATAGAATTAAACACTGAAATATCTGAAGAATTATCCTCTCAATTATCTATAGAATTAAACACTGAAATATCTGAAGATTTATCCTCTCAATTATCTATAGAATTAAACAATGAAATATCTGAAGAATTATCCTCTCAATTATCTATAGAATTAAACACTAAAATATCTGAAGAATTATCCTCTCAATTATCTATAGAATTAAACACTGAAATATCTGAAGAATTATCCTCTCAATTATATGTAGAATTAAACACTGAAATATCTGAAGAATTATCCTCTCAATTATCTATAGCATTAAACACCGAAATATCTGAAGTATTATCCTCTCAATTATCTATAGAATTAAACACTGAAATATCTGAGGATTTATCCTCTCAATTATCTATAGAATTAAACACTGAAATATCTGAAGAATTATCCTCTCAATTATCTATAGAATTAAACAATGAAATATCTGGAGAATTATCCTCTCAATTATCGAAAAAATAAAACACTGAAATATCTGAAGAATTATCCTCTCAATTATCTATAGAATTCAACACTGAAATATCTGAGGAATTATCCTCTCAATTATTTATAGAATTAAACACTGAAGTATCTGAAGAATTATACTCTCAATTATCTATAGAATTCAACATTGAAATATCTGAAGAATTATCCTCTCAATTATCTATAGAATTAAACACTGAAATATCTGAAGAATTATTCTCTCAATTATCTATAGAATTAAACACTGAAATATCTGAAGAATTATCCTCTCAATTATCTATAGAATTAAACACTGAAATATCTGAAGAATTATCCTCTCAATTATCTATAGAAGTAAACACTGAAATACCTGAAGAATTATCCTCTCAATTATCTATAGAATTAAACACTGAAATATCTGAAGAATTATCCTCTCAATTATCTATAGAATTAAACACTGAAATATCTGAAGAATTATCCTCTCAATAATCTATTGTATTAAACACTGAAATATCTGAAGAATTATCCTCTCAATTATCGATAGAATTAAACACTGAAATATCTGAGGATTTATCCTCTCAATTATC
Source organism: Somniosus microcephalus (assembly GCF_052327205.1). Taxonomy (NCBI): domain Eukaryota; kingdom Metazoa; phylum Chordata; class Chondrichthyes; order Squaliformes; family Somniosidae; genus Somniosus; species Somniosus microcephalus. The sequence goes on along the minus strand of NW_028225187.1, from coordinate 41,749,027 downwards.
TATAGAATTAAACACTGAAATATCTGAAGAATTATCCTCTCAATTATCTATAGAATTAAACACTGAAATATCTGAAGAATTATCCTCTCAATTATCTATAGAATTAAACACTGAAATATCTGAAGAATTATCCTCTCAATAATCTATTGTATTAAACACTGAAATATCTGAAGAATTATCCTCTCAATTATCGATAGAATTAAACACTGAAATATCTGAGGATTTATCCTCTCAATTATCTATAGAATTAAACACTGAAATATCTGAAGAATTATTCTCTCAGTTATCTATAGAATTAAACACTGAAATATCTGAGGATTTATCCTCTCAATTATCTATAGAATTAAACACTGAAATATCTGAAGAATTATCCTCTCAATTATCCAAAAAATCAACATTGAAATATCTGAGGAATTATCCTCTCAATTATCTATAGAATTAAACACAGAAATACCTGAAGAATTATCCTCTCAATTATCTATAGAATTAGACATTGAAATATCTGAAGAATTATCCTTTCAATTCTCTATAGAATTAAACACTGAAATATACAAATAATTATCCTCTCAATTATCTATAGAATTAAACACTGAAATATCTGAAGAATTATCCTTTCAATTATCTATAGAATTAAACACTGAAATATCTGAGGAATTATCCTCTCAATTATCGATAGAATTAAACACTGAAATATCTGAGAATTATCCTCTCAATTATCTATAGAATTAAACACTGAACTATCTGAAGAATTATTCTCTCAGTTATCTATAGAATTAAACACTGAAATATCTGAGATTTATCCTCTCAATTATCTATAGAATTAAACACTGAAATATCTGAAGATTTATCCTCTCAATTATCTATAGAATTAAACAATGAAATATCTGAAGAATTATCCTCTCAATTATCTATAGAATTAAACACTAAAATATCTGAAGAATTATCCTCTCAATTATCTATAGAATTAAACACTGAAATATCTGAAGAATTATCCTCTCAATTATATGTAGAATTAAACACTGAAATATCTGAAGAATTATCCTCTCAATTATCTATAGCATTAAACACCGAAATATCTGAAGAATTATCCTCTCAATTATCTATAGAATTAAACAATGAAATATCTGGAGAATTATCCTCTCAATTATCGAAAAAATAAAACACTGAAATATCTGAAGAATTATCCTCTCAATTATCTATAGAATTCAACACTGAAATATCTGAGGAATTATCCTCTCAATTATTTATAGAATTAAACACTGAAGTATCTGAAGAATTATACTCTCAATTATCTATAGAATTCAACAATGAAATATCTGGAGAATTATCCTCTCAATTATCGAAAAAATAAAACACTGAAATATCTGAAGAATTATCCTCTCAATTATCTATAGAATTCAACACTGAAATATCTGAGGAATTATCCTCTCAATTATTTATAGAATTAAACACTGAAGTATCTGAAGAATTATACTCTCAATTATCTATAGAATTAAACACTGAAATATCTGAAGAATTATTCTCTCAATTATCTATAGAATTAAGCACTGAAATATCTGAAGATTTATCCTCTCAATTATCTATAGAATTAAACAATGAAATATCTGAAGAATTATCCTCTCAATTATCAAAAGAATTAAACACTAAAATATCTGAAGAATTATCCTCTCAATTATTTATAGAATTAAACACTGAAATATCTGAAGAATTATCCTCTCAATTATATGTAGAATTAAACACTGAAATATCTGAAGAATTATCCTCTCAATTATCTATAGCATTAAACACCGAAATATCTGAAGAATTATCCTCTCAATTATCTATAGAATTAAACACTGAAATATCTGAGGATTTATCCTCTCAATTATCTATAGAATTAAACACTGAAATATCTGAAGAATTATCCTCTCAATTGTCTATAGAATTAAACAATGAAATATCTGAAGAATTATCCTCTCAATTATCGAAAAAATAAAACACTGAAATATCTGAAGAATTATCCTCTCAATTATCTATAGAATTCAACACTGAAATATCTGAGGATTTATCCTCTCAATTATCTATAGAATTAAACACTGAAATATCTGAAGAATTATCCTCTCAATTATCTATAGAATTAAACACTGAAATATCTGAAGAATTATCCTCTCAATTATCTATAGAATTAAACACTGAAATATCTGAAGAATTATCCTCTCAATAATCTATTGTATTAAACACTGAAATATCTGAAGAATTATCCTCTCAATTATCGATAGAATTAAACACTGAAATATCTGAGGATTTATCCTCTCAATTATCTATAGAATTAAACACTGAAATATCTGAAGAATTATTCTCTCAGTTATCTATAGAATTAAACACTGAAATATCTGAGGATTTATCCTCTCAATTATCTATAGAATTAAACACTGAAATATCTGAAGAATTATCCTCTCAATTATCCAAAAAATCAACATTGAAATATCTGAGGAATTATCCTCTCAATTATCTATAGAATTAAACACAGAAATACCTGAAGAATTATCCTCTCAATTATCTATAGAATTAGACATTGAAATATCTGAAGAATTATCCTTTCAATTCTCTGTAGAATTAAACACTGAAATATACAAATAATTATCCTCTCAATTATCTATAGAATTAAACACTGAAATATCTGAAGAATTATCCTTTCAATTATCTATAGAATTAAACACTGAAATATCTGAGGAATTATCCTCTCAATTATCGATAGAATTAAACACTGAAATATCTGAGAATTATCCTCTCAATTATCTATTGAATTAAACACTGAAATATCTGAAGAATTATTCTCTCAGTTATCTATAGAATTAAACACTGAAATATCTGAGATTTATCCTCTCAATTATCTATAGAATTAAACACTGAAATATCTGAAGATTTATCCTCTCAATTATCTATAGAATTAAACAATGAAATATCTGAAGAATTATCCTCTCAATTATCTATAGAATTAAACACTAAAATATCTGAAGAATTATCCTCTCAATTATCTATAGAATTAAACACTGAAATATCTGAAGAATTATCCTCTCAATTATATGTAGAATTAAACACTGAAATATCTGAAGAATTATTCTCTCAATTATCTATAGCATTAAACACCGAAATATCTGAAGAATTATCCTCTCAATTATCTATAGAATTAAACAATGAAATATCTGGAGAATTATCCTCTCAATTATCGAAAAAATAAAACACTGAAATATCTGAAGAATTATCCTCTCAATTATCTATAGAATTCAACACTGAAATATCTGAGGAATTATCCTCTCAATTATTTATAGAATTAAACACTGAAGTATCTGAAGAATTATACTCTCAATTATCTATAGAATTCAACAATGAAATATCTGGAGAATTATCCTCTCAATTATCGAAAAAATAAAACACTGAAATATCTGAAGAATTATCCTCTCAATTATCTATAGAATTCAACACTGAAATATCTGAGGAATTATCCTCTCAATTATTTATAGAATTAAACACTGAAGTATCTGAAGAATTATACTCTCAATTATCTATAGAATTAAACACTGAAATATCTGAAGAATTATTCTCTCAATTATCTATAGAATTAAGCACTGAAATATCTGAAGATTTATCCTCTCAATTATCTATAGAATTAAACAATGAAATATCTGAAGAATTATCCTCTCAATTATCAAAAGAATTAAACACTAAAATATCTGAAGAATTATCCTCTCAATTATCTATAGAATTAAACACTGAAATATCTGAAGAATTATCCTCTCAATTATATGTAGAATTAAACACTGAAATATCTGAAGAATTATCCTCTCAATTATCTATAGCATTAAACACCGAAATATCTGAAGAATTATCCTCTCAATTATCTATAGAATTAAACACTGAAATATCTGAGGATTTATCCTCTCAATTATCTATAGAATTAAACACTGAAATATCTGAAGAATTATCCTCTCAATTGTCTATAGAATTAAACAATGAAATATCTGAAGAATTATCCTCTCAATTATCGAAAAAATAAAACACTGAAATATCTGAAGAATTATCCTCTCAATTATCTATAGAATTCAACACTGAAATATCTGAGGAATTATCCTCTCAATTATTTATAGAATTAAACACTGAAGTATCTGAAGAATTATACTCTCAATTATCTATAGAATTCAACATTGAAATATCTGAAGAATTATCCTCTCAATTATCTATAGAATTAAACACTGAAATATCTGAAGAATTATTCTCTCAATTATCTATAGAATTAAACACTGAAATATCTGAAGAATTATCCTCTCAATTATCTATAGAATTAAACACTGAAATATCTGAAGAATTATCCTCTCAATTATCTTTAGAAGTAAACACTGAAATACCTGAAGAATTATCCTCTCAATTATCTATAGAATTAAACATTGAAATATCTGAAGAATTATCCTTTCAATTATCTATAGAATTAAACACTGAAATATACAAATAATTATCCTCTCAATTATCTATAGAATTAAACACTGAAATATCTGAAGAATTATCCTTTCAATTATCTATAGAATTAAACACTGAAATATCTGAGGAATTATCCTCTCAATTATCGATAGAATTAAACACTGAAATATCTGAGAATTATCCTCTCAATTATCTATAGAATTAAACACTGAAATATCTGAAGAATTATTCTCTCAGTTATCTATAGTATTAAACACTGAAATATCTGAGGATTTATCCTCTCAATTATCTATAGAATTAAACACTGAAATATCTGAAGAATTATCCTCTCAATTATCTATAGAATTAAACAATGAAATATCTGAAGAATTATCCTCTCAATTATCTATAGAATTAAACACTGAAATATCTGAAGAATTATCCTCTCAATTATCTATAGAATTAAACACTGAAATATCTGAAGAATTATCCTCTCAATTATCTATAGAATTAAACACTAAAATATCTGAAGAATTATCCTCTCAATTATCTATAGTATTAAACACTGAAATATCTGAAGAATTATCCTTTCAATTATCTATAGAATTAAACACTGAAATATACAAATAATTATCCTCTCAATTATCTATAGAATTAAACACTGAAATATCTGAGAATTATCCTCTCAATTATCTTTCGAATTAAACACTGATATATCTGAGGAATTATCCTCTTAATTATCTATAGAATTAAACACTGAAATATCTGAGAATTATCCTCTCAATTATCTATAGAATTAAACACTGATGTATCTGAAGAATTATCCTCTCAATTATCTATAGAATTAAACACTGAAATATCTGAAGAATTATCCTCTCAATTATATATAGAATAAAACACTGAAATATCTGAAGAATTATCATCTTTATTATCTATAGAATTAAACACTGAAATATGTGAGGAATTTTCCTCTCAATTATCTATAGATTTAAACAGTGAAATATCTGAAGAATTATTCTCTCAATTATCTATAGAATTAAACACTGAAGTATCTGAAGAATTATCCTCTCAATTATCTATAGAATTAAACACTGAAATATCTGAAGAATTATCCTCTTAATTATCTATAGAATTAAACACTGAAATATCTGAAGAATTATCCACCCAATTATCTATAGAATTAAACACTGAAATGTCTGAGGAATTATCCTCTCAATTATCTGTAGAATTAAACATGGAAATATCTGAAGAATTATCCTCTCAATTATCTATAGAATTAAACACTGAAATATCTGAAGAATTATTCTCTCAATTATCTATAGAATTAAGCACTGAAATATCTGAAGAATTATCCTCTCAATTATCTATAGAATTAACCACTGAAGTATCTGAAGGATTAGCCTCTCAATTATCTATAGAATTAATCACTGAAATATCTGAAGAATTATACTCTCAATTATCTATAGAATTAAACACTGAAATATCTGAGCAATTATCCTCTCAATTATCTATAAAATTAAACGCTGAAATATCTGAGGAATTAACCTCTCAATTATCTGTAGAAATAAACACTGAAATATCTGAGGATTTATCCTCTCAATTATCTATAGAATTAAACACTGAAATATCTGAGGAATTATCCTCTCAATTATCAATAGAATTAAACACTGAAATATTTAAGAATTATCCTCTCAATTATCTATAGAATTAAACACTGAAATATATGAAGAATTATCCTCTCAATTATCTATAGAATTAAACACTGAAATATCTGAAGAATTATCCTCTGAATTATCAATAGAATTAAACACTGAAATATCTGAAGAATTATCCTCTTAATTATCAATAGAATTAAACACTGAAATATATGAAGAATTATACTCTCAATTATCCAAAGAATTCAACATTCAAATATCTGAGGAATTATCCTCTCAATTATCTATAGAATTAAACACTGAAATATCTGAAGAATTATCCTCTCAATTATCTATAGAATTAAACACTGAAATATCTGAGGAATTATCCTCTCAATTATCAATAGAATTAAACACTGAAATATTTAAGAATTATCCTCTCAATTATCTATAGAATTAAACACTGAAATATATGAAGAATTATCCTATCAATTATCTATAGAATTAAACACTGAAATATCTGAAGAATTATCCTCTTAATTATCAATAGAATTAAACACTGAAATATGTGAGGAATTATCCTCTCAATTATCTATAGAATTAAACAGTGAAATATCTGAAGAATTATTCTCTCAATTATCTATAGAATTAAGCAATGAAATATCTGAAGAATTATCCTCTCAATTATCTATCGAATTAACCACTGAAGTATCTGAAGGATTATCCTCTCAATTATCTATAGAATTAATCACTGAAATATCTGAAGAATTATACTCTCAATTATCTATAGAATTAAACACGGAAATATCTGAAGAATTATTCTCAATTATCTATACAATTAACCACTGAAATATCTGAAGAATTATCCTCTCAATTATCAACAGAATTAAACACTGAAATATCTGAGGAATTATCCTCTCAATTATCCATAGAATTATACACTGAAATATCTGAGAATTATCCTCACAATTATCTTTCGAATTAAACACTGATATATCTGAGGAATTATCCTCTCAATTATCTATAGAATTAAACACTGAAATATCTGAGAATTATCCTCTCAATTATCTATCGAATTAAACACTGAAATATCTGAAGAATTATCCTCTTTATTATCTATAGAATTAAACACTGAAATATGTGAGGAATTTTCCTCTCAATTATCTATAGATTTAAACAGTGAAATATCTGAAGAATTATTCTCTCAATTATCTATAGAATTAAACACTGAAGTATCTGAAGAATTATCCTCTCAATTATCTATAGAATTAAACACTGAAATATCTGAAGAATTATCCTCTCAATTATCTATAGAATTAGACATTGAAATATCTGAAGAATTATCCTTTCAATTCTCTGTAGAATTAAACACTGAAATATACAAATAATTATCCTCTCAATTATCTATAGAATTAAACACTGAAATATCTGAAGAATTATCCTTTCAATTATCTATAGAATTAAACACTGAAATATCTGAGGAATTATCCTCTCAATTATCGATAGAATTAAACACTGAAATATCTGAGAATTATCCTCTCAATTATCTATTGAATTAAACACTGAAATATCTGAAGAATTATTCTCTCAGTTATCTATAGAATTAAACACTGAAATATCTGAGATTTATCCTCTCAATTATCTATAGAATTAAACACTGAAATATCTGAAGATTTATCCTCTCAATTATCTATAGAATTAAACAATGAAATATCTGAAGAATTATCCTCTCAATTATCTATAGAATTAAACACTAAAATATCTGAAGAATTATCCTCTCAATTATCTATAGAATTAAACACTGAAATATCTGAAGAATTATCCTCTCAATTATATGTAGAATTAAACACTGAAATATCTGAAGAATTATTCTCTCAATTATCTATAGCATTAAACACCGAAATATCTGAAGAATTATCCTCTCAATTATCTATAGAATTAAACAATGAAATATCTGGAGAATTATCCTCTCAATTATCGAAAAAATAAAACACTGAAATATCTGAAGAATTATCCTCTCAATTATCTATAGAATTCAACACTGAAATATCTGAGGAATTATCCTCTCAATTATTTATAGAATTAAACACTGAAGTATCTGAAGAATTATACTCTCAATTATCTATAGAATTCAACAATGAAATATCTGGAGAATTATCCTCTCAATTATCGAAAAAATAAAACACTGAAATATCTGAAGAATTATCCTCTCAATTATCTATAGAATTCAACACTGAAATATCTGAGGAATTATCCTCTCAATTATTTATAGAATTAAACACTGAAGTATCTGAAGAATTATACTCTCAATTATCTATAGAATTAAACACTGAAATATCTGAAGAATTATTCTCTCAATTATCTATAGAATTAAGCACTGAAATATCTGAAGATTTATCCTCTCAATTATCTATAGAATTAAACAATGAAATATCTGAAGAATTATCCTCTCAATTATCAAAAGAATTAAACACTAAAATATCTGAAGAATTATCCTCTCAATTATCTATAGAATTAAACACTGAAATATCTGAAGAATTATCCTCTCAATTATATGTAGAATTAAACACTGAAATATCTGAAGAATTATCCTCTCAATTATCTATAGCATTAAACACCGAAATATCTGAAGAATTATCCTCTCAATTATCTATAGAATTAAACACTGAAATATCTGAGGATTTATCCTCTCAATTATCTATAGAATTAAACACTGAAATATCTGAAGAATTATCCTCTCAATTGTCTATAGAATTAAACAATGAAATATCTGAAGAATTATCCTCTCAATTATCGAAAAAATAAAACACTGAAATATCTGAAGAATTATCCTCTCAATTATCTATAGAATTCAACACTGAAATATCTGAGGAATTATCCTCTCAATTATTTATAGAATTAAACACTGAAGTATCTGAAGAATTATACTCTCAATTATCTATAGAATTCAACATTGAAATATCTGAAGAATTATCCTCTCAATTATCTATAGAATTAAACACTGAAATATCTGAAGAATTATTCTCTCAATTATCTATAGAATTAAACACTGAAATATCTGAAGAATTATCCTCTCAATTATCTATAGAATTAAACACTGAAATATCTGAAGAATTATCCTCTCAATTATCTTTAGAAGTAAACACTGAAATACCTGAAGAATTATCCTCTCAATTATCTATAGAATTAAACATTGAAATATCTGAAGAATTATCCTTTCAATTATCTATAGAATTAAACACTGAAATATACAAATAATTATCCTCTCAATTATCTATAGAATTAAACACTGAAATATCTGAAGAATTATCCTTTCAATTATCTATAGAATTAAACACTGAAATATCTGAGGAATTATCCTCTCAATTATCGATAGAATTAAACACTGAAATATCTGAGAATTATCCTCTCAATTATCTATAGAATTAAACACTGAAATATCTGAAGTATTATTCTCTCAGTTATCTATAGTATTAAACACTGAAATATCTGAGGATTTATCCTCTCAATTATCTATAGAATTAAACACTGAAATATCTGAAGAATTATCCTCTCAATTATCTATAGAATTAAACAATGAAATATCTGAAGAATTATCCTCTCAATTATCTATAGAATTAAACACTGAAATATCTGAAGAATTATCCTCTCAATTATCTATAGAATTAAACACTGAAATATCTGAAGAATTATCCTCTCAATTATCTATAGAATTAAACACTAAAATATCTGAAGAATTATCCTCTCAATTATCTATAGTATTAAACACTGAAATATCTGAAGAATTATCCTTTCAATTATCTATAGAATTAAACACTGAAATATACAAATAATTATCCTCTCAATTATCTATAGAATTAAACACTGAAATATCTGAGAATTATCCTCTCAATTATCTTTCGAATTAAACACTGATATATCTGAGGAATTATCCTCTTAATTATCTATAGAATTAAACACTGAAATATCTGAGAATTATCCTCTCAATTATCTATAGAATTAAACACTGATGTATCTGAAGAATTATCCTCTCAATTATCTATAGAATTAAACACTGAAATATCTGAAGAATTATCCTCTCAATTATATATAGAATAAAACACTGAAATATCTGAAGAATTATCATCTTTATTATCTATAGAATTAAACACTGAAATATGTGAGGAATTTTCCTCTCAATTATCTATAGATTTAAACAGTGAAATATCTGAAGAATTATTCTCTCAATTATCTATAGAATTAAACACTGAAGTATCTGAAGAATTATCCTCTCAATTATCTATAGAATTAAACACTGAAATATCTGAAGAATTATCCTCTTAATTATCTATAGAATTAAACACTGAAATATCTGAAGAATTATCCACCCAATTATCTATAGAATTAAACACTGAAATGTCTGAGGAATTATCCTCTCAATTATCTGTAGAATTAAACATGGAAATATCTGAAGAATTATCCTCTCAATTATCTATAGAATTAAACACTGAAATATCTGAAGAATTATTCTCTCAATTATCTATAGAATTAAGCACTGAAATATCTGAAGAATTATCCTCTCAATTATCTATAGAATTAACCACTGAAGTATCTGAAGGATTAGCCTCTCAATTATCTATAGAATTAATCACTGAAATATCTGAAGAATTATACTCTCAATTATCTATAGAATTAAACACTGAAATATCTGAGCAATTATCCTCTCAATTATCTATAAAATTAAACGCTGAAATATCTGAGGAATTAACCTCTCAATTATCTGTAGAAATAAACACTGAAATATCTGAGGATTTATCCTCTCAATTATCTATAGAATTAAACACTGAAATATCTGAGGAATTATCCTCTCAATTATCAATAGAATTAAACACTGAAATATTTAAGAATTATCCTCTCAATTATCTATAGAATTAAACACTGAAATATATGAAGAATTATCCTCTCAATTATCTATAGAATTAAACACTGAAATATCTGAAGAATTATCCTCTGAATTATCAATAGAATTAAACACTGAAATATCTGAAGAATTATCCTCTTAATTATCAATAGAATTAAACACTGAAATATATGAAGAATTATACTCTCAATTATCCAAAGAATTCAACATTCAAATATCTGAGGAATTATCCTCTCAATTATCTATAGAATTAAACACTGAAATATCTGAAGAATTATCCTCTCAATTATCTATAGAATTAAACACTGAAATATCTGAGGAATTATCCTCTCAATTATCAATAGAATTAAACACTGAAATATTTAAGAATTATCCTCTCAATTATCTATAGAATTAAACACTGAAATATATGAAGAATTATCCTATCAATTATCTATAGAATTAAACACTGAAATATCTGAAGAATTATCCTCTTAATTATCAATAGAATTAAACACTGAAATATGTGAGGAATTATCCTCTCAATTATCTATAGAATTAAACAGTGAAATATCTGAAGAATTATTCTCTCAATTATCTATAGAATTAAGCAATGAAATATCTGAAGAATTATCCTCTCAATTATCTATCGAATTAACCACTGAAGTATCTGAAGGATTATCCTCTCAATTATCTATAGAATTAATCACTGAAATATCTGAAGAATTATACTCTCAATTATCTATAGAATTAAACACGGAAATATCTGAAGAATTATTCTCAATTATCTATACAATTAACCACTGAAATATCTGAAGAATTATCCTCTCAATTATCAACAGAATTAAACACTGAAATATCTGAGGAATTATCCTCTCAATTATCCATAGAATTATACACTGAAATATCTGAGAATTATCCTCACAATTATCTTTCGAATTAAACACTGATATATCTGAGGAATTATCCTCTCAATTATCTATAGAATTAAACACTGAAATATCTGAGAATTATCCTCTCAATTATCTATCGAATTAAACACTGAAATATCTGAAGAATTATCCTCTTTATTATCTATAGAATTAAACACTGAAATATGTGAGGAATTTTCCTCTCAATTATCTATAGATTTAAACAGTGAAATATCTGAAGAATTATTCTCTCAATTATCTATAGAATTAAACACTGAAGTATCTGAAGAATTATCCTCTCAATTATCTATAGAATTAAACACTGAAATATCTGAAGAATTATCCTCTCAATTATCTATAGAATTAAACACTGAAATATCTGAAGAATTATCCTCTTAATTATCTATAGAATTAAACACTGAAATATCTGAAGAATTATCCTCCCAATTATCTATAGAATTAAACACTGAAATGTCTGAGGAATTATCCTCTCAATTATCTGTAGAATTAAACATGGAAATATCTGAAGAATTATCCTCTCAATTATCTATAGAATTAAACACTGAAATATCTGAAGAATTATTCTCTCAATTATCTATAGAATTAAGCACTGAAATATCTGAACAATTATCCTCTCAATTATCTATAGAATTAACCACTGAAGTATCTGAAGGATTAGCCTCTCAATTATCTATGGAATTAATCACTGAAATATCTGAGCAATTATCCTCTCAATTATCTATAAAATTAAACACTGAAATATCTGAGGAATTATCCTCTCAATTATCTATAAAATTAAACACTGAAATATCTGAGGAATTACCCTCTCAATTATCTGTAGAAATAAACACTGAAATATCTGAGGATTTATCCTCTCAATTATCTATAGAATTAAACACTGAAATATCTGAAGAATTATACTCTCAATTATCTATAGAATTCAACATTGAAATATCTGAGGAATTATCCTCTCAATTATCTATAGAATTAAACACTGAAATATCTGAAGAATTATCCTCTCAATTATCTATAGAATTAAACACTGAAATATCTGAAGAATTATCCTCTCAATTATCTATAGAATTAAACACTGAAATATCTGAAGAATTATCCTCTCAATTATCTATAGAATTAAACACTGAAATATCTGAAGAATTATCCTCTCAATAATCTATTGTATTAAACACTGAAGTATCTGAAGAATTATCCTCTCAATTATCGATAGAATTAAACACTGAAATATCTGAGGATTTATCCTCTCAATTATCTATAGAATTAAACACTGAAATATCTGAAGAATTATTCTCTCAGTTATCTATAGAATTAAACACTGAAATATCTGAGGATTTATCCTCTCAATTATCTACAGAATTAAACACTGAAATATCTGAAGAATTATCCTCTCAATTATCCAAAAAATCAACATTGAAATATCTGAGGAATTATCCTCTCAATTATCTGTAGAATTAAACACAGAAATACCTGAAGAATTATCCTCTCAATTATCTATAGAATTAGACATTGAAATATCTGAAGAATTATCCTTTCAATTTTCTATAGAATTAAACACTGAAATATACAAATAATTATCCTCTCAATTATCTATAGAATTAAACACTGAAATATCTGAAGAATTATCCTTTCAATTATCTATAGAATTAAACACTGAAATATCTGAGGAATTATCCTCTCAATTATCTATAGAATTAAACACTGAAATATCTGAGAATTATCCTCTCAATTATCTATAGAATTAAACACTGAAATATCTGAAGAATTATTCTCTCAGTTATCTATAGAATTAAACACTGAAATATCTGAAGAATTATCCTCTCAATTATCTATAGAATTAACCACTGAAGTATCTGAAGGATTAGCCTCTCAATTATCTATAGAATTAATCACTGAAATATCTGAAGAATTATCCTCTCAATTATCTATAGAATTAAACACTGAAATATCTGAGGAATTATCCTCTCAATTATCAATAGAATTAAACACTGAAATATTTAAGAATTATCCTCTCAATTATCTATAGAATTAAACACTGAAATATATGAAGAATTATCCTCTCAATTATCTATAGAATTAAACACTGAAATATCTGAAGAATTATCCTCTGAATTATCAATAGAATTAAACACTGAAATATCTGAAGAATTATCCTCTTAATTATCAATAGAATTAAACACTGAAATATATGAAGAATTATACTCTCAATTATCCAAAGAATTCAACATTCAAATATCTGAGGAATTATCCTCTCAATTATCTATAGAATTAAACACTGAAATATCTGAAGAATTATCCTCTCAATTATCTATAGAATTAAACACTGAAATATCTGAGGAATTATCCTCTCAATTATCAATAGAATTAAACACTGAAATATTTAAGAATTATCCTCTCAATTATCTATAGAATTAAACACTGAAATATATGAAGAATTATCCTATCAATTATCTATAGAATTAAACACTGAAATATCTGAAGAATTATCCTCTTAATTATCAATAGAATTAAACACTGAAATATGTGAGGAATTATCCTCTCAATTATCTATAGAATTAAACAGTGAAATATCTGAAGAATTATTCTCTCAATTATCTATAGAATTAAGCAATGAAATATCTGAAGAATTATCCTCTCAATTATCTATCGAATTAACCACTGAAGTATCTGAAGGATTATCCTCTCAATTATCTATAGAATTAATCACTGAAATATCTGAAGAATTATACTCTCAATTATCTATAGAATTAAACACGGAAATATCTGAAGAATTATTCTCAATTATCTATACAATTAACCACTGAAATATCTGAAGAATTATCCTCTCAATTATCAACAGAATTAAACACTGAAATATCTGAGGAATTATCCTCTCAATTATCCATAGAATTATACACTGAAATATCTGAGAATTATCCTCACAATTATCTTTCGAATTAAACACTGATATATCTGAGGAATTATCCTCTCAATTATCTATAGAATTAAACACTGAAATATCTGAGAATTATCCTCTCAATTATCTATCGAATTAAACACTGAAATATCTGAAGAATTATCCTCTTTATTATCTATAGAATTAAACACTGAAATATGTGAGGAATTTTCCTCTCAATTATCTATAGATTTAAACAGTGAAATATCTGAAGAATTATTCTCTCAATTATCTATAGAATTAAACACTGAAGTATCTGAAGAATTATCCTCTCAATTATCTATAGAATTAAACACTGAAATATCTGAAGAATTATCCTCTCAATTATCTATAGAATTAAACACTGAAATATCTGAAGAATTATCCTCTTAATTATCTATAGAATTAAACACTGAAATATCTGAAGAATTATCCTCCCAATTATCTATAGAATTAAACACTGAAATGTCTGAGGAATTATCCTCTCAATTATCTGTAGAATTAAACATGGAAATATCTGAAGAATTATCCTCTCAATTATCTATAGAATTAAACACTGAAATATCTGAAGAATTATTCTCTCAATTATCTATAGAATTAAGCACTGAAATATCTGAACAATTATCCTCTCAATTATCTATAGAATTAACCACTGAAGTATCTGAAGGATTAGCCTCTCAATTATCTATGGAATTAATCACTGAAATATCTGAGCAATTATCCTCTCAATTATCTATAAAATTAAACACTGAAATATCTGAGGAATTATCCTCTCAATTATCTATAAAATTAAACACTGAAATATCTGAGGAATTACCCTCTCAATTATCTGTAGAAATAAACACTGAAATATCTGAGGATTTATCCTCTCAATTATCTATAGAATTAAACACTGAAATATCTGAAGAATTATACTCTCAATTATCTATAGAATTCAACATTGAAATATCTGAGGAATTATCCTCTCAATTATCTATAGAATTAAACACTGAAATATCTGAAGAATTATCCTCTCAATTATCTATAGAATTAAACACTGAAATATCTGAAGAATTATCCTCTCAATTATCTATAGAATTAAACACTGAAATATCTGAAGAATTATCCTCTCAATTATCTATAGAATTAAACACTGAAATATCTGAAGAATTATCCTCTCAATAATCTATTGTATTAAACACTGAAGTATCTGAAGAATTATCCTCTCAATTATCGATAGAATTAAACACTGAAATATCTGAGGATTTATCCTCTCAATTATCTATAGAATTAAACACTGAAATATCTGAAGAATTATTCTCTCAGTTATCTATAGAATTAAACACTGAAATATCTGAGGATTTATCCTCTCAATTATCTACAGAATTAAACACTGAAATATCTGAAGAATTATCCTCTCAATTATCCAAAAAATCAACATTGAAATATCTGAGGAATTATCCTCTCAATTATCTATAGAATTAAACACAGAAA
Organism: Somniosus microcephalus; assembly: GCF_052327205.1. Taxonomy (NCBI): domain Eukaryota; kingdom Metazoa; phylum Chordata; class Chondrichthyes; order Squaliformes; family Somniosidae; genus Somniosus; species Somniosus microcephalus. Next base: position 41,732,770 of record NW_028225187.1, on the reverse strand, counting down.
TACCTGAAGAATTATCCTCTCAATTATCTATAGAATTAGACATTGAAATATCTGAAGAATTATCCTTTCAATTTTCTATAGAATTAAACACTGAAATATACAAATAATTATCCTCTCAATTATCTATAGAATTAAACACTGAAATATCTGAAGAATTATCCTTTCAATTATCTATAGAATTAAACACTGAAATATCTGAGGAATTATCCTCTCAATTATCTATAGAATTAAACACTGAAATATCTGAGAATTATCCTCTCAATTATCTATAGAATTAAACACTGAAATATCTGAAGAATTATTCTCTCAGTTATCTATAGAATTAAACACTGAAATATCTGAGATTTATCCTCTCAATTATCTATAGAATTAAACACTGAAATATCTGAAGATTTATCCTCTCAATTATCTATAGAATTAAACAATGAAATATCTGAAGAATTATCCTCTCAATTATCTATAGAATTAAACACTAAAATATCTGAAGAATTATCCTCTCAATTATCTACAGAATTAAACACTGAAATATCTGAAGAATTATTCTCTCAATTATCTATAGAATTAAGCACTGAAATATCTGAAGAATTATCCTCTCAATTATCTATAGAATTAACCACTGAAGTATCTGAAGGATTAGCCTCTCAATTATCTATAGAATTAATCACTGAAATATCTGAAGAATTATACTCTCAATTATCTATAGAATTAAACACTGAAATATCTGAGCAATTATCCTCTCAATTATCTATAAAATTAAACGCTGAAATATCTGAGGAATTAACCTCTCAATTATCTGTAGAAATAAACACTGAAATATCTGAGGATTTATCCTCTCAATTATCTATAGAATTAAACACTGAAATATCTGAGGAATTATCCTCTCAATTATCAATAGAATTAAACACTGAAATATTTAAGAATTATCCTCTCAATTATCTATAGAATTAAACACTGAAATATATGAAGAATTATCCTCTCAATTATCTATAGAATTAAACACTGAAATATCTGAAGAATTATCCTCTTAATTATCAATAGAATTAAACACTGAAATATCTGAAGAATTATCCTCTTAATTATCAATAGAATTAAACACTGAAATATATGAAGAATTATACTCTCAATTATCCAAAGAATTCAACATTCAAATATCTGAGGAATTATCCTCTCAATTATCTATAGAATTAAACACTGAAATATCTGAAGAATTATCCTCTCAATTATCTATAGAATTAAACACTGAAATATCTGAGGAATTATCCTCTCAATTATCAATAGAATTAAACACTGAAATATTTAAGAATTATCCTCTCAATTATCTATAGAATTAAACACTGAAATATATGAAGAATTATCCTATCAATTATCTATAGAATTAAACACTGAAATATCTGAAGAATTATCCTCTTAATTATCAATAGAATTAAACACTGAAATATGTGAGGAATTATCCTCTCAATTATCTATAGAATTAAACAGTGAAATATCTGAAGAATTATTCTCTCAATTATCTATAGAATTAAGCAATGAAATATCTGAAGAATTATCCTCTCAATTATCTATCGAATTAACCACTGAAGTATCTGAAGGATTATCCTCTCAATTATCTATAGAATTAATCACTGAAATATCTGAAGAATTATACTCTCAATTATCTATAGAATTAAACACGGAAATATCTGAAGAATTATTCTCAATTATCTATACAATTAACCACTGAAATATCTGAAGAATTATCCTCTCAATTATCAACAGAATTAAACACTGAAATATCTGAGGAATTATCCTCTCAATTATCCATAGAATTAAACACTGAAATATCTGAGAATTATCCTCACAATTATCTTTTGAATTAAACACTGATATATCTGAGGAATTATCCTCTCAATTATCTATAGAATTAAACACTGAAATATCTGAGAATTATCCTCTCAATTATCTATCGAATTAAACACTGATGTATCTGAAGAATTATCCTCTCAATTATCTATAGAATTAAACACTGAAATATCTGAAGAATTATCCTCTCAATTATCTATAGAATTAAACACTGAAATATCTGAAGAATTATCCTCTTTATTATCTATAGAATTAAACACTGAAATATGTGAGGAATTTTCCTCTCAATTATCTATAGATTTAAACAGTGAAATATCTGAAGAATTATTCTCTCAATTATCTATAGAATTAAACACTGAAGTATCTGAAGAATTATCCTCTCAATTATCTATAGAATTAAACACTGAAATATCTGAAGAATTATCCTCTCAATTATCTATAGAATTAAACACTGAAATATCTGAAGAATTATCCTCTTAATTATCTATAGAATTAAACACTGAAATATCTGAAGAATTATCCTCCCAATTATCTATAGAATTTAACACTGAAATGTCTGAGTAATTATCCTCTCAATTATCTGTAGAATTAAACATGGAAATATCTGAAGAATCATCCTCTCAATTATCTATAGAATTAAACACTGAAATATCTGAAGAATTATTCTCTCAATTATCTATAGAATTAAGCACTGAAATATCTGAACAATTATCCTCTCAATTATCTATAGAATTAACCACTGAAGTATCTGAAGGATTAGCCTCTCAATTATCTATGGAATTAATCACTGAAATATCTGAGCAATTATGCTCTCAATTATCTATAAAATTAAACACTGAAATATCTGAGGAATTATCCTCTCAATTATCTATAAAATTAAACACTGAAATATCTGAGGAATTACCCTCTCAATTATCTGTAGAAATAAACACTGAAATATCTGAGGATTTATCCTTTCAATTATCTATAGAATTAAACACTGAAATATCTGAAGAATTATACTCTCAATTATCTATAGAATTCAACATTGAAATATCTGAGGAATTATCCTCTCAATTATCTATAGAATTAAACACTGAAATATCTGAAGAATTATCCTCTCAATTATCTATAGAATTAAACACTGAAATATCTGAAGATTTATCCTCTCAATTATCTATAGAATTAAACAATGAAATATCTGAAGAATTATCCTCTCAATTATCTATAGAATTAAACACTAAAATATCTGAAGAATTATCCTCTCAATTATCTATAGAATTAAACACTGAAATATCTGAAGAATTATCCTCTCAATTATATGTAGAATTAAACACTGAAATATCTGAAGAATTATCCTCTCAATTATCTATAGCATTAAACACCGAAATATCTGAAGAATTATCCTCTCAATTATCTATAGAATTAAACACTGAAATATCTGAGGATTTATCCTCTCAATTATCTATAGAATTAAACACTGAAATATCTGAAGAATTATCCTCTCAATTATCTATAGAATTAAACAATGAAATATCTGGAGAATTATCCTCTCAATTATCGAAAAAATAAAACACTGAAATATCTGAAGAATTATCCTCTCAATTATCTATAGAATTCAACACTGAATTATCTGAGGAATTATCCTCTCAATTATTTATAGAATTAAACACTGAAGTATCTGAAGAATTATACTCTCAATTATCTATAGAATTCAACATTGAAATATCTGAAGAATTATCCTCTCAATTATCTATAGAATTAAACACTGAAATATCTGAAGAATTATTCTCTCAATTATCTATAGAATTAAACACTGAAATATCTGAAGAATTATCCTCTCAATTATCTATAGAATTAAACACTGAAATATCTGAAGAATTATCCTCTCAATTATCTAAAGAAGTAAACACTGAAATACCTGAAGAATTATCCTCTCAATTATCTATAGAATTAAACACTGAAATATCTGAAGAATTATCCTCTCAATTATCTATAGAATTAAACACTGAAATATCTGAAGAATTATCCTCTCAATAATCTATTGTATTAAACACTGAAATATCTGAAGAATTATCCTCTCAATTATCGATAGAATTAAACACTGAAATATCTGAGGATTTATCCTCTCAATTATCTATAGAATTAAACACTGAAATATCTGAAGAATTATCCTCTCAATTATCTATAGAATTAAACACTGAAATATCTGAAGAATTATCCTCTCAATTATCTATAGAATTAAACACTGAAATATCTGAAGAATTATCCTCTCAATAATCTATTGTATTAAACACTGAAATATCTGAAGAATTATCCTCTCAATTATCGATAGAATTAAACACTGAAATATCTGAGGATTTATCCTCTCAATTATCTATAGAATTAAACACTGAAATATCTGAAGAATTATTCTCTCAGTTATCTATAGAATTAAACACTGAAATATCTGAGGATTTATCCTCTCAATTATCTATAGAATTAAACACTGAAATATCTGAAGAATTATCCTCTCAATTATCCAAAAAATCAACATTGAAATATCTGAGGAATTATCCTCTCAATTATCGATAGAATTAAACACAGAAATACCTGAAGAATTATCCTCTCAATTATCTATAGAATTAGACATTGAAATATCTGAAGAATTATCCTTTCAATTCTCTATAGAATTAAACACTGAAATATACAAATAATTATCCTCTCAATTATCTATAGAATTAAACACTGAAATATCTGAAGAATTATCCTTTCAATTATCTATAGAATTAAACACTGAAATATCTGAGGAATTATCCTCTCAATTATCGATAGAATTAAACACTGAAATATCTGAGAATTATCCTCTCAATTATCTATAGAATTAAACACTGAAATATCTGAAGAATTATTCTCTCAGTTATCTATAGAATTAAACACTGAAATATCTGAGATTTATCCTCTCAATTATCTATAGAATTAAACACTGAAATATCTGAAGATTTATCCTCTCAATTATCTATAGAATTAAACAATGAAATATCTGAAGAATTATCCTCTCAATTATCTATAGAATTAAACACTAAAATATCTGAAGAATTATCCTCTCAATTATCTATAGAATTAAACACTGAAATATCTGAAGAATTATCCTCTCAATTATATGTAGAATTAAACACTGAAATATCTGAAGAATTATCCTCTCAATTATCTATAGCATTAAACACCGAAATATCTGAAGAATTATCCTCTCAATTATCTATAGAATTAAACAATGAAATATCTGGAGAATTATCCTCTCAATTATCGAAAAAATAAAACACTGAAATATCTGAAGAATTATCCTCTCAATTATCTATAGAATTCAACACTGAAATATCTGAGGAATTATCCTCTCAATTATTTATAGAATTAAACACTGAAGTATCTGAAGAATTATACTCTCAATTATCTATAGAATTCAACAATGAAATATCTGGAGAATTATCCTCTCAATTATCGAAAAAATAAAACACTGAAATATCTGAAGAATTATCCTCTCAATTATCTATAGAATTCAACACTGAAATATCTGAGGAATTATCCTCTCAATTATTTATAGAATTAAACACTGAAGTATCTGAAGAATTATACTCTCAATTATCTATAGAATTAAACACTGAAATATCTGAAGAATTATTTTCTCAATTATCTATAGAATTAAGCACTGAAATATCTGAAGATTTATCCTCTCAATTATCTATAGAATTAAACAATGAAATATCTGAAGAATTATCCTCTCAATTATCAAAAGAATTAAACACTAAAATATCTGAAGAATTATCCTCTCAATTATCTATAGAATTAAACACTGAAATATCTGAAGAATTATCCTCTCAATTATATGTAGAATTAAACACTGAAATATCTGAAGAATTATCCTCTCAATTATCTATAGCATTAAACACCGAAATATCTGAAGAATTATCCTCTCAATTATCTATAGAATTAAACACTGAAATATCTGAGGATTTATCCTCTCAATTATCTATAGAATTAAACACTGAAATATCTGAAGAATTATCCTCTCAATTGTCTATAGAATTAAACAATGAAATATCTGAAGAATTATCCTCTCAATTATCGAAAAAATAAAACACTGAAATATCTGAAGAATTATCCTCTCAATTATCTATAGAATTCAACACTGAAATATCTGAGGATTTATCCTCTCAATTATCTATAGAATTAAACACTGAAATATCTGAAGAATTATCCTCTCAATTATCTATAGAATTAAACACTGAAATATCTGAAGAATTATCCTCTCAATTATCTATAGAATTAAACACTGAAATATCTGAAGAATTATCCTCTCAATAATCTATTGTATTAAACACTGAAATATCTGAAGAATTATCCTCTCAATTATCGATAGAATTAAACACTGAAATATCTGAGGATTTATCCTCTCAATTATCTATAGAATTAAACACTGAAATATCTGAAGAATTATTCTCTCAGTTATCTATAGAATTAAACACTGAAATATCTGAGGATTTATCCTCTCAATTATCTATAGAATTAAACACTGAAATATCTGAAGAATTATCCTCTCAATTATCCAAAAAATCAACATTGAAATATCTGAGGAATTATCCTCTCAATTATCTATAGAATTAAACACAGAAATACCTGAAGAATTATCCTCTCAATTATCTATAGAATTAGACATTGAAATATCTGAAGAATTATCCTTTCAATTCTCTATAGAATTAAACACTGAAATATACAAATAATTATCCTCTCAATTATCTATAGAATTAAACACTGAAATATCTGAAGAATTATCCTTTCAATTATCTATAGAATTAAACACTGAAATATCTGAGGAATTATCCTCTCAATTATCGATAGAATTAAACACTGAAATATCTGAGAATTATCCTCTCAATTATCTATAGAATTAAACACTGAAATATCTGAAGAATTATTCTCTCAGTTATCTATAGAATTAAACACTGAAATATCTGAGATTTATCCTCTCAATTATCTATAGAATTAAACACTGAAATATCTGAAGATTTATCCTCTCAATTATCTATAGAATTAAACAATGAAATATCTGAAGAATTATCCTCTCAATTATCTATAGAATTAAACACTAAAATATCTGAAGAATTATCCTCTCAATTATCTATAGAATTAAACACTGAAATATCTGAAGAATTATCCTCTCAATTATATGTAGAATTAAACACTGAAATATCTGAAGAATTATCCTCTCAATTATCTATAGCATTAAACACTGAAATATCTGAAGAATTATTCTCTCAGTTATCTATAGAATTAAACACTGAAATATCTGAGGATTTATCCTCTCAATTATCTATAGAATTAAACACTGAAATATCTGAAGAATTATCCTCTCAATTATCCAAAAAATCAACATTGAAATATCTGAGGAATTATCCTCTCAATTATCTATAGAATTAAACACAGAAATACCTGAAGAATTATCCTCTCAATTATCTATAGAATTAGACATTGAAATATCTGAAGAATTATCCTTTCAATTCTCTATAGAATTAAACACTGAAATATACAAATAATTATCCTCTCAATTATCTATAGAATTAAACACTGAAATATCTGAAGAATTATCCTTTCAATTATCTATAGAATTAAACACTGAAATATCTGAGGAATTATCCTCTCAATTATCGATAGAATTAAACACTGAAATATCTGAGAATTATCCTCTCAATTATCTATAGAATTAAACACTGAAATATCTGAAGAATTATTCTCTCAGTTATCTATAGAATTAAACACTGAAATATCTGAGATTTATCCTCTCAATTATCTATAGAATTAAACACTGAAATATCTGAAGATTTATCCTCTCAATTATCTATAGAATTAAACAATGAAATATCTGAAGAATTATCCTCTCAATTATCTATAGAATTAAACACTAAAATATCTGAAGAATTATCCTCTCAATTATCTATAGAATTAAACACTGAAATATCTGAAGAATTATCCTCTCAATTATATGTAGAATTAAACACTGAAATATCTGAAGAATTATCCTCTCAATTATCTATAGCATTAAACACCGAAATATCTGAAGAATTATTCTCAATTATCTATAGAATTAAACAATGAAATATCTGAAGAATTATCCTCTCAATTATCTATAGAATTCAACACTGAAATATCTGAGGAATTATCCTCTCAATTATTTATAGAATTAAACACTGAAGTATCTGAAGAATTATACTCTCAATTATCTATAGAATTCAACAATGAAATATCTGGAGAATTATCCTCTCAATTATCGAAAAAATAAAACACTGAAATATCTGAAGAATTATCCTCTCAATTATCTATAGAATTCAACACTGAAATATCTGAGGAATTATCCTCTCAATTATTTATAGAATTAAACACTGAAGTATCTGAAGAATTATACTCTCAATTATCTATAGAATTAAACACTGAAATATCTGAAGAATTATTCTCTCAATTACCTATAGAATTAAGCACTGAAATATCTGAAGATTTATCCTCTCAATTATCTATAGAATTAAACAATGAAATATCTGAAGAATTATCCTCTCAATTATCAAAAGAATTAAACACTAAAATATCTGAAGAATTATCCTCTCAATTATCTATAGAATTAAACACTGAAATATCTGAAGAATTATCCTCTCAATTATATGTAGAATTAAACACTGAAATATCTGAAGAATTATCCTCTCAATTATCTATAGCATTAAACACCGAAATATCTGAAGAATTATCCTCTCAATTATCTATAGAATTAAACACTGAAATATCTGAGGATTTATCCTCTCAATTATCTATAGAATTAAACACTGAAATATCTGAAGAATTATCCTCTCAATTGTCTATAGAATTAAACAATGAAATATCTGAAGAATTATCCTCTCAATTATCGAAAAAATAAAACACTGAAATATCTGAAGAATTATCCTCTCAATTATCTATAGAATTCAACACTGAAATATCTGAGGAATTATCCTCTCAATTATTTATAGAATTAAACACTGAAGTATCTGAAGAATTATACTCTCAATTATCTATAGAATTCAACATTGAAATATCTGAAGAATTATCCTCTCAATTATCTATAGAATTAAACACTGAAATATCTGAAGAATTATTCTCTCAATTATCTATAGAATTAAACACTGAAATATCTGAAGAATTATCCTCTCAATTATCTATAGAATTAAACACTGAAATATCTGAAGAATTATCCTCTCAATTATCTTTAGAAGTAAACACTGAAATACCTGAAGAATTATCCTCTCAATTATCTATAGAATTAAACATTGAAATATCTGAAGAATTATCCTTTCAATTATCTATAGAATTAAACACTGAAATATACAAATAATTATCCTCTCAATTATCTATAGAATTAAACACTGAAATATCTGAAGAATTATCCTTTCAATTATCTATAGAATTAAACACTGAAATATCTGAGGAATTATCCTCTCAATTATCTATAGAATTAAACACTGAAATATCTGAGAATTATCCTCTCAATTATCTATAGAATTAAACACTGAAATATCTGAAGAATTATTCTCTCAGTTATCTATAGTATTAAACACTGAAATATCTGAGGATTTATCCTCTCAATTATCTATAGAATTAAACACTGAAATATACAAATAATTATCCTCTCAATTATCTATAGAATTAAACACTGAAATATCTGAGAATTATCCTCTCAATTATCTATAGAATTAAACACTGAAATATCTGAAGAATTATTCTCTCAGTTATCTATAGAATTAAACACTGAAATATCTGAAGAATTATCCTCTCAATTATCTATAGAATTAAACAATGAAATATCTGAAGAATTATCCGCTCAATTATCTATAGAATTAAACACTGAAATATCTGAAGAATTATCCTCTCAATTATCTATAGATTTAATCACTGAAATATCTGAAGAATTATCCTCTCAATTATCAATAGAAATAACCACTGAAGTACCTGAAGAATTATCCTCTCAATTATCTATAGAATTAAACACTGAAATCTCTGAGGAATTATCCTCTCAATTATCTATAGAATTAACCACTGAATTACCTGAAGAATTATCCTCTCAATTATCTATGTAATTAAACACTGAAATCTCTGAGGAATTATCCTCTCAATTATCTATAGGATTAAACTCTGAAATATCTGAAGAATTATCCTCTCAATTATCTATAGAATTAAACACTGAAATATATGAAGAATTATCCTCTCAATTATCTATAGAATTAATCACTGAAATATCTGAAGAATTATCCTCTTTATTATCAATAGAATTAAACACTGAAATATGTGAGGAATTATCCTCTCAATTATCTATAGAATTAAACACTGAAATATATGAAGAATTATCCTCTCAATTATCTATAGAATTAATCACTGAAATATCTGAAGAATTATCCTCTTTATTATCTATAGAATTAAACACTGAAATATGTGAAGAATTATCCTCTCAATTATCTATAGATTTAAACAGTGAAATATCTGAAGAATTATTCTCTCAATTATCTATAGAATTAAACACTGAAGCATCTGAAGAATTATCCTCTCAATTATCTATAGAATTAAACACTGAAATATCTGAAGAATTATCCTCTCAATTATCTATAGAATTAAACAATGAAATATCTGAAGAATTATCCTCTTAATTATCTATAGAATTAAACACTGAAATATCTGAAGAATTATCCTCCCAATTATCTATAGAATTAAACACTGAAATGTCTGAGGAATTATCCTCTCAATTATCTGTAGAATTAAACATGGAAATATCTGAAGAATTATCCTCTCAATTATCTATAGAATTAAACACTGAAATATCTGAAGAATTATTCTCTCAATTATCTATAGAATTAAGCACTGAAATATCTGAAGAATTATCCTCTCAATTATCTATAGAATTAACCACTGAAGTATCTGAAGGATTAGCCTCTCAATTATCTATAGAATTAATCACTGAAATATCTGAAGAATTATACTCTCAATTATCTATAGAATTAAACACTGAAATATCTGAGCAATTATCCTCTCAATTATCTATAAAATTAAACGCTGAAATATCTGAGGAATTATCCTCTCAATTATCTGTAGAAATAAACACTGAAATATCTGAGGATTTATCCTCTCAATTATCTGTAGAATTAAACACTGAAATATCTGAAGAATTATACTCTCAATTATCCAAAGAATTCAACATTCAAATATCTGAGGAATTATCCTCTCAATTATCTATAGAATTAAACACTGAAATATCTGAAGAATTATCCTCTCAATTATCTATAGAATTAAACACTGAAATATCTGAGGAATTATCCTCTCAATTATCAATAGAATTAAACACTGAAATATTTAAGAATTATCCTCTCAATTATCTATAGAATTAAACACTGAAATATATGAAGAACTATCCTCTCAATTATCTATAGAATTAAACACTGAAATATCTGAAGAATTATCCTCTTAATTATCAATAGAATTAAATATTGAAATATGTGAGGAATTATCCTCTCAATTATCTATAGAATTAAGCAATCAAATATCTGAAGAATTATCCTCTCAATTATCTATCGAATTAACCACTGAAGTATCTGAAGGATTATCCTCTCAATTATCTATAGAATTAATCATTGAAATATCTGAAGAATTATACTCTCAATTATCTATAGAATTAAACACGGAAATATCTGAAGAATTATTCTCAATTATCTATACAATTAACCACTGAAATATCTGAAGAATTATCCTCTCAATTATCTGCAGAATTAAACACTGAAATATCTGAGGAATTATCCTCTCAATTATCTATCGAATTAAACACTGAAATATCTGAGAATTATCCTCACAATTATCTTTCGAATTAAACACTGATATATCTGAGGAATTATCCTCTCAATTATCTATAGAATTAAACACTGAAATATCTGAGAATTATCCTCTCAATTATCTATAGAATTAAACACTGATGTATCTGAAGAATTATCCTCTCAATTATCTATAGAATTAAACACTGAAATATCTGAAGAATTATCCTCTCAATTATCTATAGAATAAAACACTGAAATATCTGAAGAATTATCGTCTTTATTATCTTTAGAATTAAACACTGAAATATGTGAGGAATTTTCCTCTCAATTATCTATAGATTTAAACAGTGAAATATCTGAAGAATTATTCTCTCAATTATCTATAGAATTAAACACTGAAGTATCTGAAGAATTATCCTCTCAATTATCTATAGAATTAAACACTGAAATATCTGAAGAATTATCCTCTTAATTATCTATAGAATTAAACACTGAAATATCTGAAGAATTATCCTCCCAATTATCTATAGAATTAAACACTGAAATGTCTGAGGAATTATCCTCTCAATTATCTGTAGAATTAAACATGGAAATATCTGAAGAATTATCCTCTCAATTATCTATAGAATTAAACACTGAAATATCTGAAGAATTATTCTCTCAATTATCTATAGAATTAAGCACTGAAATATCTGAAGAATTATCCTCTAAATTATCTATAGAATTAACCACTGAAGTATCTGAAGGATTAGCCTCTCAATTATCTATAGAATTAATCACTGAAATAACTGAAGAATTATACTCTCAATTATCTATAGAATTAAACACTGAAATATCTGAGCAATTATCCTCTCAATTATCTATAAAATTAAACGCTGAAATATCTGAGGAATTATCCTCTCAATTATCTGTAGAAATAAACACTGAAATATCTGAGGATTTATCCTCTCAATTATCTATAGAATTAAACACTGAAATATCTGAAGAATTATACTCTCAATTATCCAAAGAATTCAACATTCAAATATCTGAGGAATTATCCTCTCAATTATCTATAGAATTAAACACTGAAATATCTGAAGAATTATTCTCAATTATCTATACAATTAACCACTGAAATATCTGAAGAATTATCCTCTCAATTATCTACAGAATTAAACACTGAAATATCTGAGGAATTATCCTCTCAATTATCTATAGAATTAAACACTGAAATATCTGAGAATTATCCTCACAATTATCTTTCGAATTAAACACTGATATATCTGAGGAATTATCCTCTCAATTATCTATAGAATTAAACACTGAAATATCTGAGAATTATCCACTCAATTATCTATAGAATTAAACACTGATGTATCTGAAGAATTATCCTCTCAATTATCTATAGAATTAAACACTGAAATATCTGAAGAATTATCCTCTCAATTATCTATAGAATAAAACACTGAAATATCTGAAGAATTATCATCTTTATTATCTATAGAATTAAACACTGAAATATGTGAGGAATTTTCCTCTCAATTATCTATAGATTTAAACAGTGAAATATCTGAAGAATTATTCTCTCAATTATCTATAGAATTAAACACTGAAGTATCTGAAGAATTAACCTCTCAATTATCTATAGAATTAAACACTGAAATATCTGAAGAATTATCCTCTTAATTATCTATAGAATTAAACACTGAAATATCTGAAGAATTATCCTCCCAATTATCTATAGAATTAAACACTGAAATGTCTGAGGAATTATCCTCTCAATTATCTGTAGAATTAAACATGGAAATATCTGAAGAATTATCCTCTCAATTATCTATAGAATTAAACACTGAAATATCTGAAGAATTATTCTCTCAATTATCTATAGAATTAAGCACTGAAATATCTGAAGAATTATCCTCTCAATTATCTATAGAATTAACCACTGAAGTATCTGAAGGATTAGCCTCTCAATTATCTATAGAATTAATCACTGAAATATCTGAAGAATTATACTCTCAATTATCTATAGAATTAAACACTGAAATATCTGAGCAATTATCCTCTCAATTATCTATAAAATTAAACGCTGAAATATCTGAGGAATTAACCTCTCAATTATCTGTAGAAATAAACACTGAAATATCTGAGGATTTATCCTCTCAATTATCTATAGAATTAAACACTGAAATATCTGAGGAATTATCCTCTCAATTATCAATAGAATTAAACACTGAAATATTTAAGAATTATCCTCTCAATTATCTATAGAATTAAACACTGAAATATATGAAGAATTATCCTCTCAATTATCTATAGAATTAAACACTGAAATATCTGAAGAATTATCCTCTTAATTATCAATAGAATTAAACACTGAAATATCTGAAGAATTATCCTCTTAATTATCAATAGAATTAAACACTGAAATATATGAAGAATTATACTCTCAATTATCCAAAGAATTCAACATTCAAATATCTGAGGAATTATCCTCTCAATTATCTATAGAATTAAACACTGAAATATCTGAAGAATTATCCTCTCAGTTATCTATAGAATTAAACACTGAAATATCTGAGGAATTATCCTCTCAATTATCAATAGAATTAAACACTGAAATATTTAAGAATTATCCTCTCAATTATCTATAGAATTAAACACTGAAATATATGAAGAATTATCCTATCAATTATCTATAGAATTAAACACTGAAATATCTGAAGAATTATCCTCTTAATTATCAATAGAATTAAACACTGAAATATGTGAGGAATTATCCTCTCAATTATCTATAGAATTAAACAGTGAAATATCTGAAGAATTATTCTCTCAATTATCTATAGAATTAAGCAATGAAATATCTGAAGAATTATCCTCTCAATTATCTATCGAATTAACCACTGAAGTATCTGAAGGATTATCCTCTCAATTATCTATAGAATTAATCACTGAAATATCTGAAGAATTATACTCTCAATTATCTATAGAATTAAACACGGAAATATCTGAAGAATTATTCTCAATTATCTATACAATTAACCACTGAAATATCTGAAGAATTGTCCTCTCAATTATCAACAGAATTAAACACTGAAATATCTGAGGAATTATCCTCTCAATTATCCATAGAATTAAACACTGAAATATCTGAGAATTATCCTCACAATTATCTTTCGAATTAAACACTGATATATCTGAGGAATTATCCTCTCAATTATCTATAGAATTAAACACTGAAATATCTGAGAATTATCCTCTCAATTATCTATCGAATTAAACACTGATGTATCTGAAGAATTATCCTCTCAATTATCTATAGAATTAAACACTGAAATATCTGAAGAATTATCCTCTCAATTATCTATAGAATTAAACACTGAAATATCTGAAGAATTATCCTCTTTATTATCTATAGAATTAAACACTGAAATATGTGAGGAATTTTCCTCTCAATTATCTATAGATTTAAACAGTGAAATATCTGAAGAATTATTCTCTCAATTATCTATAGAATTAAACACTGAAGTATCTGAAGAATTATCCTCTCAATTATCTATAGAATTAAACACTGAAATATCTGAAGAATTATCCTCTCAATTATCTATAGAATTAAACACTGAAATATCTGAAGAATTATCCTCTTAATTATCTATAGAATTAAACACTGAAATATCTGAAGAATTATCCTCCCAATTATCTATAGAATTAAACACTGAAATGTCTGAGGAATTATCCTCTCAATTATCTGTAGAATTAAACATGGAAATATCTGAAGAATTATCCTCTCAATTATCTATAGAATTAAACACTGAAATATCTGAAGAATTATTCTCTCAATTATCTATAGAATTAAGCACTGAAATATCTGGACAATTATCCTCTCAATTATCTATAGAATTAACCACTGAAGTATCTGAAGGATTAGCCTCTCAATTATCTATGGAATTAATCACTGAAATATCTGAGCAATTATCCTCTCAATTATCTATAAAATTAAACACTGAAATATCTGAGGAATTATCCTCTCAATTATCTATAAAATTAAACACTGAAATATCTGAGGAATTACCCTCTCAATTATCTGTAGAAATAAACACTGAAATATCTGAAGAATTATCCTCTCAATTATCCAAAAAATCAACATTGAAATATCTGAGGAATTATCCTCTCAATTATCTATAGAATTAAACACAGAAATACCTGAAGAATTATCCTCTCAATTATCTATAGAATTAGACATTGAAATATCTGAAGAATTATCCTTTCAATTTTCTATAGAATTAAACACTGAAATATACAAATAATTATCCTCTCAATTATCTATAGAATTAAACACTGAAATATCTGAAGAATTATCCTTTCAATTATCTATAGAATTAAACACTGAAATATCTGAGGAATTATCCTCTCAATTATCGATAGAATTAAACACTGAAATATCTGAGAATTATCCTCTCAATTATCTATTGAATTAAACACTGAAATATCTGAAGAATTATTCTCTCAGTTATCTATAGAATTAAACACTGAAATATCTGAGATTTATCCTCTCAATTATCTATAGAATTAAACACTGAAATATCTGAAGATTTATCCTCTCAATTATCTATAGAATTAAACAATGAAATATCTGAAGAATTATCCTCTCAATTATCTATAGAATTAAACACTAAAATATCTGAAGAATTATCCTCTCAATTATCTATAGAATTAAGCACTGAAATATCTGAAGAATTATCCTCTCAATTATCTATAGCATTAAACACCGAAATATCTGAAGAATTATCCTCTCAATTATCTATAGAATTAAACAATGAAATATCTGGAGAATTATCCTCTCAATTATCGAAAAAATAAAACACTGAAATATCTGAAGAATTATCCTCTCAATTATCTATAGAATTCAACACTGAAATATCTGAGGAATTATCCTCTCAATTATTTATAGAATTAAACACTGAAGTATCTGAAGAATTATACTCTCAATTATCTATAGAATTCAACATTGAAATATCTGAAGAATTATCCTCTCAATTATCTATAGAATTAAACACTGAAATATCTGAAGAATTATTCTCTCAATTATCTATAGAATTAAACACTGAAATATCTGAAGAATTATCCTCTCAATTATCTATAGAATTAAACACTGAAATATCTGAAGAATTATCCCCTCAATTATCTATAGAAGTAAACACTGAAATACCTGAAGAATTAACCTCTCAATTATCTATAGAATTAAACATTGAAATATCTGAAGAATTATCCTTTCAATTATCTATAGAATTAAACACTGAAATATACATATAATTATCCTCTCAATTATCTATAGAATTAAACACTGAAATATCTGAAGAAGTTTCCTTTCAATTATCTATAGAATTAAACACTGAAATATCTGAGGAATTATCCTCTCAATTATCTATAGAATTAAACACTGAAATATCTGAGAATTATCCTCTCAATTATCTATAGAATTAAACACTGAAATATCTGAAGAATTATTCTCTCAGTTATCTATAGAATTAAACACTGAAATATCTGAGGATTTATCCTCTCAATTATCTATAGAATTGAACACTGAAATATCTGAAGAATTATCCTCTCAATTATCTATAGAATTAAACAATGAAATATCTGAAGAATTATCCTCTCAATTATCTATAGAATTAAACACTGAAATATTTGAAGAATTATCCTCTCAATTATCTATAGAATTAAACACTGAAATATCTGAAGAATTATCCTCTCAATTATCTATAGAATTAAACACTGAAATATCTGAAGAATTATCCTCTCAATTATCTATAGTATTAAACACTGAAATATCTGAAGAATTATCCTCTCAATTATCTATAGAATTAAACACTGAAATAACTGAAGAATTATACTATCAATTATCTATAGAATTAAACATTGAAATATCTGAAGAATTATCCTTTCAATTATCTATAGAATTAAACACTGAAATATACAAATAATTATCCTCTCAGTTATCTATAGAATTAAACACTGAAATATCTGAAGAATTATTCTCTCAGTTATCTATAGAATTAAACACTGAAATATCTGAAGAATTATCCTCTCAATTATCTATAGAAATAAACAATGAAATATCTGAAGAATTATGCGCTCAATTATCTATAGAATTAAACACTGAAATATCTGAAGAATTATCCTCTCAATTATCTATAGATTTAATCACTGAAATATCTGAAGAATTATCCTCTCAATTATCTATGGAATTAAACACTGAAATCTCTGAGGAATTATCCTCTCAATTATCTATAGAATTAAACTCTGAAATATCTGAAGAATTATCCTCTCAATTATCTATAGAATTAAACACTGAAATATATGAAGAATTATCCTCTCAATTATCTATAGAATTAATCACTGAAATATCTGAAGAATTATCCTCTTTATTATCAATAGAATTAAACACTGAAATATGTGAGGAATTATCCTCTCAATTATCTATAGTATTAAACACTGAAATATATGAAGAATTATCCTCTCAATTATCTATAGAATTAATCACTGAAATATCTGAAGAATTATCCTCTTTATTATCTATAGAATTAAACACTGAAATATGTGAAGAATTATCCTCTCAATTATCTATAGATTTAAACAGTGAAATATCTGAAGAATTATTCTCTCAATTATCGATAGAATTAAACACTGAAGCATCTGAAGAATTATCCTCTCAATTATCTATAGTATTAAACACTGAAATATCTGAAGAATTATCCTCTCAATTATCTATAGAATTAAACACTGAAATATCTGAAGAATTATCCTCCCAATTATCTATAGAATTAAACACTGAAATGTCTGAGGAATTATCCTCTCAATTATCTGTAGAATTAAACATGGAAATATCTGAAGAATTATCCTCTCAATTATCTATAGAATTAAACACTGAAATATCTGAAGAATTATTCTCTCAATTATCTATAGAATTAAGCACTGAAATATCTGAAGAATTATCCTCTCAATTATCTATAGAATTAACCACTGAAGTATCTGAAGGATTAGCCTCTCAATTATCTATAGAATTAATCACTGAAATATCTGAAGAATTATTCTCTCTATTATCTATAGAATTAAACACTGAAATATGTGAAGAATTATCCTCTCAATTATCTATAGATTTAAACAGTGAAATATCTGAAGAATTATTCTCTCAATTATCTATAGAATTAAACACTGAAGCATCTGAAGAATTATCCTCTCAATTATCTATAGAATTAAACACTGAAATATCTGAAGAATTATCCTCTCAATTATCTATAGAATTAAACACTGAAATATCTGAAGAATTATCCTCCCAATTATATATAGAATTAAACACTGAAATGTCTGAGGAATTATCCTCTCAATTATCTGTAGAATTAAACATGGAAATATCTGAAGAATTATCCTCTCAATTATCTATAGAATTAAACACTGAAATATCTGAAGAATTATTCTCTCAATTATCTATAGAATTAAGCACTGAAATATCTGAAGAATTATCCTCTCAATTATCTATAGAATTAACCACTGAAGTATCTGAAGGATTAGCCTCTCAATTATCTATAGAATTAATCACTGAAATATCTGAAGAATTATTCTCTCTATTATCTATAGAATTAAACACTGAAATATGTGAAGAATTATCCTCTCAATTATCTATAGATTTAAACAGTGAAATATCTGAAGAATTATTCTCTCAATTATCTATAGAATTAAACACTGAAATATCTGAGCAATTATCCTCTCAATTATCTATAAAATTAAACGCTGAAATATCTGAGGAATTATCCTCTCAATTATCTGTAGAAATAAACACTGAAATATCTGAGGATTTATCCTCTCAATTATCTATAGAATTAAACACTGAAATATCTGAAGAATTATACTCTCAATTATCCAAAGAATTCAACATTCAAATATCTGAGGAATTATCCTCTCAATTATCTATAGAATTAAACACTGAAATATCTGAAGAATTATCCTCTCAATTATCTATAGAATTAAACACTGAAATATCTGAGGAATTATCCTCTCAATTATCAATAGAATTAAACACTGAAATATTTAAGAATTATCCTCTCAAATATCTATAGAATTAAACACTGAAATATATGAAGAATTATCCTCTCAATTATCTATAGAATTAAACACTGAAATATCTGAAGAATTATCCTCTTAATTATCAATAGAATTAAATACTGAAATATGTGAGGAATTATCCTCTCAATTATCTATAGAATTAAACAGTGAAATATCTGAAGAATTATTCTCTCAATTATCTTTAGAATTAAGCAATGAAATATCTGAAGAATTATCCTCTCAATTATCTATCGAATTAACCACTGAAGTATCTGAAGGATTATCCTCTCAATTATCTATAGAATTAATCATTGAAATATCTGAAGAATTATACTCTCAATTATCTATAGAATTAAACACGGAAATATCTGAAGAATTATTCTCAATTATCTATACAATTAACCACTGAAATATCTGAAGAATTATCCTCTCATTTATCTACAGAATTAAACACTGAAATATCTGAGGAATTATCCTCTCAATTATCTATAGAATTAAACACTGAAATATCTGAGAATTATCCTCACAATTATCTTTCGAATTAAACACTGATATATCTGAGGAATTATCCTCTCAATTATCTATAGAATTAAACACTGAAATATCTGAGAATTATCCTCTCAATTATCTGTAGAATTAAACACTGATGTATCTGAAGAATTATCCTCTCAATTATCTATAGAATTATACACTGAAATATCTGAAGAATTATCCTCTCAATTATCTATAGAATTAAACACTGAAATATATGAAGAATTATCCTCTCAATTATCTATAGAATTAAACACTGAAATATATGAAGAATTATCCTCTCAATTATCAACAGAATTAAACACTGAAATATCTGAGGAATTATCCTCTCAATTATCTATAGAATTAAACACTGAAATATCTGAGAATTATCCTCGCAATTATCTTTCGAATTAAACACTGATATATCTGAGGAATTATCCTCTCAATTATCTATAGAATTAAACACTGAAATATATGAAGAATTATCCTCTCAATTATCTATAGAATTAAACACTGAAATATCTGAAGAATTATCCTCTCAATTATCTACAGAATTAAACACTGAAATATCTGAGGAATTATCCTCTCAATTATCTATAGAATTAAACACTGAAATATCTGAGAATTATCCTCACAATTATCTTTCGAATTAAACACTGATATATCTGAGGATATATCCTCTCAATTATCTATAGAATTAAACACTGAAATATCTGAGAATTATCCTCTCAATTATCTGTAGAATTAAACACTGATGTATCTGAAGAATTATCCTCTCAATTATCTATAGAATTAAACACTGAAATATCTGAAGAATTATCCTCTCAATTATCTATAGAATTAAACACTGAAATATCTGAAGAATTATCGTCTTTATTATCTATAGAATTAAACACTGAAATATGTGAGGAATTTTCCTCTCAATTATCTATAGATTTAAACAGTGAAATATCTGAAGAATTATTCTCTCAATTATCTATAGAATTAAACACTGAAGTATCTGAAGAATTATCCTCTCAATTATCTATAGAATTAAACACTGAAATATCTGAAGAATTATCCTCTTAATTATCTATAGAATTAAACACTGAAATATCTGAAGAATTATCCTCCCAATTAACTATAGAATTAAACACTCAAATGTCTGAGGAATTATCCTCTCAATTATCTGTAGAATTAAACATGGAAATATCTGAAGAATTATCCTCTCAATTATCTACAGAATTAAACACTGAAATATCTGAAGAATTATTCTCTCAATTATCTATAGAATTAAGCACTGAAATATCTGAAGAATTATCCTCTCAATTATCTATAGAATTAACCACTGAAGTATCTGAAGGATTATCCTCTCAATTATCTATAGAATTAATCATTGAAATATCTGAAGAATTATACTCTCAATTATCTATAGAATTAAACACGGAAATATCTGAGCAATTATCCTCTCAATTATCTGTAGAAATAAACACTGAAATATCTGAGGATTTATCCTCTCAATTATCTATAGAATTAAACACTGAAATATCTGAAGAATTATACTCTCAATTATCCAAAGAATTCAACATTCAAATATCTGAGGAATTATCCTCTCAATTATCTATAGAATTAAACACTGAAATATCTGAAGAATTATCCTCTCAATTATCTATAGAATTAAGCACTGAAATATCTGAAGAATTATCCTCTCAATTATCTATAGAATTAACCACTGAAGTATCTGAAGGATTAGCCTCTCAATTATCTATAGAATTAATCACTGAAATATCTGAAGAATTATTCTCTCTATTATCTATAGAATTAAACACTGAAATATGTGAAGAATTATCCTCTCAATTATCTATAGATTTAAACAGTGAAATATCTGAAGAATTATTCTCTCAATTATCTATAGAATTAAACACTGAAGCATCTGAAGAATTATCCTCTCAATTATCTATAGAATTAAACACTGAAATATCTGAAGAATTATCCTCTCAATTATCTATAGAATTAAACACTGAAATATCTGAAGAATTATCCTCCCAATTATCTATAGAATTAAACACTGAAATGTCTGAGGAATTATCCTCTCAATTATCTGTAGAATTAAACATGGAAATATCTGAAGAATTATCCTCTCAATTATCTATAGAATTAAACACTGAAATATCTGAAGAATTATTCTCTCAATTATCTATAGAATTAAGCACTGAAATATCTGAAGAATTATCCTCTCA
Source organism: Somniosus microcephalus (assembly GCF_052327205.1). Classification (NCBI taxonomy): domain Eukaryota; kingdom Metazoa; phylum Chordata; class Chondrichthyes; order Squaliformes; family Somniosidae; genus Somniosus; species Somniosus microcephalus. The sequence continues at coordinate 41,710,284 of NW_028225187.1, read as the reverse complement.
ATTATCTATAGAATTAACCACTGAAGTATCTGAAGGATTAGCCTCTCAATTATCTATAGAATTAATCACTGAAATATCTGAAGAATTATTCTCTCTATTATCTATAGAATTAAACACTGAAATATGTGAAGAATTATCCTCTCAATTATCTATAGATTTAAACAGTGAAATATCTGAAGAATTATTCTCTCAATTATCTATAGAATTAAACACTGAAATATCTGAGCAATTATCCTCTCAATTATCTATAAAATTAAACGCTGAAATATCTGAGGAATTATCCTCTCAATTATCTGTAGAAATAAACACTGAAATATCTGAGGATTTATCCTCTCAATTATCTATAGAATTAAACACTGAAATATCTGAAGAATTATACTCTCAATTATCCAAAGAATTCAACATTCAAATATCTGAGGAATTATCCTCTCAATTATCTATAGAATTAAACACTGAAATATCTGAAGAATTATCCTCTCAATTATCTATAGAATTAAACACTGAAATATCTGAGGAATTATCCTCTCAATTATCAATAGAATTAAACACTGAAATATTTAAGAATTATCCTCTCAAATATCTATAGAATTAAACACTGAAATATATGAAGAATTATCCTCTCAATTATCTATAGAATTAAACACTGAAATATCTGAAGAATTATCCTCTTAATTATCAATAGAATTAAATACTGAAATATGTGAGGAATTATCCTCTCAATTATCTATAGAATTAAACAGTGAAATATCTGAAGAATTATTCTCTCAATTATCTTTAGAATTAAGCAATGAAATATCTGAAGAATTATCCTCTCAATTATCTATCGAATTAACCACTGAAGTATCTGAAGGATTATCCTCTCAATTATCTATAGAATTAATCATTGAAATATCTGAAGAATTATACTCTCAATTATCTATAGAATTAAACACGGAAATATCTGAAGAATTATTCTCAATTATCTATACAATTAACCACTGAAATATCTGAAGAATTATCCTCTCATTTATCTACAGAATTAAACACTGAAATATCTGAGGAATTATCCTCTCAATTATCTATAGAATTAAACACTGAAATATCTGAGAATTATCCTCACAATTATCTTTCGAATTAAACACTGATATATCTGAGGAATTATCCTCTCAATTATCTATAGAATTAAACACTGAAATATCTGAGAATTATCCTCTCAATTATCTGTAGAATTAAACACTGATGTATCTGAAGAATTATCCTCTCAATTATCTATAGAATTAAACACTGAAATATCTGAAGAATTATCCTCTCAATTATCTATAGAATTAAACACTGAAATATATGAAGAATTATCCTCTCAATTATCTATAGAATTAAACACTGAAATATCTGAAGAATTATCCTCTCAATTATCTACAGAATTAAACACTGAAATATCTGAGGAATTATCCTCTCAATTATCTATAGAATTAAACACTGAAATATCTGAGAATTATCCTCGCAATTATCTTTCGAATTAAACACTGATATATCTGAGGAATTATCCTCTCAATTATCTATAGAATTAAACACTGAAATATATGAAGAATTATCCTCTCAATTATCTATAGAATTAAACACTGAAATATCTGAAGAATTATCCTCTCAATTATCTACAGAATTAAACACTGAAATATCTGAGGAATTATCCTCTCAATTATCTATAGAATTAAACACTGAAATATCTGAGAATTATCCTCACAATTATCTTTCGAATTAAACACTGATATATCTGAGGATATATCCTCTCAATTATCTATAGAATTAAACACTGAAATATCTGAGAATTATCCTCTCAATTATCTGTAGAATTAAACACTGATGTATCTGAAGAATTATCCTCTCAATTATCTATAGAATTAAACACTGAAATATCTGAAGAATTATCCTCTCAATTATCTATAGAATTAAACACTGAAATATCTGAAGAATTATCGTCTTTATTATCTATAGAATTAAACACTGAAATATGTGAGGAATTTTCCTCTCAATTATCTATAGATTTAAACAGTGAAATATCTGAAGAATTATCCTCTTAATTATCAATAGAATTAAACACTGAAATATGTGAGGAATTATCCTCTCAATTATCTATAGAATTAAACAGTGAAATATCTGAAGAATTATTCTCTCAATTATCTATAGAATTAAGCAATGAAATATCTGAAGAATTATCCTCTCAATTATCTATCGAATTAACCACTGAAGTATCTGAAGAATTATCCTCTCAATTATCTATAGAATTAATCACTGAAATATCTGAAGAATTATACTCTCAATTATCTATAGAATTAAACACGGAAATATCTGAAGAATTATTCTCAATTATCTATACAATTAACCACTGAAATATCTGAAGAATTATCCTCTCAATTATCTACAGAATTAAACACTGAAATATCTGAGGAATTATCCTCTCAATTATCTATAGAAATAAACACTGAAATATCTGAGAATTATCCTCACAATTATCTTTCGAATTAAACACTGATATATCTGAGGATATATCCTCTCAATTATCTATAGAATTAAACACTGAAATATCTGAGAATTATCCTCTCAATTATCTGTAGAATTAAACACTGATGTATCTGAAGAATTATCCTCTCAATTATCTATAGAATTAAACACTGAAATATCTGAAGAATTATCCTCTCAATTATCTATAGAATTAAACACTGAAATATCTGAAGAATTATCGTCTTTATTATCTATAGAATTAAACACTGAAATATGTGAGGAATTTTCCTCTCAATTATCTATAGATTTAAACAGTGAAATATCTGAAGAATTATTCTCTCAATTATCTATAGAATTAAACACTGAAGTATCTGAAGAATTATCCTCTCAATTATCTATAGAATTAAACACTGAAATATCTGAAGAATTATCCTCTTAATTATCTATAGAATTAAACACTGAAATATCTGAAGAATTATCCTCCCAATTAACTATAGAATTAAACACTCAAATGTCTGAGGAATTATCCTCTCAATTATCTGTAGAATTAAACATGGAAATATCTGAAGAATTATCCTCTCAATTATCTACAGAATTAAACACTGAAATATCTGAAGAATTATTCTCTCAATTATCTATAGAATTAAGCACTGAAATATCTGAAGAATTATCCTCTCAATTATCTATAGAATTAACCACTGAAGTATCTGAAGGATTATCCTCTCAATTATCTATAGAATTAATCATTGAAATATCTGAAGAATTATACTCTCAATTATCTATAGAATTAAACACGGAAATATCTGAGCAATTATCCTCTCAATTATCTGTAGAAATAAACACTGAAATATCTGAGGATTTATCCTCTCAATTATCTATAGAATTAAACACTGAAATATCTGAAGAATTATACTCTCAATTATCCAAAGAATTCAACATTCAAATATCTGAGGAATTATCCTCTCAATTATCTATAGAATTAAACACTGAAATATCTGAAGAATTATCCTCTCAATTATCTATAGAATTAAGCACTGAAATATCTGAAGAATTATCCTCTCAATTATCTATAGAATTAACCACTGAAGTATCTGAAGGATTAGCCTCTCAATTATCTATAGAATTAATCACTGAAATATCTGAAGAATTATTCTCTCTATTATCTATAGAATTAAACACTGAAATATGTGAAGAATTATCCTCTCAATTATCTATAGATTTAAACAGTGAAATATCTGAAGAATTATTCTCTCAATTATCTATAGAATTAAACACTGAAGCATCTGAAGAATTATCCTCTCAATTATCTATAGAATTAAACACTGAAATATCTGAAGAATTATCCTCTCAATTATCTATAGAATTAAACACTGAAATATCTGAAGAATTATCCTCCCAATTATCTATAGAATTAAACACTGAAATGTCTGAGGAATTATCCTCTCAATTATCTGTAGAATTAAACATGGAAATATCTGAAGAATTATCCTCTCAATTATCTATAGAATTAAACACTGAAATATCTGAAGAATTATTCTCTCAATTATCTATAGAATTAAGCACTGAAATATCTGAAGAATTATCCTCTCAATTATCTATAGAATTAACCACTGAAGTATCTGAAGGATTAGCCTCTCAATTATCTATAGAATTAATCACTGAAATATCTGAAGAATTATTCTCTCTATTATCTATAGAATTAAACACTGAAATATGTGAAGAATTATCCTCTCAATTATCTATAGATTTAAACAGTGAAATATCTGAAGAATTATTCTCTCAATTATCTATAGAATTAAACACTGAAATATCTGAGCAATTATCCTCTCAATTATCTATAAAATTAAACGCTGAAATATCTGAGGAATTATCCTCTCAATTATCTGTAGAAATAAACACTGAAATATCTGAGGATTTATCCTCTCAATTATCTATAGAATTAAACACTGAAATATCTGAAGAATTATACTCTCAATTATCCAAAGAATTCAACATTCAAATATCTGAGGAATTATCCTCTCAATTATCTATAGAATTAAACACTGAAATATCTGAAGAATTATCCTCTCAATTATCTATAGAATTAAACACTGAAATATCTGAGGAATTATCCTCTCAATTATCAATAGAATTAAACACTGAAATATTTAAGAATTATCCTCTCAAATATCTATAGAATTAAACACTGAAATATATGAAGAATTATCCTCTCAATTATCTATAGAATTAAACACTGAAATATCTGAAGAATTATCCTCTTAATTATCAATAGAATTAAATACTGAAATATGTGAGGAATTATCCTCTCAATTATCTATAGAATTAAACAGTGAAATATCTGAAGAATTATTCTCTCAATTATCTTTAGAATTAAGCAATGAAATATCTGAAGAATTATCCTCTCAATTATCTATCGAATTAACCACTGAAGTATCTGAAGGATTATCCTCTCAATTATCTATAGAATTAATCATTGAAATATCTGAAGAATTATACTCTCAATTATCTATAGAATTAAACACGGAAATATCTGAAGAATTATTCTCAATTATCTATACAATTAACCACTGAAATATCTGAAGAATTATCCTCTCATTTATCTACAGAATTAAACACTGAAATATCTGAGGAATTATCCTCTCAATTATCTATAGAATTAAACACTGAAATATCTGAGAATTATCCTCACAATTATCTTTCGAATTAAACACTGATATATCTGAGGAATTATCCTCTCAATTATCTATAGAATTAAACACTGAAATATCTGAGAATTATCCTCTCAATTATCTGTAGAATTAAACACTGATGTATCTGAAGAATTATCCTCTCAATTATCTATAGAATTAAACACTGAAATATCTGAAGAATTATCCTCTCAATTATCTATAGAATTAAACACTGAAATATATGAAGAATTATCCTCTCAATTATCTATAGAATTAAACACTGAAATATCTGAAGAATTATCCTCTCAATTATCTACAGAATTAAACACTGAAATATCTGAGGAATTATCCTCTCAATTATCTATAGAATTAAACACTGAAATATCTGAGAATTATCCTCGCAATTATCTTTCGAATTAAACACTGATATATCTGAGGAATTATCCTCTCAATTATCTATAGAATTAAACACTGAAATATATGAAGAATTATCCTCTCAATTATCTATAGAATTAAACACTGAAATATCTGAAGAATTATCCTCTCAATTATCTACAGAATTAAACACTGAAATATCTGAGGAATTATCCTCTCAATTATCTATAGAATTAAACACTGAAATATCTGAGAATTATCCTCACAATTATCTTTCGAATTAAACACTGATATATCTGAGGATATATCCTCTCAATTATCTATAGAATTAAACACTGAAATATCTGAGAATTATCCTCTCAATTATCTGTAGAATTAAACACTGATGTATCTGAAGAATTATCCTCTCAATTATCTATAGAATTAAACACTGAAATATCTGAAGAATTATCCTCTCAATTATCTATAGAATTAAACACTGAAATATCTGAAGAATTATCGTCTTTATTATCTATAGAATTAAACACTGAAATATGTGAGGAATTTTCCTCTCAATTATCTATAGATTTAAACAGTGAAATATCTGAAGAATTATTCTCTCAATTATCTATAGAATTAAACACTGAAGTATCTGAAGAATTATCCTCTCAATTATCTATAGAATTAAACACTGAAATATCTGAAGAATTATCCTCTTAATTATCTATAGAATTAAACACTGAAATATCTGAAGAATTATCCTCCCAATTAACTATAGAATTAAACACTCAAATGTCTGAGGAATTATCCTCTCAATTATCTGTAGAATTAAACATGGAAATATCTGAAGAATTATCCTCTCAATTATCTACAGAATTAAACACTGAAATATCTGAAGAATTATTCCCTCAGTTATCTATAGAATTAAGCACTGAAATATCTGAAGAATTATCCTCTCAATTATATATAGAATTAACCACTGAAGTATCTGAAGGATTATCCTCTCAATTATCTATAGAATTAATCATTGAAATATCTGAAGAATTATACTCTCAATTATCTATAGAATTAAACACGGAAATATCTGAGCAATTATCCTCTCAATTATCTGTAGAAATAAACACTGAAATATCTGAGGATTTATCCTCTCAATTATCTATAGAATTAAACACTGAAATATCTGAAGAATTATACTCTCAATTATCCAAAGAATTCAACATTCAAATATCTGAGGAATTATCCTCTCAATTATCTATAGAATTAAACACTGAAATATCTGAAGAATTATCCTCTCAATTATCTATAGAATTAAACACTGAAATATCTGAGGAATTATCCTCTCAATTATCAATAGAATTAAACACTGAAATATTTAAGAATTATCCTCTTAATTATCAATAGAATTAAACACTGAAATATGTGAGGAATTATCCTCTCAATTATCTATAGAATTAAACAGTGAAATATCTGAAGAATTATACTCTCAATTATCTATAGAATTAAGCAATGAAATATCTGAAGAATTATCCTCTCAATTATCTATCGAATTAACCACTGAAGTATCTGAAGGATTATCCTCTCAATTATCTATAGAATTAATCACTGAAATATCTGAAGAATTATACTCTCAATTATCTATAGAATTAAACACGGAAATATCTGAAGAATTATTCTCAATTATCTATACAATTAACCACTGAAATATCTGAAGAATTATCCTCTCAATTATCAATAGAATTAAACACTGAAATATCTGAGGAATTATCCTCTCAATTATCTGTAGAATTAAACACTGAAATATCTGAGAATTATCCTCACAATTATCTTTCGAATTAAACACTGATATATCTGAGGAATTATCCTCTCAATTATCTATAGAATTAAACACTGAAATATCTGAGAATTATCCTCTCAATTATCTATAGAATTAAACACTGATGTATCTGAAGAATTATCCTCTCAATTATCTATAGAATTAAACACTGAAATATCTGAAGAATTATCCTCTCAATTATCTATAGAATTAAACACTGAAATATCTGAAGAATTATCCTCTTTATTATCTATAGAATTAAACACTGAAATATGTGAGGAATTTTCCTCTCAATTATCTATAGATTTAAACAGTGAAATATCTGAAGAATTATTCTCTCAATTATATATAGAATTAAACACTGAAGTATATGAAGAATTATCCTCTCAATTATCTATAGAATTAAACACTGAAATATCTGAAGAATTATCCTCTCAATTATCTATAGAATTGAACACTGAAATATCTGAAGAATTATCCTCTTAATTATCTATAGAATTAAACACTGAAATATCTGAAGAATTATCCTCCCAATTATCTATAGAATTAAACACTGAAATGTCTGAGGAATTATCCTCTCAATTATCTGTAGAATTAAACATGGAAGTATCTGAAGAATTATCCTCTCAATTATCTATAGAATTAAACACTGAAATATCTGAAGAATTATTCTCTCAATTATCTATAGAATTAAGCACTGAAATATCTGAAGAATTATCCTCTCAATTATCTATAGAATTAACCACTGAAGTATCTGAAGGATTAGCCTCTCAATTATCTATGGAATTAATCACTGAAATATCTGAGCAATTATCCTCTCAATTATCTATAAAATTAAACACTGAAATATCTGAGGATTCATCCTCTCAATTATCTATAGAATTAAACACTGAAATATCTGAAGAATTATACTCTCAATTATCTATAGAATTCAACATTGAAATATCTGAGGAATTATCCTCTCAATTATCTATAGAATTAAACACTGAAATATCTGAAGAATTATCCTCTCAATTATCTATAGAATTAAACACTGAAATATCTGAGGAATTATCCTCTCAATTATCTATAGAATTAAACACTGAAATATCTGAAGAATTATCCTCTCAATTATCTATAGAATTAAACACTGAAGTATATGAAGAATTATCCTCTCAATTATCTATAGAATTAAACACTGAAATATCTGAAGAATTATCCTCTTAATTATCAATAGAATTAAACACTGAAATATGTGAGGAATTATCCTCTCAATTATCTATAGAATTAAACAGTGAAATATCTGAAGAATTATTCTCTCAATTATCTATAGAATTAAGCAATGAAATATCTGAAGAATTATCCTCTCAATTATCTATCGAATTAACCACTGAAGTATCTGAAGAATTATCCTCTCAATTATCTATAGAATTAATCACTGAAATATCTGAAGAATTATACTCTCAATTATCTATAGAATTAAACACGGAAATATCTGAAGAATTATTCTCAATTATCTATACAATTAACCACTGAAATATCTGAAGAATTATCCTCTCAATTATCTACAGAATTAAACACTGAAATATCTGAGGAATTATCCTCTCAATTATCTATAGAAATAAACACTGAAATATCTGAGAATTATCCTCACAATTATCTTTCGAATTAAACACTGATATATCTGAGGAATTATCCTCACAATTATCTATAGAATTAAACACTGAAATATCTGAGAATTATCCTCTCAATTATCTATAGAATTAAACACTGAAATATCTGAGCAATTATCCTCTCAATTATCTATAGAATTAAACACTGAAATATCTGAGCAATTATCCTCTCAATTATCTGTAGAAATAAACACTGAAATATCTGAGGATTTATCCTCTCAATTATCTATAGAATTAAACACTGAAATATCTGAAGAATTATACTCTCAATTATCCAAAGAATTCAACATTCAAATATCTGAGGAATTATCCTCTCAATTATCTATAGAATTAAACACTGAAATATCTGAAGAATTATCCTCTCAATTATCTATAGAATTAAACACTGAAATATCTGAGGAATTATCCTCTCAATTATCAATAGAATTAAAGACTGAAATATTTAAGAATTATCCTCTTAATTATCAATAGAATTAAACACTGAAATATGTGAGGAATTATCCTCTCAATTATCTATAGAATTAAACAGTGAAATATCTGAAGAATTATACTCTCAATTATCTATAGAATTAAGCAATGAAATATCTGAAGAATTATCCTCTCAATTATCTATCGAATTAACCACTGAAGTATCTGAAGGATTATCCTCTCAATTATCTATAGAATTAATCACTGAAATATCTGAAGAATTATATTCTCAATTATCTATAGAATTAAACACGGAAATATCTGAAGAATTATTCTCAATTATCTATACAATTAACCACTGAAATATCTGAAGAATTATCCTCTCAATTATCAACAGAATTAAACACTGAAATATCTGAGGAATTATCCTCTCAATTATCTGTAGAATTAAACACTGAAATATCTGAGAATTATCCTCACAATTATCTTTCGAATTAAACACTGATATATCTGAGGAATTATCCTCTCAATTATCTATAGAATTAAACACTGAAATATCTGAGAATTATCCTCTCAATTATCTATAGAATTAAACACTGATGTATCTGAAGAATTATCCTCTCAATTATCTATAGAATTAAACACTGAAATATCTGAAGAATTATCCTCTCAATTATCTATAGAATTAAACACTGAAATATCTGAAAAATTATCCTCTTTATTATCTATAGAATTAAACACTGAAATATGTGAGGAATTTTCCTCTCAATTATCTATAGATTTAAACAGTGAAATATCTGAAGAATTATTCTCTCAATTATCTATAGAATTAAACACTGAAGTATCTGAAGAATTATCCTCTCAATTATCTATAGAATTAAACACTGAAATATCTGAAGAATTATCCTCTCAATTATCTATAGAATTGAACACTGAAATATCTGAAGAATTATCCTCTTAATTATCTATAGAATTAAACACTGAAATATCTGAAGAATTATCCTCCCAATTATCTATAGAATTAAACACTGAAATGTCTGAGGAATTATCCTCTCAATTATCTGTAGAATTAAACATGGAAGTATCTGAAGAATTATCCTCTCAATTATCTATAGAATTAAACACTGAAATATCTGAAGAATTATTCTCTCAATTATCTATAGAATTAAGCACTGAAATATCTGAAGAATTATCCTCTCAATTATCTATAGAATTAACCACTGAAGTATCTGAAGGATTAGCCTCTCAATTATCTATGGAATTAATCACTGAAATATCTGAGCAATTATCCTCTCAATTATCTATAAAATTAAACACTGAAATATCTGAGGAATCATCCTCTCAATTATCTGTAGAAATAAACACTGAAATATCTGAGGATTCATCCTCTCAATTATCTATAGAATTAAACACTGAAATATCTGAAGAATTATACTCTCAATTATCTATAGAATTCAACATTGAAATATCTGAGGAATTATCCTCTCAATTATCTATAGAATTAAACACTGAAATATCTGAAGAATTATCCTCTCAATTATCTATAGAATTAAACACTGAAATATCTGAGGAATTATCCTCTCAATTATCTATAGAATTAAACACTGAAATATCTGAAGAATTATCCTCTCAATTATCTATAGAATTAAACACTGAAGTATATGAAGAATTATCCTCTCAATTATCTATAGAATTAAACACTGAAATATCTGAAGAATTATCCTCTTAATTATCAATAGAATTAAACACTGAAATATGTGAGGAATTATCCTCTCAATTATCTATAGAATTAAACAGTGAAATATCTGAAGAATTATTCTCTCAATTATCTATAGAAATAAGCAATGAAATATCTGAAGAATTATCCTCTCAATTATCTATCGAATTAACCACTGAAGTATCTGAAGAATTATCCTCTCAATTATCTATAGAATTAATCACTGAAATATCTGAAGAATTATACTCTCAATTATCTATAGAATTAAACACGGAAATATCTGAAGAATTATTCTCAATTATCTATACAATTAACCACTGAAATATCTGAAGAATTATCCTCTCAATTATCTACAGAATTAAACACTGAAATATCTGAGGAATTATCCTCTCAATTATCTATAGAAATAAACACTGAAATATCTGAGAATTATCCTCACAATTATCTTTCGAATTAAACACTGATATATCTGAGGAATTATCCTCACAATTATCTATAGAATTAAACACTGAAATATCTGAGAATTATCCTCTCAATTATCTATAGAATTAAACACTGAAATATCTGAGAATTATCCTCTCAATTATCTATAGAATTAAACACTGAAATATCTGAAGAATTATTCTCTCAGTTATCTATAGAATTAAACACTGAAATATCTGAGGATTTATCCTCTCAATTATCTATAGAATTAAACTCTGAAATATCTGAAGAATTATCCTCTCAATTATCTATAGAATTAAACACTGAAATCTATGAGGAATTATCCTCTCAATTATCTATAGAATTATACACTGAAATATCTGAAGAATTATCCTCCCAATTATCTATAGAATTAAACACTGAAATGTCTGAGGAATTATCCTCTCAATTATCTGTAGAATTAAACATGGAAATATCTGAAGAATTATCCTCTCAATTATCTATAGAATTAAACACTGAAATATCTGAAGAATTATCCTCTCAATTATCTATAGAATTAAACACTGAAATATCTGAAGAATTATCCTCTCAATTATCTATAGAATTAAACACTGAAATATATGAAGAATTATCCTCTCAATTATCTATAGAATTAAACACTGAAATATCTGAAGAATTATCCTCTTAATTATCTATAGAATTAAACACTGAAATATGTGAGGAATTATCCTCTCAATTATCTATAGAATTAAACACTGAAATATCTGAAGAATTATTCTCCCAATTATCTATATAATTAAACATTGAAGTATCTGAAGGATTATCCTCTCAATTATCTATAGAATTAAACACTGAAATATCTGAAGAATTATCCTCTTAATTATCTATAGAATTAAACATTGAAATATCTGAAGAATTATCCTCCCAATTATCTATAGAATTAAACACTGAAATATCTGAGGAATTATCCTCTAAATTATCTGTAGAATTAAACATGGAAATATCTGAAGAATTATCCTCTCAATTGTCTATAGAATTAACCACTGAAGTATCTGAAGGATTATCCTCTCAATTATCTATAGAATTAATCACTGAAATATCTGAAGAATTATACTCTCAATTATCTATAGAATTAAACACTGAAATATCTGAGCAATTATCCTCTCAATTATCTATAGAATTAAACACTGAAATATCTGAGCAATTATCCTCTCAATTATCTGTAGAAATAAACACTGAAATATCTGAGGATTTATCCTCTCAATTATCTATAGAATTAAACACTGAACTATCTGAAGAATTATACTCTCAATTATCTATAGAATTCAACATTGAAATATCTGAGGAATTATCCTCTCAATTATCTATAGAATTAAACACTGAAATATCTGAAGAATTATCCTCTCAATTATCTATAGAATTAAACACTGAAATATATGAAGAATTATCCTCTCAATTATCTATAGAATTAAACACTGAAATATCTGAAGAATTATCCTCTTAATTATCTATAGAATTAAACACTGAAATATGTGAGGAATTATCCTCTCAATTATCTATAGAATTAAACAGTGAAATATCTGAAGAATTATTCTCTCAATTATCTATATAATTAAGCACTGAAATATCTGAAGAATTATCCTCTCAATTATCTATAGAATTCAACATTGAAATATCTGAGGAATTATCCTCTCAATTATCTATAGAATTAAACACTGAAATATCTGAAGAATTATCCTCTCAATTATCTATAGAATTAAACACTGAAATATCTGAGGAATTATCCTCTCAATTATCTATAGAATTAAACACTGAAATATCTGAAGAATTATCCTCTCAATTATCTATAGAATTAAACACTGAAGTATATGAAGAATTATCCTCTCAATTATCTATAGAATTAAACACTGAAATATCTGAAGAATTATCCTCTTAATTATCAATAGAATTAAACACTGAAATATGTGAGGAATTATCCTCTCAATTATCTATAGAATTAAACAGTGAAATATCTGAAGAATTATTCTCTCAATTATCTATAGAATTAAGCAATGAAATATCTGAAGAATTATCCTCTCAATTATCTATCGAATTAACCACTGAAGTATCTGAAGAATTATCCTCTCAATTATCTATAGAATTAATCACTGAAATATCTGAAGAATTATACTCTCAATTATCTATAGAATTAAACACGGAAATATCTGAAGAATTATTCTCAATTATCTATACAATTAACCACTGAAATATCTGAAGAATTATCCTCTCAATTATCTACAGAATTAAACACTGAAATATCTGAGGAATTATCCTCTCAATTATCTATAGAAATAAACACTGAAATATCTGAGAATTATCCTCACAATTATCTTTCGAATTAAACACTGATATATCTGAGGAATTATCCTCACAATTATCTATAGAATTAAACACTGAAATATCTGAGAATTATCCTCTCAATTATCTATAGAATTAAACACTGAAATATCTGAGCAATTATCCTCTCAATTATCTATAGAATTAAACACTGAAATATCTGAGCAATTATCCTCTCAATTATCTGTAGAAATAAACACTGAAATATCTGAGGATTTATCCTCTCAATTATCTATAGAATTAAACACTGAAATATCTGAAGAATTATACTCTCAATTATCCAAAGAATTCAACATTCAAATATCTGAGGAATTATCCTCTCAATTATCTATAGAATTAAACACTGAAATATCTGAAGAATTATCCTCTCAATTATCTATAGAATTAAACACTGAAATATCTGAGGAATTATCCTCTCAATTATCAATAGAATTAAAGACTGAAATATTTAAGAATTATCCTCTTAATTATCAATAGAATTAAACACTGAAATATGTGAGGAATTATCCTCTCAATTATCTATAGAATTAAACAGTGAAATATCTGAAGAATTATACTCTCAATTATCTATAGAATTAAGCAATGAAATATCTGAAGAATTATCCTCTCAATTATCTATCGAATTAACCACTGAAGTATCTGAAGGATTATCCTCTCAATTATCTATAGAATTAATCACTGAAATATCTGAAGAATTATATTCTCAATTATCTATAGAATTAAACACGGAAATATCTGAAGAATTATTCTCAATTATCTATACAATTAACCACTGAAATATCTGAAGAATTATCCTCTCAATTATCAACAGAATTAAACACTGAAATATCTGAGGAATTATCCTCTCAATTATCTGTAGAATTAAACACTGAAATATCTGAGAATTATCCTCACAATTATCTTTCGAATTAAACACTGATATATCTGAGGAATTATCCTCTCAATTATCTATAGAATTAAACACTGAAATATCTGAGAATTATCCTCTCAATTATCTATAGAATTAAACACTGATGTATCTGAAGAATTATCCTCTCAATTATCTATAGAATTAAACACTGAAATATCTGAAGAATTATCCTCTCAATTATCTATAGAATTAAACACTGAAATATCTGAAAAATTATCCTCTTTATTATCTATAGAATTAAACACTGAAATATGTGAGGAATTTTCCTCTCAATTATCTATAGATTTAAACAGTGAAATATCTGAAGAATTATTCTCTCAATTATCTATAGAATTAAACACTGAAGTATCTGAAGAATTATCCTCTCAATTATCTATAGAATTAAACACTGAAATATCTGAAGAATTATCCTCTCAATTATCTATAGAATTGAACACTGAAATATCTGAAGAATTATCCTCTTAATTATCTATAGAATTAAACACTGAAATATCTGAAGAATTATCCTCCCAATTATCTATAGAATTAAACACTGAAATGTCTGAGGAATTATCCTCTCAATTATCTGTAGAATTAAACATGGAAGTATCTGAAGAATTATCCTCTCAATTATCTATAGAATTAAACACTGAAATATCTGAAGAATTATTCTCTCAATTATCTATAGAATTAAGCACTGAAATATCTGAAGAATTATCCTCTCAATTATCTATAGAATTAACCACTGAAGTATCTGAAGGATTAGCCTCTCAATTATCTATGGAATTAATCACTGAAATATCTGAGCAATTATCCTCTCAATTATCTATAAAATTAAACACTGAAATATCTGAGGAATCATCCTCTCAATTATCTGTAGAAATAAACACTGAAATATCTGAGGATTCATCCTCTCAATTATCTATAGAATTAAACACTGAAATATCTGAAGAATTATACTCTCAATTATCTATAGAATTCAACATTGAAATATCTGAGGAATTATCCTCTCAATTATCTATAGAATTAAACACTGAAATATCTGAAGAATTATCCTCTCAATTATCTATAGAATTAAACACTGAAATATCTGAGGAATTATCCTCTCAATTATCTATAGAATTAAACACTGAAATATCTGAAGAATTATCCTCTCAATTATCTATAGAATTAAACACTGAAATATCTGAAGAATTATCCTCTTAATTATCAATAGAATTAAACACTGAAATATGTGAGGAATTATCCTCTCAATTATCTATAGAATTAAACAGTGAAATATCTGAAGAATTATTCTCTCAATTATCTATAGAAATAAGCAATGAAATATCTGAAGAATTATCCTCTCAATTATCTATCGAATTAACCACTGAAGTATCTGAAGAATTATCCTCTCAATTATCTATAGAATTAATCACTGAAATATCTGAAGAATTATACTCTCAATTATCTATAGAATTAAACACGGAAATATCTGAAGAATTATTCTCAATTATCTATACAATTAACCACTGAAATATCTGAAGAATTATCCTCTCAATTATCTACAGAATTAAACACTGAAATATCTGAGGAATTATCCTCTCAATTATCTATAGAAATAAACACTGAAATATCTGAGAATTATCCTCACAATTATCTTTCGAATTAAACACTGATATATCTGAGGAATTATCCTCACAATTATCTATAGAATTAAACACTGAAATATCTGAGAATTATCCTCTCAATTATCTATAGAATTAAACACTGAAATATCTGAGAATTATCCTCTCAATTATCTATAGAATTAAACACTGAAATATCTGAAGAATTATTCTCTCAGTTATCTATAGAATTAAACACTGAAATATCTGAGGATTTATCCTCTCAATTATCTATAGAATTAAACTCTGAAATATCTGAAGAATTATCCTCTCAATTATCTATAGAATTAAACACTGAAATCTATGAGGAATTATCCTCTCAATTATCTATAGAATTATACACTGAAATATCTGAAGAATTATCCTCCCAATTATCTATAGAATTAAACACTGAAATGTCTGAGGAATTATCCTCTCAATTATCTGTAGAATTAAACATGGAAATATCTGAAGAATTATCCTCTCAATTATCTATAGAATTAAACACTGAAATATCTGAAGAATTATCCTCTCAATTATCTATAGAATTAAACACTGAAATATCTGAAGAATTATCCTCTCAATTATCTATAGAATTAAACACTGAAATATATGAAGAATTATCCTCTCAATTATCTATAGAATTAAACACTGAAATATCTGAAGAATTATCCTCTTAATTATCTATAGAATTAAACACTGAAATATGTGAGGAATTATCCTCTCAATTATCTATAGAATTAAACACTGAAATATCTGAAGAATTATTCTCCCAATTATCTATATAATTAAACATTGAAGTATCTGAAGGATTATCCTCTCAATTATCTATAGAATTAAACACTGAAATATCTGAAGAATTATCCTCTTAATTATCTATAGAATTAAACATTGAAATATCTGAAGAATTATCCTCCCAATTATCTATAGAATTAAACACTGAAATATCTGAGGAATTATCCTCTAAATTATCTGTAGAATTAAACATGGAAATATCTGAAGAATTATCCTCTCAATTGTCTATAGAATTAACCACTGAAGTATCTGAAGGATTATCCTCTCAATTATCTATAGAATTAATCACTGAAATATCTGAAGAATTATACTCTCAATTATCTATAGAATTAAACACTGAAATATCTGAGCAATTATCCTCTCAATTATCTATAGAATTAAACACTGAAATATCTGAGCAATTATCCTCTCAATTATCTGTAGAAATAAACACTGAAATATCTGAGGATTTATCCTCTCAATTATCTATAGAATTAAACACTGAACTATCTGAAGAATTATACTCTCAATTATCTATAGAATTCAACATTGAAATATCTGAGGAATTATCCTCTCAATTATCTATAGAATTAAACACTGAAATATCTGAAGAATTATCCTCTCAATTATCTATAGAATTAAACACTGAAATATATGAAGAATTATCCTCTCAATTATCTATAGAATTAAACACTGAAATATCTGAAGAATTATCCTCTTAATTATCTATAGAATTAAACACTGAAATATGTGAGGAATTATCCTCTCAATTATCTATAGAATTAAACAGTGAAATATCTGAAGAATTATTCTCTCAATTATCTATATAATTAAGCACTGAAATATCTGAAGAATTATCCTCTCAATTATCTATAGAATTAACCACTGAAGTATCTGAAGGATTATCCTCTCAATTATCTATAGAATTAATCACTGAAATATCTGAAGAATTATACTCTCAATTGTCTATAGAATTAAACACTGAAATATCTGAAGAATTATTCTCAATTATCTATACAATTAACCACTGAAATATCGGAAGAATTATCCTCTCAATTATCTACAGAATTAAACACTGAAATATCTGAGGAATTATCCTCTCAATGATCTATAGAATTAAACACTGAAATATCTGAGAATTATCCTCACAATTATCTTTCAAATTAAACACTGATATATCTGAGGAATTATCCTCTCAATTATCTATAGAATAAAACACTGAAATATCTGAGAATTATCCTCTCAATTATCTACAGAATTAAACACTGAAACATGTAAATAATTATCATCTCTATTATCCATCGAATTGAACACTGAAATAAACAAAGAATTATCCTCTCAATTATCTATAGAATTGAACACTGAAATAACCAAAGAAAATCCACAAAATTATAATCGAATTAAACACTAGAATCTACAAAGAATACATCTCTCAATTATGTGTAGAATTAAACACTGAAATAGCCAAAGAATTATCCTCACAATTATCTACGTGAACCAAATACTGACATACTCAAATTATTTTGTTCTGCATTATCCACTGATCTATCCAAATATAACTTATTTCTGGACTCCTATTCACTTACAGGATATTATAAAAATATTATTTTCAGCAGACACACGTTTCGGTACCCCTGCGCTTCTTGCAGCAATGACCCCACTATGGTGTAACCATTGATTGATTGGTATTTCTACAAACCTCTGACATTCAGCACCCCCTGAATGACATGTTAGTTTTGTTATAGTTTTAAGTACCAGAGAGAGACTAGAACACACAACTTCCTGAAATAAATTCTGGAGCACTGGCAACAAAGCCAAACCAACAAAAGTACATATTTAAACGAAGCTTACTGGGAGAACCTGTAACGTCAGGGAGACCCATTCCAATAAGCATTGAGCTTAATGTTAAATGATTGAGTTGTGCTCAATAATATGATGAACCACTTTCTAACTGGAGAGATATAGGAGCCCACCCAGAGCCGATTCTCATCTGTAATTAATGCGGTAACTTAGGTTTCCTAATGATACACAAGAACTTGACAATACATAATATCAAACAGCTCCACTTTCAAAGGCATGTCGTTTGTAGTTAGAAAAATGATTTACAACAGAACGCTACAACAGTAATGTAGGACAAAATTAGACTGAGCTGAATCATGAGATCAACGGAAGTGGTCAAGATGCAGACATGATTGAATCTTGCTTCCAAACATAAGTAAATAAAACATCGAAATTCCATTAACATTTACAACTTTGTGTTTTAGCCAACATTGCTGATGTGCTCACTGTGCACAGTTCAAAATAAATATCGCTGTAAAAGAAAGTAAGTGATTAGTAGGACGTTCGTTCCTTGCAATACTGTAACACCCAGAAACTCATTCAAATACATTGTTAATTATTTCAATGTGAATTTTGGAGAATGTGCCAAACTTGACATTAATCAGCTCTATGTAATTATTGCCATTTTACACACTTCATGTCCGGCGACACCATTTCTCATTTGATGGAGTCCTTTGATCCAGAGCCCAGATTGCAAGACAATCAGTTCAGAAAATGCACGGTGACGTCACTAGAAACTAGAGCATGAAAGAAGACACCGCATTAATTAAACAGGAACATTGAGGTTAAACTGACACTGCAGCTTACATAACTGCAAGAGAGGAACTCAAAAACCAGCTGCTTTGTCAGACACGCAGCACCAGAAGCCATGTACTTAACAGAGTTGATACGATTCGTATATTTTAATAACCTCTTACCAGGAACACCAACAGCTGCGAGAATAGGGAAGTAAATGGCTCTTATCTGTTGAAGTATCAGGGCTTCCATTTACTGTGAGAAGCGACTATTGCTGTTGTGATGGATACACCAGCCCCGGTGAAAACTGTGAAGTGACACATTGAAAGCAGCCCTCATTTATACAGCAGGGAAATCTCCAGCGTACAGTTCTGTCCCCGGGCCACTGATATTAGTTACAGTCATTTGAACAAACAGTTTGCGTCAGCCGCCTTACTCCCAGGTTAATACTGTTTTGGGAATAAACCTTTCAATGTGACACGTCACACTTTGGAACTGGATAACAAAGACTTTGAGAAGTTAGAAAACAGTGGTTAAATGTTACAGGAGTTAGGGCACGGCAGGGCGGGGGAGAACTGTGTGGGTTTCGCGGGGATCGGTGTTGGGAAAAGTTTTGTTGCTAATTTCCCTCTTTAAGAAAGTCTAGGAAACTCAATGTCAATTGATCAAGTTTTAGATATTGTCAAATCAGAGAGGGTGCTCTAGGTGGAGAACACAGCTCAGAAACAACACGACATTTTAGGGAAAATATTCAAGTGAGAACAATAATGGTCGGTGTAATTTAATGCGGGCCAGTGTAAATTACTACACACAGTTAGAGGAATTAGAATTCTATGCATTAAATGAAAAGTGTTCTTGGAGCTGAGGATAAGGTATAAAGAGCCCTGGCAATTTATGTAGATTGGACAGTGAACAATCCAACAAAGGCAATACAGTAATCAAAAATATCAATAAAATATTCATCTACAAACCCAAACAACAGAGTACAAGTCAGGGAAATCACCGTGCAACTGTGTGCGACTCGGCTCCATCCAATGTTTAAGAAATCTGTTCACCTTTATTCACCGAAATACAAGGGAGACATTCAGTGCGGGGCGCAGAGCAGGGAACGGCCAGGAGTCTGATCCTCAAAGCCAAAGCTCTGGTTTATGAGGAAAGAGTGGAGGAAATTGGACATTTCAATCTCGAAAACAATCGACTGGGCTGATTTATTCTTTATTTGTTCATGGGATAAGGGCGTCGCTGGAAAGGCAAGCATTTATTTCTCATCCCTAGCCACCATTCAAGGCTGGATGTGGCAGGACTGCAGAGCTTTGATCTGATCCGTTGTTTCTGGGATCGGTTAGCTCTGTCAATAACACGATGCTTCCGCTGTTTCTCATGCATGGAGTCCAGAGTTGTAGCTTCACTAGATTGGCAGCTCATTATATCTAGGCCTGGTGAAGTTCATGGCATGCTCTTCCACGCTCCTCATTGAACAAGAGGTAGTCTGCTGGCTTGATAGCACTAGTAGAGTGAGGGATATGCCGGGCCAACCCATTTGATTACAAGTTGTACAGATTATAATTCTGCTGCTGCTGATGGCCCATAGCCTCTAATGGATGTCCAGTTGTAATGGCTGGATCTGTTCTGAACCTACCCCATTCAGCATGGTGGTAGTGCCACACAACACGGATAAGGGTGCCCTCAATGTGAAAACTGGATTTAGTCTCCACAAGGACTGTGTGGCGGTCATTCCTCCAGAGTACTGTCATGGACAGATGCATCTGCACCTGGTGGATTGGCGTGGATGAGGTCAAGTTGTTTTCTTTTCCCTTCGTGTTCGTTGTATCAGCACATGCGGCAAGCCTTTCCTGACTTCTATATCCTTTATGACTCTGATAGATTGGTCAGTATTGGTGCAGGCGAGTCACTCTTGGTGATGGACATTGAAGTCCCCCACCTAGAGTACATTTTGTACCGTTGCAACCTCAGTCCTTCTTCCAAGTTGTGTTAAACATGAAGGAATACAGATTCATCAGCTGAGGGAGGGCGATAGGTGACAATCAGCAGGAGGTTTCCTTGCCCATGTATGACCTGTAGCCATGTGACTTCATGGGGTCTGGTGTCAATCTTGATGACCTACAGGTTCATTCCCTCCCGACTGTGCAGCAACCACTGGTGTGTTGGTCCTGCCGGTAAGACAGTACATATCCAGTGATGGTGATGGAGGATTCTGGGACGTTTGCTGAATGCTATGATGCTGTGACTATGACTATGTCAGGCTATTGCTTGACTAGTCTGTGGGACAAGTCTCCCAATTTTGGGCAGATTCCCCAGGTTTTAGTGAGCAGCAAATTTCAGGGTCGACTGGAATGGGTGTGACTTTGTCGTGTCCGTATCCAATGCCTAGTTCGATGCAGAGTTGTCCATTCAATTTTATTCTTCTTAAAGTCTGTCGTGGCGGTTTGGAACAACTGTGTGGCTTTCTAAGCCAATTCTGAGGGGAGTTAAGATTCGACCACATTCCACGTGCGATATGGGCTCGTGAGGTTGGGGGTAATATAACAGCATGGATATAGCATTGGCTAACGGACAGAAACAGATAGGGATAAATGGGGCATTTTCAGGTTGGCAGGCTGTAACTAGTGGGGTGTTGCAAGGATCATTGCTGGATCCTCAGACATTTACAATCTATATTAATGAATTAGAAGAAGGGACAGCCGTTTAAGTCTGAAACAGGATGAATTTCTTCACTCAGAAGGTTGTGAATCTTTGGAATTCTCTACCCCAAAAGACTGTGAATGCTCAGTCGTTGAATATATTCAAGGCTGAGATAGATTGATTTTTGGACTTTCGGGGAATAAAGGTCTGTGGAGATCAGGTGGGAAAGTAGAGTTGAGTTCCATGATTAGCCATGATCTTATTGAATGGTGCAACAGGCTCGAAGGGCTGTATGGCCTACATCCTGCTCCCAATTCATACAACACCCAGCACTTCAATCTAAGGACAGGGACCTGTATGGCCGCAGCACGGTTTTCTTTAAGAAAACAGTCCTTTATAATAACGGCACCTGCACTGTATGTACACGTACTTGTAAAAAGCTGCTGGCACTGCACTGCAAGGGCATAGACCTTTACAACAACCAGCACTGTAATGTAAGGACACAGACTTGCTCAAACCCCAGCACTGCACTGTAAGGACACTGTCGGAGCGGCTGTCTTTCGGAGGAGACGTTAAACCAAGGACCCGTCTGCTGTCAGGTGGATGTAAAATCTCCCAGGACAATATTACAAAGAAGAGCAGGGGACTTATTCCCTGGGCCCTGGCCAATATTTATCCCACAATTAAGACAACTAAAAACATATTATCTGGTCATTATCACATTGCTGTTTGTAGGAGCTTATTTACAAAAATTGGCTGCTGCGTTTCTGACATTACAATCAGTGATTTCAAAAGGCTGGATTTGTAGTGGCAGAAAAATTAATTTTCTCTTTACTCAATTGGTCCCACAAATTGATCACAGATATTTCTTTAATTAGATTCAATATTATCAGAGAGACAATAATTTCAATACACTAATGAAGGAAATAACAACTGAAAATGCTGGAAACACTCAGGCCACATCCGTGGAGTGAGAAACAGAATTAACTTTTCATTTCTGTGACACTTCGCCAGAACTGAATAAAGTTAGAGATGTAGCAGTTTTTAAGCAGGTGCAGAGGCAGAGAAAACAGGAGGATTGGAAAGAACAAAAGGAAAGGTCTGTGATAGGGTGGAATCCAGGAGTGGTTGAATGCTGCAAATTGGGATGGCAGAATCATCAGAAATAGGGGCAGGGGTTATTGTCTGAAATTGTTGAACATAATGTTCAGTCCGGAAGGCATTACAGTGCCTGATCAAAAGACCAGGTGTGGTTCCTCGAGCTTGCATTGAGTTTATTTAAAACTGTATAAGATGGTCAGAATGGGAGTGGAGTGGAGAATTAAAGTGTAAAGCGACCGGAGCGCCGGATTACCCTTATGGACGGCACAGAGATGTTCCGCAAAGTGGTCACCCAATCTCCATTTGGTCTACCCATGTAGAGGAGCCCGCATCGTGAGCAGCGAGTACAGTATACTAAATTGCAAAAGTACAAGTAAATTGCCGTTTCACCTGGAAGGGGTGTTTGGGGCCCTGGACGGTGGGAATTAATGAGGTAAAAGGGCAGGTGTTGCATCTCCTGCTTGCATGAGAAGGGCCCGTGCAGAGCGGAGGGGATTTTGTGGGTGGTTGAGGAATGGACAAGGGTGCTTCGGAGGGAGCAGTCCCTATGGAATGCTGAAAGCAGAGGGGAGGGGAAGATGCCTTTGGTGGTGGGATCATGCTGGAGGTGGCGGAAAAGGCAGGGGATGTTCCATTGACTGTGGAGTTGTGGGGTGAAAGATGAGGTCATGAGGAAACCTATTATGGATTTGGGAGGGAGGGGAAGTGGTGAGATCAGAAGTGCAGGAGATAGAACGGACACGGTCCAGGGCCGTGTCAACCACACTTGAGGGGAATCCTTATCTGAGATAAAAGGAAGACATATCAGAAGCATTTGTATAGAAGGTGGCATCGTCAGAGCAGATGCGGCGGAGAAACTATGAGAATGGAATAGAGTCCTTACAGGAAGCGGTGTGGGAGGAAGTGTCGTCCAGGTAGCTGTGGGCGTCAGTGGGCTTATAGTGGTTGTTTGTCGATAAATTTTCCCCAGAAATGGAGACAGAGAAGTCGAGGAAAGGATGGGAAGAGTCCGAAATGGACCATGTGAAGGTGAGGGAAGGGTGGAAATTGAAAGCTAAGTGAATAAAATTTTCAAGTCCAGGGCGAAAACAGGAAACGGCACCAATGCAATCATCAATGTACCAGAATAATAGGTAAGGGAGGGGACCTGAGTAGGATTGGAACAAAGAATGTTCCACAATCCCACGGAAAGGCAGGCATAGCTAGGACCCATCGGGTTCCCATATGAACAGCTTTAATTTGGAGTAAGTGAGTCGAGTCAAAGGAAAAGTTGTTCAATGTGAGAACAAGTTCAACCAGGCGGAGTAGGGTGGTGATGGATGGGGACTGGTTGGACCTCTGTTCAATGAAGAAACAGAGCGCCCTAAACAGTCCAGGTGGGGGGTGGAGGTGTAGAGGGATTGTACATAATGTCTGATTCAAAGTGGTGCTTCAAATGTCACTTGGCCAAATAGAGGCAATTCGACACCACGGACAGAATTCAAATCGGCTTTTCTCTTGTGTCCTGCTTTTTTTCCCATTTAGGCAGCAGTTTGCGATTCACAGAAAGTGGAAGAGAATAAATCTGTGGCTGCATTGCATTTCCTGCTGCGTGTTCACCCAGTTAAACATTGTTTTTATGTGGAGAAAAGAAATCAGCACAATGTGCAATGAAAGTATAAATACATTCTAAAGGGCTTGAGAGGTCACATGTTTGAGAGGCCGTTTCATTTGGTTGTGGAGTCCAGAACTAGGGATCAAAGATTCAGAATAAGCGGCCAGCCATGTCGGATAGAGAGGAAGAGAAATTTCTTCAAAGTAATGGTTGTGAATCTTTGGAATTCTCTACCGCAGAGGCCTGTGGATGTTCAGTGCTTGAGTACATTCCAAACAAGAAGGATTTGGACATTACCTAAAGGAAGGGATATGGGGCTAGGTCGGGAAGTTTCAGTTGAGGTAAAGGATCGGCCATGATCTTACTGAATGGTGGAGTAGGCTCGAGGGCCGCATGACCAAATCCTGCTCCTATTTCTTATGTTCTCATGTACCGATCTTGGATAAAAGAGAACCAGTGGATTTAGTATATTTAGATTTCCAAAAGGCATTCGATAAAATACCACATAAATGGTTAGTACACAAGATTAGGGCTCACAGGTTTGGAGGTTATATAGTAGCATGGATAGAGGATTGGTTGACGGGCAGAAAACAGAGAGTAGTGCTAAACGGATCTTTTTCAGGTTGGCAGGCTGTAACTAGTGGGGTTCCGCAAGGATTAGTGTTGGTGCCTCAGTTATTTACAATCTATATTAATGACCTAGATGAAGGGAATGAGTGTTATGCATCCAAGTTTGCTGATGATACAATGCTAGGTGGGGCAGTGTGCTGTGAGGAGAACACAAAGAGTCTGCAAAGGAATATAGATAGACTAAGTGAGTGGGCAGTAAGATGGCAGATGGAGTATAATGTAGGGAACTGTGAGGTTATTCACTTTGGTAGGAAGAATAGAAAAACATAATTGTATTAAATGTTGAGAATCTTTCAAATGTTGCTATTCAGAGATAATTGCGTGTCATTGTGCAAGAAGCACAGAAAGCTAGCATGCAGGTACAGCAAGCAGTAAAGAATTCAAATGGTATGTTGGCCTTTATTGCAAGGGGGTTGGAGTATAAAACTAGGGAAGTCTTGCTACAATTGTACCGGGCCGTGTTGAGACCACAACCAGAGTACTGTGCACAGATTTGATTTCCTTATCTAAGGAAGGATATACTTGTCTTGGAGGCGGTGCAACGAAGGATCACTAGATTGATTCCTGGGATGAGAGGTCAGTCCTATGATGAGAGATTGAGTAGCATGCGCCTATACTCTCTGGAGTTTAGAAGAATGAGTGGTGATCTCATTGAAATATACAAGATTCTGAAGTGGATTGACAGGGTAGATGCTGCGAGCGTGTTTCCCCTGGCTGGAGTGTCTAGAACTAGGGGGCATCAACTCAGAATAAGGGGTCGGCAATTTAAGACTGAGATGAGTCAGAATTTCGTCACTCAGAGGGTTGTGAATCTTTGGGATTCTCTGCCCCAGAGGGCTGTGCATGCTGAATCATTGAGTATATTCAAGACTGAGATAGATAGATTTTTGGACTCTAGGGGAATCAAGGGGTATGCAGATCGGGCGGGAAAGTGGAGTTGAGGTCAATGATCAGCCATGATCTTATTGAATGGCGGAGCAGGCTCGAGGGGCCATATGCCCTAATCCTGCTCTTATTTCTTATGTTCTAAGAGTGTGCTGGCAGAAAGGGAATGGATGGCCGTCATACAGAAGCGAAGGACCAGGCAGGTAGTGCAGGAGTCCCCTGACTGCATCTCGCTCAATATTCAGTTCTGGATACTGGTTTGTGCGATGGTTCCTCTGGGATTACAGCAAGAGCCAAGTTCGTGGCACCATGGGTGGCTCCAGTGCCCAGGTTGGGAGGAGGAACAGCGTAAGAGCAATAGTTGTAGGGTATTTGATAGTTAGGAGAATAGACAGTCCTTTCTGCAGCAGCAGACGTGACTCCAGGATGATATGTTGCCTCCCTGCTGCCAGGGTCAAGGATGTCACTGAGCAGCTGCAATGCATTCTGAGGGGGAAGGTGAAAATCCAGAGATCGTGGTCCCCATCGTTACCAACGACATAGGTAGAAAGAGAAATGAAGTCCTGCAGGCAGATTTCAGGGAGCTAGGAGAAAGATTAAAAAGCAGGACCTTAAAGGTAGAAATCTCCGGATTACCCCTAGTGCCATGTGCTAATGACTGCAGAAGCAGGAGGATAGAGCAGATGAATGCATGGCTGGAGTGATGGCGCATGCAGGAGGGATCTAGAATCCCGAGGCACTGGGACCGTTTCTGGGGGAGGTGGGACCTGTACAAGCCAGACTGGTTGGTTAAGAAGACACATGGGACACGTGCATTTATTAGCCGAAGCCTGGAATAAAAGAGCAGGGAGTTTATGCTTGGATAGAATAAAACACCAGTTAGGCCACAGGTAGAATATTGCATGCAGTTCTGGTCACCACATTAGAGGAAGGATGTCGTTGCACTAGAAGGAGTGCAGTGGAGATTTACGAGGATGTTGCTTGGGCTGGGGAACTTTAGCTATGAGGAAAAATTCGATAGGCTGGGGTTACGTTCTTTGGAACAGAAGAGGCTGAGGGGAGACCTAATTGAGGTGTATTAATTTATGAGGGCACAAGATAGAGTGGATAGGAAGGACCAATTTCCCTTAGCAGTAGACTCAATAACCAGGGGGCATTGATTTAAAGTACTTGTTTGGAAGTTTAGAGGGGATTCGAGGAGAGTTTGTTTTCACCCACAGGATGCTGGGGTCTGGAACTCAGTGCCTGAAAGGCTAGTGGAGGCAGAGACCCTCAACACATTCAACATGTACTTGGATATACACTTGATGTGCCTTAACCTGCAAGGCTACAGACCAAGTGCTGGAAAGTGGGATTAGGCTGGAATAGCTCTTTGTTGGCCGGCATGGAAAAGATCGGCTGATAGGCCTCCTTCTGTGCTGTAAATTTCTATGATTCTGTGATAATTCTATGTAGCTTTGAATGTGCCTCTGCGCAGGAACTGAAAGGCAGCAGGAAAATTAAGTAAAACTGTATCACTTTGGATGACATCATCGACAGGATTCAAGGTTACGCGGGAAAACCCCAAAAGGTTTCGATTGACAATCGACTTAACCACTCGGTCACGACTACTCTGCCGTTCGCTCTGCCTCATGCAGCTTCTCATTTGCTGCAAAGCCGGTGCCTCCAGTCTGAATGCAGTTCCAGCCTTTTGTCCCATTAGTTTATCTTGTAAATTTTCTCTAGTGACAGTGATTGTTTTAAGTCCCTCCCTTTTGCCACTTGATTTTCCACTAACATTGGGAGGCTTTTACATCTCCCTTGAAGCCAGATACAAAATATTTGTTGAAAGCCTTTGCAATTTCCTTCTTTCCCATTATTAATTCCCCAGACTCATCCACTATTGAACAACGTTTCCTTTAGCTACTCTCTTCTTTGTTATACACTTGTAGAAGCTCTTACTGCCTGTTTTTTATATTTCTTGCTTTTTTACTCTCATAATTTATTTTCATCCTCTTTATTTGTTTTCAGTCATCCTTTGCAAGTTTCTAAATATTTCCCAATCTTCTGGCCTACCAATAATATCTGCAAAATGTCATGCCTTGTCGTTCAATTTGATACCATCTTTAACTTCCTTAGTTAGCCACGGATTGTTCATCCTTCTCGTCGAGTCTTTCTTTCTCACTGGAATATATCTTTGTCGAGAGTTATGAAATATCTACTTAAAGTTCTGCCACTGCTTGTTTACCGTTTTACATTTCAATCTATTTTCCCAGTCCACTTCAGCCAACTCTGTCTTCATACCCTTGTAATTGCCTTTATTTAAGTTTAAGAAACTAGTTTCATATCCAAGTTCCTCACCCTCAAACTGAATTTGAAATTCTATCATGTTATGATCACTCTGCCCTACAGGATGCTTTACTATGAGATAATTAATTAATTATGTCTCATTACAAAGTACCAGATCTAAAATAGCCTGTTCACTGCTTGGTTCCACAATGTATTGTTCTTTAGAAACTGTCCTGAATAAACCCTATTAACTCGTCCTCAAGGCTACTTTGGCAATTTGATTTGTCAAATCTATATGAAGATATCGCCCACGAATATTGCAGTTCCTTTCTTGCAAGCCCCCATTGATTCCTGACTGATAATCTGTCCTAGAGTGTAACAAATGTTATGGTGCATATAGATTATTCCCACCAGTGACATATTTCCCTTATTATTTCTTATCTCCAGCCAAACTGATTCTACATCTTGATTTCCCGTGCCAAGATAATTGCTCACTACTGTACTGATCACATCCTTTATTAACAGAACAACTCCCATTCTTTTCCTTTCTGGCTATCCTTATGAAATGACAAATATCACGGAATATTCAATTCCCAGCCTTGTTCACCTTACAACCACGTCTCTGTAATGGCTAGTAGAACATAGAAACATATAAGATAGGAGCAGGAGTGGGATAAGGGGTAGGCCATTTAAGACAGAGCTGAGGATGAATTTCTTCACCCAGAGAGTGGTGAAGCTGTGGAATTCTCTACCACAGAAGGCAGTTGAGGCCAATTCATTAAATATATTCAAGAAGGAGTTAGATATATTTTTTAAGGCAAAAGGGATCAAGTGATATGAGGAGAAGGCAGGGACAGGGTACTGAGTTTGGATGATCTGCCATGACCTCATTGAATGGCGGAGCAGCCTCGAGGGGCCGTATGGCCTATTTTTGCTCCTAATTGTATGTTCGTATGTTTGTGATTGCCTACAAATATTGATTTATTTCAGTTCCTCCCTCTCATTAGACCCTTGGTTCCCGACATCTCTGGGAGGTTATTTGTGTCCTCCTTTTTGAAGACAGAACCAAAGTATGTATTTTATTTGTCTGCCATCTCTTTGTTCCCCATTATAAATTCCACTGATTCTGACTGCAATGGACATGCGCTTGAGTTCAACAATCGTTTTCTCTTCACATATCTATAGAAGCTTTTACAGTCAGTTTTTATGTTCGCTACAAGCTTACGCTCATACTTTATTTTCCCCCTCTTAATAAATCCCTCTGCCTCCTTTGTTGAATCCTAAACTGCTCCCAATCCTCAGGTGTACTGCTTTTTCTGGCCACTATTTGTGTCCTCTCCTTGCATCTTATGATATCGCTAATTTCCCTTGTTAGCCGCGGTTGAGTCAACATTTTTGTTCTATTTTTTATGCCAAGCAGAGATGAACAAATTCTATAGTTCATCCATGCGATCTTTAAATGTTTGCCATTGCCTATCCACCGTCAACCCTTTGAGTAACATTCCCCAATCAATACCACCCAGCTCGCACCTCATACCATCGTAGTTTCCTTTATTTAAGTTCAGGACCCTAGCCTGTGCTTCTAATACTTCACTCTCCAGGTTAATAAAGATTCCTATCACATTATGATCGCTCTGCCCCAAGCGGTCCCGAACAACAAGATTGCTGATTAATCCTTTCTCATTACATAATAACCAGTCTAAGATGGCGTGATCTCCAGTTGGTTCCTCGACATATTGGTCTAGGATACCATCCTGTATACACTCCAGGAATTCCTCCTACACATTATTGTTACTATTATGGTTAGCCCAATCTATATGTAGATTAAAGTCACCCATGATATCTGCTTTGCCCTGATTGCACGCATCTTTATTTTCCCGTTCAATGCTGATGCGCTATCAATTACTCATAAAAGACTGAGAGTTAAGAGTGTAACTAAAGGCTTTTATTAACAAAAGAATGAAGGTCTGACTCGAGTGGTCGACTGGTCCAGAATTACAAAGGGCTGGGGAGCAGTCACCTTCATACTAGGACTTGTGGGAGGAGTCAGCCGAGGCATGTCTAGGCATGTACACAGTGGAATACAAACAGTGGTTTACCACATTCACCCCTTGTTTAAAATTGAGTCCGGCGGGGTGAAGTGTATTAAAAGTTAGTGTATTGGAGACTCTCCGGAGGTCTTGTCTGCCGCTGTGATTGGCGTGGCGACGGCAGGGGTAGGGGAGCTTCCGGCGTCGACTCCTGCGTAGGTTGTGGCACAGGCGTGTCGTCCTCGTAGATGTCGAGCGGGTCACGGGGCCCAGGCCTGCCGTCTGCTGGGGTGTGGCTGGGGTGGCACGGCGCTATGAGGCGGTCCTACCGTGTCCCAGGCTGTCATTCCCCGCGGCGTCCACGGTGCAGAGGAGTAGGCATCCATGCCCCGGTAGGCTGCATCCAATGATAGTGCGAGTTCAGAGGCCTTGTTGAGGTCGAGGTCACTCTGCTCCAACAGTCGCTGTCGGGTGTAATTGGATCTTTGGCCCACTACAAAAGTGTCCCGGATAAGTTCCTCTGTGTACACGGCGGCCTTTACATCCTTACAACCACAGGCCCGGCCAAGCACCGACAGTGCCTGAAGGTATTCCAAGGTCGATTCCCCAGGTTGTTGTTTACGACTCCCCAGAAGGTGCCTGGCGTACACTTCGTTCTCTGGGTGCGTTTACTGGTCCTTGGGGAGCTTGCTAGTGTCCGCGTATGAGGTCGCGTCTTGGATGACCGAGTACACTCTGTGGTTCACTTTGGAGGTCAGGACATCCAGTTTGTCCTCGTCCGATTTGATTGCTGCGGAGGCGGTCAGGAATTTTTCGAAACACTTAAGCCAGTGAGTAAACTTGGTGGATGAGTCCGCCTCCCGATGATCTAAGTCCAGGCATGCTGGTGTGAGGATCTTCTCCATTATAAAAATTTTGTTAATAAAATTGATGCCCTATCAATTACTCATAAAAGACTGAGAGTTAAGAGAGTAACTAAAGGCTTTTATTAACAAAAGAATGAAGGTCTGCCTCGAGTGGTCGACCGGTCCAGAATTACAAAGGGCTGGGGAGCAGTCACCTTTATACTAGGACTTGTGGGAGGAGACAGCCGAGGCATGTCTAGGCATGTACACAGTGGAATACAAACAGTGGTTTACCACAAATGCCATCCCCAACCTCCACATGACTGTTTGGGGGTCTGTATACAGCTCCCACTAACGATTTTCGTCCCATCGTTTTTCTCAGCTCTACCCATAGAGATTCTACATCATCAGAGTTAATATCCTTCCTTACAATTATGTTAATCTCCTCTTTACCCAGCAATGCTACCACACCTGCTTTTCCTTTTTGCCTGTCTTTCCTGAATATTGAATACCCCTCGATGTTGAGTTCCCAGCCCTGGTCACTCTGGAGACATGTTTCTGTAATCCCAATCATATCTTATCCGTTTACATCTATTTGCACATCTAATTCATCCACCTTATTACGAATGCTCCTCACATTAAGAGACAAAGCCGACAGGCTTGTTTTTTAACATTCTCAGACCTAACTATTTATTTCTATTTCTGCCGTTAATTCATCTATCTTGTTCTGAATGTTGCGTGCATTCAGATAATGAGACTTTAGTGTTGTCTTTTTGCTATTTTCCCTACTCTGACCCTGTTTGCTGGTGCGCTCTTATGTTTGTACCCTATGTCCCTTCCTCGCACACTCTGATTCTCATTACCCCTAAGCTACCTTGCATTATGGCCTTCTGCTTTGTATTT
The DNA here is from genome assembly GCF_052327205.1 of Somniosus microcephalus. Lineage (NCBI taxonomy): Eukaryota > Metazoa > Chordata > Chondrichthyes > Squaliformes > Somniosidae > Somniosus > Somniosus microcephalus. Next base: position 41,677,633 of record NW_028225187.1, on the reverse strand, counting down.
AACTTTCTAAGTTTCCCCTCACCTGAACCACCCCCCTCACCCCCGCCCCGCTATTTAGTTTAAAGCCCTATCTACATCCCTGGTTATTCAATTCGCCAGGACACTGGTCCCAGCATGGTTCAAGTGAAGCCCGTTACAGAGCTTGGACCTGTGGGAGAGCAGCAGCGCGACCGGCGGCACTTAAAACTGGCGGGTTCAGCAGAGGCGAGGTCAGAGAGCTTGGACCTGTGGGGGAGCAGCAGCGCGACCGGCGGCACTTAAAACCGGCGGGTTCAGCAGAGGCGAGGTCAGAGAGCTTGGACATGTGGGGGAGCAGCAGCGCGACCGGCGGCACTTAAAACCGGCGGGTTCAGCAGAGGCGAGGTCAGAGAGCTTGGACCTGTGGGAGAGCAGCAGCGCGACCGGCGGCACTTAAAACCGGCGGGTTCAGTGAGGCGGGACCAAATCAACAGCAGAGGAGAGAGGTAAAAAGTAATCAGAGTGTGACGTCACCAGGGAGCAGGTAAGTGATTGGTTGGTGAGTATTTCTCTTTTTTAAACTTAAACTCTGTAGTTTATTGTTACTGGGGTCTTTTCTGGTGTAGCAGGGACTGTTGGTAGACTATACAAGCGCCTTAGAGATATTTTTAATTGGTGATAGTAAATTAATTTAAATTAAGTAAAGGGAAGGTCATGCCAGGTGTGCCCAGCCCCGTGATATGCCCCTCTTGCTCTATGTGGGAATTCAGGGACACTGCCGGTGCCCCTGATGACCACGTGTGCCAGAGATGCATCCATCTGCAGCTACTAGCAAACCGCACTGAGGCGCTGGAGCTGCGGGTGGATGGGTTGTTGAGCATTCACGATGCTGAGAGGTTCGTGGATAACACGTTTAGTGAGTTGGTCACACCGCAGGGAAGGGCTGCACAGGAAGATAGGAAATGGGTGACCACCAGGAGGAGCAATAGAAGCAGGCAGGTAGTGCAGGAGACCCCTGTGACCATTCCCCTCTCAAACAGGTATGCCGCTTTGGATACTGTTGAGGGGGATGACTCACCAGGGGAAGGCAGCAGCAGCCAACTTCCTGGCACTGGGGGTGCTCCTGCTGCCCAGGAAGGGGGGAAAAGAGTGGGAGAGCAATAGTGGTAGGGGATTCTATAGTAAGGGGAACAGATAGGCGTTTCTGTGGCCGTAGGTGTAAATCCAGGATGGTTTGTTGCCTCACTGGTGCCAGGGTCAATGATATCACTGAGCGGCTGCAGGGCATTCTGGAGGGGGAGGGTGAACAGCCAGAGGTCGTGGTCCACATTGGTACCAACGACATAGGTAAAAAGAGGGATGAGGTCCTGCAGCAAGAATTTAGGGAGCTAGGTGAAGGATTAAAGAGCAGGACCTCAAAGGTTGTAATCTCTGGATTACTCCCGGTGCCACGTGCTAGTGAGTATAGGAATGGGAAGGTAGAACAGATGAATGCGTGGTTAAAGGGATGGTGCATGAGGGAGGGCTTTAGTTTCCTGGATCACTGGGTCTGCTTCTGGGAAAGGTGGGACTTGTACAAGTCGAACGGTTTACACCTGAACCAGAGGGGAACCAATATCCTTGCGGGGAGGTTTGCTAGCACTGCTGGGGGGGGTTTAAACTAACTTGGCAGGGGGATTGGGTACAGAGTGGAGCTATAGCAGGGGGTGATTTACAGCCAAATACAGAGAAAAAAACAAGGCAGAGCAAATATGCGAAGGCAAAAGGGAATATGGCAGGGCTGGAAGGCATTTATTTTAATGCAAGGAGTCTTGCAAATAAGGTGGACGAACTGAAGTTGTTGTTGAACACATGGGAGTACGATATTGTTGCTATCACAGAGACATGGTTGAGGGAGGGTCAGGACTGGCAGCTCAATATTCCGGGGTATAGAATCTTCAGGCGAGACAGAGGGGGGTGTAAAAGGGGAGGGGGTGTTGCAATAATAATTAAGGAGTCAATTACTGCTGTAAGGAGGGATGATATATTAGCGGGTTCCTCTAATGAGGCCATATGGGTAGAACTTAAAAACAAAAAGGGGGCAAGTACTTTGCTGGGAGTGTACTATAGGCCCCCAAACAGTCAGGGGGAGATAGCGGAACAGATATGTAGGCAAATCTCAGAAAAGTGCGAAAATAATAGGGTAATAATAGTGGGGGATTTCAACTTCCCCAATATAAATTGGGATAGTCAGAGTGTGAAAGGCTTAGAGGGTGCAGAATTCTTAAAGTGCATCCAGGAGAGCTTTTTGAGCCAACATGTAGAAAGTCCTACAAGAGAGGGGGCGATACTGGACCTAATTCTGGGGAATGTAGCCGGGCAAGTGGTGGAAGTGTCAGTAGGAGAGCATTTTGGCGATAGTGACCATAATTCGGTGAGATTTAAGGTGGTCATGGAAAAAGACAAAGACGGCCCGGAAATAAGGGTTCTAAATTGGGGGAAGGCCGATTTTAATATGATAAGACAGGATCTGGCCAGAGTGGACTGGGAGCAGCTACTTATAGGAAAATCCACATCAAGACAGTGGGAGACTTTCAGAAGGGAAATAGAGAGAGTACAACGCCAACATGTTCCTTTAAAGGTCAAGGGTGGGACCAACAAGCAAAGGGAACCTTGGATGACAAGGGATATACAAAAATGCATTAGAAATAAAAGGGGGGCTTTTGGCAGTTACAAAAGACTAAAGATGGAAGAAGCCCTAGAGGAGTATAAAAAGTGCAGGGGCATACTTAAAAAAGAAATTAGCAGGGCGAGGAGGGGCCATGAAATAACACTGGCGAGCAAAATAAAGGAAAATCCTAAGATGTTTTATAAGTATATTAAGGGCAAGAGGATAACCAGGGAAAGGGTAGGGCCCATTCGGGACCAAAGTGGCAATCTGTGTGTAGAGCCAGATGATGTAGGCGGGGTTTTAAATGAATTTTTTGCATCTGTGTTCACTATGGAGAGAGACGATGCAGACATAGAAATCGGGCAAGGTGACTGTGACATACTTCAACATATTAGCATCGAGAGGGATGAGGTGCTAGCGGTTTTAGCAGGCCAAAAAGTGGATAAATCCCCAGGCCCGGACGAGATGTATCCCAGGCTGCTGTGGGAGGCAAAGGAGGAGATTGCAGGGGCTCTGACACAAATTTTCAGAACCTCTCTGGCCACAGGGGATGTACCAGAGGACTGGAGAACAGCTAATGTAGTACCATTATACAAGAAGGGTAGCAGGAATAAACCAGGGAATTACAGGCCAGTGAGCCTAACATCTGTGGTAGGGAAAACATTGGAAAAAATTCTGAGGGACAAAATTAGTCTCCACTTGGAGAGGCAAGGATTAATCGGGGATAGTCAGCATGGCTTTGTCAAGGGCAAATCATGTCTGACAAATCTGATTGAATTTTTCGAGGGGGTGACTCGGTGTGTGGATGAGGGAAATGCTGTGGATGTGGTTTACATGGACTTCAGTAAAGCTTTTGACAAAGTCCCGCATAGGAGACTGGTCAAGAAGGTAAGAGCCCATGGGATCCAGGGTGCCTTGGCGCGTTGGATCCTAAACTGGCTGAGTGGCAGGAGGCAGAGGGTGATGGTCGAAGGATGCTTTTGTGACTGGAAGCCTGTGTCCAGTGGGGTACCTCAGGGATCGGTGCTGGGTCCCTTGTTGTTTGTGATCTACATAAATGATTTGGATGAGAATGTAAAAGGTATGATCAGTAAGTTCGCAGATGACACGAAAATTGGTGGGGTGGTAAATTGCGAGGAGGAAAGCCGCAGGCTACAGGACGATATAAACGGGTTGGTCAGATGGGTGGAAAAGTGGCAAATGGAATTTAACCCTGAAAAGTGCGAGGTGATGCATTTTGGATGGACAAATAAGGCAAGGGAATACACAATGAGTGGTAGGACCCTAGGAAGTACAGAGGGTCAGAGGGACCTTGGTGTACATGTACATAGATCTCTGAAGGCAGCGGAACAGGTAGATAAGGTGGTTAGAAAGGCATATGGGATACTTGCCTTCATTAGCCGAGGCATAGAATATAAGAGCAGGGAGGTTATGATGGAGCTGTACAAAACGCTGGTGATGCCACAGCTGGAGTAGTGTGTGCAGTTCTGGTCGCCTCACTATAAGAAGGATGTGATTGCTTTGGAGAGGGTGCAGAGAAGATTCACCAGGATGTTACCTGGGATGGAGCGCCTCAGCTATGAAGAAAGACTAAACAGGCTGGGGTTGTTTTCCTTGGAGCAAAGAAGGCTGAGGGGGGACCTGATTGAGGTGTACAAAATGATGAGGGGCATAGATAGGGTAGATAAAGAGGAACTTTTCCCCTTAGTAGGGGGGTCAATAACAAGGGGGCATAGATTCAGGGTAAGGGGCAGGAGATTTAGAGGGGATTTGAGGAGGAACTTTTTCACCCAGAGGGTGGTTGGAATCTGGAACTCACTGCCTGAAAGGGTGGTAGAGGCAGGAACCCTCACAACATTCAAGAAGCATTTGGATGAGCACTTGAAATGCCATTGCATACAAGGCTATGGACCAAATGCTGGAAAATGGGATTAGACAGGACAGGGGTGGATGGGCGGCGCGGACACGATGGGCCGAAGGGCCTCTTTCTGTGCTGTAAAACTCTATGACTCTATGACTCTATGACAATGGAAGAAGCCCCTCTTTCCCCAGTACTGGTGCTTGTTCCCCATGAATCGAAACTCATTTCTCCCACACCAATCCCTGAGCCAGGCGTTCAAATCTCTGATCTGATTGACCATTTGCCAATTTGATCGTGGGTCAGGTAGTAATCCAGAGATAATTACCATTGTGGTTTTGCTTTTTAATTAGAATCCAGCTCCTGAAACTCACTTAGCAGAACCTCTTTCTTAGACCTACCTATGTCATTGGTACCTACGTGGGCCACGGCAACTGGATCATTCCCCTCGCACTTCAAGTTCCTGTCCTGCCCCAATGAGATGTCCTTAAAATTGGCAATGGGCAGCCAACACAGCCTTCTATAGTCACGCTCTCGGCTGCAGAGAACAGTGGCTATCCCCCTAACTATACTGTCCCCTTCCACTCCTTCATTCGTTTTTACTCCCCCAACATGAATATCCCCCTGTACAACAGTGCTGTGTTCAGTTTACTCAACCTTGCTGCAGTCCCTGCTCTCCTCCACACAGGCAGCAAGAACGTCATACCGGTTTGACAAGTGCAAGGACTGAGACTTCTCCAATGCTATTCACAATATATATTAATGATCTAGACAAGGGAACTAGATGTAGTATCTCCAAATTTGCAGATGACACAAAACTGGTTGGGCGTGTGTGGATGCCGAGAAACTCCAGGATGATTTGGACAGGTTGGGTGATTGGGCAAAAGCATGGCAGATGCAATATAATGTGGATAAATGCGAGGTTATCCACTTTGGTGGCAAAAACAGGAAGGCAGATTATTATCTGAATGGCAATAGATTGGGAGAGGGGGAAGTGAAACGAGACCTGGGTGTCCTTGTGCGCCAGTTGCTGAAGGTAAGCATGCAGGTGCAGCAGGTGGTTAAGAAGGCAAATGGCATGGTTGCTTTTGTAAGCAAGAGGGTTTGAGTAAAGGAACAAGCATGTCTTGCTGCAGTTGTACAGGGCCTTGGTGAGACCACATCTTGAGTATTGTGTTCAGTTTTCATCGCCTTATCTGAGGAAGGATGTTCTTGCCATGGAAGGAATTCAGTGAAGATTCACCAGGCTGATACCTGGGATGGCAGGAATGATGTATGAGGAGAGATTGGCTCGATTGGGCTTGTACTCACTGGAGATTAGAAGAATGACAGGGGATCTCATTGAAACTTATAAAATTCTGACAGGACTAGACAGACTAGATGCAGGAAGGATGTTCCCGATCGTCGGGGAGTCCAGAACCAGGGGTCACAGTCTAAGGATAAGGGGTAGGCCATTTCGGACAGAAATGAGGAGGAATTTCTTCACCCAGAGAGTGGTGAACCTGTGGAATTCTCTACCAGAGAAGGCAGTTGAGGCCAATTCATTAAATATATTCAAGAAGGAGTTGGATATATTTCTTAAGGCTAAAGGGATCAAGGGGTATGGGGAGAAAGCAGGGACAGGGTACTGAATTTGGATGATCAGCCATGATCGCATTGAATGGCGGAGCTGGCTAGAGGGGCCAAAATGGCCTGCTCCTGCTCCTATCTTCTATATTTCTAGGTTTCTATGTTTCCCTTCTGCATCCCTATACTTGCCTCAATCGTAGTCAGACCCTCCTGTCGTTGACCACGTACCAAATCTGAAATATTTAACATGAAGATTGTGACTGCCTCCTGGAACAGAGTCCAAGTAACCTTCTCCATCCCTGACGTATTGCAGTGTCGAAAGCTCGGACTCCAGCTCATCAATTCAGAGCTGAATTTGATCGAGCTGCAGATACTTAGTGCAGACGTGGTTGCTGTGGCTCTCACTGAGGTCCACCATCTTCCACTTGCTGCAGCTGCAATACCTCACCTGCCCTGCCAACTTTATTTTATTTTTTAACTAATAAAATTGACAATTTTTTAAATACTCAATTGACTATTAATATTTCCTAATGCAAGCAATAAACTTGGATGAGATAAAGAGATATCTAACTAGAACTGGTTACCTGGTAATTCCTGTAAGCAGTGGCTGAATCAGGGGTTTGGAAGTTCTGCTGGTATAATAACAAAAGGCTTTTGCTAATGGCCGGAGGTAAGTAGCACCGAGTCCAGTTCTATGGATTACTGCTTCTACAGAGTAGTAAAGTCAGAAATACATTAACTCATCCAAGGCTATTACTTTGATTAGAAAATATTAATAGTCATTTGAGTATATTAAAATTAGCTATTTTTTTTATTCATTGATGGGATGTGGGCGTCGCTGGCTAGGCCTGCATTTAGTGCCCATCCATAATTGCCCTTGAGAAGATGGTGGTGAGCCGCCTTCTTGAACCGCTGCAGTCCATCTGGTGTAGGTACACCCACAATGCTGTTAGGAAGGGAGTTCCAGGATTTTAACCCAGCGACAGTGAAGGAACGGCAATACAGGTCCAAGTCAGGATGGTGTGTGGCTTGGAGGGGAACTTGTCGGTGGTGATGTTCCCATGCGTCTGCTGCCCTTGTCCTTCTAAGTGGTAGAGGTCGCGGGTTTGGAAGGTTCTGTTGAAGGAGCTTTGGCGAGTTGCTGCAGTGCATCTTGTAGATGGTACACACTGCGTCAGTGCTGGTAGGAGTGAATGTTGAAGGTGGTGGATTGAGTGCCAATCAAGCGGGCTGCTTTATCCTGAAAGGTGTCGAGCTTCTTGAGTGTTGTTGGAGCTGCAATCATCCAGGCAAGTGGAGAGTATTCCATCACACTCCTGACTTGTGCCTTGTCGATGGTGGAAAGGCTTTGGGGAGTCAGGAGGTGAGACACTCGCCACAGAATTCCCAGCCTCTGGCCTGCGCTTGTAGCCACAGTATTTATATGGCTGGTCCAGTTCAGTTTCTGATCAATGGTAACCCCCAGGATGTTGATAGTGGATTAGGTCTTTACTGTAACTTAGCCCACAGTCATAATTTAACCTTGTTGTTTATTGTTGTTATGCATCAAGCAGAACCTTTTACCACCGCCCCCCCCCCCACCCCACAGACCGAATTCCCTCACTCAGCAAATTTCCGAGTTTATTACACTGTAGAAGCAGTAATCCATAGTCCTGGACTGGGTGCTACTTACCTTCGTGCATTATTACACCAGCATAAATTCCAAACCACAGATTCAGCCCCTGCTGACAGGAATTACCAGGTAACCAGTTCTAGCTAGACACCGCATTAATTGTGCAACTGGCACTAGCAGGCAGTTTGTTTACCACTGTGAAATAAATTACAAGTTAATATTAAAGGTAAGTTAAACACCAAATGTTAAATGCAAAATGTAATGACATTTTAGAAAGAGATCAACCCTTAACAACCCCTTCACTAGCCAAATTCCCGAGTATAGTACTCTGCAGATGTAGTACTCCATAGAACTGTAATAATTGCAACAAAAATAGTGCCTAACTCTACTTAAAGCTGCACAATGTGTCCCTACACTACCATTACTGCAGGTATGGACCTCAGATTGTCCGGATTCTATGCAGTCACCGCTGGCCTGGTGGCAGATGCGATTGTGCTTTTTCGCATATGAGTTGCCTGAAGCCCGCCCCCGACTCCATTCCCCAACCCCGTGGTTGTGAGAAATGCGTAATATATACATTCAGCATATAAAGCAATTCATGTGCGTGTGTGTGTGTCTTTATGTATACTTGCAATCTATATTAATGATGTGACCGAGTGCAATATATTCAAGTTTGCTGATGATACAAATCTAGGTGGGGAAGTAAGCTGTGAGGAGAACACAAAGAGCCATCAAAGGGATATAGAGAGGTTAAGTGAGTGGGCACTAATGTAGTAGATGGACTATAATGTGGAGAAGTGTGAGGTTATCCACTTTGGTAGCAAGAATAGAAGAGCAGATTATTTTGAATGATGAGAAATTTTTAAATGCTGGTGTTCAGAGAGATTTAGTTGCCCTCGGTCAGGAAACACAGAAAGTTAGCATGCAGGCACAGGAAGCAATGCAGAAGGCAAATGGCTTGTTGTCCTTTATTGCAAGCGGGTTGGTGAATACGAGTATGGAAGTCTTACTACAATTGTACAGAGCTTTGGTGAGACCACACCTGGAGTACTGAGCACAGCTTTGGTCTCCTTATCTAAGAAATTGCATACATATATTAGAGGGAGTGCAGAGAAGGTTCACTAGACTGGTTCCTTGGATGAGGGCTTTTTCCTATGCGAGTTTGAGTAGATTGAGCCTTTACTCTATGGAGTTAGAAAAATGAGAGGTGATCTCATTGAAACATATAAGATTCTGAGAGGGATTAACAGGGTAGATGCTGAGAGGTTATTTCCCCTGGCTGGAGAGTCGATAAATAGGAGGAACAGTCTCAGGATAAGTGGTATAACTCTGAGATGAGAAGGAATTTCTTCACTGAGAGGATTGTGAATCTTGGGAATTCTCTGCCCCAAAGGGCTGTGGATGCTGATTCATTGAGTGTATTCAAGGCTGAGAGCGAGAGATGTTTGGACTCTAGGAGAATCAAGGGATATGGAGATCGGGCCGGAAAGTGGAGTTGCGGTCGATGATCAGTCATGTTGTTATTGAATGTCTGAGCAGGTTCGAAGGGCTGTGTGGCCGATTTCTGCTACTAATTGTATATTTGTATATTTGTGATAGTGTGGCTGTGTGTGTGCTTATGTTTATTTGTGTGTGTGTGTTTTTGTGTGTGAATGCGTTGTATATGTGTATATGTTTATATATGTGTGTGTGGCCGTGTTTTAACGCATGTTTCGGTCTATGGGTATGCATTTGTGTCTGTGCATGACGTTATGTTTAGTTGTACCTGTCTGTGTGTGTGCGTGTGTGCATGAAATTATGTGTATCTGTTTGTGTGTGTATCTGTGTTTGTGCATCTGTGTGTGTGTGTGTCTTTGCATGGTGTTATGTGTATCTGTGTGTGTGTGTGTCTGTGCATGACGTTATTTGTATCTGTGTGTGTATCTGTGTTTGTGTATCTGTGTGTGTCTGTGCATGACGTTATGCATATCTGTATCTGTGTGTGTGTGTATCTGTGTTTGTGTATCTGTGTGTGTGTCTGTGCATGATGTTATGTGGAGCTGTTTGTGTGTGTGTGTATCTGTGTTTGTGTATCTGTGTGTGTCTGTGTGTCTGTGCATGCCGTTATGTGTGTGTATATCTGTGTGTGTGTGTGAGTGTGTGTGGTATCTTAAAACTTGATGCTTTTGCATTGGCTGACAATCTTCAGCATTCTGAGTCATGACGAAATTTATACCAGTAATGGGATTGCAAAAATAAAGATTAATTAATCCAATACGTTAATCTCATATATTGATCACATCTATTAACCACATTTAACAAAAACAGAATGAAATCAATTAAGTGAAATTACAGAAGGAACACAAATTGAATGCAACTGGACAACCTGCCAATTATTGCAAAATTAATTTTGTTGATTCCGTTAGGAAGCCAGTAAAAATAACCATTAATATATTGTAATGAGTTAAGCGCATTATATAAAACATGTTAAAACATTATTTGAATACAACTTCATGTTACGTGTTTTGTCTTCTGTTTGATATTGTTGATAGAAGAGACTTCCATTCATATAAAAGCAGTGAGGTTGCTAATGATAGCCTGAAAATGCATTGTACAAAATAACACCCCTGTTGCTATAAAGACAAATAAACGATGGCTATTTCGAAAGCGAAATCGGAAACTTGCAGTTATCATTGATATGCGTTTTTCTCGGGGCCGAATTCATTATAAAAAACCTACACCAGGTTAGATGTGAGAGGAGAGCGGAATCCTTTATTATTATGGGAAGTGCTACCGATTTAGAATGATAACCGTCTAAATAAGAAAACAGTATAAAGTATCACATCGTATGTTGCATCGTGGTGTCTTTATGTTCTCAAAACGTGGCCTCTGCGTTGAAGGTAGGATTCATTTCATTTAAGTTGGCGGCAGCTTTAACCCAACTGGCATGTCCTGCGAATTTCAGAACAAAAAGTATTATATTCCATGAGACAGGTTAGATCATGATGCTCAATTTACCGATCTCTATCAGTGATTCATTTCAATGTAATTTCTGTTAACCAATCATTACACAAGCCGAGTACACAGAAGTATCATTGGAGTCGAGGTTCAGCTTGGACGGTCGGCCTCCTGCTACACGCGCTGCTAAATATTCAATTCCATTAGTTTCAATGGAACTCAAAATCAGGTGGGGCATGGAATGAGCGACCAATCCAGTAACTCCCTCTTCTGCTACCGCCCGGGACAGATTTCTACCCGGATAAACTTAGAATTCCACTTTATATAAATTTATGATTCATCTTAATCTCTCTCCCTTTCTCTTTGTTTCCTCCATCTTTGTGATGCCGGATATAATTTTATTGTATTCCTGATCTGAGGAAGGATGATCTTGCCATGGAAGGAGTTCAGTGATGTTTCACTAGGCTGATACCTGGGATGGCAGGAATGACGTATGAGGAGAGATTAGATCAATTTGGCTTGTACTCGCTGGAGATTAGAAGAATGAGAGGGGATCTCATCGAAACTTATAAAATTCTAACAGGACTATACAGACTAGAAGCTGGAAGGATGTTCCCGATGGTCGGGTAGTCCAGGACCAGGGGTCACAGTCTAAGGATAAGGGGTAAGCCATTTAGGACAGAAATGAGGAGGAATTTCTTCACCCAGAAAGTGGTGAACCTGTGGAATTCTCTACCACAGAAGGCAGTAGAGGCCAATTCATTAAATATATCCAAGAAGGAGTTGGATATATTTCTTAAGGCTAAAGGGATCAAGGGGTATGGGGAGGAAGTAGGGACAGGGTAATACATTTGGATGATCAGCCATGATCGAATTGAATGGCGGAGCAGGCTCGAGGAGCCGAATCGCCGACTCCTGCTCCTATCTTCTATGTTTCAGGCTTACTAGCAAGTTGACTGGAGTCGGCCGGGTATTTATTATTTCCCATTGTAGAAATAAATATATGCATGATTTAACTCAATGTGTGTATCAAACACATGTGGTTGTATCATCATAGCAATGAAACACTTGGTCTTTTTAAGTTGAAGATAGTTAAATGATGATAAATTCTTTATTTTACCTTTTCTTTTCTGGTTCCTTATGGCGATCGCTACAGCGACTGCTCCAACACTCCCACCGCAGTCACACAAACATTGTGAACCATCATTTCAATCGTTGGTTTGGCTGTGAAATAACAGGCAGCTGCATTAGGCAGATAGGTTCATGTCTGAATTTCACCGCTAATTCATTTTACACTTGGTAACTTTTCACAATGCTTGAGATCTAATAAGTAGTCGAAGACTCGTTGTGCAGTAAATGTCACTTAAAATAAACTCAACCGCAGCAAATTTGAAGCCTTGGAGTTTAAAGGGTATTGGCAGCATGGACTCGCTATTGGCTGAGAGGGAGGAGGCGGAGAGCAGTGGTGAATGGCTGTATTTCAGAATGCAGGGATGTATAAATTGGTGTCCCCTGGAGTTGATATTAGGACCATCGCTCTTTCTGATATATATTAATGAACTGCACGGTGTATCGGCGGAATAATTGCCAAGTTCGCAAATGACACAAAGCATAGAGATAGAGTGAGCACTGAGGAGCATAGTAGCAGACTTTAGAAGGAAAGAGAAAGAATGGTGAATTGGGCAGAACAATGGTAGATATATTTGATGCAGAGATTTGTGAAGTGATGCATTTTGGCAGGGAAAAAAATGAGGAGCTGCAGAATAGACTCAATGGAAAACATTTACACAGGGTGCGGGAACAGAGAGAACTGTCGATTCACATATACACATTTTTGATGGTCGCAGGACAAGTTGAGAAGGCTGCGAAAAATGTATCCAGGACACGTTGGTTTCAAAAAAGAGGCAAAAACAAGGAAGTTATGGTAAAGCTTTATAAATCACTGCTTACGCCTCAGCTAGAGTCTTGTGGACTATTATGTTCACCACACTCTAGAAAGAATGTCACGGCCTTGAAGCAGGTACAGAAGAGATATACCAGAATTAGGGAATTCAGTCATGTGGAGAGACTAGAAAAGCTGGGATTGCTCTCCTTGGAGGAAAGATTAAGAAGAGTTTTATTCAAAATTATGAGGGTTTTTTATAGAGTACGTAGGGAGCAATTGTTTCCACTAGCAGGAGCGTTGTTAAGCAAAGGCCGCAGATTTTAATTTATTTGTCAAAAAAACAGAGGAAGGGTTTGGAGATTTTTATTTAACTCAGCGATTTATGATCTGGAATGCAATGCCTGAAAAAGTGTTGTAAGCATCTTCGACAGTAACTTGCAGGGCTAAGGGGAAGGAGTAGGGGAGTTGAACTATTTGGAGAGCTCTTTCAGAGCGCTAGCACAGGCACAATGGGCCGAATAGCCTCCTTCTGGGCTGCATGATTCTATGAATATTAGCTGTGCTGAATTTTCTTCGAAGTGAATATTTTTTGTCAGAAACAACCTGATGGTTTTTATATTCCGTAATAGTTGTAAAAGGGCGTACAATGGTTCTTATTAATACACAAACCGCATTAAACTATTTTTGGCTTTTACCAGCACTCAATTTTTGCGAATTCTTCACGGTCTATCAATATTTCCTCCTCGCAAGCCGAAGGGTGAAATCCGAATTCGGGAGATTTACCATAAGTGGGGAGCGGATCGGCTGACCGTTATACACGCAGTTCATTTTACTTTCTATTTGGGATTAATTTGAACTCCAGGTGCAGGTGAACAACGGGCGACATTGAATTAGCCGTTGAATGTGCAACTCTCCCGCTTTTAAATTCCATCACCTTCAGTGGAAAGGGAAATCCGGTGTGGTTTATAATGGGTGTCTATTTCAATACTGCACATTCTGCGCCATCAGCCAACTGTAAGGATCACCTATTAAATTCAATGGGAACTAAATTCGGGCCGGGTGTATAACAGGTGATGTATCCGCACCTGCCCTCATTTCACCCTTTGCCGTTGAATCCCCCGTCTCCCAGTTGAGGCTTTGCTCAAATTGTTTACTGTCCAAAGAGCTCCCTCGTGTACTTCGTGAAATGTGTCTATTATTCTTGTTCCGGTTGTTCAAAGGCCAGTGGCCAATGCTCAGTGCCTCATTGCTTGAACCCACTGAGCCACTGGGTAAAGCAGCACCCATTTGTGTTGTTCATAGTTTGATAACAATATCTTCCTGGACCTTACTCTTACCTTTTCTATATCAATGGTGGAATCACATTTTGGAAGTAAGAGCGAATATTTGACGTGCTGGGACAAATTTTCAACATAATTGTTTAGGAGGTAATTTGGTGTCGCATATTGTCTGTACTTGATAGAACCCAGCAATTTACATTAAATTTCGAGCCGTTTTATAACTGGAAGCAGATGCGATTCCGCACATGTTCCATCCCCGCACAGGTGGAATTTCACCACCTCGAATCTAGGTCAAGGGTTATATTCGGTTAAACTACATTTTACCCACAGATCTCTTGAGTCTAATGCAGCTTTCTTTCGTTCCACGTGTTATTTGTCTGTTTGTCAGGATGAATTGATTCATTTATACAGTGTGGCTGCAGAAATCGAAAAATGTATATATTGCCACGAGCCCTGTATTCATTCTTTACCTTTACCCACATGTCACTGTATAAATAGCACTCACCCTTTACAGTCACCTGCACAAGTTGACTGATAGCTGATGTTATCACTGTTCCATTAACCATTGCTTTATAGCAATAGGAGTAGACTCCTTCATCATCCTGAGTCACATTTGTGAAGGTGAATGTGAAGGTGACAGAATTATCCTCTGCTGACACAGTCAGGGAGGCAGAGCAATTGGTATTGCCAGCTCTCTGCAAGAAGAATATGATGCTGCGATAGACAGTCGATCTGGTGCAGGTAATAGAGACGTTTCCACCGATTTCAACTTTTCCTGGATGTATTGATATAACTGGTTTAAAAATCTCTGAAAAGAAAACGTATTGAGTGAATTTGACTAAATTTCCTATGTTGAAGCCATTGCCATCAATTCAGTGTAGAGTTGCGCTAAGTACAATTGGGCAAGTTGCTGATGATATGATTGAGTCGTTAGAAGTCAATAGAGAAATTGGACTCGGACGGTGGCGAAAACCGGATGGTGTTGGATCGGCCGCCCGCTCTATGTAGCGACTGATATTAAGTTCAATTGACAGCATATTACTCGGCGAATAAATTGAATATCGGGCACAGCATATACCAGGTCACTAATGTGCTACCGTCAGTTTTACAAGCGCACTCCCTACCCCCTGCCCCGCCATGACCAATTCCACCACAATCATTCTTCACACTTCAACTTCACGTTTGTCTTTATTGTGCTAAATGTTGATCCATTTCAGTTTCAGCGTGGTTCGGATCCTCATAGGTCGCAGATTCATTCCTGGATAATGGGCTTGTTGTTTATTTTGCTGGCTAAGTGTATTAATTGTCGGTAAGCATTGGCAGCTGGTTGTAGAATCGTCTCCAGTTACATTTCCATTGGTTTCTTTAATGGGAACACCGGGGTTCTGCCCAAGCGGTAGGTAGAATATCTATCCCTATATGACTAATGTTTAACCAGATGGTTGTCACTATTCTTACTGCTGTGTCTTGCAGAACAGGAACACACTCTGAAATAGCCCATTTAAAGTACTGGGGCTTCCACAGGGGAAGCTCTACAGATATGGAGAGACAGCCACATAATACCAGTTATGAGTAGATTTACATGGCATGTGCCAAAATTGTTGAAGGTGAGCAGAGATGTGGCAAGGCAAAAGGTTTAGCAGGATAATTCACTAGAGCAGGAGTCAGTTAGTCTAATGCTATACCAATCACAACAATTGTCACGAATAGAAGTGAAAGACACTGGATATGATCGACCAGTAACTCCACAGATGTTCTACCGCCAGGTGATTCACCGGCGGGTTCAGTCCCATTCATGTTAATTGGACTGAATATCCGGCGGGGCAAATTACACGCTGCCAATAAGATTCCGCCCGTTTGTCACTTCTGCCAAAGACGAAATTCAGCTGTGTAACAGCCGCATCTCTTACCAGTTCAGAAAGAGTATGTTTTGCCTAAGGATGGGGGATGTATTGCTTGTTGCATGAGTGAGGAAATCATAAATTCCTTCGAGGTGCAGGAATTGAGATTTTGTTAAGTAAAGCAAAAGGAGGAAGAGTTACCTTCTACAGTTATTAACACAGAGTTACTGAGGTGTGATAATAATTGCCTTCCGAACACTCTCATCTCGTACTTGCAGCTGTAAAACCTTGTGCGTATATCGGAAAGGTTGCTGATAATGATCGAGGCAAAATCATGAGGGGAACCAATGTCTAGGGAGCTCAGTAACAAATTGTCCCGATTGAAAGTGAAGTTGTTAACATTGTTCTGGTCGGAATCGGAACAGGTAATGGGAGCTGACTCTACTTTCATATACACACCCGGCTCGTGGTATAAAGAAATACTGGTGATCATCTTTTGTCCTGGAACAGAAGTTTTAAATAATAGATTTGAAAGAATTTATATTCGTATCGCAACATAAATCTCTAAGGCGCGAGACTCTGAGTGTCAATTAATTTTGCTAGGTGGTATAAAACGGATGATAATGAATTGACCGGTCCTTATAAATAAATTCAATGGAGGGAAAAGCAGGCTTGCAAGTATTACAGGCGGCCAATGGAAATCACCCAATTTACACCATCGCAAAAATGTAAAACAAGATCGGTTATCATGGGCCACAATTACAGAGATATGCGCCAGAACTCTCAACTTCCCTAGGGGCGTAAAACAGCGATTTCCGATCATCCTTCCATCATACCCACTGCCCGCCCCACATTATTTTATTTTCCATTGAAAACAATGCAAAGCAAAAGCGAGCATGATATATAATGGGCAGCATTCCCATATTGCCCATATTATCCAGCTGAAGTTGAGGCAGCCACACACAGGCAGCCAACATCAATAGAGACGCCAACGGCATCATTCAGATGCTTTGCTATTAATTTCGTCTAGCAATTCTTATATTACATTACTGGTTTTTAGCCTGCTGCCTTAGCTCAGGTTAATTCATTATAAATTTATTTCCTGAAGATGTTGCAGTATTAAATCATATCGGGTGTAACACAAAACATGAGCAATGCAATCGGCCTCCCATTATACGCACCGGGGTGTGGAACAGGCAGACGAAGCGATGCCGCCCATTATACCGTTGCTGCCCAGGAGGAAGTTCTACCCCATAAAGATGCAGCAGAAGAACAATTCTAGAGGTCGCTACAATTTAACGTGGTAACTCGGTAAAAGCATATTTTTGCAGTGAAATTTGTGTTGTGCGGAAGCACAAAATGGTGGGAATTAATCAGTCGCCCCTTTTACACGCTGCCCAGTTTCCGTTTCCACAGAGGGTTGAGCACACACAATAAGATTTTTACCAGTTATCAGAGCCAAGTTTTATAGATAGATGTTCAGTTCCATTGCAGTCAATCGATGTCAACATCAGGCGGGACCAAAAACGTGCAGCAGATTGGATAGCGCCCATTTGTGCACCAGCCCAAGAGCAATATCTACGTTTCTTCAACTGAAGGTGTTGCTGATCTCTGGAAGCCTTTATACAAAATTGGAATGGCATAAAATATCAGAAAGCATAACTCACTTTGGACAGTCACAGTATCACTGGGAATAGAGTTAATCCGGCGTCCGGGCACTTGTTTCTCATAAAGGCATTTGTAGCATCCGTCACTATTGTTATTTACATTTATTATTGAGTTAGTAAACGATTGTTGTTCCTTCTATATTTCATTGGTTGTATTGCCAACCGGCCACCTGAGTAACCACTGAAGCTGACCGAAAGTGTAACCATTGGCAGCATCGCAGATAATGATGAGTTCTTCTCTGACCAGATATACCGGATAACTGGGCCTTGTTGGAGGAGGTGGGGGTTCTGAAACGACGGAATTCATTGCTGATGTTACACTCAGGCTCTGAATGATGAATAAGCAAATTAACATTGCATTAACACATATGATCTGGTGCACGTTCAGTGTCACAATGTTGCTGCTGTGTTAGAACAAATGCACACTTCATTACCTACAGGACCGAATATTACAGGTTCCTGTCAAAGTTTGTTCTATAATAAATGGACCAACACAATTATAGTAATACACCAGTGAATATCACGCACTTATTGTACAAACTATCGTTGTATCCCGTGGTAGTTAGAAGATGAAGATGTGATATTATCGAAGTTATCAGGATATTATGGGTAACATAGGGTCCTAAATTTAAATAAAGGAAACCATGATGGTCTGAGGTGCGAGTTGGGTTGGATTGATTGGGGAATGTCACTCAAAGGATAGGCAATGGCAAACATTCAAAGACCACATTGATGAACTACAGAATTTGTTCATCACAGTTTGGCATAAAAATAAAACAAAAAAAGTGACTCAACCGTGGCTAACAAGGGAAATTAGGGATAGCATAAGACCCAAGGAGCGACATTTAAATTGGCCAGAAAAAGCAGTAAACCTGAGAATTGGGAGCAGTTTAGAATTCAACAAAGGAGCACAAAGGGATTAATTAAGAAAGGGAAAATAGAATATGAGAGTAAGCTTGCTGGGAACATAAAAACTGACTGTAAAAGGTTTTATAGATATGTGAAGAGAAAAAGTTTGGTGAAGTCAAGCTAAGGTCCCTTGCAGTCAGAATCAGGGGAATTTATAATGGGGAACAAAGAAATGGTAGACCAATTAAATACATATTTTGGTTCGGTCTTCACAAAGGAGGACACAAATAACCTCCCAGAGATTTCGGGGAACATAGGGTCTGCTGAAAGGGAGGAACTGAAAGAAATCAGTATTTGTAGGGAAATGATGCTAGGGAAATTGATCGGATTGAAGGCCGATAAATCCCCAGTGCCTGATAATCTACATCCTAGGGTACTTAAGGAAGTGGCCCTAGAAATAGTTGATGCTTTGCTGATCATCTTCCAGCATTTGGTGGAATCTGGAACAGTAGCCATGGATTGGAGGGTTGCTAATGTTACCCCACTAGTCAAAAAAGGTGGCAGGGAGAAAACGGGGAATGACAGACCAGTAAGCCTGACAGCGGTAGTGGGAAAAATGCTAGAGTCCATTACAAAAGATGTAATAGCAGAGTACTTGGAAAACAATGACAGGATCGGACAAAGTCAACATGGATTTACAAAAGGTAAATCGTGCTTGACCAATCTACTGGAATTTTGTGAGGATGTAACTGGTAAAATAGATCAGGGAGAATCAGTGGATGTGGTGTATTTGAACTTTCAGAAGGCTTTTGATAAGGTCCCGCATAAGAGATTAGCGTGTAAAGTTAAGGCACATGGGATTGGGGGCAAGGTATTGACTTGGATAGTGAACTGGTTGGCAGACAGAAAGCAAAGAGTTGGAATAAACGGGTCTTTTTCCGAGTGGCAGGCAGTGACTAGTGCGGTACCGCAGGGATCAGCCCTAGGACCCCAGCTATTCACAATATATATTAATGATCTAGACAAGTGAACTAGATGCAATATCTCCAAATTTGCAGACAACACAAAGCTGGGTGGGCGCGTGTGCTGTGAGGAGGATGCTGAGAAACTCCAGTATGATTTGGACTGGTTGGGTGATTGGGCACAAGCATGGCAGGTGCAATATAACGTGGATAAATGCGAGGTTATCCAATTTGGTGGCAAAAACAGGAAGGCAGATTATTATCTGAATGGCAATAGATTGGGAGAAGGGGAAGTGCAACGAGACCTGGGTGTCCTTGTGCACAAGTCGCTGAAGGTAAGCATGCAGGTGCAGCAGGCGGTTAAGAAGGCAAATGGCATGTTGGCCTTCGTAGCGAGAGGGTTTGAGTACAGGAACAAGGATGTCTTGCTGCAGTTGTACAGGGCCTTGGTCAGACCACATCTTGAATGACATATGAGTAGAGATTGGGTCGATTGGGCTTGTACTCGCTGGAGTTTAGAAGAATGAGAGGGGATCTCATTGAAACTTATAAAATTTGGACAGGACTGGACAGACTAGATGCAGGAAGGATGTTCCCGATGGTCGGGGAGTCCAGAACCACGGGTCACAGTCTAAGGATAAGGGGTAGGCCATTTTGGACAGAAATGAAGAAGAATTTCTACACCCAGAGAGTGGTGAACCTGTGGAATTCTCTGCCGCAGAAGGCAGTAGAGGCCAATATGTTAATTATATTCAAGAAGGAATTGGATATATTTCTTAAGGCTAAAGGGATCAAGGGGTATGGGGAGAAAGCAGGGACCGGGTACTGAATTTGGATGATCAGCCATGATCTCATTAAGTGGCAGAGCATGCTCGAGGGGCCGAATGGCCTACTCCTGCTCCTATCTTCTATGTTTCTATATAAATAAACTATTTCACTAGTTGGGGAGTCTAGGACTAGGGGGCATAGCCTAGAAATTAGAGACAGACATTTCAGGAATGGAATTAGGAAACACGTGTACACACAAAGAGTGGTAGAAATTTGGAACTCTCTTCAGCAAACGGCAATTGATGTTGGATCAATTGTTAATTTTATATTCGAGATGTTATCTTTTTGTTACCCAATTGTATTAAGGGAAATGGGGGCATAAGTTAGGTCGCAGACCAGCTATGATCTCACTGAATGTGGGAACAGGCTCCAGGGGCTCAATGGCCTTTTCCTGCTCCTATGTTCCCATTGTAAATCTTATCGCAAAATTTCTGGAAGCTGAATCGATCCAGCTTCTGAACAGCTCAAGTTCATACAGCGCTCTATTAAAACCCTAATTGTGCAAATAAGGAATTAATGCTTTAGGTAGGGCCCTAACCCCCGCCCTTATCTTAAACCGAAGAACTAAGTGACAAGAAAATTGAAACTGGCAGGAAGAACTGATTCTCTTAAGATATATGCTGGATCAACAAGCGTCAACAACATCAACAAACTGTATTTGTACAGATCCTCTAAAGTAGTATGATGTCCCAAGGCGCTCCACAGGAGCGATTATCAATCAATATTTGACACTGAACCACTAAAGAGGATATTAGGACAGATAATCAAAAGCTTGATCAAAGAGACAGGTTCTACGGAGCGTGTGAAAGAGTAGAGAGGTATAGGGAGGTAATTCCAGAGAACAGGGCTTAGGCAGCTAAAGGCACGGCCGCCAATGTTGGAGCGTTTAAAATCAGGGTTGCAAAAGAGGCCAGAATTGGAGGAGCAGCGAGATCTCGGACGGTTGTAGATTTCTGAAGAGGTTACAGAGATCAGGAGGGGCGTGGGCAGAGATGGTTATGAAAACAAGGATCAGAATTTTAAGATTAACCTGGAGCCAATGTAGGTCAACAATCACAAGGGTTGATAGGTGAAAGGGCCTTGGTGCGATTAACGATACGGGCAGCCGAGTATTGGCTGAGCGCAATTTATGTAGGTTGGAAGAGAGGGGGCATAGGAATGGTCAACCATAGAGCAATAGAGTCATAGTCATAGAGACATAAGGAGGCCATTCGGCCCATGGAGTCCGTGCCAGCTCTCTGCAGAGCAATACAGTCAGTCCCATTCCCCCGCTCTGTCCCTATAGCCCTGCAAGTTTATTTCCCTCAAGTGCCTATCCAGGCTCCCCTTGAAAACATTGAGTGTGTCAGCTTCCATCACTTCCGTCGGCAAAAAATTCCAGTTAATCACCACTCGCTGCGTAAAAAAGTTTTCCCTCACGTCCACCCTGCATCTCTTGCCCAGGCCTTCAACCTGTATCACTTAGTCCTTGTACCATCAACTAGTGGGATCAGCCTTTCATCAGCGAGCCTATCCAACCCGTCATAAGCTTGTACACCTCTATCAATCACTCCTCAACCTCCTTTGCTCTAATGAAAACAAATCCAGCTTCTCCAACCTGTCCTTGTTGCTAATGTCCTCCATCCCCGGAACCATTCTGGTAAATCACCTCGGCACCATCTCAAGAGCTTTCACATCCTTCCTAAACTGTGGTGACCAGAACTGGATACAATACTCCAGTTGTGGGCTAACCAGCCCTTTAAATCGGTTCAGCATAACCAAGGTAACAAAGGAATGGGTGAGTGTTTCAGCAAAAATATGCGTTGAGGTATGGGCAGCTGAGAAAGATGGGAATGGAGGAGGGTCGGCTGAAATGAACAAGCACATCATTAGTGAGGCAGAAAAGTATCTTCAAACACGGCTAAAAACAATAATTTCAATCACTGGTTTGGATGCCATGACAATCTCGTCACCAATTATAAATTTATGGCAGTGCGATAAATATGGTATATTGTAAAATATACAGCTAAAATCTGTATATGTTGCCATTCAATTCCCGTAGTATCTTTAGCTTTAAGAACAGCAGTGCTAAGCCAAGTATTTCAAGGAACACTGATTATTCATTATTGGAGATGGCCCTGAGATCTCGGAGGTGAGTTGGAGGATAGAAGACTAGAACTATATCCAGATGTATGGGTGTCGAAGTACTTTGAAGGGGTTCCCGTGTAGTAGAGCATGCAAGGGAATTCTTGGAGCATTGGTTGCAGAAGTCCTTGCGAGCACTGGGCGAATTCTGGGGTCTGGGATCACTGAAAGTGCAGCCACAATGTATGATATTTGAGAGAGCGAGAGGGAGAGGGAGATTTCCCGGTCTGTCAGCATTGAGGATGTTCCTGGGATCAGAAAGAGTTAGTAATCAGGTTTTGTGGTTTCTGCAAACTGATAACGAGGCTCACTATCGGAGATGGGTGAGGACTGATGAGTTTAGTGAAAATATAAAAGGACAATCTGCTTGGTGATTATTAGCAGGTTATTGAGAATTAGGATATTATAAATTTAATTGGTTGTTCAACACATCACATGTCCTTATGGAGCATTTCACTGTACATACTAAAGCCTTGGATTAGTAATAACTTGAATTAAAAATAATAATACGAAGTTCCCTACGGAGCTCAGCGTTGTAAATGTTTACATGGAGAGTCTCAACCTTAAGGGTGGAGAAGCACCACTCAGAATAAATATAAAAACATAGAAGATAGGAGCAGGAGTAGGCCATTCGGCCTTTCGAGACTGCCCTGCCATTTAAAGAGATCATGGCTGATCATCCAAATTCAGTACCCTGTCCCTGCTTTCTCCATATATCCCTTGATCCCTTTAGCCTTAAGAAATATAACCAACTCCTTCTTGAATAAATCTAATGTACTGTCCTCTAGTGCCTTCTGTGGTAGAGAATTCCACAGGATCACCACGCTCTGGGTGACGATATTCCTCCTCATCTCTGTCCTAAATGGCTTACCTCTTATCTTTAGACTGTGACCCCTGGGTCTGGACTCCCCCGCCATCGGGAACATCCTTCCTGCATCCAGTCTGTCTGGTCCTGATAGAATTATATAACTTTCAATGAGATCCCCTCTCATTCTCCTAAACTGCAGCGAGTATAAGCCCAATCGACCCAATCTCTCTTCATACTTCATTCCTGCCATCCCAGGTATCATTCTGTTGAATCTTCGCTGCACTCCCTCCATGGCAAGATCATCCTTCCTCAGATAAGGTGACGAAAACTGCACACAATACTCAAGCTGATCTGACCAAGGCCCTGTACAACTGCAGCAAGACATCCTTTCTCCTGTACTCAAATCCTCTTGCTATGAAGCCCAACATACCCTTTGCCTTCTTAACTGCCTGCTGCACCTGCATGCTTACCTTCAGTGACTGGTGCACAAGGACACCCAGGTCTCTTTGCATTACCCCTTTTCTCAATCTATTACGGTTCAAATAATAATCTGTCTTCCTGTTTTTGCCACCAAAGTGGATAACCTCGCACATATCCACATTATACTGCATCTGCCATGCATCTGCCCAATCACCCAAACTGTCCAAATCTTACTGGATAGCCTCTGCATCCTCCTCACAGCACACACTCCCACCAGCTTTGTGTTGTCTGCAAACTTGGAGATATTACATCTAGTTCCCTCGTCTAGATCATTAATATATATTGTGAATAGCTTGGGATCTAGCACTGATCCCTGCAGTAACCCACTAGTCTCTGCCTGCAACTCGGAAAAAGACCCATTTATTTCAACTCTTTGCTTCCTGTCTGCCGACCAGTTCTCTGTGCAAGTCAGTACCTTATCCCCAATCCCATGTGCTTTAACTTTGCACATTAATCTCTTATGCGGGACCTTATCGAAAGCCTTCTGAAAGTCCAAATACACCACATCCACTGGTTCTCCCATATCTAGCCTACCAGCTACATCCTCAAAAAATTCCAGAAGATTATTCAAGCATGATTTACCTTTTGTAAATCCATGTTGAATTTGTCTGATCCTGTCACTGTGTTCCAAGTGCTCTGCTATTACATCTTTTATAATGGACTCTAGCATTTTCCCCACTACCGATGTCAGGCTTACCAGTCTATAATTCCCTTAATCCTCTCTGCCACCTTTTTTAAATAGTGGGATGACATTAGTTACCCTCCAATCCATGGGAACTTTTCCATAATCTATAGAATGTTTTAATTTGACCAGCAATGCATTTCCTATTTCTCGGGCCACTTCCTCAAGTACACTAGGATGTAGATTATCAGGCCGTGGGGATTTATCAGCCTTTAATCCCGTCAATTTCCATAACACCATTTCCCTACAAATACTGATTTTATTCAATTCCTCCCTCTCCTTAAACCCAATGTTCCACAACATCCCTGGGAGGTTATTTGTGTCCTCCTTTGTGTAGACATAACCAAAGTATGTACTTAATTGGTCTGCCATTTCTTTGTTCCACATTATAAAATCCCCTGATACGGATTGCAAGGGACCTACGCTTGACTTCACCAATCTTTTTCTCTTCAGATATATATATAGAAGTTTTTACAGTCAGTTTTATGTTCCCTGCAAGCTTACAATCATACTCTATTTCCCCCCTCTTAATTAATCCCTTTGTCCTTCTTTGCTGAATCCTAAACTGCTCCAAATCCTCAGGGTTGCTGCTTTTGCTGGCCAATTTATATGTCCACTCCTTGGATCTTATGCTATCCCTAATTTCCCTTGTTAACCACGGTTAAATCATTATTTTGTTTTATTTTTATGCCAAACAGGGAGGAACAAATTCTGTAATTCATCCATGCGATCTTTAAATTTTTGCCATTGCCTATCCACCATCAACCCTTTAAGTAACGCTCCCCAATACATCCTAGCGAACTCGCTCCTCATACCAGCATAGTCTCCTTTATTTAAATTCAGGAACATAGTCTCTGTGTCAACTACTTCACTCTCCATCTTAATGACGAATTCCATCATAATATGATCGCTCCTCCCTAAGGGATCTCACACAAAATTTTGCTAATTATTCCTTTCTCATTACATAATACCGAGTCTAAGATGGCCTGATCTCTGGTTGGTTCCTCGACATATTGGTCTAGGAAACCATCCCGTATACACTCTAGGAATTCCTCCTCCAAAGTATTGTTACTAATTTGGTTTGCCAATCTACATGTAGAATAAAGTCACCCATGATAGCTGCTGTGCCCTTATTGCACACGTCTCTAATTTCTAATTACTGTGATTCCCAACCTCAGCATTAATGTTTGGTGTCTGTATACAACACTCACTAACGTTTCCTGCCCCTTGGTATTTTTCAACCCCACCCATACATATTCCACTTTATTCAAAGCTAATATCCTTCCTTACTATTGTGTTAATCTCCTCTTTAACCAACAATTCTACCCCACCTCCTTTTCCTTTTTGCCTCTCCTTCCTGAATATTGAATACCACTGGATGTTGAACTCCCAGTCTTGGCACCCTGGAGCCATAGCTCCCTATTCCCAATTACATCATATCCATTTATACATATTTGTGCAGCTAATTAATCATCCTTATTAAGAATGCTCCTTGTATTAAGACACAAAGCCTTCCGGCTTGATTTTTTAACACTCTTAATACTTTTAGCATTATTATTTAACGTAGCCCTGCTTGATTTACACCCTTGATTTCTCTGCCTTCCACTTCTGCTTTTCTCCTTCCTGTCTTTTGTTTCTATCCTGGCTTCCCTTTCCTCTGTCTCCCTGCACAGTTTCCCAACCCGCTGCTATTTTAGTTTAACCCTCCCCAATAGCACTAGCAACCACTCCCCCTAGGACATCGGTCCCAGTCCTGCCCAGGTGCAAACGGTCCAGCCTGTACTGGTCCCACCTCCTCCAGAACCCGTTCCAATGTCCCAGGAATTTGAATCACTCCCCCTTGCACCATTCCTCTAGCCACATATTCATCTGAAATATCTATCCATTTCTACTCTGACTAGCATGTGGCACTGGTAGCAATCCTGAGATTACTACATTTGAGGTCCTATTTTTAAATTTACCTCCTAACTCCCTTCACAGCTCCAGTGCTGCAATTCGGTCTGCCAGTAGCTGCAGCTGGATACACTTCCCGCACACATGGTTGTCAGGGACACAGGAAGTGTCCCTGATTTCCCACATAATGCAGGAGGAGCATGCCACTGGGCCGACCTGTGCTGCCATAACTTACCCTTTAATTAATTAAATTAAATGAGATCAAATCAATACCACTAATTACACTACAATTAAATGATATACTCAATTGCCCTTGTTTATTAGCACTCCCCACTACACAACAGAGACCTTAGAAACAATAACCACAACAATTAAGATCTTCTAACCTTTATAAACTATTAATCTTCACTGTCAAAATATAGAGTAGTATAAATACTCACCTGGCCGTACCCACCCAATCAGCTGCTTCCTCTTGGCCACATCACTTTTTGAATCATGACGTGGCTCTGGAATGCTGCCGCCGGCATTCTACATTAATGACTTGGATGAAGGGACCGAGTATAATGTAGCTAGGTTTGCGGATGATACAATGATGGGTGGGAATGAAAGTTGTGCAGAGGACTCAACGGATTTGCAAAGGGATATAGACAGGCTATGTGAGTGGGCAAATGTTTGGCGCATGAAGTATAATGTGGGAAAGTGTGAGGTTGTCAACTTTGGCAGGAAAAATAAAAAAGCAAATTATTATTGAGATTACAAAATGCTACGGTTCAGAGTGAGCTTGGGGCCATTGTGCATGAAACACAAAAAGTTAGTCTGCAGGAAAAGCAAGTAATCAAAAAGGCAAATGGTATGTTGGCATTTATTTCAATGGGGGTTGGAGTATAAAAGCGGGGAAGTCCTGCTACTACTGGAGAGATTATTGGTGAGAACACACCTGGAGTACTGCGTACTGTTTCGCTCTCCTTATTTAAGGAAGGATATACTTGCATTGTAGGCAGTTCAGAGTCGATTCACTAGGTTACTTCCAGAGATGAGGAGTTTGACTTATGAGGAAAGGTTTAGCATTTTTGACCGATAATCATTGGAATTTAGATGAATGGGAGGTGAACATATTGAAACATATAAGATGCTGAGGGGCTCGACAAGGTCGATGGGGAGTGGATGTTTCCCCTCGTGGGGAAATCTAGAAATCGGGGGCGTAGTTTCAGAGTAAAGGGTCGCCCGTTTAGAACTGAGATGAGGAGGAATTTCTTGTCTCAGAGGGTCGTAAATCTGTAGAATTCTCTGCAGCAGAGAGCTGTGGAGGCTGGGTCATTAAATACATTTAAGATGGAGATAGACAGATTTTTGCAAGATAAGAGAGTAAAGAGTTATGGGGAGCAGGCTGGGAAGTGGCTTTGAGCCCTAGATCAGCCATGATCTTATTGAATGGCGGGGAAGACTCGAGGGGCCCAGTGCCCTATTCCTGCTCCTATTTCTTATGTTCTTATGTATTTATGACTCAGGCAGCTGCTACACAGACCCAGAGAGCTTCTAAACAGACAAAGGCACCTCTACACAGACTCAGGCAGCCTCTGCAAATAAATAGACAGCATCTAAACAGACCCAGGGAGCTTCTGAACAGACACAGGCAGCTCCAACACAGGCCCAGACAGCATCTAGACAGTCATAGACAGCTTCTACACAGGCCCAGACACCTTCTAACCAGACCCAGACAGCTCATACACAGACCCAAACAGCTTCTAAGCAGACCCTGACATCTTCTTCACAGACAAAGACAGCTCCTACACAGACCCAGACAGCAACTACACAGAACCAGACAGTTTCTACACAGACGCAGACAGCTACCAAACAGACACTGGCCGCTTCTAAACAGACACAGACAGCTCCTACATAGAACCAGAAAGCTTCTAAACAGACAAAGACAGGTGCTAAATAGAACAGACAGCACCTGACAGACGCAGACAACTTCTACGCAGACACAGACAGCTAGTACACAGGCACAGACTGCTTCTAATCAAAGACAGCTTCTACACCGACCCATACAGCTTCTACACAGACCCAAACATCTTCATCACAGACACAGACAGCTTCTACACAGACCCAGACAGCACGTACACAGACCCAGACAGATTACACACAGACGCATACAGCTTCTAAACAGACAAAGACAGCTTCTAAACAGAGACAGACAGCTGCTACATAGAACGAGACAGCGTCAACACAGACCCAAACAGCTTCTAACAAGACCAAGACAACTCCTACACAGACCCAGACAGCTTCTAAACAGACACAAAGAAAGCTCCTAAATTGAACCAGAGAGCTCCTACGCAGACCCGGACAGCTTCTACACAGGCCCAAACAGCTTCTACACTGACACAGACAGCTCAACCACGGACCCAGCCCACTTCTAGACGGACCCAGACCACTTCTTAACCTACATCGACCAAGACAGCTTCTACACAGAACGAGACAGGCTCAAAACAGAGCCAGACAACTACTACACAGACCAAGACAGCTTCTAAATTGACCGAGAGAGCTTCTACACAGAACCAGATTGCTCCTACAGAGACACAGACAGCTCCGAAGCAGACCGATACAGTTTCTACACAGACAGCTCCTACACAGACACAGACAGCTCCTACACAGACACACAGATCTTCTAAACAGGCACAAAGAAAGCTCCTAAAATGAACCAGACAGCTCCTACGCAGACATAGACGTATTCTGCACAGACACAGAGAGCTTCTACACAGACACAGACAGCTCTACGCAGACACAGACAGCATTTACAATTACATAGCCAGCTTTTAAAGAGACCCAGAGAGCTTCTAAGCAGACCCAGACAGCTCCGACACAGGCCCAGACAACGTATACACAGTCATATACAGCTTCTACACAGGCACAGACACCTTCTAACCAGACCCAGACAGCTCCTACACAGACCCAAACAACTTCTATGCAGAACCAGACATCGTCTTAACAGACACAGACTACCGCTACACAGACCCAGACTGCACCTACACAGACCCCGACAGATTCTACACACACTCAGACAGCTTCAAAACAGACACAGACAGCTTCTAAACAGGCACAGACAGCTCCTACATAGAACCAGACAGCTTCTGAACAGATATGAACAGGTCCTAAATAGAACAGTCAGCACCTAGAAAGGTGCACACAAAACATAGAAACATATAAGATAGGAGCAGGAGAAGGCCATTCGGCCCCTCGAGCCTGCTCTGCCATTCAATGCGATCATGGCTGATCACCCAAATTCAGAACCCTGTCCCTGCTTTCTCCCCATGTCCCTTGATCGCTTTAGCTTTAAGAAATATATCCAACACCTTCTTGAATATACTTAATGAATTGGCATCCATTGCCTTCTGTGGTAGAGTATTCCACAGGTTCACCACTCTCTGGGTGAAGAAATTCCTCCTCATCTCTGTGCTAAATGGCTTACCCCTTATCCTTAGATTGTGGCCCCTGGTTCTGGACTCCCCGGCCATCGGGAACATTCTTCCTGCATCCAGCCTGTCCAGTCCTGTTAGGATTGTATAGGTTTCAATGAGATCCCCTCTCATTCTACTAAACTCCAGCGAGTATAAGCCCAATCGACCCTATCTCTCCTCATACGTCATTGCTGCCATCCCAGGTATCAGCCTGGTGAATCCTCGCTGCACTCCTTCCATGGCAAGAACATCCTTCCTCAGGTAAGGTGACCACACCTGCACACAACACTCAAGGTGTGTTCTCACCAAGACCCTGCACAACTGCAGCAAGACATCCTTGATCTTGTACTCGAACCCTCTCGCTACGAAGGCCAACATACCATTTGCCTTTGTAACCGCCTGCTGCACCTGCATGCTTACCTTCAGCGACTGGTGCACAAGGACACCCAGGTCTCATTGCACTACCCCTTTTCTCAATCTATTGCCGTTCAGATAATTATCTGTCCCCCTGTTTTTGCCAATAAGATGGATAACCTCGCAATTATCCACATTATACTGCATCTGCCATGCATCTGCCCAATCACCCAACCTGTCCAAATCATACTAGAGTTTCTCGGCATCCTCCTCACAGCACACTTGCCCACCCAGCTTTGTGTCGTCTGCAATCTTGGAGATATTACATCTAGTTCCCTTGTCCACATCATTTATATATATTGTGAATAGCTGGGGTCCTAGGACCGATCGCTGTGGTACCCCAGTAGTCACTGCCTGCCACTCGGAAAAAGAGCCGCTTATTCCAACTCTTTGCTTCCTGCCTGCCAAACAGTTCTCTATCCAAGTCAGTACCTTGCCCCCCAGTCCCATGTGCCTTAAATTTACATGGTAATCTCTTATGCAGGACCTTATCGAAAGCCTTCTTAAAGTCCAAATATGCCACATCCACTGGTTCTCCCTTACCTATTCTACCAGTTACATCCTCAAAACATTCCAGTAGATTAGTCAATCAAGATTAACCTTTTGTAACTCCATGTTGACTTTGTCCGATCCTGTCACCGTTTTCCAAGTGCTCTACTCTTACATATTTTATAATGGACTCTAGCATTTTCCCCACTGCCGATGTCAGGCTTACCGGTTTATAATGTCCTGTTTTCACTCTACCACCATTTTTGAATAGTGGGGTAACATTAGCTGCCCTCCAATCCATGGTAACTGTTCCAGAGTCTATCGAATTTTGGAAGATGACCAGTAATGCATCGACTATTTCTAGGGCCACTTCCTTAAGTACCCTAGGATGTAGATTATCAGGCCCTGGGGCTTTATCGGCCTTCAATCCCGTCAAATTCCCTGACACCATTTCCCTACAGATACTGATTTCTTTCAGCTCTTCCCTCTCATTAGACCCTATGTTCCCTGGCATCTCTGGGAGGCTATTTGTGCCCTCCTTTTTGAAGACAGAACCAAAGTATGTAGTTAATTTGTTAGCCATTTCTTTGTTCTCCGTTCTAAATTCCCCTGATTCTAACTGCAAGGGACCTACACTTGACTACACCAATCTTTTCCTCTTCACATATCCATAAAAGCTATTACAGTCAGTTTTTATGTGCCCGGCAAGCTTACTCTCATATTCTATTGTCCCCCTCTTAATTAATACATTTGTCCTCCTTTGCTTAATCCTAAACGATTCCCATACCTCGGGTTTAATGCTTTTTCTGGCCAATTTATATGTCTTCTCCTTGGATCTTATGCTATCCATAATTTCCCTTGTTACCCACGGTTGAGTCACAATTTTTGTTTTATTTTTATGCCAAACAGGGATGAACCAACTCTCCATTTCATCCATGTGATCCTTGAAAGTTTGCCATTGGCTATCCACCGTCAACACTTTGAGTAACATTCCCCAATCAATCCTACCCAACTCGCGCCTCATACCATCGTAGTTTCCTTTATTTAAATTCAGTACCCTAGTCTCTGAGTCAACTACTTCACTCTCCATCTTAATGAAGAATTCTAACATATTATGATCGCTCCAAACCAAGGGGCTCTCCCAACAAGATTGCTAATTAATCCTTTCTCATTACATAATACCCAGTCTAAGATGGCCTGATCTCTAGTTGGTTCCTCGACATATTGGTCCAGGAAACCATCTCGTGTACATTCCATGAATTCCTCCTCCACAGTATTGTTACTAAATTGGTTAGCCCCATTTATACGTAGATTAAAGTCACCCATGATAACTGTTGAGACGGTATTGCACGTGTCTCTAATTTCCCGTTTGGCTGGAGTGATTAAGTTTCGTAACAGCCCGTATGTCCTTGCGCTCATTAGATTTAGAAGTACCGATGCCTTTTTATCATCCTCTATTTAATTCGCTGTGCAATATACCTCCACTCTTTCCACATATGTGGTCCAATCCTCTACATCACTATCGAAAGCAGTAATATTGCCAGTCTTAGGCAGCCTGAAAGAAAAATGGCGCCTCCCGCGCTTTCCTTTCTTCCCTGCCGAGATAAAATGGCGCCTCCCACGCTTTCCCGCCGCTGCCGCCGCTGACAATGCTGTTCTCTGCGGTTTTTATTTATACAGATATTTTTAATAGTTGGAGACTCGTTCCTGCCGGACTCTCTGGGGCTTTTCCCTCCCTCTGCTTGGTCCGAACGCCGACTTGCTTTGCAGCGCTGGCCATCTCCCGAGTGATCCACCCTCCATCTCTGTTTGCCTCCGCCTTCGCTGCTCGGCCCCGCTGCAGAGCCAGCCGATCGAGCCCCAGCCCGCCGCCCAGGAAGGATTATTGCAGTACCTGCCAGCAGCCCGGCTAGCTGGTGAAAACAGAGTTTTTTCTTTTTTTTTTCTTCGACCTTCGTCTGAGGAATCGATCTCCTTGAGGTGCTGCCGAATTGCAGGTAAGTCCGTTTCCAATTCGTCGCCACTGTTGTATCCATGTGTTAATGGAGACACGGAATGCAGGAGTTTGTTTAACAGGTGTTTACTGAACAAAGTCTGGAGGTGAACTAACAGATACAAGACACTATTCAGGCTTATATAGCCCGAGTGGCCACCACCGGCATTACAGTACACAGGGGCTCTTAAAGGCACATACACCACAGTGATCACCCATTCTCTTCTTGCCTATGCAGCCTTTACCTGCTGTGTGACCAACTCCCTAAACGTGTTATCCACGATGTCCTCAGCATCGTGAATGCTACAGTATGTAGCCACTCACAGCTCCAGCACTGCAATGCGGTCTGTCAGTGGATGCAGCTGGATACACTTCCTGCACACATGGTCGTCAGGGACACAGGTAGTGTCCCTGATTTCCCACATAGCGCCGGAGGTGCATACCACGGGGCCGAGCTCTCCTGCCATGACTTACCCTTTAATTAATTCAAATTCAATTAAATCAAATCAATCCCACCAATTACACTACAATTAAATGATATAACCAAGGGCCCTGGTTTACCAGCAGTCCCCGCTAAACCACAGAAACCCTCTAAACTATAAACCACAACATTTACGTTTGGAAAAAAGGAGAAAGAGAGAAATACTCACCAACCAACCACTTACCTGCTTTCTGGTGATGTCACACATCGATTACTTGTTACTTCTCTCTCTCCCTCCGTCTGAGCTCGGAGATTGGCACTCCTACCTGCTCCTCGCTTCACCACTCCAAACAATTCCGCTGCCACTGTGGGACCTACCTGCTCCTCGCCTCTTTATATCACCGCTGCCACCTCGCTCCACACAGGTCCGCTGCCCCGAGTCTGGCGGCAACATTTTCTAAGAACAGGGAATCCCGCCGCTGATCAGTGTCTGTGCCTGAATGCTTCGGCTTTCTCAGTGACCAGATGTCAGTTTCCCCAGTCCTGGAAAACCCAACACCAACTCCGTCAGCCCCAGGATATCACTTCACTCAACAACTCTGCAAGCAAAGAACATAACAGAATTGTACAAAATCACTGGGCAAGGCAAATCGGACAGTAATTCTGTTCCTAGCAACAACCATGTACAGTAACGCCAGAAGTGCCATATAACACACTTGATTTAATTTAAAATAATACACTTAATTTAATTTAATTTCATTTACTTCTATTTAATTAGGGTTAATTTAATTTTGTTCAACTTAATTTAATGTTACTTTTTTTCAAACTGATTTCTGTCGCTATGGAATTTTGATGCTGCAATTTACATTGATAACAACACTGGATATTCCTGTGACATGTTGGAACTCCAGGGCGCTTCAGCTGTCCATGATAATCAGGTGTCTATGAATTGCCTCCATCTGCTCGAACATTAGCTCACAGTTTCTGAGCTTGAGGAGAGGCTGGAGTCACTGCAGGGCTGAGAATTTGCGGAATCACATGTTCCAGGAGGTGGTCACTCCGCAGCCACAATGAGTTCAGGAGCACAGTAAGTTGATGGCTATTGGCAGGGTGCGAAGAGGCAGGTGGTGCTGGGATCCTCCGGGAGTGTGGCACTCTGATTCATGGGGCCGATTACAGACCAAAAAGGCGATTTTCTTCTGCAAGCAGGCGGCATGGCTTAGATATTGAATGAATATTTTGCATCTTTCTTCACTAAAGAAAACGATGCTGTCAATGTTACAGTAATGGAGGCGATAGTAGAGAATTTGGGCAGGAAAACTATAAATAAAGGAGGTACTTGACATTTTGGAAGCACTCAAAGTAGAAGTGTCACCCGGCCCAAATGGACTTTATCCTAGGTAGCTGAGGGAAGTAAGGGTTGAAATTGCAGAGGCTCTGGGGTCAAAAAAAATTTCCCATCCTCCTTAGGTATGGGAGAGCAGCCACAGTAGTGGTGGACTGAAAATATTACACCCCGTTCAAAAAAGGGGAGAGGGATAAACCTGGCAACTTCAGGCCAGTCAACCTAACGTCGTGCAGAAACATTTAGAGACAATAATGCAACAAAACATTTATTGGCACTTGGAAAATGTGGGTTAATCAATGAAAGCCAGCTCGGATTTTTTAACGGGGAATCATGTGTTACAAACTTGATTGAGTCCTTTCATGAAGTAACTGAGAGGGTTGATGAGGGTAGTACTGTTGATGTTGTGTATATGGCCTTTCAAAAGGCAAAGTAGTACATGATAGACCTGTTAGAAAAATTGAAGCCAAATTTGAATTCAATATTGATAACAGAAAATAAGAAAGCTTCAGAGAAATGTTAGTTAAATAATTCAGGGGAGCACCGAGCTGAATATATTCTGAATAGTTTTGATAAAGGAAATTCGACGAAATTATTTCCAGGGGCAGACTGCTCGGTAACCAGAGGACACAGATTTAAGGTAATTGGCACAACAAACAGCTGGGACATGAGGTAAAATAAATGGAATAAAGAAGTAGCAGAGGAGTTGGACTAATTGATTATCTCTTTCAAACAGCCGGCACAGACACAATGGGCCAAATGGCGTCCTTCTGTGCTGTATCATTCTAGGATTCTATGATTGTATGGTCTCCGTGCCATTGTTCGTAGTAAGTCGCAGTTTAGGGTGCAAATTTAACAAATGTTGCACTAAGAAAGCGGAGAGACTGATTGTGGGAAGTGCATGTGGGATCTTGGAGTAAATTTGCGAGATGTGTGTTCACAGTGAAGAGCTCAGACTGCAGAGAAAGACTCAAATCCATGTGAACCCTCCGCGATAGCTTTCTCACCAATTAGCACTGACATTTAAGGAAGGGTGAAAGGGTTTTTATATCCTTTAAGAGAAATTGGAATCAATCAGTAAACTATAGAAATTATTTTATTAATGCTAGTGGTTCAACTGAAGTGCATCAGGCACTGTATCCAATCATTAACTTACATTAGTAAAGGTAATAAATTCATTAAAATAATTTAAAATTGGTTTTTAAACTAAATATTAGGGGTTTATCAGAAATTATCTGTGAGCAATCAGGTCCCCCCTCAGCCTTCTCTGCTCTAAGGAAATCAACCCCAGCCTATCCAGTCTCTCTTCATAGCTGAAGCGCTCCAGCCCAGGTAACATCCTGGTGAATCTCCTCTGCACCCTTTCCAATGCAATCACATCATTCCTATAGTGTGGCAACCAGAACCGCACACAATATTCCAGCTGTGGCCTAACTAGTGTTTTGTACAGCTCCATCATAACCTCCCCGCTATTTATTCTGTGCCTCGGCTAATGAAGGCAAGTATCCCATATGCCTTCTTAACTTTCGATAACATCGTTGTCAATTTCAGAAGCAGATAAATAGGTATGTGCCGAATGAGCCTCCTGGTAATTCAGTAAATAACAAACAGAATACAGTTACCCAGTGAGCTGAAATGTTACGCCCGGCTACCCGTTTAACGCTTAATTTCAAATTTTGTACTGGTAGATATTTATGATTGAACTCCTTGCCACAGTGAAGAATTTGAGTAACTTGTGCATTCGCCTCGTAACATTAAAACTGAGATTAGATCACCTGGAGTTTTCCTCTTTCCTAAAGATGAAAAGCAGGATTTTCTATAATTTCTTCCCAATTGGAATTGTGAATGCCTGCAATCTCTGGTACTGAGCTGTGTGACCTATAAAGTGCAGAAATATTCTGTCCATGATTAGCTTACCAGAACTGCCCTCAAAGCCCTAATGATGTAAATTCAACACTTTTTCCTGACAACAATAATATATATTATTTGAACAGTATTCCTCTGATATTCGAGGGGCCATTCCAGAACAACGGGAGATCGGGAACTGGCAGAGTGCGGGAACCTGTGGGACTGGGATCCGGCTGAGGGTGGGATCCAACAGAAAGAAAGGGAAGCAGGCGAGTGGGGGCATGATGAGAAGGAGAGCGGGAAGAGTCGAACAGATCAATAGATGGAGGAAGACCAACTTTGAGTTCATGGAATAACAATCTTATTTTGTTTTCAGCTTTTAAATACCGATCAGCGAAATTAAATGAAAAGGGATTCAAATAATCGTTAAAGAGATTGGATCCTTTCAAAAGGAAAATTTGTTAACGAATTTAAAATGTGCTTTGCTGATTCTTACGTTGTTGAGTATACGAAAAAATGAAATAATATTCTTCTAAACTGAGCAAGGAAGAGATCAAGTTCAGACTGGAGGTACCCGGATGTGAGTTCGGCACCTCCGACAGTGCAGTATTCCCTCAGCACTGCATTCGAACGTCAACCTAGATTTTGTGTTCAAGTCTCTGGAACGTGACTTTAGCCCACTACCATCTGAAGCTGAGGTGAGAGGGCTACCACAGAGCCACTGCTGACATCTTTGTAAAAATAGTAACTTTAAAATGGAATTGGGCATTATCTTGAAAAGGCAAGGTGTGCTGGGCTGTGGGGAAAGATCAGAGGGGGGTTGGACTAATTGAATACACATTTCAAAGTGCCTGGAGAGGCATGATAGGCCGCATGGTCTCCTTATGTGCTTTCTGATTCTGTGATTCAATGCCACTTGCATTGTCTGCCCATTAATGACAATGGAATTAAACTAAACTAAATGCTCTCCATGTAATTGAAGTTCCTTATCCTTTTTACCATTTCAGTAAATGTCCTCTGCATCCTCTCCAAGGCCTTGTCAGCCATCTTAATGTGCGGTGATAGAACTTGATACAATACTCCAGCTGACGCCAGTGATTGA
The DNA here is from genome assembly GCF_052327205.1 of Somniosus microcephalus. Classification (NCBI taxonomy): domain Eukaryota; kingdom Metazoa; phylum Chordata; class Chondrichthyes; order Squaliformes; family Somniosidae; genus Somniosus; species Somniosus microcephalus. The sequence goes on along the minus strand of NW_028225187.1, from coordinate 41,640,683 downwards.
TGAATGTTGAGCCTAACTTCCTTGATTTTGTACTATTTGGGCAAAACTGTTGTGGATGGAGATCAAGGTGGGAAAGTGCGAGCTCCATCACTTTGGACCTGAAGAAGAGAGATTAGAGTATTTTCTAAATTGCGAGAAGCTAGGAACTGTTGTAAGAAATAGCTGTTAGATTCAAAGATTGTTTTTAATTCTTAGAACAGAGACTGACAACAAGCAACCGGGAACAGATAGCATAAATATCAGCAAGGTCGAATATCAAGCATCAAAAGACAAATAGAAGTGATAAGGGAATCCTAAAATGCAAAACATCACAGGGTGGTGGGATAATAGACAAAAATGGAGCCGAGAAGTCATAAAATGTCCTTAAAGAAACATAACAAAACATTCCTCAGAAAGATAAGAGGGAATCTTCATCGGCCATGCAGAAAGGGGCGGTGAGGGATGCCTTCCCACTTCACAATTGGACAATAGGATGGGGGATCAAATGATTGACACCAGCCCACCGAAATAACTATAAATATAGATGACCGAGAGAGGAAATCAGGCAGTCAGAGGCGAAGGCTTCCCCAAGGTGGCCTAACACATTGGTCAAGTTTAGCCCCTGAGGTGGCTGATGGCCTAACAACTCCAGCAGCTTGAGAGATGACCCAACGGAAGCGACCACTGCAGCAGACTGCAGGAATCCACCCAATCTGAGACCACCCTAATGCCTCCCCATCCATCCGGCCGTGTCAATCCGATTCGGGAATCGTAGATCGCTCCTACTGTCAAGGGTTGTATGTCTATTATACTCGGCTTAAACCATATGTAATATCTGATTATGCCTTAAAACTGTAGCTCTTTAGTAAAAGCCTTACAACTCCTAAAGCCCTGTTGGGTAATCAGTGTGAGCCTGTGATCCTGAATCTCACATTGGTGTCAGAAGTGGGATCACATAGTTAGGAGTTGTAAGGTTCCAGTTGGGATGACCGGAGGGACCAGTCAAACATGCGTGATCATTGCTTAGACTGTGTATAGTGCTTTATCTCTCTGAAAGAAGGGAGCAGTCCGGTCGAATGCACGTGATCTTTCGTTAGACTGTGTATAGTGTTTCTTTTCTCTCTGAAAGAAGGGAGCGGTCAAGAGCTTGTTGAAACGTAAAACCAGACATACAATGGTGTTGGCATATCACCGGGAACAGTTGATAGATAGCCTGAAGGAGGTACAGCATAAAGTGCAGGAGAGAGAGGGAGAGATAAAGAAGGAAAAGTATCTAATTTGCAGGCTAACCAATCTGAAAACTCAGCAAAGGAAGGGAAAAAACAGGGATTTGGAAAGCCAGGAAAAGCTGCTGAGACACAGATTTAAAAGGGGAAAAAAAGATAAATTTAAAGTTTTACCGACATGGAAGTTATTAACATCTGTGCCGAGACAAACAAAGCACAAGATTTGCTGAGTGAAAGGAACCTTAGAAAAATGCTGGAATTTCAGTTTGTGTGAAAGTGTGTGTTAAAATGTGAAAGTTTTCCTGACTATGAATGTTTAAGAAGTTACAGTATTTCTTTTGTGTGAAAGTCTGTCTTTAAAAGAAAGATTCTGTTATGTTTGTTTTAGCTCCACCCACTTCCCTGTGTTAAAAGCGTTTAAAAACTTTTGTCTTGTCTTGGATTTTGGAAGTTTTAAGAATGTGCGAATAAGATTGTGCCCCAAGAATTGGAAAAAAAACCTTTGAACTAATTTAAGTTAAGCTGATGTGTAAAAACTGAGAAGAGCAACAAAAAGTTTGTTCAACAAAAGATTAAGTTTCAGTCTAAGATTTAACCTTGGAGTCACGGTTGATGTGGTGAAATCTTCGAAAGCAGTTTGATTTGATTTGTTTAAATGTGAAAAACTAATCTTTCTCCAGTTATATTCAATGTTTTTACAGTATTATGGAAAGACATCTGAAGAAAGGACAATAAGAAATATGACAAAATGTACTGTTTTCTGCAAGAATGTGCTATTTTGTTTTGTTTTATCTGTTCTGTTCATGTTTAGTTAAAGTGTGAAAACAAAGCTGTATTTTTCGGTTGGGAAAGTTTTTTTTTAAATTTACGTGGAGTAACGTAATTGCGTGCGCCTGATAATGTTTTGCTCCACCTTCTTAAAATCCTGCAAAGGAGTTAACCCTTCCCACTGGCAGCTGTTTAAGTTCACCAAGCAACAACTTTAGTATGAAATTTAAAGATATTAGACAGTATTAAATTTAAGTTTCTTAATTTTAAGCTAATGTTTCACCACAGTGACAGAAGGAAAATTATGATTTGATAAATTAACCCCTTGGGCTCTAAGCAGAGTCACAATGGATTATCTTTTTTCTTTTGTTATATGGAAGTTACCTTGTAAATTAATTGCAGCACTTCTGTCTCTAATGTTAAAACACTGCGTAAGCCACCTAGCCTGAGAATTAGTTGTTTCTGAAATTGGAAATGGAGGATAAGTTGATAGAAATGAAATTGAACTTTGTCAGTTCAATAATACTGCTGTTTGGATTTTGGGATAATTTTGAAATGACAAAATGGACTCAGGCACTATATATTGGGTTACTTTTGGGAAAATTGGCAGCACGGTGGCATAGTGGTTAGCACTGTTGCCTCACAGCGCCAGGGACCCGGGTTCGAATCCAGCCTCGGGTGACTGTCTGTGTGGAGTTTGCACATTCTCCCCGTGTTTGCGTGGGTTTCCTCCGAGTGCTCCGGTTTCCTCCCACAGTCCAAAGATGTGCGGGTTAGGTTGATTAGCTATGATAAATTGACCCTTAGTGTTAGGGGGATTAAATACGTGGGGTTACAGGGATCGGGTGGGAAATGTGTTGGTGTAGGGGTTATGAGGATCGGGTGGGATATGTGTCAGTGCAGGCTCGATGGGCCGAAATGGCCTCTACCTGCACTGTGGGGTTTCTGTGATTCTGTGATCCTCTAAAATAATGATAAATAAAAAGTGTAAATAACTTGGACCAAGTGAGAATCTTTGATCTATGTTTTCAATCTTAAATATTGTGTTGGACAGTAAAGTTCCTCCAGGGCTCATGAATGAGATATGAATGATCATTAATGGGATGTGTAAAATGGAGAGAGGAAGTGATTGATGGTGCGAGATAGAAACAGGAGAATTACACCACCAATTGAGAATTTTCTAAACTTTCTAGTGAAAGTCAGGAAAGTGTAGTTAAGAATACTAAATTGATAGCTTTCTCTTGGAGACATTTGTGTCCCTGCCTTTAATTTACTTTTAAGAAAACTGAATTTGATAGTCTGGCCACTACCCAAGATATCGGGACCATACAGAGGAAGATCTCTAGACGACTACAATCTTTCGATAAGATACCTGAAAGCCCGAGAAAGGCTTGTATCGGATGGCACGTGTAGCACAATATTGAGATACTGATATGAGAGTGCAAATGTGATTTGTTACGTATGAAGCAATTACCATCCAGGGATGTATGTTGAGTTTGCACTGAAGAACGGGTCTCAGACATGCTCAGTTACTTGACAACAGCAAGGCATGAAATGGTTAATGTGGCTCAGGAGAGCGAGACAACTTTTAAAGCATTGACACATACTCCATCGAGAAATTATCTAATTAATGAAACAATCAGAATAGAGTTAAACACACTGGTACCTGTTAGAGGGATTAAAATTGAAGTTGAAGTGGAGAGTTACATGGAATCTGGATTGGTAGAATGGAGGGCTAAGGAGAAATCATGATTAGTAAGAATTATCCACAAGATGGATAAGAGTAAAAGAGAGATCTGGAGAATCTTTTAAGTCCATGATTTGTTGATTAGATGTGAAACTGTAATGTCACTTGAAATGATTGTAAGACTGAATTTAACTGTGACTGTAATAATTGTGTTTTGTAGGTAGCAGAGCATGGGAAAAACCAGTACGAATCCAGTATGAGGTGGTTTTGGTGGTGCCTCCTGTGTCACTACTACCGCAACTAGCATGCTTTATGGGTCTAACAGGACCTGTCCCATTCGGATACTCAGATATGACATTCCCCTGTTGTTTGAGGGTTTCAGTGAGCTCATGATGTGACTGAATTCCTCCCTAAAGTATTTTTATGTTTTGGAGCAAGACAACTCAAGAATGGATATTGAAATTGACAGCATAGGGAACAACTCACACTGGTGGGATATTGGGCTTAATACATCAGCACACCCTTAGGTTCGTATTATTTCACATGCTCTGGTAGTTATCCAACTTGTAATGATAGTGTATTTGATATAGTGCATTTGATATATGTAACGTGTGTAATAAGACTTTGATACATAAGCCAATTGGGTACTCATGCCCATGACTAACCAACACTAACAAACTAATTGAGCACACCAAAAAAGAAGATCCGAAGCAATGTAGAGGAGACCCCAGGCGCGGTAACATCAGGAAAGATAGAAGAAACAGAGGAAATCCCAGGCGGGGCAGAATTGGAACACCGGAACAGTGAATTGAATTTGAGTAAGGGGTCAGAGGTTGCTCCTTCTCCTCAAAGGAATGGATTGTAAGGATGGGGGTAATCTTCATTTTCAAGACTCCGTACTAACTAACGCCCAAGTTGAGAGAGCTATAAGAGCTAGCTAGATTAGTCAAGAGCCGATTGTGGGAAGTCAATAAGGATATTTCCTTCTCAAAGAAGGGAATTGTAAGAAATAGCTGTTAGAGTCAAAGATGGGTTTTAATTCTTAGAACAGAGACTGACAACAAGCAACCGGGAACAGATAGCATAAATGTCAGCAAGTTCCAATATCAAGCATCAAAAGACAAATAGAAGTGATAAGGGAATCGTAAAATGCAAACCATCACAGGGTGGTGGGATAATAGACCAAAATGGAGCCGAAAAGTCATAAAATATCCTTAAAGAAACATAACAAAACATTCCTCAGAAAGATAAGAGGGAGGCTTCATCGGCCATGCAGAAAGGGGCGGTGAGGGATGCCTTCCCACTTCACAATTGGACAATAGGATGGGGGATCAAATGATTGACACCAGCCCACCGAAATAACTATAAATATAGATGACCGAGAGAGGAAATCAGGCAGTCAGGGGCGAAGGCTCCCCCAAGGTGGCCTAACACCTTGGTCAAGTTTAGCCTCTGAGGTGACTGATGGCCTAACACCTTGGTCAAGTTTAGCCTCCGAGGTGACTGATGGCCTAACACCTCCAGCAGCTTGAGAGATGACCCAACGGAAGTGACCACTGCAGCAGACTGCAGGAATCCACCCAATCCGAGATCACCCTACTGCCTCCCCGTCCGTCTGGCCGTGTCATTCCGAATCGGGAGTCGTAGATTGCTCCTACTGTCACGGGTTGTATGTCTATTATACTCGGCTTAATCCATATGTAATATCTGATTATGACTTAAAACTGTAGCTCTTTAATAAAAGCCTTACAACTTCCAAAGCCCTGTTGGGTAATCTGTGTGAGCCTGTGATCCTGAGTCTTAAACTGTGGATGAACAGAAAGATTTAGGCACCGGGTATGGAAATCACTTAAAGATAGATACACAAATAAGGCAACAGTCAAATGGAGTGTTGGACTTTATCCCGGGGGCTGGAATACAAATGGCTAGAAGTTCTGCTACAGCTGTGCAGAGCTCTGGTTCGGCCTCGTTTTGAATTCTGTATTAATTTCTGGGCACTGGACCTCAGGAAGGACATAATGGCCTTGTAGGGGGTGCAGCTGGGATTCACCAGAATGACACAAGAGCTAAAATGGTTAAGTTAGGAGGACTGAATGAATGGGCGACGTCTGTAGTCCCTTGTATATACACGATTAAGGGGTGATCTAATTGAGGTGTTTAAGATGATCAAAGGAATTGATAGGTTAGAAAAAGACAAATTATTTCCCTCTGGTGGAGGAGTCCAGAAGAATGGGACTAACCTCAAAGCAGAGCTGGGCAATTCAGGGATGATGTTCGAAAACATTTCTTCACACAACCGGAAGTGGAAATCTGGAACACTCGTGCTCAAAAATCTGTTCAGTTTAGGTCAATTGAAAATTCCAAAACTGAGATTGATAGTTTTTGTTAGGCAAGAGTATTTAGGATTGTGGAACCAAGGAGGGTAGATGGAGTTAAGATACAGATCAATCATGATCCAATTGAAAGTCAGTACAGGCTCCAGGAGATGAATCGTCTACTCCTGTTCCTAGGTTCAGATATTCCTCTGCCTCTGTTTAAAAAGCAAAACTTCCTGTACACATTCTTAATAACTTGTCCTGTCACGTTTAAAGATTGATGTACGGAAACACTTCTGTTTGTCTGTTCCTTCACCCACTGTAACATTGTACCATATCGTTTATAATGCACTGCTCATTCTTTCTTCCAAAATTCATCAATTCACACTTCTCTGCATTACTTTTCATCTCCCATATGTCTGCGTGTTGCACTAGTCTGTCTATGTGCTCCTCAATTCTAATACTAACCTCCTCAAGGTTTACGACTTTTCTGATTTGCCTGCCATTTTCAAGCTTTGAAATGTTTCTCTCTATACCCAAGTCCAAGTCATTCATAGATAGACAACGAGCAGTGGTCGTAATAACGACCACTGGGGACACAAGTGTACATTTTTCTCCAGTCCAAAAAACATAGTTTCACCAATACTCCCTGCTTTCTGTCCCTTAGTAATTTCATATCCACACTGCGATTGCTCCTTTAATATGATTGGCTTCAATAGTGTGAACAGGTCTATTATGTGGTACTTTAGCAAACTCCTTCCGAAGGTACATATACACAACATAAAATGCAGTACCTTCATCAGCCGCTCCCTTAATTCATCAAAAACTCAATCAAGACAGTCAGACTCGATTTGCCTTGAGCGAACTTGTTATGGTTGCCGTACCCATGCTGACTGCTGTTTATTAACCCATCTTCTTCAAAGTGACAAGTCATTTGGTGTCGGATTATTGTCTCTACACGTTTCCCATACCCAGATGTTTGGATGACTTGCCTGTAGATACTTGGTTTATACCCATCCGCTTTTGTAAAAGGAAAGTAATGTTTTCCATGCCTCTAACCTCTGGCACTACTCCCATAACAATGGAGGATCACAAGGTTGTGGCCAGAGCCTCCGCCATTTTCATCCTTACCTCTCTTAGCAACCTAGGATGCATCCCAGCCAGAGCGGGTGACATTTCCACTTTGAGCGCTGTCTCACGTTTTAACACGTCTTAATCTAGTGATAGCTCATCCAATTTCTCAACCACCTTCTCCTTTACTATAATATTGGCAGCATTCTCTTTGTTCGAGAAGGCAGCTGCAAAGTACTCATTTTGTATCTTAAGCAGGCCCTCTGCTTCACAACAAGATTACCTTTTATGTCCTTGATCGGCCCCACCTTTCCTTTGACAATCACTCGTAGAATTATAGAATGGTTACAACACAGAAGGAGGCCATTCAGCCCGATGGGCCCGTGCCAGCACTCTGCAAGAGCACTTCAGCTAGTCCCACTCCCCCACACTTTGCCCGTAACCCTGCATTTTTTCCTTCAGCTAATTATCCAATTCCCTTTTGAAAGCCAAGATTGAGATTGCCTCCACCACCCATTCAGGCAGTGCATTCCAGATCATAAACACTAGCTGCATAAAAAAGTTTTTCAAAATGCCGCCTTTGGTTGTTCTGCCAATCACCTTAAACCTGCATCCTCTGGTACAGACCCTTAAACCAATATGAACAAGTTTCTCTCTATCTACCATGTCTAGACCACTCATGATTTTGAGCACGTCTACCAAATCTCCTCTCACTCTTCTCTGCTCTAAGGAGAACAAGCCCAGCTTCTCCAGTCTATCCACGTAACTGAAGTCGCTAATCACTGGAACCATTCGTGTAAATTTTTTCTGCACCCTCTCTACGGCCTTCACATCCTTCTTAAAGTATAGTGCCCACAACTGGACACAATACTCCTGTTGAGGCTGAACCAGTGATTTAAAAAGGATCATCATAACTTCCTTGTTTTTGTACTCTATGCCTCTATTTAGAAAGCCCAGTATCCCGTAGGCTTTTTAACCACTTTCTCAACCTGCCCTGCCACCGTCAATGATTTGTGTACATATAACCCCAGCTTTCTCTATTAATGCACACCTTTAAGAATTGTACACTTCAGTTTATATTTCCTCTTCTAGTTATTCCTACCAAAATGTATCATGTCGCACTTTGCTGCATTAAATTTCACCTGCCATGTGTCCACTCATTCTACCAGCCGGTCTATGCCCTCTTGAATTCTATCATGATCCTCCTCACTGTTCACTATACTTCCAAGTTTAGTTTCATCTGCAAATTTTGAAATTTTGCCCTGCACACCAAAGTCTAAGTCATTAATATATATCAAGAAAAGCAATGTACCTAGTACCGACCCCTGGGAACACCACTGAGTACCTTCCTCCAGTTCGATAAATAACCATTCACCATTGCTCTCGGCTTCCTGGTTCATAGTACCGACCCCTGGGAAGACCACTGAGTACCTTCCTCCAGTTCGATAAATAACCATTCACCATTGCTCTCGGCTTCCTGGTTCCTAGTACCGACCCCTGGGAACGCCACTGAATACCTTCCTCCAGTTCAATAAATAACCATTCACCATTGCTCTCGGCTTCCTGTCCATTTCATATCCATGCTGCCACTGTCCTTTTTATTCCTTCAGCTTCAACTTTGTTGGCAATCCTATTATGTGGCACTTTATCAAACCCCTTTTGGAAGTCCATGTGCACCACATCAGCCGCATTGTCCTCATCAAAACTCTCTGTTACCTCATCAAAAACTCTTTCAAGTTAGTTAAACACTATTTGCCTTTAACAAATCCTTGCTGGCTTGCTTTAATTAATCCATACTTGTTCAAGTGAGTGTTAATTTTGTCCCGGACTATCATTTCTAAAAGCATCGCCACTGACTGACTGTAGTTGCCACGTTTATCCTTACACACTTTTTGGAGCAATGGTGTAACATTTTGAATCCTCCAGTCCTTTGCCACCAGTCCCCTATCTAGGAAGGATTGGAAGATCATGGTTATTACCTCTGCAATTTCCACCTGTACTTCCCTCAGTATCCTAGGATGCATCCCATCTAGTCCTGGTGACTTATCTACTTTAAGTACAACCAGCGTTTCACATACCTCCTTTTTATCAATTTTTATCCCAACCAGTATCTCAACTACCTCCTCTTTAACTATGACTTTGGCAGCATCTTCATCCTTGGTAAAAAGAGATACAAAGTATTCATTTAGTACCTCAGCCTTGACCTCTGTCTCAATGCATAGGTCTCCATTTAGCTCCCGAATCGGCCCCACCCCTCCTCTTACTACCCATTTACTATGTATATGCCTAAAGAAGACTTTTTGTTTCCCTTTTGTTTTAGCTGCCAATCTATTCTCATACTCTCTCTTTGCCCCTCTTATTTCCTTTTCACTTCCACTCTGAACTTTCTATATTCAGCCTGGTTCTCACTTCTACTCTCAACCTGACATCTGTCATAAGCCCCCTTTTCTGCTTCATCTTACTCTGTACTCTTTCGTCATCCAGGGATCTCTGGCTTAGATTACCCTACCTTTCCCCCTAGTGGGAATGTACCGCGACTGTACCCGAACTATCTCCTCTTCAAAGGCAGCCCACTGTTCGATTACAGCCTGCCACTCTTTGTTTCCAATTTACCCTGTCCAGATCTATTCTCAAACCTTCCTCCAATTAAGTATTTTTACTCTAGATTGCTCCCGGTACTTTTCTATAGCTAATCTAAAGCGTATGATACCGTCATCACTGCTCCCTAAATGTTCCCCAACTGACATTTGCTCTATTTGACCCATCACATTCCCCAGAACCAGATTCAGCAATGCCTCCTTCCTCGTTGGGCTGAAAACTTAATGATCAAGAAAGTTCTCCTCAACACACTTCAGAAATTCTTCTCCCACTCTGTCCTTTACTCTATTACTATCCCAGTCTTTATTAGGATAGTTGAAGTCCCCCATTATCACTACTCTGTACTTCTTGCAACTCTCTGTATGTTCTCTTCAAATTTTCTCCTCTATATACTTCCCACTAGTTGGCGGCCTATAGAATGCATCTAGTCATTTAATGGCACCTCTACTGTTTCTGAACTCTAAACAAATAGATTCTGTACTTGAACCCTCCAGGACATCCTCTCTCTCCAGCAATATTCTCCTAAATCAATACTGCCACCCCACCTCCTTTCTATCCTCCCGTATCTTTCCTGATCACCTTATATCTAGGAATATTTAGTACCCAATCCTGCCCTTTTTGGAGCCAGGTCTCCATTAACGCCACAACATCATATTTCCATGCGGCTATTTACTCCTGCAGCTCACCAAACTTATTTACCACGCTTTGTGCATTCACACACATGAATTGGAATGCTTTTTTAGACCTTCTTGTGTTCTCTCTTAGTCTGACCCCACCTACCACCGCATTATTTCTTGGTCTAGTGTTATCTGTCTCTCCCAATACTTTGTGCACATTGTTTCTTCATCCTAATGCGACATCCTCCAGCCCACCCACTGCCGAATTAGTTAATACCCTCCACTGCATCAGTAGCAACACCCAACCCCCGGAGGCTATTGGACCCAGCCTTGTTGAGGTGCAACCCATCCGGCCTGTACAAGTCCCACTTCCCCCAGAAACGGTGCCAATTTCCCAGAAATCTGAAGCCCTCCTCTGCACCATCTCTCCAGCAACGCATTTATCTGTTCCAACCTCCTATTTCTACATTCATTAGCTCGAGGCACCGGGAGTAATCCGGAGATTACTACCTTTGAAAACCTGCTTTTTAATCTCTTTCCTAGCTCCCTGAAATCTGCCTGCAGGACCTCATCCTTCTTTCTAACTGTTACATTGATACCGATATGGGCCACGACCTTTGGCTGTTCACCCTCCCCTCTCAGAATGTCCTGCAGCCACTCACTGACATTCTTGACCTTAGCACCAAGGAGGCAACATAATATCCACGAATCACTTCTGCAGCTGCAGAAACGACTGCCTGTTCCCCAGCTATCGAATCTCCTAGCAATATTGATTTGCAGATCTTCCTCCTGCCCCCCTGCCTCCGCCCCGTTCACAGCTGAGCCCCCCCATGTTGCCATGGACTTGGCCCTGGCTGTACTCCACAGAGGAACCATCGCCCTAACCATACTCGTTAAAGACCGAGATGCACTCAGGTGACTCCTGCATTCCCAGCCTGGTCCTCCCCGTATCTCTGACGGTCACCCACTCCTTCTCTGCCTGTGCACCCTTACACTGAGGGGTGAGCACCTCCTGCAACATGCTGTCCACGTCGCTTTCAGCCTCACGGATGCAGCGCGATGATGCCAGCTGCTACCCAACCACGGAAATCTGGAGTTTGAGCTCCTCCAGCTGCTGAAACTTCCTGCGCATGTGGTTGAACAGGACATGGGAAGCGCCCTGGAGTTCCCACATGGCACAAGATGCGCATTCAAGATATAATAACTCCAAGTTTGCAGACGACACAAAGCTGGGTGCGCATGTGTGCTGTGAGGAGAATGCCGAGAAACTCCAGTATGATTTGGACAGGTTGGGTGATTGGGCAGATGCATGGCAGATGCAATATAACATGGATAAATGTGAGGTTATCCACTTTGGTGGCAAAAACAGGAAGGCAGATGATTATCTGAATGGCAATAGATTGGGAGCAGCAGAAGTGCAACGAGACCCGAGTGTCCTTGTGCACCAGCCGCTGATGGTAAGCATGCAGGTGCAGCAGGCAGTTAAGAAGGCAAATGGTATGTTGGCCTTTATAGCGAGAGGATTCGAGAACAGGAGCAAGGATGTCTTGCTGCAGTTGTACAGGGCCTTGGTGAGAGCACATCTTGAGTGTTGCGTGCAGTTTTGGTCACCTTATCTGAGGAAGGATGTGCTTGCCATGGATGGAGTGCAGCGAAGATTCACCAGACTGATACCTGGGATGGCAGAATGACGTTTAGAAGAATGAGAGGGGATCTCATTGAAACTTATAAAATGCTGACAGGACTGGACAGATTAGATGCAGGAAGGATGTTCCTGATGGCGGCAGGGTCCAGAACCAGGGGTCACAGTCTAAGCTTAAGGGGTAAGCCATTTAGGACTGAGATGAGGAGGAATTTCTGCACCCAGAGAGTGATGAACCTGTGGAATTGTCTACCACAAAATGCAGTTGAAGCCAATTCATTAAATATATTCAAGAAGGAGTTAGATATATTTCTTAAGGCTAAAGGGATCATGGGATATGGAGAGAAGGCAGGGACAGGGTACAGAGTTTGGATGATCAGCCATGACCTCATTAAATGGCACAGCAGGCTCGAGGGGCCGAATGGCCTACTCCTGCTCCTATCTTCTATGTTTCTATGTTTCTATTCCAAGGGATCGAGGTGCCCTGCAATTGCTTTATTGAATTGACTATTAAGTAACTGACAAAAATAAACATAAAACCTAAAATAAAATGACCAACTACTCACCAATCAGCTCCTTCATTTGCACTGACATCACTCACCTCGCTCAGTGATACTCACGCTCCTTCCAGGCTCTTGGGCCTAACTTTATCTGTGGCCGTTCCTCTCGATTTCCCGCAGATCCACTCTCGTGTCTATTAACTTGTCTCCACTCCTCCTTTTCAGTCCGACGTTTCCACCAATTCCACCTCTACACCGATTCCTGCACTCACAAAATTCCTCACTCTTCTGGCGAGTCACTTTGTTTGCAAACTCCTAGCTCTGTGATTTTGCAAACTAGTGCCTAAAATACGGTGGCATAGTGGTTAGCACTGTTGCCTCACAGCGCCAGGGACCCGGGTTCGAATCTGGCCTTGGGTGACTGTGGAGTTTGCACATTCTCCCCGTGTTTGCGTAGGTTTTCCTCCGGGTGCTCCGGTTTCCTCCCACAGTCCAAAGATGTGCGGGTTAGGTTGATTGGCTATGATAAATTGACCCTTAGTGTTAGGGGGATTAAATACGTGGGGTTACGAGGATCAGGTGGGATATGTGTCGGTGCAGGCTCGATGGGCCGAAATGGCCTCTATCTGCACTGTGGGGTTTCTGTGATTTCTGTGATATACCTTTTGAGAGTCAAACAATCTACGCCTGCATAATCAGCTTCTAACTCAGAGCTTTTACTACCTTCTGAAGCAACTTCTTACTGCTGATAGCTCTAAACTGCGAACTGGCACTGACCATGCAGTTTCTTTTATGTTAGAAATCAAAACCAAATTCCAATCTGATGATTACTTACCTAACTTACCTCATACCGAGCAGTGAATTCCTCCTCTTCACCAATTCCTGCACTCAAAAAATTCCTCACTCTGCTTGCGATCTCCCAGCTCTGTCTCCAAACTAGGTGCTCAAGCTCTCTTCTATCCCTGTTAGGTCTAAGGTGGATGACCTCACATTTGCCTACATTAAAATCCATTTGTCACAGTTTTGCCCATCCATTTAATCTATCAATATTTCTTTGCACTTTAAGCTTCTATCTATACTGCTTACATTTCTGCCTACCCTTGTGTCATCGGTAGACTTGCCCTAACAGCGCTTTGTAATTGTTCAAACTGATTTAAACAATACCCCAGGATCTTCAAACGGATTTTTTGTTAACTCTAGTCCAATGTTTAGAAACGTTAAAATTTATTGTCTACCATGGCAACTTAACTTCAAGGCTGATGCTTGGACTAAAACTTAGCTTTTGTTAAACAAACTGTTTTGTTTTGGCACTTCTCAGCTTTTCCACACCAGCGTTTCTAACTTAAATTGTAATAGAGACTTTTTCCCCCAATTCTGAGTGCACAATCTTAACTTAAAATGAACACACCCAATCAACTATATTCACACGTTTATGCAACTTTGAAATACAATTTCTAACGATTTTAACCATTTCTTATCTCAGGGCCTTGCAACATTGTTTGAGGCTGTCACCCTTAATTCTGTTGCCTTTTGTTGCGTGTCCACATCTGGACTGCTCTAAAATGACACTGATTTCTTAGATCTGGTTCTTTCCCATACTCATTTGGCCCCTAATGGATGGGACCTGTCTCCTCTACTTTTCCTTCCATTGATCCCTGCAATGGGTTATGAACTCAAAGTGCCAAAATTTAAGTGCTATTCACATGTCGCGAGCCAAGAAACATTCACACAAACTCTCGGAAACGTTTTTCTCTTTTTTAAATGAAAATAAACATGATGACGTCACAAATCATATTCCTTCCTTACAGCAATCCTAATTATTTAACTTTGGCTGTGGGCTGTTCAATTAATTTCTCCCTTTCCGAAACCCTTTTGGTGCACATTAAGTCTTCAACCCAGGGTTTTTATTAGCTGCTATTGATGCCACAGGATCCTCGGGCACTGTCAAACCTGGAGGTAAGGCAGCCTGCAGCAGTGGAAAAGCATCCTCGTCTGTGGATGCGTCTGCCTGCTGCAGCAATCGAACTTTACTTGCTAACTGAGTTGGGTCTCTTATTTCCTTATATTTGGGCATTTGGCCACTGAGTTTGCATAATTCTGAAAGGGTCAGATCCCGATTTGCTTCTGTATCTTTGTATTCATACCCGACTTGACTTTCCCTGTTTGTCGTCTCTCCTGTACGCAGGTATTTGGTAACTATGGGGGCCATCTTAGCAGACGTGTGTACCCACCATATAATCTCTTGTTTTAGACTGGGTATAATCCTCGCCACTCCCTACATTACTACTGATACGAGAAGTATGACTTTCTCCCTGCTCGGCATTACAGACCTCCACCTTCACTGGTCTACTAGACTGTGGGAGCGCTGTTGGGAGAACTGGATCATCCTCGCCATTGTCAGTATTGCATTCCTTCTCGCAAGTGCCCACAGACAAGGCTGCCACTCCAGCTTTTAATTCTTTAATATTGTTCTTGTCCTCTGCTCTTTCCTGTCTCTTCTCTCTCAATTGATTTACCTCCTTTCTATCCTTGTTTTCCTGCAAAAAATTCCATAGATCTCGATGAGCTATTTTGGTCCCCTTCTATTTTCCCTGCATCTTTGCTATTGTTTCTTAATAATTTTGCAGCTGGACGCATAACTGGTGCATCTCCAACTGTTGGTTGGCGGCTAATCTTGGTTCTTCCTGTACAGCACCCAATGCATTTTTTCAATCTCTCTACCTCTGCCAGAAGAGTCCGAGCCTGGAGTTTGGTGAGCATACAGCTTAGATGACCATTCCTGAAATCTGGCATCTGACGTTCTTTTCCCCTCTCTCCTTCATCTCTCTGAGAGTTGTTAAACCATATGTCACCACGTTGTGTGCACACCTGAGCTGCCCAGTGTAACAACTGCCTGTCCTTCTAACATTCTGGCCGCACCCTCCGTGAGGATACTTCATTGCTACCATTTCACATTTTATTTTTACAGTTGTCCCCTGTTTGGCCATCTCCTGATTGGACTCGGCCTTTATCACACTTCATCGTGCGGTCCCTGTAAGGGTCACTGTTGCCCTCCTCAGAAGGTTCTTCCCGAGTGAGCTTTTGGATCTAACCTTCTGACTACAACATTACACGATAATATTCATTTATTATTGTTTATTTTTACAGCTATTCCCTGTTCGGCCCCCTCCTTCTTGGACTCGGCCTTTATTGCTGGCGATCAGTCTCCAATTTCCTTACAACACCCTTCCCCATTCAATGGTGTCTATAAGAGATTGAGGACTATATGATTAGTACAGTGGTCCTTCAAACACTGCCATGATAAAATGCCAAATAACCTTTTATCTTCTATACCCCACTATCAAATTGAATAATACTCAGACGTGTAGCTTATATTATCCTGAGTCCTGCTGTGTTACCTTGGTTTGTCATTGGTAAAAGAAGTCTAACTCCTTCCCCAGAGCTAGTTCACCATTGAGTTCTTGATGGCGGAGGTTCATCTTCAGGTCCGTCTCGACGCCCCCGGTTTTCAAACAACAACAGGATTAGGCCCCTGGTTTGGCTTGCCAATGTTGTCTCAAACAGGGTTCTGTTTGTTCACTTGAGTAGTACCGAATTCAGTCTTCTGGTTATAATCATTTTATTCTTTAACTTCGCCATGAAAATCAATTTACAAGCGGAGAATAGTCACAGTTAGTCAAGCAAACTAAGCATGGGTCTTTTGCTGCCGCCTGAACGAAGGAAAAACTTATATTTATACATTGTTTTCTTATCAAACTAGAGCAGGCATTGCCTAATATGGTAGTCCAGAGACACACGTCTCCATTTTCTTCAACATACGTCAACAACGTTAGAAGCACATAAAAATCGTGGCCTTGCTGTGGTAACATATCCAAGGCCACAAACACCAGCTGTGGCTGAGTGAAATCCGTCTCTCCCTCTCTCTCTCCAATGATACCAACCATATGTTCTCCCTATATCGAATGAACTAAACATGAACCCCTTTCAGAAGCTGAATTAACCGAGTTCCATATGCCAACAGCCAAGCATCACAATTGTCACTGCTGGACTTTCTCAGGACTGCACCCTTGGTTAGGTACATTCATAAATGACTTTCTCTCTGTCATAAGTTCAGCAATCGATCAGTTATCTGTCAATTCAACAGTGCTCTGCTCCATTTACAACTTCATCAATAATGAAGCAGCGCATGGCAGCCTAATTCACTACTAGAACATTTTCCAGGCTTACAAAAGGCAGGTATCATTTGTGCCATGTCAGTGCCGGGCAATTACCAGATCCAACAGGAAAAGGCACAACAAATCGCTCCATCATTTTGGGCAACAACATCACTTCCTGCCGCCTCATCAACATCCTGGAAGTGCCCATTGACCAGAAGATAAACGGCAGCAGCTGTATCAACAATGCAGGTGAACGGCAGAGACTGTCTTCAGACGCTGCAGAGATACCTGTACGTTGAGAATCCTCCCAGATGGTGTGCGCTGGCGACGTATTTCTTCCGCCAGCTGCACGGCCTCAATTACGACATGCAGCTCCTGTTTCGGGAAGTGGCCAGCAGGCGTGCCAGCCTGCAGGAGCTGCCTGTCTTTTACCAGGAACTGCTATGGGTTTGGAACTCTGTCGCCTCCAGGCGGAGCTCTCCCCCGTCAGGAATGGCGGCTGTCCTTCGAGAGCCGCTGTTCAGGAATCCGCACCTCCGCATCCGTGAGTTCGGGTGGCTGGCGGAGCGGAGGGCTGTGCCAGGCAGGGTGACTAGAGTCGGGGACCTACTCGATGGCGGAGGAGCGGGCTGGATGGCGCCGGAGGAGTTGGCACGGCGTATGTCGTGGGACGATGTCCGGCTCGCGGTCGATGCCATCGAGGCAGTGAAGGCGAGGTTGCACCCCAGCGCCATGAGGTGTATCGAGCGGCTCAAGCGCGTGGGGCGATCCCGCCCGAGCTTACTCCCGTTCGGACGGAATTCCTTATCGGCGCCCTGCCCCAAAGCTCCACTAGGGGTTTGGTGCCTCACAACTTGAGCCATCTCGAGGAGATGCCCTCCGTGCCTTTCCATTCTGCACGGAGGGGTTTCCTGTACGGGCTGCTCTTGCACACCTTCCACTTTGCCATCTTCGCCTGCCATCCGGACACGCCGTGGCGTGCCGTTTTACCTTCCGGCGGAGGCGGAGATCCCCAATGGGGGGCTCTCTATGTGGGAGTCTTCCCTTGTTCTATTGGGGACTTGGCCTGGAGGGTGTTGCACAGAGCAGTCCCGTGCAATAGGTTTTTAAGTAGGTTCACAGACTCCCAGGCCGCCTGTTTGTTCTGCGGTCTGGAGGAGTCCGTGTTCCATGTTTATGTCGGGTGTGGGAGGTTGCAGCCCCTCTTCCACTATTTGAAGGGGCTGCTCCTCAAATTTTGGTTGCACTTCAGTCCCACGCTCTTGATCTACGGTCACCCGGTGCGGAGGGGAGCGGGCAGGTCGGAGGACCTCCTCGTGGGCCTGCTCCTGGGCCTGGCCAAGAAAGCCATTAATTGGTCCAGGCAGCGGGCGGTCGAGGGGGTCGTCCGGCCGGATTGCCTCCCTCTCTTCCGCGGCCATGTTCGCGGCTGGGTGGCCCTGGAGATGGAGCACGCGGTGTCCGCCGGCGAGCTCGAGCTCTTTCGTGACCGGTGGGTGCCGCGGGGACTGGAGTGCGTAGTTGGGTTAAATAATCAAATTTTAATTTGATTGGTTAAGTTTTGTTTAGGGGTTTATTGGGCTTTTTGTTACAGTTTATTTGTTTAATGACTGTTTTGGGGTTTTACAAAAAGAGGAACGGCAGAGACTGGGTTCTCCATGCTAAGTGTCTCTCTTCCTGATCGACTGAAAGCCTCTTCACTAGGCCTCACGTTAGGAATGTGATGGAATAATCACCACTTGTCTTAAATGGATGCACCCACAACACCACTCAGAAAGCTCAGTGTCACCAAGGACAAAATATTTTATGTGATTCTAAGTCCATAATATAAATGGACGGGTCACATTGTCTGCATGCCTGATACAAGACTCCCAAAACAAGCGCTCTACTCGGGGCCCCGGCATAGCAAGAGAGCCCCAGGTGGGCAGAGGAAATGCTTCAAGGACACCCTCAAAGCCTCCTTAAAAAAGTGCAACATCCCCACTGACACCTGGGAATCCCTGGCCCAAGACCGCACAAAGTAGAGGAGAAGCAGCCGGGAAGGCACCGAACACCTCGAGTCTCTTCGCCCGGTGCAAGCAGAAGCCAAGCGCAAGGAGCACACATCAACCTTAGCACCACACCCACCCGCCCCTTCAACCACCGTCTGCCCCACCTGTGACAGAGACTGTAGGTCCCGCATTGGATTAATCAGCCACCTGCGAGCTCATTTTTAATGTGGAAGCAAGTCATCCTCCGTTCCGAGGGACTGCCTAAGAAGAAGAAGAATGATAATATAAACCCCGTCCACCAACAGTGCAGTCTGTCTTATCCACTGCAAATCACCAAGCTTAACCTGACATCACCGCTCAGACCTGCTCTCTCTATCACTGATAAGGATACAAGCAGAAATGTCGTGAGATACCCGCTGCTCCATAAGACCCCTTCAAATCACAGGCTATCCTGACCTGGATACAGATCAAGGTTACTTCATCGTTGCTGACACAAAATCCTGCGATTGCATTGTTAACACAATCCCAGCAGCATCGTCACACAGCTTTGCTGCGGTTCAAAAAGGACAACCAGAAACTACTTGAGGCAGCGAGAGACAAAAGATAAAACCATCGGGTAGAATGAGAAACAATGGATTTTTTAATATGGGGATGTGTGAGCAAAAAGAAAGGAATATTGAAGAGAAACATGAGGCAGCTGATCGCGTGATAGTGTAGGTATCATTTTCCCAATCGGTAACTGCATTCGGTGAAGTTAATATAAGAGGGACTCTGTAGGTTATGGGGGATTATGTGGACATTTAGTGTGAGGCTGGAGTACTTTGAATAGCTTTGATGTGCCCTTTGTGGTGAATGGGGAATCAGACTTGTAGCAGAATGGAGAGGGAAGCAGGCAAGATAATCAGGAATAGAACAGGTAGAAGGGAAAGGACTGGAAGCATCAGATATAGAGCCGGAGGGCGAATGAATGCAGGGGTTGAATCAGCAACTGCGCAGGAGAAGCGGAAGGTAAAGGGGAGAATTAGGATTGTAACAGGTGGGGAAGGGAAGGAAAAATCAGGAACAGAATAGGTGGGGAACCGGACATGAAGCACTGGAAGGAGCGGCACGGAGAAGGAGGAAGGGGAATCAGACATAGAGGAGTCGGGAGATATTTTATGAAGTTTATATTTATGTTAAATGCAAATTATAATTAGGAAATGGGTTTACTTTTAAGAGTTACTCAGTCTCATAATGAATTGAATTTGCTGCCCGCTTTTTTAAGTGAAATTAAATGTAAATTTACAGCACTACCAATAACAGTTAACTGGTCAATGATACAGACGGTTCACTTGTTTACCGCACACATTTACTGATTCAATTCCAGTAAGTGAAACATGGAGCCTGATAAACCTGGGTGTGAACAACCTGATCAAGGCCCACACTGTTACTCATTAACTGGAGATTGTCTCCCGGATTTTATAATCGTTGCTTTGTTGCTAATAAATGAGCATCATTGGAAACTGACCGGTAACTAGTCATGTGACAGGAATTGGGAACTCCGTGTCAATCCAGATCAGGTGAACATTGTAAAAAGCCGGATACCCAGATTGATAGATCCGAGATCCTAATGATTTACATTTACACAGAGTTGGAATCGGGTCAAAGAAACAGCTAATGATCGAAAGGGAAGGTAATTGCAAAACATTAACGTGTTAACTCCGAGAGCTCACTCTGACATTCCCTCTGATATTTGATCCCAATAAACTAACAGCGATCTTTGTCCCTGGCAATCTCTGCCCTTTTATACTCCGATAATAGTGAATATTTATGGTGAGTCATCAAATCGAGTTGCGACACGAAAGTGATTCTGGCTACAGAACGCAGTCTCTCCGCGGGGTCTTCTGAACCACAGGTGGAAGAGCTGGGGGGGAGACATAGTTATTGCTGTCGCAATTAATATTAATGACTTTGGTTAAAAGATCAGTATTTCATCAGAACAATTCAATTCGAATAAAACCGTGTGTGATTCAGATCGAGCCCTGCACCAGAGAACAGGGCGGGCAGCGATTGTACTGATCAGGCTGAAGGTCGGCTTTATGATTGTGATGTGGAACTGATCTTTACTCAGGGTGTGTTCAGTAACCTGCAGAACACACAACATTAACTTACCCGGAATCTCTGGAACCAGAATCAGGAGCCGCAGCACAAGGTAAGGACCTGGAATATACTAAGCACAATTATAGTGCTTTAATAAACCGGACTGGACTCATCATCTTGTTTTTTTGTGTAATTTTTCAATGATATTGAAATGCTGTAGAATCCATTTTGAGTAAGGTAAGAAAGGATTGTTTATTTCAGAAATTAACTTAATGGAAGCAGCGCCACTTAACAGATTAAAACCTCAAAATGAAACTCCCATGCTAAAATTATACTACTGTAAACAGTATTAAAACATATATTTCCCATTTGTGACACGGATATGAGCCAAAACGTAGATCGAGACTCTTCAACATAACACAGTTAGCATAACCATCACCGAAATCCAAAGTTTCCAGCCACGGGAGATTCACCTTTGACCCGCATTGACCTCAGGATGCTGTGGCTCCTTGGTGCTAAACCGAGTCAAATATCGTCTTGTTGTCGAGGGGATTAACGGTCACCTCTGCTTTGGTCTTTAACTCTTGTATCTGCGACCAAGTCGGGATCCGAGGATTTCAGGCACCACCCGAACTGAGCATCCCTGAGCAGGTTATTGGTGAGTGAATGTTGTTTGATGGCGCTATTGATGAGTTCATCCCTCACTTTGCTGATCATTGTGAGGTGGCTGGTAGGGTGCTAATTGGTTGGATTCTATCTGTTCTTCATTTTGTAGGTAGGACCTTGCTGGTCATCCAATATACATCCCTAAAGAGCAAGAATTCCAGTTGTACAGACAAACAACCATGGTCAGCATATGAGATAAGAAGCAGATTAAATCTAAAGGAAGTGACTCTCACTATTATCAATAAAAGCAGTAATCCAGAGGACTGGGAGAAATATAGAAACCAACAAAGGACACAAAGTAAATATTAAGATCTGAAAAAGGGAAATAGAACAAAAACTTGCAATTAATATAAAAACAAATAGTAAAACTTATATAAATATATTAAGATTAAGAGGGCGTCTGAGGGAGATGTGTCCCATAAAAGAGAAACACAGATGATATGGTAATAGCTAACTAGATCACAGCAGATTTATATAACTGATACTTTACGCTGGTTTCTACAATAGATGAGGAGGACAAATAATAGTGATAGAATGGAAAACAACATTAAATCAATGAGGGACTTACTGTATATATAACTGTAAAACTGTTGATGGAGAAAATAATGGGACTTAGGATAAATAAATCACTGGGAGCTGATGATTTCCACCAAAGGTTATTAAAGAGTGGGGGTAAAAATGCAGAAGCGTTAGTTAGAATCTTTCACAGCTTTCTTGATTCAGGAATTGTACTGTTAGACTGGAAATTGCTATCGTCACTCCAATATTTAAGATGGATGAGATAGAAAAATAGGTAACTACATGCATGCTAGTTTAATGTCGGTTGAGGAGAACCTACTAGAATCGGTCATTAAGGATAGAGTAAAATGAGCTGATCAGAGAGAGCATTCATGGCTTTATTAAAGCTCAGTCATGTCTGACTAATCCAGTTGAATATATTGAAGATATCACTAATAAGATGCCTAGGGATGTTATCTACGTGGGCCTGATGTAGGCATTTGATAAGGGACCTCACATAAGGGTCCATAATTGGCAAAGATCAGAGCGCTTGGAAATGGAGGCATTCTTTTGGCTTGGATTAGAAATTGTTAGGGAATTAGGAGAACGAGTGGGGCTCAATGGTATGTAGACAGATTGACAGGTCACAAAAGCCTGACATATATTCAATGCAGTATCGAGTATTCAGGGCAATCTGACATAGGTGTTTAAAACGTTGAAAATCTTCGATAGGGTAGATAGAGAGAAAGGATTTCCTCTGATCTGGGAATCAAGAACGAGGGGGTATAACTGGACTTCAGAATGAGACCCTGACCTAGTGAAACTACAAAATAGACAAAGTACACAAGTGGAATTTTTAACGGGAAGAAGTGTGATGAAACAAAAAGAATATTAAAGAAAACATTATCCAGCTGGGTAATGCTGGTGAATTATTGTTGGTATCATTTCTGGACAAGAGCTGGAAAGTGGGATTAAGCTCGATAACACTGTTTCCGTCGGCACACACACGATGGGTTCATCTGTGCCACAAATATCTACGATCCTATTATATGATTTCTCGAGTTTGTAACAACAAACGGTGAAGATAGCATGGGATGGGTTTGGGGATTTTGTGTACATTAGTGTGACGCTGGAGCACATTGAACAGCTTTGATGTATCCGGTGAGGTGGATGGGGAAATCAGACATGCAGCAGGAGGGGGAGCTAATCAGACTTGGGGCAGCTGGAAAGTAAAGTAGGGGGTGGAGAACACATAGCTTGAGGGCGAACTGATGTGGGATTGATCGGGCATGGAGCAGGAGAGGAGGAAAGGCAAGGGTAACAATAGGTTCGCAGCAGGTGGGGAAAGTAATAAAGGATTAGGGAACAGTTGGGGTGGAGGAAGGTTGTAGAGTTGGAGGGGGTTAAAGATGCAGGAGGCATTCAGGCATGGAGCAGGTGGGGTGCAAAATCTATCTGGAGAAGTGAAGTTACGGCAGAATCAGAAATAGAGCTGGGGAGAAACAGATGTGGAGCCGGGGAGGGGGGGGGTGGGGGGGGAGGGAGGGAGTGGGGGGAGGGGGCTGAGGGAGTGGCGGCATGGGTGAGGTGGACGCAGACAGGTAAAAGGCTAGGTAATTAGACATGGAGCAGGGGAAACTGTAAACAGACTGGGAGCGGCAGCACAGAGAAGCAGGAAGGGGAATGAGATCCGGAGCAGGGGGAGCTGTAAACAGACTGGGAGCGGCAGCACAGAGAAGCAGGAAGGGGAATGAGATCCGGAGCGGGGGAGCTGTAAACAGACTGTGAGCGGCAGCACAGAGAAGCAGGAAGGGGAATGAGATCCGGAGCGGGGGGAGCTGTAAACAGACTGGGAGCGGCAGCACAGAGAAGCAGGAAGGGGAATGAGACACGGAGCAGGGGGAGCTGTAAACAGACTGTGAGCGGCAGCACAGAGGAGCAGGAAGGGGAATGAGACACGGAGCAGGGGGAGCTGTAAACAGACTGGGAGCGGCAGCACAGAGAAGCAGGAAGGGGAATGAGACACGGAGCAGGGGGAGCTGTAAACAGACTGGGAGCGGCAGCACAGAGAAGCAGGAAGGGGAATGAGACACGGAGCAGGGGGAGCTGTAAACAGACTGGGAGCGGCAGCACAGAGAAGCAGGAAGGGGAATGAGACACGGAGCGGGGGGAGCTGTAAACAGACTGGGAGCGGCAGCACAGAGGACCAGGAAGGGGAATGAGACACGGAGCAGGGGGAGCTGTAAACAGACTGGGAGCGGCAGCACAGAGAAGCAGGAAGGGGAATGAGACACGGAGCAGGGGGAGCTGTAAACAGACTGGGAGCGGCAGCACAGAGAAGCAGGAAGGGGAATGAGACACGGAGCAGGGGGAGCTGTAAACAGACGGTGAGCGGCAGCACAGAGAAGCAGGAAGGGGAACGAGACACAGAGCATTTGCAAGAGGTAGCCTGAACTTTTACTCTTTATATTTAATACAAATACTAATTACCAAATGAGTTTAATGTGCAGAGTTTCCCATTCTCATAATAAATATAATCCGAAACTGCTAAAAGAAAGATTAAAATAAAATGTGAAATTACATCACGAGCACTAAAAGTTAACAGGGCGGTGTAGAAGACACCTCATTTGTTTACCGCCCACATTGGCTGATTCAGTTCCAGTTACTGAAACCTGGACCCTGATACTGACGGGTCTGACCATCCTGATCAATGACCAGAATGTTACTCATTAACTAGAGACTGTTTCTTGCAGATTCTCATCAGCGATCTTTGTCCCTTGGTATCTTTGGCCTTTTCTGGTCCGATAATAAACTGGTTTTATGGTGAGCAATGAAATCTAATTGAAGTTCTGAAACTGATTCCCGCTACAGGACAAGGTTTCACTGTCGGTTCTTCTGAACCGCA
This sequence comes from Somniosus microcephalus, assembly GCF_052327205.1. Taxonomy (NCBI): domain Eukaryota; kingdom Metazoa; phylum Chordata; class Chondrichthyes; order Squaliformes; family Somniosidae; genus Somniosus; species Somniosus microcephalus. Next base: position 41,615,984 of record NW_028225187.1, on the reverse strand, counting down.
GATGGAAGAGCTGTGGGGAAATGTAGTCATTGTTACCACACAGAGGGTTAATGACTTTAATTAAAAAGTCAGCAATTTATCAGATCAATTCAAACTGAATGCAACCGTGTGTGGTTCTGATCGAGCCCTGTACCAGAGCACAGGGCGGGGAGGGATTGTACTGATCAGGCTGAAGGTGGTGTTTATAACTGTGAGGTGTAACTGATCTTTACCCAGGGTGTGTTCATTAACCTGCAGAACTCACAGCACTAACTTACCCCGACTCTCTGGAACCAGAATCAGGAGCCGCAGCACAAGGTAAGGACCCGAAACATACTGAGTAAAATTATTGTATTCTAAAATAGCGAAATCGCCGTTTATTTTACCAGTATTTCAAAGATAGAGACAAGTTAACATCACAATAGTGGACAGGTAACAGCGGATGTATTTCCAGAAATTAATTTACTGGGAGTTGTGCGATTTAACAGAATAAAACTTCCAAATGCAATTTCACACGCTAAATTGCTGCTGCTGTAAATAGTATTCAAGCACATTGATCAGGTAAAACACACTTAGGAACAAAGAGTCAGAGGTCGATGTCATGAAGCATAGAATCCTTCAGCTCAGAGGGCCCATCAATCCTGTGCCAGAACATTAAATGAGCAATCCAATTAGTCCGACTCCACTGCTCTCTCCCCTGAGCCCTACAACTTTCTCTACTTTTATTATTTATCCAATTCCATTTTAAAAGTTACTGTTGCATTTTCTTCTACCATTCTTTCAGGCATTGCATTCCAGTAACATCGTAACTCGATGCCTAAAAATCTCTCCTCATCTCTTTTGCCAATTGCATTAAATCTGTGACTTCTTTATACCGACCCTTCTGTCAATCGATACAGTTTCTCCTTATTTATTCTATGAAAATAGCAAAACGTTTCATGATTTTAACGCCTCCATTAAATCTCGTCTTAACCTTCGCAGATTTAATGGAGAACAATTCCACCTCCTCCAGTCTCTTCATGTAACTGAAATCCCTCATTTTTGTTTCCATTCTAATAAATCTCTTCTGCACCCTCTGCAAGGCTCTGACAGCCTTCCTAAAGTGTGGTGTCCAGAATTGGACACAATGCTCTAGGTGAGGCCTAGCCACTGTTTGGTAAAGGTTTAGCATAATTTTCTTGCTTTGCACTCTCTGGGCTCGACAGTGGCAGATGGAGATCAGTGTGGGAATGTGTGATGTCACTCACGTTGGACCTAAAAAGGAATGATCAGAGAATGTTCTAAATGGTCAGAAGTTAGGAACTGTGGATGAGCAGAGAGAACTCTGGATTCAAGTACATAAATCACTAGAAGCTAGTTGATGGGTACCACAAATAAGTAAAAGTCTAATGGAATGTTGGGCTTTATCTCGAGGGCTGGAATACAAAGGGGTAGAAGTTCTGTTCCAGCTGTACAGAGATCTGGTTAGACCCATTTAGAGAACCACACCTCGGCAACAATATCTTGGCTTTGGAGGTGGTGCAGCTCAGATTCACCAGAATGATACTGGGGCTAAAAGCTTTAAATTATGAGGTTGGGTTGCATAGACGAAGCTTTTATTCCCTTGATTATACAATTTTAAGGGGTGATCTAATTGAGGGGTTTAAGATGATCAAAGTAATTGCTAGCATAGAAAGAGTTAATCTATGTCCTTTGGTGGACCAGTCCAGCAAAAGCGGCATAACCTTAAACGCAGAGCGAGGCCGTTCAGGGGTGATGTTAGAAAGCATTTCCTCAGACACAGTGTAGTGGAAATCTGGAACACTCGCCCTCAAGAAGCTGTTGAGTTTCGGTCAATTGAAAATTACAAAACTGTGATTGATAGATTTGTGTTAGGCAATTGTATTAGGCTTACAGAACCAAGGCGGGTAGATGGAGTTAAGATACAGCTCAGCCATGTTCAAATTGAATGGAGGAACGAGCTCGAGTGAATGAGGGGCCTACTTCTGTTCCTATATTCCTATATTCCTCTATTATAAAGCTAATGGTCTCGTTTACTTCTCTAAAAGCTTTATCGTCCTGTCCTGCCACCTTCAAAGATTTCTCTATGCGTACTCCCAAGTTTTTCTTTTCCTGAAACCCAGTTAAAATTGTAACATTTAGTTTATATTACCTCATTCTTCCTTCCAAAGTGCATCACTTCACACTTCGCTGCATTAAATTTCACCTGCCATGCGTCTGCCCATTTCACCAGAGTGTCTATCTCCTCCTGAAGTCTGCCGCTAGCCTCCTCATGGTTTACGACTTTTCTGAGATTCGTGTCTTCAACATACTTTTAAATTGTGCCCTGTATACCTAGGTCCATGTCACTAAAATATATCAAAAAGAACAGCGGTCCTAATACTGACCCCTGGGAACACTGTAAACTTCCCTCCAGTGTGAACAATATCAGTTCACAACTACTGTCTGTTTTCTGTCCCTTCGCCAATTTAGTATCCACGCTGCCACTGCTCCTTTAATATCATTGGCTCCAATTTTGTTAACCAGTCTATTATGAGATACTTTATTAAACGCCTTCTGAAAGTCCATATACAGAACATCAACTTCACTACCTTCATCAACCCTCTCCTATTTCATCCAATAGCTCATACAAGTCAGCCAGGTTTGAATTGCCTTGACAAAAAATCCATTTTATCTGTCGCTAATGAACCCATGTTTTTCCAAGTGACAGTTAATTTTGTTTCAGAAATGTTGACCCGAGGAGTTTCCTCAACCCCCATGTTAAGCTGAGTCACCTGTAGTTATTTGGTTCATCACTCTCTCCTTTTTTGAACAGGGAAGTAACGTTTGCGGTCCTCCCTTCCTCTGGCACCTTTCCCATAATCAAGGATTGGAAGATTGTGGCAGAGCGGGTGACATTTCTACTTTGTGCCCTGACAACCGATTTAGTCCATCATCCTAATCGATGTATATCCTGTCCAATTTCTCTACACTTCCTCCTTTAATGTACAATTGGCAGCATCCTCTCCTTTAGTGAATACGGAGGCAAAGTGTTAATTTAGTACCTCATTCATGTCCTCTGCTTCCACAAGATGATTGTCTTTTCGGTCCTTAATCGGCCCCACCTTTCATTGGATTATTCTTTCACTATTTATATGTTGATAAAAGGCATTAGTGTTCCCTATTATGTTACCACTAATCATTTCTCATACATTCTCTTTGCACCTCTGTTGCTGTTGTGTGTTTATTACACTAGTGGCAGCGTTAGTGCAACAGCAACGTACTTAAATTTACAAAGACTCAAACTGGTACTGAATTAACTGAATCAGTTTTACGTTTCCACAGTGGGGAAAGGAAAGGCTGCTGATTGATAGTTTCAATGGACGCACGTGTGCGGGCACACACACAAATGGAGAATTATGATTGTAAAACAGCAGTCACATCCACCACTTGTATATTCATGGTGTTTTCTGAGATCCCAGAGCTACCAGCTGCTGTACTGATGGGGGAGGAGGGACTTGATATCATGTTAAAAAGGCAATGTTCTCCTTCTCATTTTAATAATTCCGTCTAACCCTCCTTTAATATAATATTTGTTACAGAGCATCAGAGCCTGGGAACGCCTGTCACCACCATGGCTGAAGGTTCAGACAAGGGAGAAGATTGAACATCTTCAACACGAATGAGAATGGACACAGGTTGGTTCAGATAATACTTTAAAATACAACTTCTATCCTGGCAAAAGGTCCAGATCTAGTGCCTGAACCTGCAGCTCACACAAGTAGATGGAGTAGGACAGGGGCTGAATAGAAAGAGGGAAGTGAGTGACCACCTAGAGGGATACCGCAGTCCCAGGTGGAAGGAACCCCTGAGTAATGGAACTATCCAATGGATACCTGACATTGGGGACTCTAAGGTGGATAGAGGCAGTGACTCAGAGGATCGTCTTCCTGAGCAACAGTGGCACCAGAGAGCAGGAGACCACCCCAAGTGGGGCAGGGGTGAGAGGCAGGTGGGGCACAGGAATAGGAGAGCTATACCGGTGGGAGATTCTATCATCAGTGGAATAGACAGACTCTTCTGCAGCCCTGAGCAGGTCAGGTATGATTAGTTACCTCCCTGGTGCCAGGGGGAAGAATATCATGATACGTATGGGACCATCTCAGGGAAGCAAAGGGGAGCAGAAAATAGCCATGTTCGGAACCAATAACATGGATAGAAATACATTTATAGAGTGACTATTAAGACTGAGGCATTAAACTAAGACACAAGGCCTCAAGCTGTTGAGCTCTGGATTGTTTTGCACTGGGCTGCTTAAGGCGGGTAATATGAGGCTGGTCATTGTGTGGCTGCAGGGCTGGATCAGGGGGAAAGTTTCACGATCTTGGGGCACTAGAGTGAGTTCAGTCGGGAGGCAAAGGACGGCCATGATCTGAACCGACCAACAACAATGGATTTACAGAAAAGTTGAATGGAGAAGTGGGAGGGTATCGGCTGATATGACTGGAGGATGGGGAATGTCCGGATCTGAGACTAGACTGCCGAATTACTAAAACTGTTGAAACAGGAACATGTGGGTAGGGATTTCCATGATGTTGACCCAGCGATGATGATGATCGGCGATATATGTCCAAGGCAGGTCGGTGTGTGACTTGGAGGGGAAATGGGAGCCGATGGTGTTCCCATGCACCTTCTCCCTTTATCCTCCTGGGTGCTGTGATCGATTAACAATGAGACAGGACTGAGGATTGAATGGAACTCGGAGCGAAACGATCCTGATTATAACATTTTGAGGAGAATGAAAATATAGTTGTGGATGACAGTTTTACAAAAATTTCTATGTCCGCGCTGGATGTTTCCTGGAGTTATTATAAGATAGAATCTATATGTATACAGCAAAGGAATAGGAAGGGGAATAGCACATTTTGCGGTGGGTTTTGCAGGCTATCGAGCAGTACAGATGAGACAGAGAGGGAGGATTGTTTTCTGTTGAGCAACCTCCTGGAATATGTGTGCGCACCTGTGCAGGGAGACAGAGGAAAGTTAAGCAAGGATAGAAGCAAAAGACAGGAAGGAGAAATGCAAAAGTGGCACTCAGAGAAATCAAGGGTTTAAATCAAACATGGCCACAGTAAATAATGATTCTAAAAGTTTTAAAAGTGTTAAAAAACAAGCCTGAAGGATTTGTGTCTTAATACGAGGAGCATTAGTAATAAGGTGGATGAATTAGCTATGCAAATAGATGTAAACGGATATGATATAACTGGACTTACAGAGACATGGCTCCAGGGTGACCAAGGCTGGGAAGTCAACATCCACGGGTATTCAATATTCAAGAAAGACAGGCAAAAATGAAAGAGGTGGGGTAGCATTGCTGGTTAAAGAGGAGATTAACACAATAGTAAGGATGGATATTAGCTCTGATGACGTGGCATCTGTAAGAGTAGAACTGAGAAATACGAAGGGGCAGAAAACGTTAGTGGGAGTTGTATACAAACCACCAAACAGTAATGCTGAGGTTGGGGATGGCATTAAATGGTAAATTAGGGACGTGTGCAATAAGGGCACAGCAGTTATCATGGGTGACTTCAATCTACATATAGATTGGGCTAACCAAATTAGTAACAATACTGTGGAGGAGGAATTCCTGGACTGTATACGGGATGGTTTCCTGGACCAATATGTCGAGGAACCAACTAGAGATCAGGCCATCTTAGACTGGGTATTATGTAATGAGAAAGGATTAATTAGCAATTTTGTTGGGCACGGCACCTTGGGGCGGAACAATCATAATAAGAGAGAATTCTTCAGTAAGATGGAGAGTGAAGTATTTGAATCAGAGACAAGGATCCTGAATTTAAATAAAGGGAACTACAATGGTATGAGGCGCGATTTGGCTAGGATGGATTGGGGAATGTTACTTAAAGGGTTGACAGTGGGTAGGCAATGGCAAACATTTAAAGATCGCATGGATGAACGACAGAATTTGTTGATCCTTGTTTGGCATAAAAATAAAACACAAAAGGTGACTCAGACGTGGCTAACAAGGGAAATTAGGGATAGCATAAGATCCAAGGAGAGGACATATAAATTGGCCAGAAAAAGCAGCAAACCTGAGGATTGGGTGCAGATTAGGATGCAGCAAAGTAGGACAAAGGGATTAATTAAGAGGGGGAAAATGGAGTATGAGAGTAAGCTTGCAGAGAACATAAAAACTGATTGTAAAAGCTTCTATAGATATGTGAAGAGAAAAAGATTGAAGTCAAGCATAGGTCCCTTGCAGTCAGAAACAGGGGAATTTATAATGTGGAAAAAAGAAAGGGCAGACCAATTAAATACATACTTTGGTTCTGTGTTCACAAAGGAGGACACAAGTAACCTCCCAGATATGGCAGAGAACACAGGGCCTGATGAGAGGAAGGAACTGAATGAAATCAATATTAGTAGGGAAATGGTGTTAGGGAAATTGACGGGATTGAAGGCCGATAAATCCCTTGGGCCTAATAATCTACATCCTATGGTACTTAAGGAAGTGGCCCTAGAAAGAGTAGATGCATTGCTGGTCATCTTCCAAAATTCTATAGACTCTGGAACAGTTCCCATGGATTGGAATGTTGTTCATGTAACCCCACTATTCAAAAAAGGTGGTACAGAGAAAACAGGGAATTATAGACTGGTAAGCCTGACATCGGCAGTTGGGAAAATGCTAGAGTCCATTAAAAAAGATTTAAAGCAGAGCATTTGGAAAACAGTGACAGGATTGGACAATGTCAACATGGATTAAGAAAGGTAAATCATGCTTGATAAATCTACTGGAATTTTTTGAGGATGTAACTGGTAGAATAGATAAGGGAGAACCAGTGGATGTGGTGCATTTGGACTTTCAGAAGGCTTTTGATAAGTTCCCGCCTAAGAGATTAACGTGTAAAGTTAAAGCGCATGGGATTGGGTGTAAGGGACTGAATCGGATAAAGAATTGGTTGGCAGACAGGAAGCAAAGACTTGGAATAAACAAGTATTTTTCCGAGTGGCAGCCAGTGACTAGTGGGGTACCGCAGTGATCGGTGCTAGGACCCCAGCTATTCACAATATATATTAATGATCTAGATGAGGGAACTAGTTGTAATATCTCCAAGTTTGCTGATGACACAAAGCTTGGTGGACGTGTGTGCTGTGAGGAGGATGCCGAGAAACTCCAGTATGATATGGACAGTTTGCGTGATTGTCAGATGCATGGCAGATGCATTATTATGTGGATAAATGCGAGGTTATCCACTTTGGTGGAAAAAACAGGAAGGCAGATTATTATCTGACGGCAATAGATTGGGAGAAGGGGAAGTGCAACGAGACCTGGGTGTCCTTGTGCACCAGTCGCTGAAGGTAAGCATGCAGGTGCAGCAGGCGGTTAAGAAGTCAAATGGTATGTTGGCCTTCATAGCGAGAGGGTTTGAGTACAGGAACAAGGATGTCTTGCTACAGTTGTACAGGGCTTTGGTGAGACAACACCTTGAGTATTGTGTGCAGTTTTGGTTGCCTTATCTGAAGAAGGATGTTCTTGCCATGGAGGGAGTGCAGCGAAGATTCACCAGGCTGATACCTGTGATGGCAGGAATGACGTATGAGGAGAGATTGGGTCGATTGGGCTTATACTCGCTGGAGTTTAGATGAATGAGAGGGGATCTCATTGAAACTTATATAATTCTAACAGGACTAGACAGACTAAATGCAGGATGGATGTTCCCGATGGCCGTGGTGTCCAGAACCAGGCGTCACAGTCTAAGGATAAGGGGTAAGCCATTTAGGACAGAGATGAGGGGGAATTTCTTCACTCAGAGGTTGGTGAACCTGTGGAATTCTCTACCACAGAAGGCAGTAGAGGCCAATTCATTAAATATATTCAAGAAGGAGTTAGATATATTTCTTAAGGCTAAAGGGATCAAGGGATATGGAGGGAAGGCAGGGACAGGGTACTTAATTTCGATGATCAGCCATGATCTCATTGAATGGCGGAGCAGGTTCGAGGGGCCGATTGACCTACTCCTGCTTCTATCTTCTATGTTTCTATGTCTATGTTTCTATTAAAGAATACTTTGAGAATATTTACTGATACAGTGGATGATGGGGACAGTGGATGATGGGGTGGCTGGAACCGATAAGCTGTCGATAAGTCATGTTTGACAAATCTGACTTTATAGATTGAGGAATGTAGCACATGCGATGTATGTGCGTTTTCAGGAGGTGTTTGTTAATGTGGTCCTTTGCGTTCACAGATCGGAACTCGACAATCATTATGTGCTTGACAAAGTGCAACGATTACCAGCTGTTCCAGTTGACGAAATTCTACCGGGACAGACTGGAACAGGCGGTTGAAGAGGGTGTGGAGGGACTCAATCTCGGGTTAACAGGCGAGGACCATTTCAGTGGACCAGAGTATCAGGTGAGTGGGAGGGACACAGAATGAGTTTAGTTTATTCTACGTCACAGCGCTGACCGAATATCCTAACATAGGAACAAAGGAATTACTCGATGAGGTGTATCTAATTCCCCTACAAACATCCTGATAATCGAATGCTACATTTATAATAGAGTTGTTGACTAATCGATCTCTATCAATTAATCTACAACAGACCCAGACATGAGGTGAGGAAAACCCGAGAGGTGGCGAGCTTTGGGAACCGTAGAACCAAAGACACCTCTTCCTCCCAAGCATGCTACACTTACCACATCATATCTCAGATTACTCATATAAGGCAATCCCAAATGTGATTTTCTGAAATAAATCTATCTAATTTGCCGTTTCATGAATCAATACAAACTGTTTCTGCCATCTCTCTAGGGAGCCTGTCCCCCAGATTGACCACTCGCTCACTGAAATATTGTTTCCACAGATTAGTTTTGAATTTACCCTCCAAGCGCAGGCCGTGTCCTCTGATTGTAGTATACTGGACAAAGTGAAACAGCAATAATATTACCTCAAACTTCTCTTTTCCAGTGAGAACATGCCCAATTTACACATTAGCTCCTCTTAATCCAACCCCTCCACCCTCTCAATCACTCTAGTTGCTGTCTTCAATAGCTGTGATAAAGTTTCTGTACTGAGGCAAGCAGAACTGTACACCGTATTCTCAGTGCGCTCACACCAATGATTAATAAAGTAGCGGGATTATCTCACTACATCTGCTTAATATTGATCTGTTAGCACATCCAAAATCTGATTTTCTTTCCTCACTGCCACTGAGAATTGTTGCAATATCAAATATTGGAATCTGAGAATGTTACTGAATGGAATTGGCAAAATATCAAAGAAATGGATAAAACTGCAAATATTGTGAAACTGAAACAATGATACGAAGAGGTGTAAATACCAAGCGGAACCGTCAGTATCTGTACAAAGAACAGGGGAAAGGTTCTGGTATAACACTTGCGTGGACTGAATACAAAGGGAAACGGTTTTAGTGGGACTGGGAAAAGGAGAGACCAGAGGCAACAGACAGGAGTTAGAGGGAAGGCAATGAAGTGAGTGACCAGGAAACTACTTAATATTAAATCGGGGAAATGTCAGATGGCACCAAAAAATCACCTCTGGGTTAATGAAATGACATTAAAAAACAGAGGAGCTCATATGGTGAAATATTGAGACACAAAGAAAGGAAACAAGACAAAAAAAGCAGTGTGGGTCTGGAAAAACCGGACTGTTCCCATTCAATAAAGTGCAATTGTTTCTTTTCTCCTCCGATTCACTTAGTCTAATCCCACCAATCTAATCCCAACCGCCTGCTCACTACCCATTACTGTAAATATCCCACCTAGTGTAATCCCAACCTCCTGCTCACTACCCATTACCGTTAATATCCCACCTAGTGTAATCCCAACCTTCTGCTCACTGCCCATTACCGTTAATATCACACCTAGTCCAATCCCAACCTCCTGCTCACTATCCATTACCGTTAATATCCCATCTAGTGTAATCCCAACCTCCTGCTCACTACCCATTACTGTTAATATCCCACCTAGTGTAATCCCAACCTCCTGCTCACTACGCATTACTGTTAATATCCCACCTAGCCTAAACTCAACCTCCTGCTCACTGCCCATTACCATTATATCCCACCAATCTAATCCCAACCTTCTGCTCACTAGCCATTACCGTTAATATCCCACCTAGTCTAATCCCAACCTCCTGTTCACTGCCCATTACGGTTAATATCCCACCTAATTTAATCACAACCTTCTGCTCACTACCCATTAGCGAGAATATCCCACCTAGTCTAATTCCTAACCTTCTGCTCACTACCCATTATCGTTCACTTCCCTCATCGTCTAATCCCAACCTCCTGTTCACTACGCATTATCGTTCATGTACCACCTGGTCTAATCCCAAACTTCTGATCAATGCCGATTACTGTTAATATCCCACCTAGTCTAATCAAAACCTCCTGTTCACTACCCATTACTGTTAATATCACACCTAGTTTAATCCCAACCTGCTGCTCACTACCCAGTACCGTGAATATCCCACCTAGTCTAATCACAACCTCCTCCTCATTAGCTATTAGCGTGAATATCCCACCTAGTCTAATTCCCAACCTCCTGCTCACTCCCCATGACCGTGAGTATCCCACCCTGTCTTATCCCAAACTCCTGCTGACTGCCCATTACTGTTAATATCCCACCTAGTCTAATCCGAACCATCTGCTGACTACACATGACCGTTAAGATCCCAGTAGTCTAATCCCATCCTCCTGCCTGCTGTGCCTTACCCATAATATCCCACCCTGTCGAATCCCAACCTCCTGCTCATGACCAATTACAGTTAATATCAAACCTAGTCTAATCCCAACCTCCTGCTCACTACACATTACCATTAATATACCACCTAGTCTAATCCCAACCTCCTGCTCATTGCCAATTACAGTTAATATCTCACCTATTCTAATCCCAACCTCCTGTTCACTACCCATTATCGTTCACACCCCACCTCGTATAATCCCAACCTCCGTCTCACTGCCCATTACTGTTAATATCCCACCTAGACTAATCCCAACCTCCTGCTCACTACCCATTACAGTTAATATCCCACCTTGTCTAATCCCAACCTTCTGTTCACTAACCATTATCGTTCATATCCCGCTTCGTCTAATCCAAACCTCCTGTTCACTGCCCATTACCGTTAATATCCCACATAGCCTAATCCGAACCTCGTTCTCACTACCCATTACCGTTAAAATCCCGCCTAGTCAAATCCCAACCTCCTGCTCACTACCCATTACCGTTAATATCCAACCTAGTCTAATCCCAAACTCCTCCTCACTACCCATTACCGTTAATATCCAACCTAGACTAATCCCAACCTTTGGTTCACTATCCATTACCGTTAATATCCCACCTAGTCTAATCCCAACCGCCTGCTCACTACCCATTACCGTAAATATCCCACCTAGCCTAATCCCAACCTGCTGCTCACTACCCATTACCATTAATATCCAACCAAGTCTAATCCCAACCTTCTGTTCACTACCCATTAGTTAATATCCCACCTAGTCTAATCGCAACCTCCTGCTCACTACCCATTACAGTTAATTTCCCAGCTAGTCTAATCCCAACCTCCTGATCATTAGCCATGACTGTTAATATCCCACCTAGACTAATCCCAACCTCCTGCGCAATATCCAGTACCGTTAATATCCCACCTAGTCTAATCCCAACATCTAGTTCACTATCCATAACAGTTAATATCCGACCTAGTCTAATCCCAACAACCTGCTCACGGCCCATTACTGTTAATATCCCACCTGGTCTAATCCCAACATCTAGTTCACTATCCATAACAGTTAATATCCGACCTAGTCTAATCCCAACAACCTGCTCACTGCCCATTACCGTTAATATCCCACCTACTCTACTCCCAACCTCCTATTCACTGCCCATTACTGTTAATATCCCAACTAGTCTAATCGCAACCTCCTGCTCACTACCCATTACCGTGAATATCCCACCCAGTCTTCTCCCAAACTGCTGCTCACTGCCCATTACCGTTAATATCCCACTAGTCTAATCCCATCCTCCTGCCTGCAGCCGATTACCGTTAATATCCCACCTAGTCTAAACCCAACATCCTGCTCACTAATCAATACCGTTAATATCCCACCCAGTCAAATCCTAACCTCCTGCTCACTACCCATTATCGTTCATATCCCACCTCTACTAATCCCAACCTCCGGCGCACTGCCCATTACAGTTAATATCCCACCTAGTCTAATCCCAACCTCCTGCTCACTAGCCATTACTGCGAATATCCCACCTAGTCTCATCCCAACCTCCTGCTCATTACCAATTACCGTTAATATCCCACCTACTCTATTCCCAACCTCCTGCTCACTACCCATCACTGTTAATATCCCAACTAGTCTAATCGCAACCTCCTGCACACTACCAATTACTCTTGATACACCACCTAGTCTAATCCCAAACGCCTGCTCACTACCCATTACTGTTAATATCGCACCCAGTCTAATCCCAACCTACTGCTCATTACCCATTACTGTTAAGATCGCAACTAGGCTAATCCCAAGCTCCAGCTCACTACCCATTACTGTGAATATCCCACCTAGTCTAATCCGAACCATCTGCTCAATACCATTACCTTTAATATCCAACTAGTCTAATCCCATTCTCCTGCCCGCTGCCCATTACCGATAACATCCCACCCAGTCGATGCCCAACCTCCTGCTCACTACCTATTACAGTTAATATCCCATCTAGTCTAATCCCAACCTCCTGCTCACTACACATTACCGTTAATATCCCATCTAGTCTAATCCAAACCTGCTGCTCATTAACATTACCATTAATATCCCACCTAGTCTAAGCCCAGCCTGCTGCTCACTACCCATGTCCGGTAAAATCCCACCTACTCTAATCCCAACCTCCTGCTCACTACACATTACCTTAAATATCCCACCAATCAAATCTCAGCCTCCTGCTCACTGCCCATTACTGTTAACATCCCACCTAGTCTAATCCCAAACTCCTGCTCACTATCCATTACAGTTAATATCCCACCTAATCTAATCGCAACCTCCTGCTCACTACCCATTAGCGAGAATATCCCACCTAGTCTAAACCCAACCTCCTGTTCACTACCAATTATCATACATATCCCTCCTCATCTAATCCGAACCTTCTGTTCACTACCCATTATCGTTCATATACCACCTCGTCTAATCACAACCTGCTGTTCACTACACATTATCGTTCATATCCCACCTGGTCTAATCCCAAACTCCTGCTCAATGCCCATTTCTGTTAATATCCCACCTAGTATAAACCCAACCTCCTGCTCACTACCCATTACCGTTAATATCCCACCTACTCTAATCCCAACCTCTGCTCACTACCCATTACCGTAAATATCCCTAAAATCAAATCTCAGCCTCCTGCTCACTGCCCATTACTGTTAACATCCCACCTAGTCTAATCCCAACCTCCTGCTCACTATTCATGAGTTAATATCCCACCTAGTCTAATCGCAACCTCCTGCTCACTACCCATTACAGTTAATTTCCCTGCTAGTCTAATCCCAACCTCCTGATCACTACCCATTACTGTTAATATCCCACCTATTCTATCACAACATCCTGCTCACTGCCCATTACCGTTAATATCCCACCTACTCTAATCGTAACCTCTGCTCACTACACATTACCGTAAATATCCCACCAATCAAATCTCAGCCTCCTGCTCACTGCCCATTACAGTTAACATCCCACCTATTCTAATCCCAACCTCCTGCTCACTACCCATTATCGTTCATATCCCAACTCTACTAATCCCAACCTCCGGCTCACTGCCCATTACCATTAATATCCCACCAATCAAATCTCAGCCTCCTGCTCACTGCCCATTACAGTTAACATCCCACCTAGTCTAATCCCAACCTCCTGCTCACTATCCATTACAGTTAATATCCGACCTAGACTAATCGCAACCTCCTGCTCACTACCCATTACAGTTAATTTCCCACCTAGTCTAATCCCAACCTCCTGCTCACTACCCATTACTGTTAATATCCCACCTAATCTAATCCCAACCTCCTGCTCAATATCCATTACCGTTAATATCCCACCTATTCTATCACAACATCCTGCTCACGATCCAATACCGTTAATATCCCGCCAAGTCTAATACCAACCTCCTGCTGTCCACCCATTACCGTTAATATCCCACCTACTCTACTCCCAACCTCCTGTTCACTGCCCATTACTGTTAATATCCCAACTGGTCTAATCGCAACCTCCCTCTCACTACACATTAGGGTGAATATCCCACCTAGTCTAATCACAACCTCCTGCTCACTAACCAATACCGTTAATATCCCACCCAGTCGAATCCCAACCTCCTGCTCACTACCCATTATCGTTCATATCCCAACTCTACTAATCCCAACCTCCGGCTCACTGCCCATTACCATTAATATCCCACCTACTCTAATCCCAACCTCCTGCTCACTACCCATCACTGTTAATATCCCACCTAGTCTAATCCCAACCTCCTGCTCACTGCCCATTACCATTAAAATCCCAACTAGTCTAATCTCAACCTCCTGCTTAATATCCATTAGGGTGAATATCCCACCTAGTCTAATCACAACCTCCTGCTCACTACACATTACCGTGAATATCCCACCCAGTCTTATCCCAAACTCCTGCTCACTGCCCATTACCATTAATATCCCAATAGTATAATCCAATCCTCCTGCCCGCAGCCCATTTCTGTTAATATCCAACCTAGTCTAATCCCAACATCCTGCTCACTATCCAATACCGTTAATATCCCACCCAGTCGAATCCCAACCTCCTGCTCACTACCAATTACTGTTAATATCCCACCTAGTCTAATCCCAACCTACTGCTCACTACCCATTACTGTTAATATCCCACCTAATCTAATCGCAACCTCCTGCTCACTACCCATTAGCGAGAATATCCCACCTAGTCTAAACCTAACCTCCTGTTCACTACCCATTATCATACATATCCCTCCTCATCTAATCCGAACCTTCTGTTCACTACCCATTATCATTCATATACCATCTCGTCTAATCACAACCTGCTGTTCACTACACATTATCGTTCATATCCCACCTGGTCGAATCCCAAACTCCTGCTCAATGCCCATTTCTGTTAATATCCCACCTAGTATAAACCCAACCTCCTGCTCACTACCCATTACCGTTAATATCCCACCTACTCTAATCCCAACCTCTGCTCACTAGCCATTACCGTAAATATCCCTAAAATCAAATCTCAGCCTCCTGCTCACTGCCCATTACTGTTAACATCCCACCTAGTCTAATCCCAACCTCCTGCTCACTATCCATTAGTTAATATCCCACCTAGTCTAATCGCAACCTCCTGCTCACTACGCATTACTGTTAATTTCCCTGCTAGTCTAATCCCAAAATCCTGATCACTAGCCATGACTGTTAATATCCTACCTAGTCTAATCCCAACCTCCAGCTCACTACCCATTACTGTTAATATCCCACCTAGACTAATCCCAACCTCCTGCTCAATATCCATTACCGTTAATATCCCACCTAGTCTAATTGCAACCTCCTGCTCACTGCCCATTACTGTTAATATCCCACCTGGTCTAATCCCAACCTCTTGTACACTATCCATAACAGTTAATATCCCACCTAGCCTAATCCCAACCTCCTATTCACTGCCCATTACTGTTAATATCCCAACTAGTCTAATCGCAACCTCCTGCTCACTCCCCATTAGGGTGAATATCCCACCTAGTCTAATCACAACCTCCTGCTCACTACCCATTACCGGGAATATCCCACCCAGTCTTATCCCAAACTGCTGCTCACTGCCCATGACCGTTAATATCCCACTATTCTAATCCCATTCTCCTGCCCGCAGCCCATTACCGTTAATATCCCACCTAGTCTAAACCCAACATCCTGCTCACTAGCCATTACTGCTAATATCCCACCTAGTCTCATCCCAACCTCCTGCTCATTACCAATTACCGTTAATATCCCACCTGCTCTAATCCCAACCTCCTGCTCACCACCCATCACTGTTAATATCCCACCTAGTCTAATCCCAACCTCCTGCTCTCTACCAATTACTGTTAATATCCCTCCTGGTCTAATTCCAATCTCATGCTCTCTACCCATTACAGTTAATATCCCACCTAGTCTAATCCCAACCTCCTGCTCTCTACCAATTACTGTTAATATCCCTCCTGGTCTAATTCCAATCTCATGCTCACTGCCCATTACCGTTAATATCCCACCTACTCTACTCCCAACCTCCTGCTCCCTGCCCATTACGATTAATATCCCAATAGTGTAATCCAATCCTCCTGCCCGCAGCCCATTACAGTTAATATCCCACCTAGTCTAATCCCAACATCCTGCTCACTATCCAATACCGTTAATATCCCACCTAGTCTAATCCCAACCTCATGGTCACTACCCAAAACCGTTAATATCCCACCAAGTCGAATCCCAACCTCCTGCTCACTGCCCATTACCGTGAATAACCCACCAAGTCTAATACCAACCGCGTGCTCACCACCCATTACCGTTAATATCCCACTTAGTCTAATCCCAACCTCCTGCTCACTGCCCATTATTGTTAAGATCACAACTGTTCTAATCACAACCTCTTGTTCACTACCCATTACCCTTAATATACCCATTACCCTTAATATCCCACCAAGTCTAATCCCAACCTCCTGCTCACTGCCCATTACTGTTTATATCCAAACTAGTCTAATCGCAACCTCCTGCTCACTTCCCATTAGGGTGAATATCCCACCTAGACTAATCACAACCTCCTGCTCACTACACATTACCGTGAATATTCCACTCAGTCTTATCCCAAACTCCTGCTCCCTGCCCATTAATGTTAAGATCCCACTAGTCTAATCCATCCTTCTGCCCGCCCCGCATTACCGTTAATATCCCACCTAGTCTAATACCAACAAGCTGCTCACTATCCAATACCGTTAATATCCCACCCAGTCGAAACCCAACCTGCTGCTCACAACCCATTACTGTTAATTTACCACCTAGTCTAATCGCAACCTCATGCTCTCTACCCATTATTGTTAATGTCCCACATGCTCTAACCCCAACCTCCTGCTCACTACCCATTACTGTTAATATCCCACCATTCTAATCCCAACCTCCTGCTCACTGCCCATTACTGTTAAAATCCCACCTAGTCTAATCCAAACCTCCTGCTCACGACTTATTGACGTTAATATCCCACCTAGTCTCATCCCAACCTCTTGCTCATTACCAATTACCGTTAATATCCCACCTAGTCTAATCCCAACCTCCTGCTCATTACCCATTACTCTTAATATCCCAGCTAGTCTAATCCCAACCTTCTGCTCATTACCCATTACTGTTAATATCCCACCTAGTCTAAACGCAACCTCAGGCTCTCTACCCATTACTGTAAATACCCAACCTGGTCTAATCCCAACCTCCTGCTCACTATCCTTTACTGTTAATATCCCACCTAGTCTAATCCCAACATCCTGCCCTCTACCCATTACTGTTAATATCCAACCATTCTGATCCCAACCTCCTGCTCACTACCCATTATTTTTAATATCCCACCTGGTCTAATCCCAACCTCCTGCTCACCGCCCATGACCATTAATATCCCACCTAGTCTAATACCAACCTTTTGCTCGCTAGCCATTACTGTGAATATCCCACCTAGTCTAATCCCAACGTCCTGCTCACTAGCCGTTTACCGTGAATATCCCACCCAGGCATATCCCAAACTCCTGCTCACTGAATATTACTGTTACCATCCCACCAAGTCTAATCCTAACATCCTGCACACTTCCCATTACTGTTAATATCCCAACTAGCATAAACCCAACCTTCTGCTCTCTACCCATTACCTCGATTAACCCACCCAGTCTTATCTCAAAATCCTGATCACTGTCCATTACCATAAATATCCCAAGAGTCTAATCCCATTCTCCTGCACGCTGCTCATTACCATTAATGTCGCACCCAGTCGAATCCCAACCTCCTGCTCACTACCAATTGCAGTTTATATCCCACCTAATCTATTCCCAACCTTCTGCTCACCACCCGTTACCATGAGTATCCCACCAAGTCTAATCCCAACCTCCTGCTCATTACCGTTAATATCCCACCTAGTCTAAACCCAACCTACTGCTCACTGCCCATTACCATTAATATCCCACCTAGTCTAATCCCAACTTCCTTCTCACTACCCATTACCGGTAATATCCCACCTAGTCTAATTCCAAACTCCTTCTCACTGCCCATTACTGTTACTTTCCAACCTAGTCCAATCCCATCCTCCTGTTCACTGCCCATTACTGTTAATATCCCATCTAGCCTTATCCCAACCTCCTGCTCACTGCCCATTACTGCTAATAACCGACCTAGTCTAATCCCCACCTCCTGCTCACTGCCCATTACTGCTAATATCCCACCTAGTCCAATCCCAAACTCCTGTTCACTGCCCATTGCCTTTAATATCCCAATTTATCTAATCCCAACCTCCTGCTCACTGCCCCTTATTGTTCATGTCCCACCTAGTCTAAGCCCAACCTGCTGCTCACTACCCATTACCGTGAATAACCAACCTAGACTAATCCCAACCTCCTGCTCACCACCCATTACCATTAATACGCCACCTAGTCTAATCCCAACCTCCTGCCCACTACCCATTACTGTTAATATCACACCAATCTAATCCCAACCTGTTGCTCACTACCCATTACTGCTAATATCCCACCTAGTCCAATCCCAACCTCCTGATCACTACCCATTACTGTTAATATCCCAGCTAGCCTAATCCCAATCTCCTGCTCACATCCGATTACCATTAATATCCCACCAGTCTAATCAGAACCGCTTGCTCACTACCCATTACCGTGTATAACCCACCTAGACTAATCCCAACCTCCTGCTCACCACCCATTACTGTTAATATCCCACCTAGTCTAATCCCAACCTCCTGCTCACTGCCCATTACAGCTAATATCCCACCTAGTCCAATCCCAACTTCCTTCTCACTGCCCATTACTGTTACTTTCCAACCTAGTCCAATCCCAACCTCCTGTTCACTGCTCATTACTGTTAATATCCCACCTAGTCTAATCCCCACCTCCTGCTCACTGCCCATTACTGTTAATATCCCACCAATCTAATCCCAACCTCCTGCTCACTACCCATTACTGTTAATATCCCACCTAGTCTAACCCCAACCACCTGCTCACTATCCATTATTGTTAATATCCCACCTAGCCTAATCCCAATCTCCTGCTCACGACCGATTACCATTAATATCCCACCAGTCTAATTACAACCGCTTGCTCACTAGCCATTACTGTTAATATCCCACCTAGTCTAACACCAACCTCCTGCTCACTACACATTACTGTTAATATCCCACCTAGTCTAATCCCCACCTCCTGTTCATTGCCCATTACTGTTAATATCTGACCTAGTCTAATCCCAAACTCCTGCTCACTACCCATTACTGCTAATATCCCACCTAGTCCAATCCCAACCTGCTGTTCACTACCCGTGATTTTTCATACCCCACCTCGTCTAATCCCAACCTCGTACTCACTGCCCATTACCGTTAATATCCCAACTAGTCTAATCCCAACGTCCTGCTCACTACCCATTTCCATTCATATCCCATCGTGTGTAAACCCAACCTTCTGCTCACTGCCCATTACCATTAGTATTCAACCTTGTCTAATCTAAACAGCCTGTTCACTACCCATTACCGTTCATACCCCACCAACTTTAATATCAACATCCTGCTCACTACCCATTATCATTAGATCCCATCTAGTCTAATCCCAACCTCTTGCTCCCTATGCATTACTGTTAATATCGCACCGAGTCTAATCCCAACCTCCTGCTCACTGCCCATTCCTGTTAATGTCCCTCCTAGTCTAATTCCCAACCTGCTGCTCACTACCCATTACTGCTAGTATCCCACCTAGTCCAATCCCAACCTCCTGCTCACTACCCATTACTGTTAATATCCAACCTAGTCTAATCCCAATGCCCTGCTCACTACCCATTACCGTTAATATCCCACCTTGTCCAATCTTAACCTCCTGCTCACTAAACTTTACCGTTAATATCCCACCTAGTCTAATCTCAACCTCCTGCTCACTATCCATTACAGTTAATATCCTACCTAGTCTAATCCCAACATGCTGCGAACTACCCAATACCGTTAATAACAGACCTAATCTAATCCGAACATACTGCTCACTATCCGATACCTTTAATAACCAACCTAATCTAATCCCAACCTGCTGTTCACCCCATGAACTCTAACAATCCCTTTTCTTCAAAACAATCGAATTATTTGTTTAAAGTAATTCTTCGACTTGCTTCCTCACTCTTAATACTCTGGATAAGCCCTTTGACCAAACAGTGGAAACAATCTGCAAACATTTTTTTTCATCATAAGCTCAGAGAAACTGAAGACTTCCATCAACTCCTCGCCAAATCTGCTGAACTAGTGTAGCATGAGCCCTAACTTCTCAAATCCCCTCTAGAACAGGAAATCCACATCCCAGTGAACCTGCTGAGCAGTTTTTCGAGGTATTTTATTTCCTTCCTATAATTGTGTTTCCAAATCTCTATGCATCTGGGTAAATTACCTGCAACAGCGCTCTTGGTGTGGAATGTCACTCCCCATTTACCTCCAGTTAAACATTGGGAAGACTGATGCCACCGTCTGCTTCCCCACCACAAATTCCATTGCCTTAGCGCTTGAGTCCATCTCCCTCCCTGGCCACTGCCAGAGACTAAGCCAGGCTGTTTGCAATCTCCGCATCCAACCTTGAGCTGAACTCCCTGCACCATATACCCGCCATCACAAAGATCCCCTACTTCTATCCCCGTAACATTGCCCGCCCCTGCCTCGGCCCATCTCTAAACCCAACTGTCCCAATGCTCCCCTGGCCGGCCTCGCTCCTTGCACCCTCTCTAATGTTCAGCAACTCCTAAATGCTGCTGCCAGCAACCAGCCCAGGTGTCATTCAGATATCACTCGTGTGCTCACACAACTTTCATGGAGCCCGCTCCTGGAATGCCTTCAGTTTAGAATTCCCATTCTTCTCTTTAAATAACATTAGGACCTCGACCCTTCCTATCTCTGTAACCCACTACAGCCCTACAACCTCCCGTGCAAATGGAATTCTCCGTTGCTCTGACTCTGGCCTCTTGTGCACCCAGTCCTTCACACCACCACTGGTGGCTGAGCGTTCAATTGTCTCAGGCCCCACGCTCAGGAATTCACTCCATCAACCCCTCTGCCTCTCCACCTCTCTCTACTCCTTAAACCTTACCTTTCCTCCAGCTTCTGGCCACCTCTGCTATTTTATCCTGCCATGTCACGGGTTCATTGTCTGATTCCGCCTCTCTGTAACACCCTGGGACTAGTTTCTACTTTAAAAGCCCTATAAAAATGTAAGTTGGTGATTGAAGCCCTGACTATCCATTGGTGGACACGTGCTCCCAGTTACTGGGGTTTCATACCGGCAGCGATTGTGCAAGAAATTAAGTGTCTGTCATTTCAATTGCTGAAGAAGCATGCTATTGGAGAGACTGGATTTGTCATCATTATTATTGTTATTATTGGTAGATTCTGCTGACCAATATACCAAGAGTGGTTGTTTTGATTAGTCGGTGTAATTTCTCAGGCAGTTTTCTAGCTGCTTCCCTCACTTCCGTGTCGTCCCTTCCCTGCCACTGGAGCTCTGATTCGCTGTGTTTTATTTCTAAGTAAATAACAAAGTGTGACAGCAGGAAGTAAGTATGAGAAGCAAGTGTATCATATTGTCAGTCAGGAATCTGATGTCATGTTGGACACTGAGGGAGAGAGAGAACTAATCCCATTAAACCTATTGCTGATACTCAGTGATTCCTCACTCTCCTAGAACAAGATTTCGGATTTATTTTTTCCTTCTATCTTATTTATTTCCCGTGAATGAGTGAATCAAGATGTTTACAGAAAATTCAGCCCATGTTCAGAATGGACCAGTACCCGTCCCAGTGATTACTTTCTGTGCTCAAAACAATGGGGAGATCCCATCACCGTGTAGATCCTTTCCTTCTCGTTAACAGTATTCATCTTCCACTCCGCTCCTCAATAAATTCATTATTATTCTTTACAGAAAATCACTGAGCTCAGAGAGACGGGAAACCGGGCCGACAGTTCCAAACTTCTCCTAAATCTGGTGATGGAGAAAGGCTCTGGGGCCCGAAGGGTGATGTGGGAATCCTTTGTGAAAATGCGCCACAGATTACCAAAGCTGAACAATATACTGAAAGAAATCGAGGAACATGGTACGGTAAAATCACACATGGAATGCAAATTCAGATTCAAACACTGCAGAGTTTACTATAATATCACACAGATCTGATTTCATGAAAGTTCATTGATTTCAACAGGTTGTGACACGTTTTGTTTACATGAACATTGCACAAGGTTTATCCGAAGTACCCAGTCACCTGAAAGGTAAGTGAGAAAAGGGAAATTTCAATGTTTATTTCACGTTAGAATCAGAATGTTTGACTGTATCCGTTTGTGAGAGGTTGTCAGAATCTGGCAGTCAGAGGAACAAAGGCTGGAGATACAGCATTAAACATCATTTGGATTCGTGATTAATCCACAAAAGATCTGCGTAGGTTCAATTTACATTTAACACCGATTTTGGAATTATTGGCAAATTTACAGGTCTTCTATTCTCCAGTTAATCCAACTGCACATTGCAAACACGTGACAGGATCCTGATACACTGTGAAACCCCATACACACCTGGCAGGATCCTGATACACTGAAACTCCATACACACCTGGCAGGATCCTAATACACTGTGAAACCCCATACACACCTGGCAGAATTCTGATACACTGTGAAACCCCATACACACCTGGCAGGATCCTGATACACTGTGATGACCCATACGCTCCTGGCAGGATCCTGATGCACTGTGGAACCCCATACACAACTGGCAGGATCCTGATACACTGTGAAATCCCGTACAAACCTGGCAGGATCCCGATACACTGTGAAACCCCATATACACCTGGCAGGACCCTGATTTACTGTGAAACCCCATACACAGCTGGCAGGACCCTGATTCACTGTGAAACCCCATACACACCTGGCAGGATCCTGATACACTTTGAAACCCCATACACACCTGTCAGGATCCTGGTACACTGTGAAACCCCATACACACCTGGCAGGGTCCTGATACACTGTGAAAACCCATAAACACCTGGCAGGATCCTGATACACTGTGAAACCCCATACACACCTGGCAGGATCCTGGTTCACTGTGAAACCCCATACACACCTGGCAGGATCCTGATACACTTTGAAACCCCATACACACCTGTCAGGATCCTGGTACACTGTGAAACCCCATACACACCTGGCAGGGTCCTGATATACTGTGAAAGCCCATAAACACCTGGCAGGATCATTATACACTGCGAATCAACATACACACCTGGCAGGATCCTGGTAACTGTGAAATCCCATACAAACCAGGCAGGTTCACGAAACCGCATCAAAGGTGCGTTGACAGTTGCCCACAAAGATTTGACCGTCTTTAGACTTGCTGCCACGAGTTGTATTTTCCAGTGTAGTGCCCTCTACAGGGTATCTGTGGACTGTGAGCAGGGGAAGAAACAGCGCGGCTCTTCAGCCAGTCACAGGGAAGGATCCTCACTGAGACACAGATTCCAAACCAGGAATCATAAAACAGGAAATATAAATTACATTTATATCAAGTAGAGCAAATGAAATAAAGTTTGAGCAATGTACATGGGATTAAGGAAGAGAGATAAAGGAGACAAGCAGAAAATGTAAATATGCACATATTAAATCTGCAACATTAATTTTCTTCTGTTGGTGTGAGACTCCACACATATATATTAATTTTTTTCAGGGCCAGAGAGATTGTTCAGCAGTAATTATCACTTATTAGGCCGTTAAAAATCTCACTTAATCCTGTATGCCCTAGCCCTAACTCTTTCAGCCGTCTTCAGTGTGGAATTAATGGGTAAGTACCCCAAGTTTACGCCGTTGCAGTGATTTCAATGCCGACTATCGGCGAGGACTGCAACAGCGCCTCTTCTGGGAGAGGAGGGTATCTCTGACAGCAACTACTGGATTTCCGTGTTTAACCACACATGTGAGACACAAGAAGTTGCTGTCAATTTTATCCAGTAATAACGGCGAGCGCTGACAGTCTCCCCATTATTATTACAGCAAAATCCAGGCCAATGTTGAAGCTGATTAGGTTATTAAGTAGCTTCGCAATTGCAGTGAAAGAGCGAACATTATTCTACTCAAAGAATAGTCCTTCAATTCCCGAGTCTTTTTAGACCCAATGTAATGACTAACGGAAATATGTTAGTTCCCAAAGCTGCAGTATAGGAAACTAAGACCAACATTAAACAACAGAGTATGATTATTGGTAGAACATTTCAAATGAACTGTCAATGTTTTCTGCACTAACATTACACTGAGTGAAGTGGGCTATAGTTCTATTTCTGTTTCTAATCAGTGATATGACAGGATTGTTATAAAACACATTCAATAAACCCATGTAGAAAACTGCTGAAAAAATGATCGCAATTTCTGATAAACAATGGCCCTGAATTTCCGATCGGAGGCTTCCTGCCTGCGGATGCCTCAGATCGGAAAAAAATCTACGAACCTAACTGTTGGATCCATAGACCCCGAGGCTGGGCCTCTCCGGGTCCGCGCCGGGCCTCTCTGGGTCCACACTGGTAGAGGCCCCCGTATCCCAGGGGCGCATGTGGTTTGCACACCACTGGGATCACGTGGGCTAGGTGAACAAATTAAAGAACGGGATTCCCCTTCATACTTTTGACAGGTCTGTACACACAGAATTGAGTCAGAGTTATACAGCACAGAAAGAGGCCCATCGTGTCTGTGCTGGCCGTCAAACCCTGTCTAATCTAATCCCATTGTCCAGCACTTGGACTGTAGCCTTGTATGCTATGGCGTTATCAAATTTAATTTTTCTATTTTTCAACATTCTTAAGCTGATAAAAGCAGGCCTTACACCTGCTTTTACCAGGCATAGGTATTCCATGGCCTTTCAGCGGGCGGAAGTTGTGCAAAAAGCGCATCTCTCCACCCGCAGAGGCAATTTTCCTGGGCAGGCGGACCTTGACAGATCGCCAGTGCCGGTTTTCAGCACATGCGCTTCTATTGCCTGAAACCGACACGTGCGAGATGCCTATGGGTGCGTACACACCTCGTAACCAACCGTAGGGGTAGGAAAATCCGGCCCATTATAACAGGAGAATGATTAGGTGCAGAAAATGTGTTTTTGAACCAAAATAAGCCTGTCCCTGTTATAGAGATGACCCACTTACCCCTCCTCCCTGTGTATCTACACAAACTCATTCAATTGTCCCTACCCCGTCTAACGTGGCCCACCCGATGAATTACACTATGGGTGACAAAAATACCCTGAGTTACCCTCTTACTTTCAATTCACTCCGTTGTTAATTATTTTGCTAATTGTGAGCCTGCTTCCTGCATTCATTTTGTGAAATCCATTAAAGCATTTCAATACCGAAGTCTCCTGACCAAACAAAACTCATCAAACCCAGTAACCCTTCTTACAGCCTAAACTCTGAATACTTTCAATCACCTTTCTCAGTGCACGCAATACATCGGATAACCTGCACAATTTATGAAACAATAGCAATCTACCTACGGCCTATTCACAGTCGGTCCCTCTCTCAGTCACACAATACCCCAGATAACCTGCCCAAACCCTGAGACATTTGCAGTGAACCTTTTGTTAAGGGAGGGAAATGATAAGAGTGCTAATTCCTGAGCTCAGCGTCCTGGCAGCTGAAGCACAGCCGGCAATGATGGAACAATGTAAACCTAGTATGTGAAAGGGGCATGAATTGCAGGCGCACAGTTCCCTCAGTGGATTGTGTGGCTGGAGGAGGTTACAGAGATAACGAGGGGGCTAGGACATGGAGGAATTCGAAAATAAGAATGAGAATGTTTAAGTCCAGACGTTGCCTGACCAGGAGCCAATGTAGCCCATGGGTAAACAGGATTGATGCGAATTCGGATATGGGCACCAGAGTTTCAAATGAGCTTATTTATGGAGGGTGTAAGGTGGGAGGCCAGCCAGGAGACCATTGGAATAATCGAGTCCGGAAGTAATGAGGAGCATGGATGAGTGCTGCAGCAGCAGCTGAGCGAAGGCAAGGGTGGAGATTGAGGATATGGCAGAGGTGGAAGTAGGCAAACTTTGTGATGGTGAGGATATGGGGTCGGAAGCTCAGTTAATGGTTCAGTAGAATGCCGAGTGGAACATCCATCCATTCACAGTCTGTCCCACTCCCAATTCACACAATCCCCCAGATAACTTGCCCAAGGTCTGATACAATAACAGTGGGACACTTGACCACTCACAGTCTGTCCCACTCACAATTCACACAATGACCCAGATAACCTGCCCAAGGTCTGATACAGTAACAGTGGAAGACTGGGCCATTCACAATCTGTCCCACTCCCAATTCACACAATGTCCCAGATAACTTGCCCAAGGTCTGATGCAATAATAGTGGGCACTTGACCATTCACAGTCTTTCCCACTCCCAATTCACAAAATATCACAGATAATCTGCCCAAGGTCTGATACAATAACTGTGGGACATCCATCCATTCAGTCTGTCCCATTCCCAATTCAAACAATGCCCTAGATAACCTGCGCAATGACTGATACAGTAACAGTGGGACACTTGACCATTCATAGTCTGTCCCACTCCCAATTCACACAATGCCCCAGATAACCTGCCCAAGGTCTGATACAGTAACAGTGGGACACTTGACCATTCATAGTCTGTCCCACTCCCAATTCACACAATGCCCCAGATAACCTGCCCAAGGTCTGATACAATAACAGTTGGACACTTGACCATTCACAGTCTGTCTCTCTCCCAATTCACACAATGCCCCAGATAACCTGCCCAAGGTCTCATACAGAAGCAGTGGGACAATTGACCATTCACAGTCTGTCCCACTCCCAATTCACACAATGCCCCAGATAGCCTGCCCAAGGTCTGGTACAATAAAAGTGGTACATTTGACCATTCGTACTCTGTCCATATCCCAGTAATATCCTGTGCCCTATTTCCCAGTAAATATTAGAATCACGTGAGGATTTGAAACAGTTCTCAGCGACTAACTGAGTTTTAATTTCTACACGCACCTCTATCGAAATTGCCAATTGAATCTTGCATTATTTTACTTAATAGTGAAATGGTATTGAAAAGTTATTTTTATGTCAATACAAATAATACTGAGAACCATTTTATGTCTGTTCTAATCGGAGATGTTCAGCAGAAGCACAAGGAAACACTCCGGGTACAAACTGAAAAACTGAGAGTGAACACTATCCTAATAAGGGAGAAGGTTAAGATTTTCCAGCTGGTTGATCGATACGCTGAGCTAACGGTAATTTCTACTGTTCGAGATCGGACACTTGTAGAACATGAACTGCTGGCAAGAGGCCGAGACCATGAAGAGTGGAGAGAGAAACACCTCCGGGGAGTGCTGGAAAAAATCCGAACTGATCAATTGTTCCAGAGCTGTTTTTCTCAGATTGGAGGTTTGTTTCCGAAAATCAAGGGTAACGTCCGGCAATCCAAGTCTGCGAGTTCAGCAGCAGTGAGCGGAGTCCCGGGAATTGGAAAAACAACAATGGTACAAAAGATTGTCCATGACTGGGCCACTGGGAAAATATACCCACACTTTCAATTTGTTTTCAGTTTTAAATTCCGGGATTTGAACGCTATTAACTGTAGAATAAATCTGAGGAATTTGATACTGGATCTGTATCCTTACTTTGGGAATATTCTGGGAGAGCTCTGGAAGAACCCAGAGGGATTGCTATTTATATTCGATGGTTTGGATGAATTCAATGACAGCATCGATTTTGCTGACAATCGGAGAAATACAGGACCTCAGCACAGGTGCACAGATCCTGAAGACTGGTGTGAAGTGTCTGACATTGTGTACAGTTTAATACAGCACAAGCTGCTCCCAGGATGTTCAGTGCTAGTGACCAGCCGCCCCACTGCATTACATTTATTGGAAATGGCTGAGATCGGTGTCTGGGCTGAAATCCTGGGATTTGTTGGTGAAGAACGGAAGGAATATTTCAACAAGTTTTTTGAAGATCAGATGGTGGCAGCAGCTGTTTTCAAACACGTGGAGGAGAACAAGATCCTGTACACCATGTGCTACAACCCTTCCTACTGCTGGATCCTCGGTCTGTCACTGGGCCCCTTCTTTACACAAAGAGACAGGAATCAGAAGCAAGTTCCCAAGACAATCACCCAACTATATTCCTACTATATTTACAACATTCTTAAAAACCATGGCCGGGAGATTGAAAGCTCCCGTGATGTGTTACTGAAGATTGGTGAGATGGCCTTCACAGGAGTCTCCGAGAAGAAGATTGTGTTTGGAAATGGAGATTTGGTCAAGTACAATCTA
The DNA here is from genome assembly GCF_052327205.1 of Somniosus microcephalus. Classification (NCBI taxonomy): domain Eukaryota; kingdom Metazoa; phylum Chordata; class Chondrichthyes; order Squaliformes; family Somniosidae; genus Somniosus; species Somniosus microcephalus. The sequence continues at coordinate 41,587,395 of NW_028225187.1, read as the reverse complement.
CAACCTTCCCAGTTCCTGTCTGGGTTCATGATGGAACTTTTGGAGAGAGATGAATCTGCCCAGAGCGCGGTGTACACATTCCCGCACCTCACCATCCAAGAGTTTGTAGCCGCACTCGCACAATTCCTGACTCCAGATCCCGGGGACATCCTGAAACTCCTCAGAGAAGCCCACAGCAAGGAAGATGGGCGATTTGAGATATTTCTCCATATTGTTGCTGGTCTCTCCTCCCCACAGGCAGCTCGGCCCCTGGAGGAGTTTCTGGGTCCATTTCTTCTTCATCAAACCACCTGCCGAGTGATTGATTGGGTGAAGGAGAAGATTGAAGGACAGATTGGAAACACAACGAGTGAAACTGGTAAAAGGAACCTCCTGAATATATTCCACTACCTGTTTGAGTCTCAGAATAAAGCACTGGCTCAGACCACAGTGGGATCTGTGAAAACACTTACATTTAGTGGATTGCCATTGACTCCGATTGACTGTGCAGTCCTGTCTCATGTCATTGGACTCTGTGATACGATAAAAGAACTCGGTCTAGAGAACTGCAACATTCTGTGTGAAGGACTCCAGCGGCTGGGCCCCGTGCTGCACAAATGCCGGGTGTTGAGGTAACAGTTTATTTGTCTCTAACTGTTGGGTGAATTGTAGAACAGTCAGGCATTGTGTTGCTGCTCCGTAATGTAGGGAAACAAACAGTTCAGTTAAACCAGAGAGAAGCGGATTCAACACAAATATGACCAATAATAAGAGGATCGGTCAGTAGTTCCCTCAGGACTGGAGAATCTAAAATGGATCCTTGTGAACAAGTAGGGATCAGCAGATACAGGTCACTGAGAGTCTGATAATTTAATTACAATAAATAATATTTAATAAGGCTGGACAGCGGAATGTAAACATAAAATATAAACAGTCAGTAAAGATAAAATTAATTTTAAATGTTTTCCACATCCACCATATCAACTGGAAACAGGAGAGAAACCCGAGTTTAAATCTCTAACAGTTCGACATTTACTCCAATACTGTGCCCTGTCGAGGGGGTAGTTTCCTGGATTGGGAATATTGGGGGATCGGGAATTCTTTCAGCTGTAAATGTTTACAACTATACACATTCTTAAAGATTTAGTAGATTGATATTCAGGATCTTAAACCTGCTGGTGAAAAGGTTCCACTCTAAGCGGAGTACAGACACACACCGGCCAGCGGTGGGGCCTCGCACACAGCGGGCGGCTCCTGGGTAAACTGGGGGCAGTGAACCCGGGAATTCCCCATAATCTGCCCCCATGTGAGTGAGGCCCCGCTCGGGGAGGGAACTTCCGAAAATTCCCCAAAAACTGTCGGGCCAGTTACACCTGAAATAAACGTAGAGCCAGTTTAATGGCAATAAAGTGAGAGACTATCCTCCCCTATAAACTAGGAGCACAGGGACATTTAAAACTTGTAACGGGACAGAATAAACTCTATTGCTGCTATTGACAAGCATTCACTATAAGCCCTCTGACTCCCACAGCTACCTGGAATACACTTCCTCCCACCTCGCTTCCTGTAAGGACGCTGGTCCATTCTCCCAGTTTTTCTGTCCCTGCCGCATTTGCTCTGATGATGCCACCTTCCATATTAGTGCTTCCGACATGTCTTCCCTTTTCCTCAACCGAGGATTCCCCTCTACCGTGGTTGACACGGCTCTTGACCGTGTCCATTCTATCTCCTGCACTTCTGCTCTCACCCCTTCCCATCCCATCCGGAACTACGATAGTGTTCACCTTGTTCTCACCTTTCACCCCACCAGCCTCCGCATTCAATGGATCATCCTCCACCATTTCCGTCACATCCAGCGTGACCCCACCACCAAACACTTCTTCCCCTCACCTCCCCTTTCAGCATTCTGAAGGGTCCACTCCCTCCGCGACACCCTGGTTCACTCCTCAATCACCCCAACATCACTTCCTCTTCTCTTTCCCCTTCCCAAGGCACCTTCCCATGCAAGCGCAGGGGATGCAACACCTGCCCTTTTGACTCTTCCCTTCCCACTGTCCAGTGCCCAAAACACTCCTTCCAGGTAAAACAGTGATTTACTTATACTTCTTGCCATTTAGTATATTGTATTCACTGCTCACGATGCGGTCTCCTCTACATTAGGGAGAGCAAACGCAGATTGGGTGACCGCTTTGCGGAACACCTCCGCTCAGTCCGTAAGTGTGACCCCGAGCTTCTGGTCACCTGTCACTTTATTCTCTGCTCCACTCCCACTCTGATCTCTCCGCTCACGGCCTCTTACACTCTTCCAACAAAGTACAACATAAGATCGAGGAACAGCACCTCATCTTTCAATGAGGCACTTTACAGCCTTCTGGACTCAATATCGTGTTCAACAATTTCAGACGATAAACTCAGCCCCTATTTTATTCGTTTCATTATTGATTTTCCTTTTCCCTTGTTTTTCTCTCGCATGTCAGCTGTTGATGACTTTGCCATTGACATTTACACCTTAGCTAGATTCATCATTTGATTTTTAACTTGTCCCATTACCATCACCTTTTGCTTGCACCATTATCCCTTTTGTCTTTTAATCTCTCCTGTCTTCCACCCTATCACAGACCTTCCCTTTTGTTCTTTCCTCCGCTCCCCCCACCTTTCCCGGCCCCTTAACTTGCTTAAACATCTGTTACATCTGTAACTTGTTCCAGTTCTGACGAAGGGTCCTTGTCCTGAAACATTAACTCTGTTTCTCTCTCTACAGATGCTGCCTGACCTGCTGGGTATTTCCAGCATTTCCTGTTTTAATTTCAGCATAAATTCTCCTTGTTATATAAAATCCTGGGGGACGGATTTTACAGCAGCAGTTATCATTTCACAATATAACTCACCCCGAGATATTATACAGCTTAATATAATGCACAGAGTATAAAGTACAGGGATTCACCGCTTTATCATTTAATTCTGGGAAAATAACCCCATTCCCATAAAATCCGGGATTTACAGAGCAGCGGAAATGGGACAAATTTCTCCAAATATGACGAGGCCGGTCACTGAGCTCCGGGAGGGTAATTCTGATCATCAGGGAATGAGACCGGACTGCGGGACATTTTAAAGGCTTCACACAGACAGCACTTTATTTAATAAATACATTTACGGACAGTCCCTGAATATATGGCAGTTGGACAGAGTGAGGTACATTCCCAGTGAGGGGGGAATTTAACAGGTCAGCGGGCGCCATCAGTGGCGGGTTCGTTGGGACCCCGACCTTACCCGACCCGACCCCACCCCCACACAACCCGGCCCCAACCGACCCGACCCGACCCCGGCCCCTGCCCCCACCGACCCGGCCCCACACGACCCACCCGGGTGGGAAATCGCGGGCGAAAACCAGGTTATTGATTTCCTGAAGTATTTTGTGATTGCTGTAATATCCCAGAGAGAAAATTATATCAGATCCGGGCTTTGATTCCGTTTTTCTCTCTCTCTCTGTTTGTGTTTAGACTGGGTTATAATAAACTGGGAGATTCAGGAGTGAAACTATTGTTTGCTGCTCTGAGGAACCCGGACTGTAAAATACAGAAACTGGAGTAAGTACCAGACTGTGAGAGATTGTGTTTATAATAACTGGATGTCTGACACTGTACATTAATATTTGTATCAGTAATGTTGTTATTAATAAACTCTGGGGATTTACCCTGATTCCTGTTATTTCTCTCTCTGATCCCCAGTCTATGGGTTGTCGGTCTCACAGATTCTTGTGCCGAGGATCTCTCCTCCGCTCTCAGTACAAACCGCTCACTGACGGATCTGTCCATGGAATTCAACTCCTTCACAGACCGATCTGTTCCGGCTCTCAGCCACCTCATACTGAACTGCAGGAGTCTGGAGCGGATCTGGTGAGTGTTTGTGTTAATGTTTAATGTAATACATAGAAACATAGAAACATAAATGATAGGAGCAGGAGTAGGCCATTCGGCCCTTCGAGCCTGCTCCGCCATTCAATGAGATCATGGCTGATCATCCAAATTCAGTAACCTGTCCCTGCCTTCTCCCCATATCCCTTGATCCCTTTAGCCTCAAGAAATATATCCAATTCTTTCTGGAATATATTTAATGAACTGGCCTCCACCGCCCTCTGTGGCAGAGAATTCCACAGGTTCAACATTCTCTGGGTGAAGAAATTCCTCCTCATTTCAGTCCTAAATGGCTTACCCCTTATGCTTAGACTATGACCCCTGGTTCTGGACTCCCCGGCCATCAGAAACATCCTTCCTGCATCTAGTCTGTCCAGACCTGACAGAATTTTATAGGTTTCGATGAGATCCCCTCTCAAATTTCTCAACTCCAGTGAGTATAAGCACAATCGACACAATCTCTCCTCATACGTCATTCCTGCCATCCCAGGTATCAGCCTGGTGAATCTTCGCTGCACTCCCTCCATGGCAAGAACGTCTTTCCTCAGGTAAGGTGACCAAAACTGCACACAATACACGAGGTGCGGTCTCATCAAGGCCCTGCACAACTGTAGCAAGACATCCTTGTTCCTTTACTCGAACCCTCTTGCTACGAAGGCCAACATACCATTTGCCTTCTTAACCGCCTGCTGCACCTGCATGCTTACCTTCAGCGACTAGTGCACAAGGACACCCAGGTCTCTTTTCACTTCCCCTTCTCCCAATCTATTGCCATTCAAATAATAATCTGCCTTACTGTTTTTGCCACCAAAGTGGATAACCTCACATTTATCCACGTTATAGTGCATTTGCCATGTTTCTGCCCAATCAGCCAACCTGTCCAAATCGTATTGGAATTTCACGACATCCTCCTCACAGCTTACCCTCCCACCCAGCTTTGTGTCGTCTGTAAATTTGGAGATATTACATCCAATTCCCTCGTCCAGATCATTAATATATATTGTGAACAGCTGGGGTCCTAGGACCGATCCTTGCGGTACCCCACTAGTCACTGCCTGCCACTCGGAAAATGACTCGTTTATTCCAACTCTTTGCTTTCTGTCCACCAACCAGTTCTCTATCCAAGTCAATACCTTGCCCCCAATCCCATGTGCCTTAACTTTACACGCTAATCTCTTATGTGGGACCTCATCGAAAGCCTTCTGAAAGTCCAAATACACCACATCCACTGGTTCTCCCTTATCTTTTTACCAGTTACATCCTCAAAAAATTCCAGTAGATTAGTCAAGCATGATTTACCTTTTGTAAATCCATGTTGACTTTGCCCGATCCTGTCACTGCTTTCCAGGTGCTCTGCTATTACATCTTTTATAATAGGCGCTAGCATTTTCCCACTACCGATGTCAGGCTTACCGGTCTATATTTCCCCGCTTTTTCTCTACCACCTTTTTTGAATAGTGGGGTAACATTAGCTACCCTCCAATCCATGGGTACCGTTCCAGAGTCTATCGAGTTCTGGAAGATGACCAGCAATGCATCTACTATCTCTAGGGCCACCTCATTAAGTACCCTGGGATGTAGACCATCAGGCCCTGGGGATTTATTGGCCTTCAGTCCCATCAATTTACCTAACACCATTTCCCTACAAATGCTGATTTATTTCATTTCCTCCCTTTCATCAGACCCTATGTTCCCCGGCATCTCTGCGAGGTTATTTCTGACCTCCTTTGTGAAGACAGAACCAAAGTATGTATTTAGTTGGTCTGCCATTTCCTTGTTTCCCAAGATAAATTCCCCTGTTTCTGACTGTAAGGGACCTATGCTTGACTTCAGCAATCTTTTTCTCTTCACATATCTATAAAAGCTTTTAAAGTCAGTTTATATGTTCCCTGATAGCTTACTCTCATATTCTATTTTCCCTTTCTTAATTAATCCCTTTGTCCTCCTTTGTTGACTCCTAAACTGCTCCCAATTCTCAGGATTATTGCTTTTTCTAGCCAATTTATATGTCCTCTCCTTGGATCTTATGCTATCCCTAATTTCCCTTGTTAGCCACGGTTGAGTCACCTTTTTTGTTTTATTTATATGCCAAACTGTTATGAACAAATTCTGTAGCTCATCCATTCGGTCTTTGAATGTTTGCCATTGCCTATCCACCATGAACCCTTTGAGTGCCATTCCCCAATCGATGCTAACCAACTCGCTCCTCAGACCATCGTAGTTTCCTTTATTTAAATTGAGGACCCTTGTCTCTGAGCCAACGACTTCATTCTCCATCTTAATGAACAATTCGAACATATTATGATCGCTCCAACCCAAGGGGCCTCATACAGGATTGCTAATTAATCCTTTCTCGTTACATAATACCCAGTCTAGGATGGCTTGATCTCTGGTTGGTTCCTCGACATATTGGTCCAGGAAACCATCCCGTAAACACTCCAGGAATTCCTCCTCCACAGTATTGTTACTAATTTAGTTGGCCCAATCTATAAGTAGATTAAAGTCACCCATGATGACTGCTGTGCCCTTACTGCACGCTTCTGTAATTTCCCTTTTAATGCCATCCCCAAACTCCACCTTACTGTTTGGAGGTCTATATAGTGCTCCCACTAATGTTTTTTTCCCCTTTGTATTTCTCAATTCTACCCATACAGATTCCACATCATCAGAGCTAATATCCTTCATTACAATTGTATTAATCCCTTCTTTAACCAGTAATGCTACCCCACCTCCCTTTCCTTTTTGACTATCTTTCCTGAATGTCGAATACCCCTGGATGTTGAGTTCCCAGTCTTGGCCATCTTTGAGCCACGTTTCCGTAATCCCAAACAAATCATATTTGTTTACCTCTATTAGCGCAGCCAATTCATCAACCTTATTACAAATGCTCCTCGCATTAAGACACAAAGCCTTGCGGCTTGTTTTTTTAACGCTCTTAGACCTATTAGAATTATTATTTATTGTGGCCACGTTTGATTTAAACCATTGATTTCTTTGACTGCCACTTTTGTTTTTCTCCTTCTTATCTTTTGCTTTTATCCCTGTTTTCCTTTCCTCTGTCTCCCTGCTCAGGTTCCCAAACCTCTGCCATTTTAGTTTAACCCCCCCCGAACAGTGCTAGCAAACCTCCCCGCAAGGATATTTGTCCCGCCCTGGTTCAGGTGCAACCCGTCCGACTTGTACAAGTCCCGCCTTCCCCAGAAGCAGGCCCAGTGATCCAGGAAACTAAAGCCCTCCCTCCTGCACCAACTCTAGCCACGCATTCATCTGCTCTATCCTCCTATTCCTATACTCACTAGCATGTGGCACTGGGAGTAATCCAGGGATTACAACCTTTGAGGTCCTACCCTTTAATCTGCTACCTAGCTCCCTAAATTCTTGCTGCACGACCTCATCCCGCCTCCTACCTATGTCGTTGGTCCCAATGTGAACCACGACCTCTGCCTGTTCACCCTCCCCCTTCAGAATGCCCTGCAGCCGTTCAGTGACATCCTTGACTTTGGCACCAAGGAGGCAACAAACCATTCTGGAGTCACGTCTATGGCCACAGAAACGCCTATCTGTTCCCCTAAAGATAGAATCCCCTACCACTATTGCTCTCCCACTCTTTTTCCTCCCTTCCTGAGCAGCAGAAGCACCCCTGGTGCCAGGAAGTTGGCTGCTGCTGCCTTCCCCTGGTGAGTCATCAACCTCAACAGTATCCAAATTGGTATACCTGTTTGAAAGGGGGTTGGCCACAGGGGTCCCCTGCACTACCTGCCTGCTTCTATTGCTCCGCCTGGTGGTCACCCATTTCCCTGCTGCCTGTGCAGCCCTACCCTGCTGCGTCAAACGTGTAATCCACGACCCTCTCAGCATCATGAATGCTCCACAACCCATCCATCCGCAAATCCAGCGCCTCAATACGGCCCATTAGTAGCTGCAGCTGGATGCATTTCTGGCACACGTGGTCGTCAGGGACACTGGCAGCGTCCCTGAATTCCCACATAGAGCAAGAGGAGCATAACACGGGGCTGGGCTCTCCTGGCATGACTTACCCCTTTAATTAAGTAAAATATCAATGGGATTCAGTCACTTTTCTGGGTAATATTTGTCTGTAATTATTATTGTAATATTAAGCCCAGTCTCGCGGTTATTTACATTGCTGGTCAATCTATTTATTTCCTGATTAGTCTTCAATCTGTTTCAGGCTGTTGGATAATCAGTTCAGTTTAACCGGACAGAGACACCTGAGGGCACTGCAGGAAACGAGGCCCGGACTGAAAGTGGGGGTGTGAACAGTCAAAGTGATTGACGCCACTGCTCCCATTGTGCGACTATTGCAAGTGGTGACGTCACTGCTCCCATTGTGTGAACATTCCAAGTGATGACGTCACTGCTCCCATTGTGTGAACATTCCAAGTGATGACGTCACTGCTCCCATTGTGTGAACATTCCAATTGATGACGTCACTGCTCCCATTGTGTGACCATTTCCGGCCGTTGATTTGATTTCAATTTAATTTAAGGATTTCCAGCTCGAGCTGATCGCGTCATCTCCCATTTTGAGGTCAGAGGCCCAGCCACAGGGTCACGTGACTCAGCTGCTCCCCAGGCTGCACCCTTTTCAAAATGGATGTGTGAGTTTCTGCAAATTGCCGAGTCTCTGATTGTGTCTGTATGTGCGTGGGTGTCTGTGTGTCTGCAAATTGCAGAGTCTGCGTGAGTGTGTCTGTATGTGTGTGCGTGTCTGTGTCTGCAAATTGCAGAGTCTGAGAGTGTGTGTCATGTTACTGTAAATTTAATTCAATGTGGGTGGGAGGGAGAATGTGAGTAGCAGACAGACAGACAGTCAGTCGTCCTATCGTGTCCACGGACAGTCTATACATAACCCAGCCAGAACTGGACACATTTTTGCGCCTTGTTGTTGAATTCGGCAAGATCTTCAACAGTGCAGGGTTCCTCTAACGATGGACATTGCAGGAGATGTTGCATAGTCTGCGCCTCAGTTCCACATTCACAAGTTGTCGGGCTGGTTGAATACCCCCATTTGCTTAGTGACACCTTTGAGCAACCTACACTGGTCCTAAGTCTGTTAAGGCACTTCCAGGTTGCCCAGTTGCAATTAGCTCCTGGGGGAAGGCTTTCATCAAGTAAAATTTCCATCGCTGGGGGTTGTTCAAGACTGGCGAGCCGGTCTTTCCACAAGGCAATGTGGGCTTCAGATGAGGTTGATTGTAATGGAACAACACTGTTCATGAAGCTCTTTGTTGACTTTAGGCGGCTGGGTGTAGGTGTATGACAATGCAGAGGGTGTCTCTCATCTGATGTTTGACGGAGTCGCTCTTTCTTGCTGGCTACCTTCTTATATCAGGGGGAGCGATACCCACCAGGATATATAGGCTGTTGGTGTTTGTTGGTTTTAAGCAACCTGTGATAAATCGGCAGCTTGCATTCAGAACAGCATCCATCTTCTTTGCATGAGTAGACCTTTCCCATGCAGGGCAGGCGTATTCGGCAGTGGAATAGCAAAGAGCACGTGCACTGGTTCGCAACGTTTTTGGGCTTGTTCCCCATCTTTTGTTAGTGAGCTTATGCAGGACGTTGTTTCGTACGCTCACTTTTGCCTTTGTCTTCTCGATGTGGTTCTTGAAGGTGAGGCATCAGTCAAGCGTGCCTCCTAAGTAGATAGGGTGCCCGCAATGCGTCAGTGTTGCTCCACACCAGGTTACTTTCAGCTGACGTTTGGCTTCCCGTTTCTGAGGTGGAATGCACAAACTTGCGTCTTTGATGGGTTTGCGCGAAGGTGGTTTTCTTCATCGTAGGATTTTAGTCCCTCCAAGGCCTCAGAAAGTGTTTTCTCCACGGCGTTAAAATCAGTGCTTTGGGCAGTGAAACATAAGTCATCATCAGCATATATAAAACGGCGTGTAACACCGTCTATAGGTTGGTCATTCGTGTAGATGTTGTACAGCAGCAGTGCAAGCATGCTTCCCTGAGGAAGACCATTCTTCTGAATACGCCACCTGCTGCGCTTCCCACCTAGTTCAACATAGAACCGACGATTCTGAAGCATGCTTTCTAACAGCTCTGTTAAGTGAATCTCTTTTGTCATCTCTAGAATCTTGCAGAGGAGACGTCTATGGTTCACTGTATCGTAGGCTGCTGACAGGTCTACAAAAACAGCACCTGTCACCATCCCTTGCTCAAAACCATCTTCGATGTGTTGTGTGAGGTTGAGCAGTTGGCTTGTTGATTTGCCAGGGTGGAAACCTGCTTGCTCTGGAATGATCTTCTCATCTACAGTTGGTGCTATCCTATTGAGTATCAGGTGTTCAAACAGCTTATAGGTGTGGCAAAGCAGTGAAATTGGCTGAAAACTCTTAGGATCTGAGGGATCTTTTCCAGGCTTTAATAGTGCTATTACATGTGCCTTCTGCCAGATATTAGGTAGCTTGTGTGTTGCCAGATAGTGGTTGAACAGTTGTAGGAGCTATCTCTTTGCTTTCTGTCCAAAATGCTTTATCTGCTCCGTTGCTATGTTGTCAAGACCAATTGCTTTCCCGTGTTTTAGACTAGATATACCAGTTTCTAGCTCTTCCATGGTGAATGGTCTAGTGAAGCCAGGATCATCGCTGTACTTCTTCCTATGTAGTTGTGCTCTTGGTTGTTTCTTGTTGATTTATCCATTTAGGAGCAACTGGTGTGCAACTTGGTTAGCAGATACATTTGGATGTTGGGCAGCTTTCTTGGGATCACCTCCAAGTTTGCGTATGAGAGACCATGCCTTCTTGCTGTTTTTTGTAAGATCTGTTGTCTCTATCAAAGTGTTCCAGGTGTTTTGACGTTCTTGAGAGATACTTAACATCACCCTCTCATCGGTAGATATTGTTTCCTATGAGAAGGGGTCAGATTCAAACATTGAGACCTACTCCCAGTAGAGTTCAGCATTCTCCTTGGTGAGACTAGGGATGTAGTGTACTCTGCAACCTCGGGGGATCTACCTTCTAGCTGTTTTTTGGACAGCTTTTGCAAAGAGGTTGTAGTGCTCAGGTAATAGTTTAATGCGTTTAACCTTGCGGTCAAGTGCTCGTGTAAAACCGTTCCAATCGGCCTTCTTGAAGTTGAAGCGCCTTTTGAATGGTACGACGGTTGGTAACACTGCTGCATTTACCTGGATGCCAATAGGATGGTGTTGTGTCTGTGGTATTGGGTCTGTGACAAGCTTCTTGCAGAGGCCAGCGATGTTGTTGCTGGCAATGGCAAGATCTGGATTATATCTATATTTCCAGCGGGCACTGTGGAAGGAGGCTGGCAATTTAGGATCGTGGATGAGACTAAGCTGGTTAGCGTCCATCCATTGTTCGACTGCTTCTCCATCGTTGTTAGTCTCCTTGTACCCCCATTGGGTACTGTGGCTATTAAAGTCTCCAATGATGATCTGTGGTTTATTGTGCAGGTTGGGTACAGGGTTAGAGAGGCTGAAATCTGTGCAAGGTGGCTTGTAGACTGAGGTCACTAGTACTTTGTTCCGCTCTACGGTTAGAATTTCGATGTTGTGCTCCTCTGTTTTAGAAGTGGCTTCTACAACTGAACCAGCTCTAACAAATAGAGCACTGCCATATTGTTGATGAGGTCTTTCAATAGCCAGGACCATTCCTGGTATTTTTGGGTGGTTGTTCTCACTTCCTCTATGTGTCTCCTGCAGGCAGAGGACATCACATTCCAACTCATTGCATAATGTAGTGAGGATGTTTTGTTTAGCTATAGAGAACCCTTCAACGTTAGCAGATATAACAGTCAATGCCGGTCATGAAAAAGACCCGTGTTTCTGAAATCGACGACTACTTCCGTCTTCAGGCATGCTGTGTGTGGTGGTACTAGAATTGGTTGAAACAGGGCCGCGATGTGAACGCTTCTACCTTAACCCCAGACAGTCAGTGCGAGTGAGAGAAACATGAAATCAAAAGGCAAGTTGCAGAATAGAAAGCCTGTTTCTGTAGGCCACAAAGTGAAAAGATAAGATACTGAAAAGTGCCTTTTTGGTTTTAATCTTCCAACACGGCAGTCATCGCTCTGCAGCCTGGCCAAGCTGTGAGTGAGTGTGTGAGAGAAACAGAGGGCAATAGCTGATGTTTGTGTGAGATGTGGTTTGCTGTCTTATTACCTGCTGTTGTTGTATTAAATCCTATTGATTCCATTCTGGCCTGGTCCACATGTAATGCTGTTGTGTATCACTTCATTGCACTTTTTTCACTTCACTTCACTTCAAGACAGACAGTCAGTCAGTGAGATACTGAAAAATATCTTCTTGGACTGTCTGCGAATAAAAGCTGCTCTGGGATCTTTACATTCATGTTATTCCACTCCACTCAAATCAAGACAAGGCTGGCAGGCAGTGAGAGAGACACATGAAATCAAGACAACAGGCAGAATAGAAATAAAAGCAGACAATGCTGGAAATACTCAGTATGTTAGGCAGCATCAGTGGAGATACAGAGAAACAGAGTAAATGTTTCAGCTCGATGACCATTCGACAGAACCTTGCCAGAATCTGACAAAAGATAAATGAGCTGAAACATTGACACAATTTCAATCTCCACAGATGCTGCCTTACCTGCTGAATATTTCCAAAATTTTCTGTTTTTATTTCAGATTTCTCACATCCAAAGCATTTGCTTTTGATGCAGAATAGAAAGCCTGTTTCTGTAGGCTGCAAAATGAAAAGATAAAATACTGAAAACTGACTGACTGCTTTTAAACTGCCAAACAGAGCAGAGCAATGATAAAATTCAACTTTCTTTCATTGCTGACAGTGACTTGTTGCAATTTTAAGGCTGGCCTGTGTGTGTGTGTGTGTGTGTATGTGTGAGAGAGAGACAGACAGCAAAAGCTGGTGTGTATGCAGGGCTTGTCTGTGTTCAAGTTATCTGCCGTGTGCATTGGTACTGCATCTCATGTCGGAATAAAACAGAAAGTATACAACATTAGATCATACTGATTTTAATCCAGACTGCACTGCTGTGGGATCTTACTTTCCATTTCTTTCAAGAATTTTGTAAAAAGCAAATCTACATATATACATCAAGCCATTTGATATTTCTCTGGGCTAGACTTTATAGGGGAATGTTTGTGGAGTGTTTCATGGCATGTCCTGCTGTGCGATCTTACTCTCCCTTTCAGCCCAACCCAAACAAGACAAGATATTTGTAAAAAAAAAGCATTTTATTTTTTAAATTATTTTCAGAACAATCCATTTTATTTTTTCTGGACTGGGCTTTATTGGGGAATGTGCTTGGGATGTTTTCAGAGCAAAAGCTGCTGTGCGATCATTCCATTCAGTTTATTACACTCCAGGCAAACCACAGACAGGCAGACATTTAATTAACAGAAGTAAAGTATATATATTATTATTTATTCCTGATTGTATTTACATCTTTTCACCCTCCTGGGCTTTCATTTCCTCTCGGGGACCCAGATTTCTGGGGACTCGGCTTCACTACTTCCTGTTGGATTGACCTCATCAAACATGGCCGCACAGCCAGGAAGGGACATCATCAAAAGTAGACACTCCCAGGCTGCGTCCCTTTCAAAATGGATGTGTGAGTGTGAGTTTCTGCAAATTGCAGAGTCTGTGTGAGTGTGTCTGTATGTGAGTGGGTGTCTGTGTGTCTGCAAATTGCTGAGTCTGTCTGAGTGTGTCTGTATATGAGTGGGTGTCTGTGTGTCTGCAAATTGCAGTGTCTGTGTGAGTGTGTGTGTCATGTTACTGTAAATTTTAGTTCAACGTGGGTGGGCGGGAGACTGAGTGGCATACAGACAGACAGACAGTCAGCGAGCGTGAGAGAGACATGAAATCAAAAGGCAAGTTGCAGAATAGAAAGCCTGTTTCTGTAGGCCACAAAGTGAAAATATAAGATACTGAAAAGTGTCTTTTTGGTTTTAATCTTCCAACACGGCAGTCATCGCTCTGCAGGCTGGTCAGGCTCTGAGTGTGTGTGTGAGAGGGAGGGCAATAGCTGGTGTTTGTGTGAGATGTGGTCTGCTGTCTTACTACCTGCTGTTGTTGTATTAAACCCTATTGATTTCATGCTTGCCTGGTCCATATTTATTGCTGTTGTGTATCACTTTATTGCACTTTATTTCTCTTCACTTCAAGGCAGACAGTCAGTGAGAGACTGAAAAATGTATTTTTATAATTTCTGACAAAAGCTGCTCTGGGATCTTTGCATTCTTTTTATTCCACCCTTCTCAAATCAAGACAAGGCAGGCAGGTTGGCAGGCAGTGAGAGAGACACATGGAATCAAGACAACAGGCAGAACAGAAATAAAAACAGAAAATGCTGGAAATACTCAGTATGTTAGTCAGCATCAGTGGAGACACAGAGAAACAGAGTAAATGTTTCAGCTCGATGACCTTTCGTCAGAACCTTGCCAGCATTTGACAAAAGGTAATCGAGCTGAAACGATGGCCCAGAAATTCGGGTCGGGGTCTTCCCGCGGGCGCAAGCCCCCGACCTACACTTACCTATCGCGCTGTCATTTGAAGACTGGGCCTGCGTGGATTTCCGGTCTGTGGCCCGGTTCAGCTCCCGGCGCGCTGTGCGTGCGTGATCCAGCGTCGTACTTAGTGCGATGAGCTGGCTGGGATCACGTGAGCACTGGGCAACAAATGGGAGTTTATAAAAGTCCATTCATGCGTTAGACATAAGACCTGTCAAACTCATGAAAAGTACGGGCACCCAAAACACTACTTAAACTTTAAATAAAAGTTAAAAAACATTCCAACAATTAAATTAACTATTAATAACTTTAAAAAACTAATTTGAACAATTAATCAAATTTTTTATTCAAGAAATCGGGTTCAAAAATTAACTTGCCTTACTGTAAATTCTTAAAAATAATAAACCTGTGGAAAAAAAATTCTAACTTTAATTATTAGACCACTTACCTTATAAAACTAAGTCCTTACGTCTGCTTTTTACATTCGTAAAAGGTGGAGGCATTCACGCACAGACAAACCTGTCATAAAAACCGAAGTTCAACGCGTACACGCTGCCCCAAACGTCGCTAGGGAACCGCCTCTTAACCCCTTGGTTCAGAGGAGAGGAAATGCCGGTTTCCCGCGCATGCGCTGTGCATGCTGAAATCCGGCACTTCCAATGGGCCCACGTGTGAGTACCCCGTCCGTACTCACGTGTTGGGTCCGGGATTACTGGGCCATTAACTCTGTTTCTCTCTCTCTCTCCCCACAGATGCTGCCTTACCTGCTGAATGTTTCCAGCATGTTCTGATTTTATTTCAGATATCTCACATCCACAGCATTTGCTTTTGATGCAGAATGGAAAGCCTGTTTCTGTAGGCCGCAAAATGAAAAGATAAAATACTGAAAACTGTCTGCTTTTAAACTGCCGAACATAGCAGAGCAATGATAGAAATCAACTTTGCTTCATTGCTGACAGTGATTTGTGGCCATATTGAGGCTGGTCTGTGTGTGTGTGTGTGTGTGTGTGTGAGAGAGAGAGAGAGAGAGACAGACAGCAAAAGCTGGTGTGTATGCAGGGCTTGTCTGTGTTCCAGTTATCTGCTGTGTGCATTGGTACTGCATCTCATGTCGGAAGAAAACAGAAAGTATACACCTTTAGATCATACTGATTTCATTCCAGACTGCACTGCTTTGGGATCTTACTTTGCCTTTCATTCAAGAATTTTGTAAAAAGCAAATCTACATTTATAGATCAAGCCATTTGATACTTTTCTGGACTAGACTTCATAGGGGAATGTTTGTGGAGTGTTTCATGGCAGATCCTGCTGTGGGATCTTACTCTCCCCTTCAGCCCAACTCAAACACGACAAGAAATTTTCTTAAAAAACAAGTATATTTTACATTTTTTAAATTATATTCAGGATAATCCATTTGGTTTTATCCTGGACTGGGCTTTATTGGGGAATGTGCTTGGGATGTTTTCAGAGCAAAAGCTGCTGTGCAATCATTCCATTCAGTTTATTACACTCCAGGCAAACCACAGACAGGCAGACATTTAATTAACAGAAGAAAGTATATATATTATTATTTATTCCTGATTGTATTTACTTCATTTCAACCTCCCGGGCTTTCATTTCCTCTCGGGGACCCGGATTTCTGGGGCTTCGGCTTCACTACTTCCTGTTGGATTGACCTCATCAAACGTGGCTGCACAGCCAGGAAGGGACATCATCAAAAAGAGACACTCCCAGGCTGCACCCCTTTCAAAATGGATGCGTGAGTGTGAGTTTCTGCAAATTGCAGAGTCTGTGAGTGTGTCTGTATGTGAGTGGGTGTCTGTGTGTCTGCAAATTGCAGAGTCTGTGTGAGTGTGTCTGTATGTGAGTGTGTGTCTGTGTGTCTGTAAATTGCAGAGTCTGTGTGAGTGTGTCTGTACGTGAGTGGGTGTCTGTGTGTCTGCAAATTGTAGAGTCTGTGTGAGTGTGTCTGCATGTGAGTGGGTGTCTGTGTGTCTGCAAATTGCAGAGTCTGTGTGAGTGTGTCTGTATGTGAGTGGGTGTGTGTCTGCAAATTGTAGAGTCTGTGAGTGTGTCTGTATGTGAGTGGGTGTGTGTCTGTAAATTGTAGGGTCTGTGTGAGTGTGTCTGTATGTGAGTGGGTGTCTGTCTGTAAATTGCAGGGTCTGTGTGAGTGTGTCTGTATGTGAGTGGGTGTCTGTCTGTAAATTGCAGGGTCTGTGTGAGTGTGTCTGTATGTGAGTGGGTGTCTGCAAATTGCAGAGTCTGTGTGAGTGTATATCATGTTACTGTAAATTTTATTTCAATGTGGATGGGAGGGAGACTGTGTGAGTGAGAGACAGACAGACAGACAGTCAGTGAGAGCGAGAGAGACATGGAATCAAAAGGCAAGTAGCAGAATAGAAAGCCTGTTTCTGTAGGCCACAAAGTGAAAAGATAAGATACTGAAAAGTGTCTTTTTGGTTTTAATCTTCCAACACGGCAGTCATCCCTCTGCAGGCTGGCCAGGCTGTGAGTGTGTGTGTGAGAGAGAGAGAGGGCAATAGCTGGTGTTTGTGTGAGATGTGGTCTGCTGTCTTATTACCTGCTGTTGTTGTATTAAACCCTATTGATTTCATTCTGGCCTGGTCCACATGTAATGCTGTTGTGTATCACTTTATTGCACTTTTTTCACTTCACTTCACTTCACTTCACTTCAAGACAGTCAGTCAGTCAGTGAGATACTGAAAAATATCTTTTTGGACTGTCTGAGAATAAAAGCTGCTCTGGCATCTTTGCATTCATGTAATTCCACTCCACTCAAATCAAGACAAGGCTGGCAGGCAGTGAGAGAGACACATGAACTCAAGACAACCTGCAGAATAGAAATAAAAACAGGAAATGCTGGAAATACTCAGTATGTTAGGCAGCATCCGTGGAGATACAGAGAAACAGAGTAAATGTTCCAGCTCGATGACCTTTCGTCAGAACCTTGCCAGAATCTGACCAAAGGTCATCGAGCTGAAACATTAACTCTGTTTCCCTCTCTCTCCGCAGATGCTGCCTTACCTGCTGAGTATTTCCAGCATTTTCTACTTTTATTTCAGATTTCCCACATCCACAGCATTTGTTTCTGTAGGCCGCAAAATGATAAGTTAAAATACTGAAAACTGTCGGTTTGCTTTTAAACTGCCGAACAGAGCAGAGGAATGATAGAAATCAACTTTCTTTCATTTGTGGCAATTTTAAGGCTGGTCTTTGTGTGTGTGAGAGAGAGACAGACAGACAGACAGATAGACAGCAAAAGCTGGTGTGTATGCAGGGCTTGTCTGTGTTCAAGTTATCTGCCGTGTGCATTGGTATTGCATCTCATGTCTGAAAAAACAGAAAGTATACACCATTAGATCATACTGATTCAATTCCAGACTGCGCTGCTGTGGGATCTTACTTTGCTTTTCCCAAGAATTTTGTAAAATGCCAATCTACATATATATATCAAGGCATTTGATATTTTTCAGGACTGGACTTTAGAGGGGAATGTTTGTGGAGTGTTTATGGCATATCCTGCTTTGTGGGATCTTACTGTCCCCTTCAGCCCAACTCAAACAAGACAAGACATTTGTAAAATAAAAGTATATATTACATTTTTTAAATTATTTTCAGAACAATCCATTTGATTTTTTTCTGGACTGGGCTTTATTGGGGAATGTGCTTGGGATGTTTTCAGAGCAAAAGCTGCTGAGCGATCTTTACAGTCATTTTATTACACTCCAGGCAAACCACAGACAGGCAGACACTTAGTTAACAGAAGTAAAGTATATATATTATTATTTATTCCTGATTGTATTTACTTCTTTTCACCCTCCCTGGCTTTCATTTCCTCTCGGGGACCCAGATTTCTGGGGCCTCGGCTTCACTTCTTCCTGTTGGATTGACCTCATCAAACATGGCCGCACAGCCAGGAAGGGACATCATCAAAAGTAGACACTCCCAGGCTGCACCCCTTTCAAAATGGATGTGTGAGTGTGAGTTTTTGCAAATAGCAGAGTCTGTGTGAGTGTGTCTGTATGTGAGTGGGTGTCTGTGTGTCTGAAAATTGCAGAGTCAGTGTGCGTGTATCTATATGTGAGTGGGTGTCTGCAAATTGCAGAATCAGTGCGAGTGTGTCTGTATGTGAGTGGGTGTCTGTGTGTCTGCAAATTGCAGAGTCAGTGTGTGCCTGTGTGTCATGTTACTGTAAGTCTTAGTTCACTGTGGATGGGAGGGAGAGTGTGTGAGTGGGAGACAGACAGATAGATAGCCAGTGAGAGAGAGACCTGAAATCAAAAGGCAAGATTCAGAATATAAACCATTTTTCTGTAGGCCACGAAGTGAAAATATAAGATACATAAATGTGTAATTTTGGTTTAAATTTTCCAACATGGCAGTCATCATTCTGCAGGCTGGCCGGGGAGCAGGGGGGCTGTGTGTGTGTGCGAGAGAGGGAGAGATCAAAAGCTGGTGTTTTGTGAGATGTGGTCTGCTGTCTTATTACCTGCTGTTGTTGTATTAAACCCTATTGATTTCATTCTTGCCTGGCCCACATGTAATGCTGCTGTGTATCACTTTATTGCATTTTGTTTCACTTCACTTCACTTCAAGACAGACAGCCAGTCAGTGAGATACTGAAAAATGTCTTGTGGACTATCTGAAAGTAAAAGCTGCTCTGCGATCTTTGCATTCTTTTTATCCCACTCCACTCAAATCATGATAAGACAGGCAGGCAATGAGAGAGACACATGAAATTAAGACAACAAGCAAATAGAAATCAAAACAAAATGCTGGAAATGATCAGCAGGTCAGGCAGCATCTGTGGAGAGAGGGAGAAGCATAGTTAACGTTTGAGTTTGATGACCTGACGTAATTCTGTTTCTCTCGCTCTCTCCACAGATGCTGCCTGACCTGCTGAGTATTTGCAGCATTTTCTGTTTGAATTTCAGATTTCCAGCATCCGCAGTATTTTGCTTTTGATGCAGAATAGAAAGCCTAATTCTGTAGGCCACAACATGAAAAGATAAGGTACTGAAAAGTGTTTTTTTTACTTTTAAACTGCCAATCAAAGCAGAGCAATGAAAGCAATCAACTTTCTTTCATTGCTGACAGTGTTGTGTGGTAATTTTGCAGGCAGGCCTGTGTTTGTGTGTGTGTGTGTGTGTGTGTGTGAGCAAGAGAGACTGACAGCAAAAGCTGGAGTGTATGCGGGGCTTGTCTGTGTTCCAGTTATCTGCCGTGTGCATTGGTACTGCATCTCATGTCTGTAAAAACAGAAAGTATACACCATTGGATCATACTGATTTCATTCCAGACTGCACTGCTGTGGGATCTTACTTTGCTTCTCTTTCAGGACTTGTAAAAATCAAAGCTACATATATACAACAAGCCCTTTAATGTTCTTCTGGATTGGACTTTATGGGGGAATGTTTGTGGGAAGTGTCAGAGCATATCCTCTGTGGTACCTTACTCTCCCTTTAATTCCCAACCCAACTAAGACAAGACAAAGCTTTTGTAAAACCAAAGTTTATATATATATTATATTTATATTATTATTATTTTCAGAATAGTCCATTTGATGTTTTTCTAGACTGGGCCCTATTGGGGAAGGTTTCTGGACTGTTTTCAGAGCAAAAGCTGCTGTGGGTTATTTCTATTCATTTTATTCCACGCCACTCAAATCACAGAATGCAGACATTTCATAGAAACATAGAAGATAGGAGCAGGAGTAGGCCATTCGGCCCCTCGAGCCTGCTCCACCATTCAATGCGATCATGGCTGATCAACCAAATTCAGTGCCCTGTCCCCGCTTTCTCCCCACAACCCTTGATCCCTTTAGCCTTAAGAAATATATCCAACTCCTTCTTGAATATATTTAATGTATTGGCCTCTACTGCCTTCTGTGGTAGAGAATTCCACAGGTTCACCATTCTCTGGGTGAAGAAATTCCTACTCATTTCTGTCGCAAAAGGCCTACCCCTTATCCTTAGACTGTGACCCCTGGTTCTGGACTCCCGACCATCAGGAAAATCCTTCCTGCATCTAGTCTGTCCAGTCCTGTCAGAATTTTATAAAATTCAATGAGATCCTCTCTCATTCTTCTAAACTGCAGCGAGTACAAGCCCAATCGACCCAATCTCTCCTCATACGTCATTCCTGCCATCCCAGGTATCAGCCTGGTGAATCTTCGCTGAACTCCTTCCATGGCAAGAACATCCTTTCTCAGATAAGGCGACCAAAACTGCACACAATACTCAAGATGTGGTCTCACCAAGGCCCCGTATAACTGTAGCACGACATCCTTGTTCCTGTACTCGAATCCTCTCGCTACAAAGGCCAACGTACCATTTACCTTCTTAACCGCCTGCTGCACCTGCATGCTTACCTTCAGTGACTGGTGCACAAGGATGCCCAGGTCTCTTTGCACTTCCCCTTCTCCCAATCTATTGCCTTCCTGCTTTTGCCACCAAAGTGGATAATTCACATTTATCCACGTTATATTGCATCTGCCATGCTTCTGCCCATCTGCCATGCTTCTGCCCAATCACCCAACCTGTCCAAATCATCCTGGAGTTTCTCGGCATCCTCCTCACCGCACACACGCCCACAAAGGTTTGTGTCATCTGCAAATTTGGAGATATTACATCTAGTTCCCTTGTCTAGATCATTAATATATATTGTGACTAGCTGGGGCCCAAGGACCGATCCCTGCGGTACCCCACTAGTCACTGCCTGCCACTCAGAAAAAGACCCATTTAATCCAATCCTTTGCTTTCTGACTGCCAAACAGTTCTCTATCCAAGTCAAAACCTTGCCCCCAATCCCATGTGCCTTAACTTTACATGCTAATCTCTTATGCGGGACCTTATTGAAAGCCTTCTTAAAGTCCAAATACACCACATCCACTGATTCTCCCTTATCTATTTACCAGTTACATCCTCAAAAAGTTCCACTAGATTAGTCAAGCACGATTTACCTTTTGTAAATCCATGTTGACTTTGTCCGATCCTGTCACTGTTTTCCCAGTTCTCTGCTATTACATCTTTTATAATGGACTCTAGCATTTTCCCCACTACCGATGTCAGGCTTACCAGTCTGTAATTCCCCATTTTCTCTCTACCACCTTTTTTGAATAGTGGGGTAACATTAGCTACCCTCCAATTCATGGGTACTGTTCCAGATTCTATCGAATGCTGGAAGATGATCAGCAAAGCATCAACTATATCTAGGGCCACTTCCTTAAGTACCCTATGATGTAGATTATCAGGCCCTGGGGATTTATTGGCCTTCAATCCCAGCAATTTCCCTAACACCATTTCCCTACAAATACTGATTTCTTTCAGTTCCTCCCTTTCATCAGACCCTATGTTCCCCGACATCTCTGGGAGGTTATTTGTGTCCTCCTTTGTGAAGACAGAACCAAAATATGTATTTAATTGGTGTGCCATTTGTTTGTTCCCAATTATAAATTCCCCATATTCTGACTGCAAGGGACCTACGCTTGACTTCAGCAATCTTTGTCTCTTCACATATCTATATAAGCTTTTACAGTCAGTTTTTACGTTCCATGCAAGCTTACTCTCATATTCTATTTTCACCTTCTTAATTAATGTGAAGGTGAGGGAAGGGTGGAAATTGGAGGCAAAGTGAATGAAATTGTCTAGTTCAGGGCGAGAGCAGGAAATGGCACTGATACAGTCATCAATGTATCGGAAAAATAAGTGAGGGAGGGGGCCCGAGTAGGACTGGAACAAAGAGTGTTCCACATATCCCATGAAAAGGCAGGCATAGCTGGGACTCATGTGGGTACCCATAGCAACACCTTTGATTTGGAGGAAATGAGTGGAGTTAAAGGAGAATTTGTTCAATGTGAGAACAAGTTCAGCCAGGCGGAGGAGGGTAGTGGTCAATGGGGACTGGTTGGGCCTCTGTTCAAGGAAGAAGCGGAGCACCCTCAGGCCATCCTGGTGGGGGATGGAGTTGTAGAGGGGTTGTACGTCCATGGTGAAAAGGAAGCGGATGGGGCCAGGAAACTGGAAACTGTTAAAGTGTTGGTGGCATCCGAAGAGTTGCGGAAGTAGGTGGGGAGAGACTGGACAAGGGGAGAAAAGATATAGTCGAGATAGGAAGACATAAGTTCCATGGGGCATTAACAGGCTCAAATGATGTGTCTACCAGTGCAGTCCTGTTTGTGGATCTTGGGAAGGAGGTAGAAGCGGGCTGTGCGAGGTTGGAGAAGTATGAGTTTGGTGGCCGCGGGGGGAAGCTCTCCAGAGGAGATGAGATCAGTGACAGTCTTGGAATCGTTGGTTTGACGTTCGGTAGTGGGGTCATGGTCCAGGTGGAGGTAGGAGGAGATGTCGGAGAGTTGGCGTTCAGCCAGTACCCCTTCCCCTTCACCCAGCACTTCCTGTGCAAGCGCAGGAGATGCAACACCTGCCCTTTTACCTCCCCCCTTCCCACAGTCCAGGGCCCCAAACACCCCTTCCAGGTGAAACAGCGGATTACTTGTACTTCTTGCAATCTAGTATACTGTATTCGCTGCTCATGATGTGGTCTCCTCTAAACTGGGGAGACCAAATGCAAATTGGGTGACCTCTTTGTGGAACACATCCGTTCAGTCTATAAGAGTGACCCCGAGCTTCCGGTCACCTGTCACTTTAATTCACCGCTCCATTCTCACTCAGACCTCACTGTCCTCGGCCTCATGCATTGTTCCATGGAAGCTCAGCGTAAACTCGAGGAACAGCACCTCATCTTCCGACTAGGCACTTTACAGCCTTCTGGATTCAATATCAAGTTCAACAAAATCAGATCATAACCCATTACATTTTTACTTATTTTTTATCCACACCTTTGTTTTGGCCCTTTTCCCTCCCCCCTTTTTCTCTCTCCCACATGGCAGCTGTCTCCATTCTGCCAGCGCATTTCACACCTAATCAAGAGCCGCCTTTTGTCTCCACTAGTCCTATCGCCATCTCATCTCGTTTTGAATACCTCTTAATGTCTCTTCACTTCTCTTTTGTTCTCTCCCAGCCTGGCCTTTTAATCTATTTCATTGCCTGAGCCTTTCCAGTCTTGACAAAGAGTTTGACTCGAAAAGTTGACTCCATTTTCTCTCCACGGATGTTGCCTGGCTTGCTGAGTTTTTCCAGCATTCTCTGTTGTTATTTCTGATTTCCAGCATCTGCAGTATTTTGCTATCGTACTAATCTATCAGAAACTGACTGGTACTGAATAAAACCAGATAGCATACAAGAGATCGATGGGTACAGAATAGAACCAACATTCACAAACCAGAGAATGACTGGTAGAGTAAAACCTAAAATTCACATATCAGAAGCTGACAGTTACAGTGTAAAACCCACACCATCTCATCAGAGACTGACAGGTACAGAGCAAACCCCAAATTCACCATCCAGAGACTGACAGGTGCAGGTTGAATCACAAACTGACACAGAGTATCGGAATGTGACAGACACAGAATGAGTTGCCCACACACATGCAATACCAGAAAATGATAGAGACACAATGAATCCCACACTGACACCGATTATTAAAGACTGACTGGTACAGAATGAATCTCACTCTCACACAAAGTCCAGAGACTGACAGAGAATTTATCTCACTGTCATATAAAGTACTAGACATTGAGAAATACAGAATCAATCACACAATGACAAGAGTTTCAGAGACTGATACACAGAATGATTCTCACTCCTGCACAAAGTAGCAAAGACTGACAGACACATAATTAATCTAATTCCAAGAAAGAGCACAAGAGACTGGCATGTATAACATAAATCTCATTCATACATACAGTATCAGAGAATTACACATACAGAATGTATCCTACACTTTCATACAACACGAGAGAGTGACAGATACTGAAATAATCTAACTCTCACATACAGAATCAAAAACTGACAAAGAGAGAATGAATTTCACACTAACTGAGGGAATCAGAGACAGACAGGGACAGAATGTATCCCACATGTTCATACAACCCCAGAGACTAACAGATACTGAATTAATCTAACTCTCACATACAGAATCAAAAACGGTAACACTAACTTAGTAAATGATCGAGACAAAAGGAATCTCACCCTGACACAGAGCAGAACAGACTGACTGATACTCAATGAATCTCACTTGCTCACATAGTATCAGGGACTGATAGATATGAAAATCTAGCTCATTTTCACTTACAGTACCAGACACTGAGAATACATAATCAATCAAACACTGACACTGATTTTCAGAGACTGACATACAGATTGATTCTCAATCACACACACTACCCAGATTGACAGATACAGATTTAATCTAAATCTCAAATTTTTGCGAGAGATTGACAGCTCCAGAATTAATCTATATCTCACATACAATATCAGACTCACAGGTGCATAATAAATACCAATCTAACATACCGTACAAGAAACTGACAGACATGGAATTAATCTCAATCTCACATACAGTACCAGAGACTGACAGAGAGAATGAATCTCACACTGACACATAGTATTAGAGAGTGACAGAGACTGAATTATTTACACACTAACTTAGTGACATGACATAGACACAGAATTAATTTCACACTCACATAGAGTACCAGAAAATAATAGAGATGAAATGAATTCCACACTGACACATACTATTAAAGACTGACTGATACAGAATGAATCTCACTCTAACACGTAGTATCAGGCACTGACAGATACAAAATCTACCTCACTGTCACATACAGTACCAGACATTGCCAATACAGAATCAATCACACACCGACACACAGTATCAGAGATTGAAGTAACAAATGATTCTCATTCTCACTCATTGCCTGAGATTGACAGATACTGAATGCACCTCATTGTCACATACTGAACCAGAAACTGACAAATCCAGAATTAATCAAACACTGACAAAGTGTATCAAGGTCTGAGAGATAAAGATTGCATATAACAATCACATACAATAACAAAGATTAAGAGACAGGAAATTAATCTCTCTCTCACATAGGGTATCAGAGACAGGCAGTTAAAAAATAATTCTCAAATTCTTATGCCGTGCCAGAAGTGACTGATATTGACTACATCTCAGTCTCATATACAGTATTAGAGACTGACAGATACAGAATGAATCTCACACTAACAGAGTATTAGAGTCAGACAGGTACAGAATGCATCCCACAAGCATATACAGTAACAGAAAATGATCCCCACTCTGATACAAAGTATCAACGACTGACTGATACAGCATGAATCTCACTCTCAAACATATTACCATAGACTGAGAGATACCTGAGAGATACAGAATATATCTTGCTGTCACATAGAGTATCAGACACTGACTAATACAGAATCAATCCCACACTGACACTGATTATCAGAGACTGATAGCTATAGAATCTCATGCTCACAAATGGTACATAAGAACATAAGAAATAGGAGCGGGAGTAGACCAATCAGCACCTCGAGCCTGCTCCGCCATTCAATAAGATCATGGCTGATCTGATCCTATCCGCCAATCTACTATCACAGAACCATCTCCTGAATCTAACAGAATTAGACACATGAAATAGGAGCAGGATCAGGCTACACGGCCCCTGGGCCGGCTCTGCTATCCACAGGGCCATGACCGATCCGAACCTAGACTCATCTCCAAATTCCTGCCCGCTCCTCATAATCTTTATACCCTTTACTTCTAGGAAACTGTCTATTTCTGTTTTAGATTTATGTAATGATGTAGCTTCTACAGCATTTTGGGGCAGCATATTCCATGGACCTACCACCCTCTGAGTGAAGTAGTTCCTCCTCATCTCAGTTTTGAAAGAGCAGCACCTTATTCTAAGATTATGCCCCCTAGTTCTACTTTCACCCATCATCGGGAACATCCTCCCCGCACCCACCCGATCCAACTCCTTCACAACCTTATATGTTTCAATAAGATCGCCTCTCATTCTTATGAACTCCAATGAGTAGAGTCCCAATCTACTCAACCTCTCCTCATATGTCCATCCCCTCATCCCCGGAATTAACCGAGTGAACCTTCTTTGTACTGACTCGAGAGCAAGTATGTCTTTTCTTAAGTATGGACACCAAAACTGCACGCAGTATTCCAGGTGCGGTCTCATCAATACCTTGTACAACTGAAGCAATACCTCCCTATTTTTATATTCTATCCCCTTAGCAATGAAAGCCAACATTCCATTGGCCTTCTGAATCACTTGCTGCACCTGCATACTAACCTTTTGAGTTTCGTGCACCAGGACCCCCAGATCACTTTGTACTTCAGCACTTTCCAGTTTATTGCCATTAAGATAATAACTTGCTCTACGATTTTTCCTGCCAAAGTGCATAACCTCACACTTTCCAGTATTGTATTCCATCAGCCAAATCTCTGCCCATTTACTTAGCATGTCTATGTCCCCTTGCAGGTTTTTTATGTCCTCCTCACTCACTACTTTCCCTCCCATCTTCGTATCATCTGCAAACTTTGATATGTTACACTCGGTCCCCTGCTCCAAATCGTTAATATAGATTGGAAAGAGTTGGGGACCCAGCGCTGACCCCTGTGGAACACCACTAGTTACTGATTGCCAGTCCGAGAATGAACCATTTATCCCAACTCTCTGCCTTCTGTTAAATAGCTAATCCTCTATCCATGCCAGAATATTACCCCCAATCCTGTGATTTTTTATCTTAAGCAATAATCTTTTGTGTGGCACCTTGTCAAATGCCTTTTGGAAGTCTAAATACACTACGTTCACTGGTTCCCCTTTATCCACCCTATATGTTACTTCCTCAAAGAACTCCAGCAAATTTGTAAAACATGACTTCCCCTTCATAAAACCATGCTGACTTTGTCCTATTAAATTATGATTATCCAAATGTCCTGTTACTGTCTCCTTAATAAGGGACTCCAATATTTTCCCTTCCACAGATGTTAGGCTAACCGGTCTATAGTTTCCAGCCTTCTGTCTACTGCCCTTTTTAAATAAGGGCATTACATTAGCAGTTTTCCAGTCTGCCGGGACCTTTGCTGAGTCCAGGGAGTTTTGGAAAATTATTACCAATGGATCCACAATCCCTACTGCCACTTCTCTCAAGGCCCTAGGATGTAAGCCATCAGGTCCAGGTGATTTATCCGCCTTCAGTCCCATTATTTTACCGAGCACCTCTTCCTTAGTGATTTTGATCGTGTTTAGCTCCTCCACCCCTATAGCCCCCTGTTTGTCCAGTGTTGGGATATTCTTAGTGTCTTCTACTGTAAAGACTGATAAAAAATATTCATTTAGTGTTTTTGCCATCTCCATATTTCCCACCATTAATTTCCTGGTCTCATCATCTAAGGGACCAACATTTACTTTAGCCACCCTTTTTCTTTTTATATAACTATAAAAACTCTTACTATCGGTTTATATATTTGTTGCTAATTTACTTTCATAATCTAGCTTCCCTTTCTTAATCAATCTTTTTGTTATTTTTTGCTGTCTTTTAAAGTTTTCCCAATCCTCTGTCCTCCCACTAGATTTGGCTACCTTATATGCCCTTGTTTTTAGTTGAATGCTATCCTTAATTTCTTTACTTAGCCACGGATGGCTGTCTTTTCTTTTACACCCTTTTCTTCTCAGTGGAATATATATTTTTTGGAAGTTGTAAAATAACTCCTTAAATGTACACCACTGATCATGTATCGTCTTACCCTTTAATCTATTTTCCCAATCCACTCTACTCAATTTCGCTCTCATACTTCATAGTCTCCTTTATTCAAGCTTAGCACGCTTGTTTGAGATCCAACCTTCTCACCCTTTAATTGAATATGGAATTCAACCATGTTATGGTCACTCATTCCAAGGGGATCCTTTACTAGGACATTTTTAATTAATCCTGTCTCGTTACACAGGACCAGATCTACGGTTGCTTGCCCCCTGGTCGGTTCAGTTACATACTGCTCAAGAAACCCATCCCTAATACACTCAATGAACTCATCCTCAAGGCAGCCCTGCCCAATTTGATTTATCCAGTTAATATGATAGTTAAAACCCCCATAATTATAGATGCTCCCTTATTACAAGCCTGAACTATTTCCTGATTGATACTCCATCCAACAGAGTTGCCACTGTTCGGAGGCCTATAGACTTTGCCCACTAGTGTTTTTTTCCCCTTAGTATTCCTTACCTCCACCCAAACTGTTTCATTATCCTGATCTTTTGACCCAATATCATTTCTCTGTATTACAGTGACTCCTTCCTTTTTTAACACAGCCACCCCACCTCCCCTTCCTTCCTGCCTGTCCTACCTGATCGTTAAATAACCTGGTATTTTGAATTCCCAGACATTGTCACACTGCAGCCATGTTTCTGTAATGGCCACAAGATCATACCCATATGTAGTTGTTTGTGCCATTAACTCGTCTATTTTGTTACAAATGCTACGTGCATTCAGATAGAGAACGATCAAATATGTTTTGTGACACTTAATTCCTGCTTTTGCCCTTTTTATTACTTTACATTTTACTCCATACCTTCTGCCCCTTCCTGACACGCTCTGGATTTTAATTTCCCCACTGTTACCTAAGTCTATGACCTTCTCTGTTGTCATTTTTATTACTTGCTCTCTAGGAACCTCCCCCCCCCCCCGCGACTAGTTTGTTAAAAAGCCCTCTCTACAGCCCTAGTTATATGATCTGCCAGGACTCTAGTCCCAGCACCGGCCAAGTGAAGCCCGTCCCAACGGAAGAGCTCACTCCTGGCCAGTACTGGTGCCAGTGTCTCAGTAAGCAAAACCCATTTCTCCCACACCAGTCTTTGAGCTATGCATTTAACCCTCTAATTTTATTTGTCCAAGCCAAATTCGCTCGTGGCTCAGGTAATAATCCACAGATTATTACCCTTGAGGTTCTGTTTTTTAACTTGACCCCTAGCTGCTCATACTCCTTTAACAGAACTGGCTTCTTAATCCTATCTACGTCAT
Source organism: Somniosus microcephalus (assembly GCF_052327205.1). Taxonomy (NCBI): domain Eukaryota; kingdom Metazoa; phylum Chordata; class Chondrichthyes; order Squaliformes; family Somniosidae; genus Somniosus; species Somniosus microcephalus. The sequence continues at coordinate 41,558,040 of NW_028225187.1, read as the reverse complement.
TTGTACCAACATGGACCACGACAACTGGATCCACCCCCTCCCACTGCAAGTTTCTTTCCAGCCCAGAGGAGATGTCCTTAACCCTGGCACCGGGTACGCAACACAGCCTTCGGGACTCTCGCTCTCGGCTGCAGAGAACTCTATCTATCCCCCTAATATTACTACCCACTACCACTACAACATTTCTATTTACTCCCTCCTCTTGAATGGCCTCCCATTCCACGGTGCTGTGGCCAGGTTGCTCATCCTCCCTGCAGTCCCTGCTCCTGTCCCCACAGGGAGTAAGAACATCGAACCTGTTGGTCAACAGCAAGGGCTCCGGCTCCTCCAGCTCTACATCCTGGATCCCCGTACCTGCCTCACTTGTAGTCACACCGTCCTGTCCCTGACCATGGGCTACATCTGAATTACTTAACTTCATAGGTGTGACGACCTCCTGATACACAGAGTCCAGGTCCTTCTCCCCCTCCCTGATGTGTCGCAGTGTCTGAAGCTCAGACTCCAGCTCGTCAACACGGAGCTGGAGTTCCTGTAGCAACAGACACTTGTCACAGACTTAATCACTGTGAGCCTCAATGGGGTTCACCGGCTCCCACATCTTGCAACAGTAACACATCAGCTGCTCCATTCTATGTAATTAATTAAATTTTTTATTGTTAGTTATGGACACCCTCTGCCCGATTTTAGATGCTAGTATCCCCTTTAATTAATTGGATTTAAATTAAATCAATCCCTCTAGTTACACCAGTTAAGTGGTTTACCAACAGTCACTCTGCACCAGAAAGGCCTTGGTACACCACAGCAACCTTAAAAACTATAAACCACAGACTTAAAGTTTTAAAACGAGAGAAATACTCCAACCAATTACCTACCTGTTTTGTGGTGATGTCACACCTTGAATCATTTTTACCTCTCTCCTTGCCTGAGATTGGAAATTGGTGAGGCCTACCTGAGCCTCTGGGGCCTCTGGTAGTCGCTCTGCTCTGCCTCCACCCGCTGCCGATGCAGCACTGAGGCCTACCTGAGCCTCTGGGGCCTCTGGTAGTCGCTCTGCTCTGCCTCCACCCGCTGCCGATGCCGCACTGAGGCTAACCTGAGCATCTGGGGCCTCTTGTAGTCGCTCTGCTCCGCCTCCACCCGCTGCCGATGCAGCACTGAGGCCTACCTGAGCCTTTGGGGCCTCTTGTAGTCGCTCTGCCGCGCTGCTCCACCTCCACCCACTGCCGATGCCGCACTGAGGCCTACCTGAGCCTCTGGGGCCTCTTGTAGTCGCTCTGCCGCGCTGCTCCGCCTCCACCCGCTGCCGATGCCGCACTGAGGCCTACCTGAGCCTCTGGGGACTCTTGTAGTCACTCTGCCACGCTGCTCCGCCTCCACCCGCTGCCAAAGCCACACTATCAGAGACTGGCAGATACATAGCATGAATCTCACACTCACATACTGTACCAGATAGTGACAGAGACAGAATTCACCTAACTCTCACGGAGAGTATCAGACACTGACAGGTACAGAATAAATCCCAAACTGACAGATATAGAAGAAATCTCAATCTCACATACAGTATATCAGATTGGCATAGAGAGAGAATGAATCTCACACTGACACAGTGTATCAGATGGTGACAGACCCAGAATTAATACACACTCGCTCACAGCATAAGAAAATGATACCGACCAAATTAACCCCACATTAAAGACTGATTGGTACAGAATGAATCTCCCTCTCATATACAGCACCAGAGATTGTCAGATATATAATTACACTAACTCGCAATTACAGAACAGAGGCTGACAGACAGAGAATGAATCTTACAGTAACACAGAGCATCAGAGGGCGTGGCAGATACAGAATGACTACACAATCACATGCAGTATAATTGATTTACAGATAGATTCAGTCCCACACACATACAGTACCAGATACTAGCAGAAATGGAATTAATCTCAGTGCCAGAGTCTGATAGATGCAGTAAGAATCGCACTTTCAAAAACCGAGTAAGTAGCAGATTCATGCGGAATTTTTCGGTGATAGACAGTACCAGAGACAGACAGATTCAGCACTAATCCGACACTAACATGCAGTCCCAGAGACTGACAGATACAGAATGAATCTCACACTCACACTCAGTACCAGTGACTGACAGATACAGAATGAATCCCACACTCACGCACAGTACCAGAGGCTGACATCATAGACTTAGACTTGCACACCATCCCAGTGAATGACAGATACAGAATGAATCTCCCCCACACACTCAGTACCAGAGACTGAAAGATACAGAATGAATCTCAGACTCGCACATCCCAGTGACAGACTGACACAGAATTAATGTCACACACACGTACACTACCAGAGAATGACAGACTCTGAATGAATCCCAACACTGACACACGGTACCAGAGTCTGACGGATACAGATGGAATCCCACCCTAACAAGTGATATTAGTGACGGACAGGAAACAAATGGATCCCACACTCACATACTGTAACAGAGACTGAGATTGAGAATGATTCCCACACATACACAAATCACCAGAGACTGAGAGATACAGAACTATTCACACACACACACACACACACAATACTAGGGACTGGCATTACTGAACTAAAGTGGCGCAGTCCACACCGCAAGGCTTGAATATAGAGCAAATGTTGGACATTTAAATTGCAGTCCCGTGCAGCAGAAGTGCTTGGAGCCTCTTTAATGGTCTGCGAAATGAAGAATGGGAAGATGATGATTCCTCTGTGCTTGCAATTACCTTTCTGACTGCAGGGGGCGTGCTGGTGACAAGCATTCAATATGATTGGATACATAAAAAATCGAATCAGAGAGATGCAGAACAATGGGAATTGACATCACTCTTCAGCAGCCAATCACAATCATTGCCTTCACTCATCCCTCATTAGCATAGGGCTGTGGGGGCAGCCTATTTAAGCCGAGCGCAGAGCTGCTTTGTGTCATTTTGTATCTGAAATCGAGTTTGAGAATGGTTGAGGATAAGAAAACAATGGCCAAGAAAACCGTCACTAAACCGGCAGCGAAGGGCGGCAAGAAGCACAGAAAGTCGAAGAAGGAGAGTTACTCCATCTACATCTAAAAAGTGATGAAGCAGGTTCACCCCGACACCGGCATCTCCTCCAAGGCCATGAGCATCATGAACTTGTTTGTGAACGATGTTTTCGAGTGCATCACGGGTGAGGCTTCCCGCCTGGCCCATTACAACAAGCGGCACACCATCAGCTCCCCGGGAGATCCAGACCGCCGTGCGCCTGCTGCTGCTTGGGGGAGCTGGCCAAGCATGCCATGTCGGAAGGGACAAAGGCGGTGACCAAATACACCAGCTCCAAGTAAAACTCCATGTTGTCCTGAAAGAACAAACCCAAAACACAACGGCTCTTTTAAGAGCCACCCACAGCCTCTCCGAAAGAGCTATACAAACGCATCTCCCATTTGACTCAATTTTCTGTAATTGTTTCCTGAACAGGTTTGAGAACGTTAAGTTCTTAGCAGTAGATTTAGATTTGAATTCACAAATAAGCAGTTTTGTAGTCATTTTCGACATTAGCTTCGCTGTTGAATTTCTCGCCCAGTAAACTGCAAACACGGTCCCTGGTCGCTCTTTCCCTTTGTTCTCAGACCCGTTCATTTGCAGCGCGTGCCGACGAATTAAGAGCTTTTTCTAGGGGTAAGACTCAGATTCCAGTCACATCGTTCTCTCTCAAGGCGTTTTCAAGTTTTAAAAAGAATTGTTGGGTGTTTATTAACCCGAGACTTCTTGCATTGTAACAATCCAGAATGGGAGTTCCAACAGATACCGGAACGGGGGCAGTTTGGACACTGTCCCTCTT